>NC_061775.1:17298818-17996318 GCF_022458985.1 Mugil cephalus | reverse complement strand
AATTCAATCTTATTTACTGCATAATGTATGAATAATATAACCTATGTACAATAAGACACACAGCCATTACAAAATATTTAGCAGTTTGCAGATTAGCTACAATTGATATCAGTATACTGACAGTTGTGCTTGCTACAACCTTCATGTGCCTATACTGTAGTTTTGTGATCTGACTGTTTTCATGTAGCTGCCAGAATACTCTGATGTACCTAATATAATTCTCCTCTTTTTCATTTTCCTTCAGCCGATAATAATTACCGTCAGCAGGCCCCTGTCCCTCTTCCCTCAGAGACCCACGGCATAGATGACGTGGCCATCTTTGCCAAAGGTCCCATGTCGCACCTTTTCCATGGGGTGCAGGAGCAGAACTACATTGCACATGTCATGGCTTATGCCGCCTGCGTAGAGCCGTACGAGAACTGCAAACTCCCCGAGTACAGCCACGCAGCAGTGACCCGCCCCAGCCTGCTGCTCCTTCTGAGCGGCCTTCTCCTCCGCTTCCTCTGGTCTGTCTGAGCCTTTGGAGAATGTGTCCTGAATTCCGGATGAACTGTGTTATCTGAGATTTTGTTTAAACTTAAATTATTCTGTACACTGTATATTTGTTTTCTTTGCAAAACTTTGTCTTTTCCAGTAATTTATACTTGTTCAGATAATCTTGTGTAAAGACATTACTGTGAGAAAACGGGACTAAATTAAGCACATGTGAGTGAGTTTATGTGATAATATGGTTGCAATTATTTTTGAAATATTTTGAATAAATAAGTGACTTCCCTCATTTAAAAGCACTGTTTTTATGTTTAAAGATTAAATACTCTTGCACGTCAGTATGTCACTACTGAGGGATTATTTTATAGCCTCCGTGTATTTTCTATAATATTGTGTCTACAATAGGAATGAACAGCCCAGTTTTACTTCTGTCATTTAATACAAATCTCCAAGAGAGTGAACTGTATTACATTAAACAGTTAAGCAGTTAAACAGTTTTTCTTCTATCTAGCCCCACTTACTTGGAAAGACTAAAATATGGGATGTCAAAATGATTCTTAACATAACACAGTTCAAAACAAAACTGAATCAACAATGTCCGTCGTTATTTTTAAACAAATGCTGACTACCATACCTTCATGAAACAAAGATTAAGTGAAAGTTTGAAAAGGTAAATTGAGTTCATCAGAAACTGCCAGGTGAGACTCCATATAAAACGTGAAACTCGGGTCAAGTGAACGTCTCACCTGATTGGTGAATCCTCATCCAATCAGAGACGCCCGTGGGCGGGACTTCCGCCTTCTAGTGGCTTTCCGTATTTGGAGGGAAGTTTAACCAAAACAGTTGCGCGTTTTCATAGAATCAAAAATAATACGCGTTTAATCAGTTAACCTCGATGAGTCGATGAGTTTGAAGATTGCACCCATGTCTTAATTTTAGGTGCAGACGTAAGGTTTAGGTGAATTTGTTAGCGGCTAGTTTTGCAGAATGACGTACTTTAATGTGTGCACACAGTGGCTATGTTTCTGCAACCACTCCGTCGCTGTTAGCTCCTTGTGCTAGCCTTAACCTCAAACGTATCCGTAGCTTGTTGAACAGTTGTCGCGTTAGATGTAGATTCTAATATATATGATTGCTAAACTTAATGACGATGGCCATGGACCGAAAAACGGCGAGGCTGGAAAGTCAATTGTGTAAAGCGGTGAAGGATGGAGACCCCAGGTTTGGTTCAGCCCTCTTTCTCTTTGTTTTGCCCAGGCATGTCCTCTGAAATCTGAATAACGCGTTTCAAAACCCCTTTTGCCTGTGTCTAGCTACGCTGGCATTTCTTTTTTTGTTTGTTAACACTTTCTTAGTTGTTGTTGTTATTTGTATGAGGTATCTGTAAATATAACCTACAAACAGATAAACATAGACTTAACAGAGTGGTGAAAAGATTGTCAGAAACACCTGAATATAATAGCAATACAGTAAATATAAGCCTGAAATAGTATATAGAGCTCCATGGTAGAGTGCAGCGTAGTATATTTGATAATAATTTATAATTCTTCCCCTGTTATGACGATAACATAACAAATAACAGTAAATAGAGCAAAAATGAAAATAAACTTCTATTGAAAGCTGTGCAACATAGGAAAGAAAATACAGAATATAAGTAAGATGTTTAAGCTTTAACCCTCTTGTTTCCTTCAAATTTACTAACACTTTTTGTCCTTGGGGTCAAATCTATCTACCTATCTATCTAAATAACTCTTTAATTAGAACAAACCCCTCAAACCACACCACATATTCATCCAAAATACCTGGCACGCGACTCTGGGGTAATATGCAGATCACCAAAAAATCTTATAGATTGACCTAAAATTGGAAAGAGATATGTTTAAGTGGCTTTATATCATTTCTAAGTTCATATTCTTGTTATCTATAACATTTGTTATGAATACACTAGTACTGCAACTATTGTCAAGAATAATAATGTCATACATGGTTTTTGCAGCAGTAAAGACTATTACACATTACACAATTGACAGTGGTATTGCAGATCTATACTGTGCATGATGCTGAAACTACATTCCTTAATATATTGAGAACATTAAAATAAAATGTACATAACGTTTCTAAACAGTGCTCCTCATTTCCTAGCTCTCCTCCCCACCAAAGTGAAGTTATATATCCTTTGGTCCTCTCTGATTGCTCCACTGCCAGGACAGAGCCAGCTTTCTTGATTCGCATGTTGAGTCTATAGCACATGTGACAATCATAGAGCCTGCAACATTAAATGTGTTTAATGTCATTTTTTGCAATTTTTCCAAATAAAAGTAACTGCTATTCCACAGGTTCATGCAGTTTTAGTAAAGGTTGTGGACATAACACAACAATTGAGACCTGGAACTGTACAATAATTGCACTTATTTTTCTTAAGAAATGTCCAGTTGTTTATTACATGTTTTGTAATAGCGCAGTTCATTAAATGTAAACACTTTTCCTCATGTTCGCGTGTGCACTAAAACAAAGGGAAATACGTAGTTGTTGTTGAGTTGTTGTTATTCATATGTTAACACACTTTTGTGTTACTGGTCCGGCCCCCTTGAAATCAAAGTGGGCTGTCCCAGCACACTACAGCGTATAAGATGATGTTCGCTACCACACAGTGATAGAACATGTGCAGCACGGTTTGGCAGACACTGATGGACCTGAGTCTCCTGATACAGGGCCTCAGATAATATTAAACTGTGATTCATATATTCATTGTGTGAATTGTAACAGATCTTCTTTCCTTCACAGAGCTGTGCAACTACTGCTCTCACAGGGTGCAAGCCCTGACCTGGTGGGTAGCAAGGGGGTGGCTGCAATGCACTTGGCTGTGGGCAAAGAGACTGAGAAGAATACACGCTGCTTGAAAATGCTGCTGCAACACGGAGCAAACCCCAACATCAGGTCAGTTTGCGAAGTCCACATCACAGATATCCTTGCCAGATTTTTTTTAAATCACTCTCTGTCATATAAGAACTGCATCAACTGTTGTTAATATTTTGTTTTGTCTCAGGTCATCAGATGGCTTGACTCCTCTTCATGTTGCAGCACTGTGGGGATGTTTTCAAAATCTCAAGCTGCTCTTGATAAATGGAGGAAACCCAAACATTAAAGATAATGTAAGGATTGCTTTCAGCTTTATTGATAATTTCCTGTGAGGATATTGCATGGGTTTTTTGGCAGTCAAGAGAAACATCAGGAGTCAGTTTGTAGTTATGTATACAGATACACCGACAGAACTGTTTGCATGATCAGTTGTTAATGTAGAATCTCTCAGTGCATTAGAGCTGAGTTAATATAGAGACAGAAAATAAATGATGAGGTGTTACAAGGTGACTGCGAATGACCTTGTTTTCTTTGCTTTTTTTCCCCATTTTTGGTTTTAACGATACAGGAAGGGAACACACCAAAACAGCTGGCAGAGCAACAGGAAAATCAAAAATGTGCTCATCTCCTTCAGGAATACCAGATCAGCTCAGTGGAGACTGAGGAGGATGACTTGCCACAGTTCCAATACTGTAAGAGTTGTCTTGTAGGGGACTACTTAACAGTCCTGACTTCCTAAAAAATTATATTTGATTAGCTAATTTCCATCTTCAATTTTCATCTTTGTTGTTACAGTGTTAATTTATTGTCCCCCTTTGTCTCAACAGCTGTGTATTCAGAGCACACTGACACATCCAGCTATCCAGAATCGGACTACAGCTTCAGTTCCCGCTCGTCAATGATAAGTGAATTTGGTGAAGCTCCAATGAGCAGCACAAGGCGCTCTTCATTTTTCAACCTGTCTAACATTAATGGGAGGCCAAGTTGCAGAGAAATGCCATATGACAGAATTTCTGGTCCGTCCATACTTTCAAGCACTCGCATGTCTGCGGTAGAACCTGCAGTTGCGATGTCGATTCTCAAAGAGGATGATTCATGTACTGATGACGGCATGGTCATTTCAGGAGCAAACAAACATTCTGCTGCAAATGATGGCAGAGCGTCTCTTTCCAGAAGAGACACCCTTCCTGCATTTTTCTCAAGCAGGCAAACAATTCGGAAGAGCGTGAGCTTCAGAGATGTAGACGAATATTTCCCCGTCTTCAGTCCTGAATCACCCAAAAAGGATCTCGCTGCTGTTGATGACAGCCGGCCCGGCAGCCGCTTAGCTTTCGACATGACCGAGTACCCTGATTTCCTGCATTCAGAGCGTATGGCCACTGTTTTGCACAAGCAGGGGATCGACGTCACATCGCCAGATCATGTTTACGTTTTCTGTAGGGTTAGCAGTAGTAGCACAGAAGAGGACTTGGACAAAACAGTCATGAGTCGCTGTGCTTTTGATGAACAGGAAACCGAAAATGTAAAAGAGGATCAGGGGAATATACCTGAACATCAAGCACATTTCACTGCTGGCAGCAGTGGCAGTGGGACTGGTAGCAGCCATTATAGTAGCTGTGAGAGTGATCATTACACTAGTGCTCTGGAGGCTTCTGTACACCCGCGGCATCATTTACTCCCTGCGGTAGAGGAAGTTTCTGCTGGGGCTGGAACTGACAGAGTGACTCAGATTTCTACTGATTCTGAGACTGAATTTACAAGGCTAGATGGGAATTTTCCACGTGTTCGAGAAGAGACTAAGGTGGATACAGAATGTGACACTAAGGAGTCTTTACCAAACATGCTTGAGAAAATGAACTTGTCTGAAGCAAAACACACAAGCAATAATGTATTGGAGGCTTGTAGTGGCCCTGTTGTAGATATTTCAAGCAACAGAGGTGTTGACAAGCCAGTAGCAGATACTAGGTCTGAGGCAATTGAAGCTTTGGAAGAAAAAGGTGACCTTCCATTCACTCCCAGTCCTTTTGTGACAGGCAGGACGCGCTCGCGGTTGAGTCGTTGCTCCCTGAGAACCAGCAGAACCCCTGAGAGCATCTTCTCCACGTCTACTCTGTTTGAGGAAACGCTGCCTACACCGGTCCGAACTCGCCGACAGACACCCAGATCTCAAAGCTATAAAGACTTTCATGGCTTATCACCTGCACTTAGCCACTTACCTTCCCATTCAGCAGGGAGTAGCACAGGAGGGGATTCCTTGCCGATGGATTGCGAGGACACAGAGTCCAGCACTCTTGGAGCCTTTTCAAGTGTGAATGATAGTCAAGCTGATACACTCATCCTTTCTAAAAAGGTAACAGACTCTGCTGGGGAATCACAGACTTTGTGTGACACAGTTGTACTAGAGAAAAACCAGGACACTTCAGTTGATGCCTATGAAAGAAACCTTGCAGAGATTATTCTTGCTATGCAACAACAGGACCTTGTAGAAGGTAGGGAATTTCTGACTGATGATCTGACAAGTGCAGATGAAATAACTACAAAGGAAAATGGGGATGATGCCCCTGGTGAGAACCAGGAAGACGGTCTAGAAAACAGGGATGGCTGGATAACTGAGGACTTGACCTCCCAGATAGATTCTGCGTCCTCATCTTCCAGCTCCAGCTATTTTTCCCCAAGAAAGTCGAGGGAAGATTCTGACCCTTCTTGCACTCCAGGCACCGGATGCACCCCGAGGTACAGCATGAGCCGACTTTCAAGTTGCCGCAGGCCGCAGAGCCTGGCTAACCTGTCTTACACCCCTGGAGGACGCCCACATATTCTGGATCTGGACGAACCCGTGGAGTACCTGTACACTGATACAGAACAGGGCCACAAACTTATTGAGACTCATGTTCCGCCAAACGCGGACACCTCACTTAGTTCCAGCATGAGTACTACAAGTAATGAGGAGACCATCCTTTATGACTGGCGCCCATTACAGACCGACATGATGAGCAAAAAAGGAAAGGAGAATGAGAAACCCCAGGCGGTGGTGGTGGGACAGAGGGAAGAAAGTGTTGAGTGTGAGGAGAATGTGTTGCCGGAAACCAAAGGACTGACTGACAAGGAGCTGAGGTTGAGGCTAATGGAGCTGGGGGAGAGTCCAGGTCCTATCAGCAGCCGTACCAGGCCCACCTACATCCGAAGGCTGGGGCGCTTGTTACAGGAGACAAAGTTGCAATCACAACATCAACAGAAGCATTTACATCAGCCGCAAGCAGGTAAGCCCCATGTTGGTTGAGCTTGAGCTTTCACTATTTAATGTTCTGAGTCTTGTGGTTTCACTTGTGAGTTTTGGGTTGAAATAGAGTGTGTGTTTGAGAATTTAGTAAACATAGAATTTTTATTATTTATAATTAATTTATAATTGTTATTTAAATTGATGTTTATTAAGTCATGGCCTTCAGGTGACAGTGAAATCACTCCTTTTTAGAAGCATTAAATTGGAAAATTAAACTCACTGTTGTAGGATTCAGTCACTTTGTGGGTAGATTAAAACTACTGAACGAATGAAAAATATCTATACACTTCCTGCTACTTAGCCCGACATCACTGACATTTTCTGTTCTCTTTTTACTTCTGTAGATTTAGGTTATAGTCCCGAATTGTGTCGGGTCCTGCAGACCTTCAAGCTGCCTGATTGCCAGGCTGATGAGCAGGCTTTGTGCCAGCAGTTTGATCAACCAGATCAGAACAGGAAATGGAGAGAAGGCATAATCAAGTCCAGCTTCAACTACCTGCTGCTAGATCCAAGGTTCTCATTTTGACTTGTTTTGGTTTTGTTCAGGGCAGCGTTGCTTGTGCTCCCAGAAGAGTTGCTATGGCCTGTCCCAAAGTTCTTTATTTTATCGTTATTTAAATAATGTTAGTTATGAAAGGCTACTATAGATGTGCAAATCATTATCAGATCTTGCACTGAATGCTTGGGAAACTCAGTAATATTACTTAAAGTTTATCAAGATTTGTCAGTTTTTAATTCATTGTAACTGACTCCTGAACCAGAGCTGAAAAATCATTCCAACTGGCAGATTGGAGCCTTTACAAAACAGCCCCATATTAAAAATACCTCCTTTCAAACTCCAGAGATAACTAAACAGACTTTGTTTTTCTTCTTCTCCAGAGTGACGAAAAATCTCCCCTTCCGCAGTCAAACCATGACTCCGCAGGAGTGCTTCGAGACCTTTGTCCGTGCTATATTTTACGTGGGCAAAGGAAAACGCTCCCGCCCCTACAGTCACCTTTATGAAGCTCTAGAGTACTATAAAGGGGACAAGACCTCCAAGGTAAGGGAACATACGCTAATTCACTAGATTAAAAAAAAACTTTAACTGAGCTGTAGAATTTTGGCTTTAACACACGGATGCTCTCTTCTCCGTGACAGAAACTGTGCCTCAAAGTGCAGCACATCCTTCAGGTGTGGAAAGCAGAGCAGGGCGTCATCTCTCTGCATTGTTTCCAGAACGTTATTCCAGTGGAGGCTTATACTAGAGAGGCCTGCATGGTGGAGGCCATCGGTGAGTACAAGCAGGGTGAAATGATGTCTTCCATACGAATACCTAGTTTTGATCTGCTTTGTGTCCAGGCTTTTGTAGATAATCTTATAAAAAAGGCATTCTAATCTTATATGACTTACTTAAATGAATGCTGAAATGGTTAGAAAAGGAAATGCAGACACGTTATGTGGTTGCGACAGTTAAGCTCGTTACATACGCAATAACAGGGAAATTTCTCTCAGCCCTCGTTTGGAATTTCTCGTAGCTTGTTCACGGCATATCATTTGGGTTGGAATTTTTCCTCATGTGGTGTCCAACAACTACTCTGTGCGAAATAGAAATCGGAAGTGGCCGTGGTTGATGCGGAAAAACTGAAATGTTTCCATTCCCGCCCCTTTTCCGGTTGCGCAATGGATAGTTTTGGGGATCAGCTGGCTGAGGTGGTGAGAACCTGTGTGATACATCTCGCAAGGAATACAAAGACACACAGTTTGCACAGTTCTGCACTTCAGTTTCCCGTGGAGTATAAATGACCTGGCCAGAACGAACTTTGTTCTGTTTTGTGCCACCTCAAGAAAACAAACTCTTCTGTTCTTGCGGAGTATGTAACAGCCTTTACAGTTTTAAAATCGTCATGTACAGAAATGCTACACACTTGCTCGCTGTTGTTTTACCTGTCAGTACACCAACTTAGTTCTCCAATTGTTCCAGGTTTGAAGATGCTCACCAACCAGAAGCGGGGAGATTTTTATGGCATAGTGTCAAACTGGCAGGTGAAGAGGAAACGGGAACTCGGCATCCACCTGCTGTACCGGGCCATGCAAATCTTCCTGGCCGAGGGTGAGAGACAGCTCAGACCGGCAGACATCAGACAGTAAGGACAACCACTGGGATAAAAAAACAAAAAACAAAACATGAGCCTGCAGAGGTAACAATACCACTAGTTTAGCATACAAAGCACTCCTTTGTTCGTGTGTGGTGACGCTTAAAACGTCCAGAAGTTCTGAGATGTTACCAAGTATTTAATCCTTTCTACAAATGAACTCTGATCCGTCAAACTCTTAAGGGATATACTGTGTCACATCAGGGCATCTAAAAATCAACTGAAAAATGTTCCATGCATGAAGCACTGAGCATTAAATACAAAGTTATGGATATAAGTGCCAAGTTAAAATAATGTAGTATTCAGTTGTAAGAACACTTTGCTTTTACCAAAGCTTTTTTATTGTTTGGGTTCTTTTTACGGCAGAATCTGTTCTCTGGTCATTTTTAAATAACTAAACCATATACATGTCAGAGTAGAATGAATACATATGTATCAGTGTTAATGGCAGAATGGCTCCTTGTGGGAGACATGAAAAAGAGTAAATTTAACATGATTGTCATGAATCGATTTGATTATCCACCCAGCCCTATGTGACGTTTTCCAGTAATCTTTTTGAACTGGTAGGTTTAGATCTGTTTTCTTGGCGATTCCCCTTTTGAATGTGAGTATTATGCATTAATTTCTTTTTGTATGTATCTACTGTATCTATTGTATGCATTCTTTGTATGGCCTGGGGGTGCATTTCCTCAAAGCCTTTCCTTTTATCTGCTTACATGAGTCTACAAAGAGGTAACTTCATTTCACAAGTCAAGAAAAATAAGTATGACGTGGGTTATTTGGCCAAAACCTTCTTCTCACATGTTAATAAATAATAGTTTAAAAAAAAAAAAACATCCAAAGAATCCAGCAACGTGGTTCAAACGAAGGCAGTTAATCAGGTTTGTTTCATAGTGTTACAAAAAAAAAAGCAGTTTGTTTTGCAATTTTTTATACAATTTAGAATAATCAGAAGTAGAGGCAGGATGTTTTAGTTTGTAGGAAGATTAGCAAAGTGTAGCTGAAACTAGTTGATCAGCTCATAAAATAAATGATAATCAAACATAATCCTTAATTTTTGCCACAAAGATTTTATACGTCCAGGTCATTGAGACTCTCCTCAGGTTTTTACAATTGACTAATTGTCATGAAGCTGCATATATTTTTCTTTTTATCACATAAAGGCAAGTCAAAAAACTGCAAATGTGTATTTGTATTTTGAGAAAAGTGTATTCGTTTACATGCAAAACCTCAGGTTACAAATCAAAGCGTAAGAGTTCTGTATATTGTCTGACAAAGAGCACTTCTAAATTTGCCATCATTTACATGAAAAAAAAACAATAATCTGCAGCCCAGTATGCATAGTATGAAAAAAACTCCCTTCAGGTTTTAATTATTCTGAAAATAAAGAATATTGACTGTAAGCTATATTTGACAGGTTTTGACAGATTTCTCATGTGCGGCATCTGACACTCTTCACTGTACATTTTTTCTTTCATTGTGATCATGCTACTTATTTGTTCTTTCACTTGCTTTTCTTTTCATTAAGTATGATAGAAAACAGAAGAAATAAATCTGAAATGGATAAGTATTTGCTTTGCTTTGTCACTTGTTCTTTGGTATCCCTCTAGTGGACAAAAGAAGTCATTACCTGTGTTCCTCATTGTGGAACTTTTAACCTCATATAATACAGTAATCCATCTACTTGACTGTCTGCTGTTAATGTTAGAAGTAATTACTTCATGGAAACCTCTTAATTGTGATTAGATCTAAAACAACTATTTAACAAGCCATACTTTTATTTTAATATATTATTTTAATAATAGAAACAGTTTGTGCAAATGTGTGCTTCAGTTGCTTGTTCCAACAAAAAATGTAAAATTAGTCATTTATAGAATGTGGTGCATCTTTGCAAGAATGACTTTTAAAAGATGAAAATCAAACTTCGGAAGAATGGCCTTTAAGTTCTGTCATCATGACTCATTCGGTTTCAGCTACAGCTTTCTGCTGATTATAAGCATCACATGGCCCACGTTAAACTCCGTTCCTATTTAGCGTCTGTCCTGAAGCTCACATTAAATTATCTCAGAAGGCCCACACGTCTCTCTTCTGAGTAATTGCTTTTTCACGGCCACATTTCGCAATTTAATCTCTTCAGATAACGCCGTTAGGAATGTGCAGAAAAAAGTACGGTGCAGCGTATGCAGCCCTAAATAAAAAGAAAAAGGGGTGGGGGGGTACGCTACATTGTGAGGCTATTTCAAAAGCTTAGTTATGACCCACGTTGTGCACAAATGAAAGTAAAAGACCACATAAAGAGGGGCTTTCCAGTTGCAACGGTCGTGCTATTCTTGATCTGTGCTGGTCAAGAAGTGGTTATAGTACAGAATCAGCATAAGTGGGTACTTTCCTAGTAAAAAAAAACACAAGTCAAATATAAAAAAATATGTTTTATAATATACTAATTGTAGTTACATTTACTTAAAAGTCTCATTTTCATGACTTATAATCTTAACAAAGACGGCACATAGTAAAGATGTGTTATGGAATCTTTTCTTTCAATTACAAACACATTTGGTTTAAACTGAGGATTAGGTTAGATAGTGAGTTAAAGAGGAGACTATTTTAAAAGATTGTTCTCTAGACTCTTGCAAGTGGTTCATGTCTTCCCTGCACTGTTCGGATGACGCATGGTATTTTTCTACAGATTTGTCAAAATTTTATTGCAGCTGTATGTATTTAGTCTGAGAATGAATCATTAATGAAGGGTAGATGTGTCGTGCTTATTTTAGTACATGATTTAATTTTCATTCACAGCATATTTTCGCTCATCACCAACATTTTTAGTCAGTGAATTCACAGTGTATTTATTTCCAAAAAGGTTCATTAAAACAATACAAAGAACTTATAAAATGCGTATAATGATAGTATGTATATATAAGAAAACATATAAAATTATTTCTTGCAGTCTGAATTTAAGTACAAGTGAATATATGAATTAAACCACTGATGCATGGAATAATTTGCCAGCTGTCACACCAAACGTAAACTGCATTTAAATAATTGTTATAATCGGTGGTGTAGGGCTTTGATCTGTGGAAAAAAAAAAAATCTATCGCAGATAGATGTGATCCGACAGGCCTCACCACTTTCACATTTACGCTAACAAGATCAAAGAAAGACTCATCACACCACTGGTGGCTGAAATGCTCGTAGTTTATTATTATACTGTATTAAATACAAGAAAGAACAGCGCATGCAGTTTTGTTTTATTCCAACTGTATATCATTTGTTCTCATTCAACACATTCGGTTTACATTTCGTGCAATATTTACAGCAGCTAAATCATTTATAAAACCCTTGATGCAGTGCAGGCCATCTGTATATTATTCTTCAAAGGTCATATTTTTCCCCCAAATATCTCTTGCCGCTTTTTTTTTTTTATTTCCCTCCGCCTCTCTCCTCCTCTCCCCCCTGCTCGTAGAGCCAAACTCAGACCTCTCTGCTGCAGCCGGCGTGATCTAGATGCAATCTGATTTGCCTGTCAATTCCGCCCATGTGCGGCCATCGTTGAAGGTGGAAAAGGGGGGAGGGATCCCGGGCGGAGAAATAAATAACAGCATCATCAGCATATCATGACACTATTCCTTGTGACGGTTGGATGAAATCTGGGACACAGTTGCATTCATCGTTCAGTGAGCTCTTCCACACAGTTAAACCCACCGACAGCAATGAATGTTGATTGTGACCTTTGCTGTGCTTTGCATGCTGGAAGTATCTTGTGTATTTTCAGAACGGGAACGCGGCGTTCTCCGTGTCATTTACCAAGTCGACGTTGTTCTTGGTTGTGTGTACATACCTGCTTTATTCCTTGGTTTTTTATTTTTTTCCATCTTCTTTTTGAGATACTGAGTGAGAAAAGGCTGGCCACAGGGTACAGTCAACGGTCGATGGTTTTTTCAATTTAGCTTAAACTCACCGACAGCGTTGAATGTTCACTGGGGCAAACACAGACCTGATGGTGACCAGGGATGACAATCTGCTTCGAGATGTAGAGGGAGGATGTCTTCTCTGTGGGCGGGGAGGCTTCTAACTCTCACTATGTATCTCTCTCTCTCGTTCTTGGGAAGGACACTGAAAAGGTCATGCATTATTTACCAAGCCCTGACGATACCATATTTTCAAATTAGGCTCATCAGATAACTTCAAAATGCCTCAACTGATTATTATCTTTTCATTTATATTAGATGGGCTATGTCCAGAGTTAGTCACATAACATTTGGCAACTAAAAGCATAGCTTAGCTTTGTAAGAACAAGAATAAATAATTTCTGAAGGGTTAGTCATCGTGGATCTTTTGAGGAGAGACACAGGACAGGACTCATTTCAAAGTACAAGTTGAGAAACAAACGGAATTTGTGGTTACTTTTGTTACAGCTGTTGTGGCAGGAGTAACCGCTTTGTCTTAAATGCTAGCAGTGCCCTCAAGTGATGGGTGCACAATAAACTTCTATGACACATGCCCATTATGACACCAGAGACGGTGTCAGTGTATGGGAACGTGTTTTATTTCACCACAAGTAGCCGTTAGATGACTGGAGTCATCTTGAAACTCCTGACTCATAGTGGGTTTTAGTAAACACAGCACCTGGGTTGGGGCTGTAGCCATTTTTATTTTTTTCATACGCTGACTGAACAACAGCACCACGGCCTCCGGAGACGCACCGTCACGCCTCAATGGCTTTACGAAAGGTGGAAGATGACGATGAGTGTGAAACCGTTGACTCACCCTGATCAATAGCGCCTGTTGTTTCGCTATGATGTGGTGCTGTGGCTAAAGAACCGGGGCGTTTTTCACTCTCCTCCGCATAAATACCCGTAAAGAAACTGTCCACCAACCCTCCTCCTTGAAAGTTGTTTTTTTTTTGACATAGTGCTGAATCACTGCTTGTCTTGAAGAGAAAAGTCAGAGTCACTGTAGTGATTGGATGTGAAGTGACGGCAGATGTGGCAGGGAGTCAAGATGTGGTCGGGTGATAAATACGGTGTTCAGACGCATTTCCAGGGCAGGATAAGGTGTGACTAAGATGGTGTGGTGGATATCTCATCTGATGCCAAATACTGTTTTTCCCACACACAAAAGCAGAGTTAAAAATAACAGCATGACCGTTTTTACGGTGAAGCACAAGAGTTTTAAAAGAATATGCTTCAGCTGCTGCTGCTTCCATCTCCTTTAGACTACAAGAGCTGCTCCTGATGTGTCATCTCAGTTAACGTTCTCTTCTGAATACATATACATCTGTATATGTGTGTGTGTGTATGTGTGTGTGTGTTTGTTTTTATATATATATATATATATAAAAAATATATATATATATATATATATATATATATATATATAAAATATAATTCAACATTGGTCAACAAACAGTTTGTTAGCTGTGACACGTCACCCCAGCTTGGACCAAAAAGCACAGTCCTTGCCAAGAGGGACACCGCTAACTTGTTCTCTCCTCACTCTCCCCAAAAGTGACTTGAGTGACAGCGTTGGAATTGACAGAAGTGGATGAGAAGGAATGTAGCTTTATAAGGTCTTCTCTGGCCGCGGGACGAGGGTGACGGTAGGAAGAAAAGAGCCGGGGACACGCGAGAGAGAGGGAAGGGCCCTGAGCTGACAATGTGGCCCTAATCTGAATGACAAGGTCTGCACATCAGCCCTCAAACCAGCCCGGGTTGAGTGAGGATGGAAGGGGATGGAAGGAGGGGGCGGTGGATGATGAGCAAGCTGAGGGGAGAGGAGGGAAGGGGAGGAAGGTGGGAGGCGGGGAGCGAGAGGAATAAGAAGAGACAGAGGAGGTGGGGAGGGAGGGAGAGGGCAGGCGAGGGTGTCCTTCCTTCAAACATGCTGGCCTTAATGGCACAGACAGCTCTGACATTTAACCACTGAATCATTTTTAGATAAGTAGATGCGGTGGGGAGACTTGTGAAAAATTCAGGAGCCATTATTTTCAGGCCAAGTACAGAGAGCTTTGAAAAAGACGATTTAAAAAAGAAAAAAAAACTTAGCTAAAGAATGATAGTGATGAGAGAGTGAAGATTAAATGAGTTTGAGACTCTGTAGTGGCAGTGAATCGTTGGGGCCGGTTGGGGGAAAAAAAAAAAAAAGGTTACGACTACTGTTGAGGTTCTCTTGAGCAACAACGTGACCTACAGTTAGCAAACTGTAGGGGGCATCTCCCAGTGGGGGAATTGCTATGAACAGATTGATACAGGATGCAGGAGATTAAAGTCACATATGTTGAGCAGACTGCGAATGAAGTTTAAAAAAAAAAAAAAAAAAAACGCTTTAAGGAGTTCTGACAACTTCAAACCAGCGGAGTAAATTTGTGTAATGGATACCGTAGTGTTTAACAATTAATAGCGTGGGCCCTGTCAAAACCGACTTGTAATTCCAGATAGACAAATCATACAGGAGGGGATAAAATTACTCCAAAGCAACGGAAGAAACATCTGTCTTTATATCGCAGTGGGGTGTGGATTCATGTGGTCGACATTAAAACGGAGGACTTTAGAACTTTAGGTTTCGAGCTGTAAATAGAAATTTAATACAATCTTACAAAATTTTCTTTTTTCTTAATTTATTTAATTGACTTTATCAGCTTAATATAAATATGAAACGATCAACTAGTAATTTAGGAAACGAATGCACACTTCTAAAAACAGTCTGCGTATGAAAAAGTGGAAACCCCAGTTTAAACCCGTCTCTCACCTTCACCCTCCCGCCCACTCTCTCTCTCTCTCTCTCTCTCTCTCTCTCTCAGGAGGGGGAGGAAATTCCTGGCGAGGGTGCTGTGAGTTGTTGCTCTCTGCCTGCAGGTACAGACCGGCCTCCTCTGTCTGCCTGTCTGCAGATATCATACCGCGACGTGATCTGTTTAGCTGCCTGACTTAATGCTCACCTGCTCACGCGCCCCCGGGCTCTCTGTGTGTGTGTGCGCGCGTGTGTATGTATGTATGTATGTATGTGTTTGCGTGACTTTGTGTGCCGACTTCTTCCGTCTCCTCACAGCTGGAATGGCATCTCCCTCATTATCTGCCGTCCTGCGATTACAGAGACACAGAGTGACACGTTTTTAGTACGCTGACAGGATATTTGCAAATAATTGTGAGGATAATATGTCATCAACAAGGAAATACACACACACATATATATACACACACACATATACATACTCTACCAGGTTTGGACACTTAAATTCAATGAGGAGGCGTATCCATAAACAAATGTACCAAAAAGTAGTAACAAGCTATTGAATTCCAATTCGGCTTCAGTCTCTACAGATTCCCTGTATCCTCTTATCATAAATAAGCAAAGAAATACGTTTATTTCCTACCGACGCACAAAATCTGTTACATTCCTGCGTGTGAAACGGATGCACCGCGTGCCCGGTGGTACGTTACATTGTATGTTTTTTTTTGTTGTTTTTTTTGTTTTTTTTACATTTTTTCTTTACTTCCTCATGAGCTTGTCACAGCACTGACAGATACAAGCTGACTTGTACGGCCGTGCTCAGAAAACGCACACAGACACATTTGAGTCGGGGTCTTAGTCCAGCTGGAGGTGGTCTCCTGCCAAACCCGCAGGCGGGCTGACTGTATTCATATTCATCACACGCACACAGAGTGGAACTGACAGGGCATGCACGCACTCACACACATACACGCACGCACGCACGCGCACACACACACACACACACACACACACACACACACACACACACACACACACACACACAGCATGGGCAAAAAATATCTGCCTGTGAGTAAATCAATATTTCAAGCGCAACCCTAAAACCCCTGCTATCCTAAAACATTTACGACAAGAAACTGCTTTGCTTTGCTGCCTCTGCTGCACGATTCCCTCCTTTTTTTTTTTTTTAACTATTTTATCTAATTCCACTAAAGATAGCTGCACTATAGATTAAAAAGAAAGAAAGAAAAAAGATAAGGCCATTGAGAAAAGAGAAATTGAGGTAGATGTGGAAACGAGGCGGCCACAATTGGATGTAGACGAGCAGCAGTAAGTAATGTCATAAGATGAGTGGACTGGGGGAGAAAAAGGAAGGAGTGAATAATAGCCAATAGGCTGCGAGAGGAAAAAGAGACAGGGGAGGAAGAGTGCCCCTCGGAACACACACACACACACACACACACTCTCTCACAAAGCGGAGAGAGAGACTCCGTGGGGCGCCAAATAATAACCTTCCTTGTCATTATCATCGCCCAGCCAAACCGCTCTCTACTCCTCCTCCTCCACCTCCTTCCGTCTTCAACACAATCATTGCCCTATCGTTTACAGTGTGCTAAATGGGAACATCAATAGACACATCCATTAGCAGTGCGAGTCCTTTCCTCTTTGATTCTCAAGTGCTTTAATAGCTGGCACGCACACACACGCACACACACGCTCACACACGCTCACACACGCTTGCACCTCGGCCCCGACTCTTAACCAAGCTAGCCCCGCGCAGGCCCGAGCCCAAGTGATGGAGTGCATCATTACAGCTGGTTAGCAACACGGGCCCCGTGAGGGGTGGTGCCGCCGGTTAACCTGGAGCTAGAAATCCAGAGCGCAGCGCCGCTTTCTCATATAACTAGATTTAATACATGCGACGCGAGCGCTTTGCCTTTTGCAGCCGGCGCTTTTCTGGCAAGTCGGAGCCCACGATTACCACCCTGATTTGCATGGTCACGGGGAGCGCTGACGAATTAGATCACATTTTTAAAACCTGCGCACTCACATTTAACACAAAACCCGAGCTATTTAATTATACGCGTACCCCGGCGCAGTCTAATTTTGATGTGTCACCGGCGTATTGCAGATGATGATGCCTCAAAAATAAAATTAAAAAAAAAAAAACACCAACAAACAAACAAAAAACAAAACAGCGGCTTATAAAGAGGCCAGTCTTATTTTGGTTTCCGTTCACACCTTGTTAACCTCACTCTGAACTTTACTCGCCGTAATTATTGACGCGAATTCGCACTGGCAGCTGTTTGACAGTTTGAAGTACACTACATAAGCCCCCCCGAACTGAACGCATCCAAAACAGTAGCAGTGAGAGGAAAGAAAGAAAGAAAAGGGAGGGTAAATTCAGCGAGGGGAGAAGGAGAGAAGGGTTCCCCACAATGCCTTTTTACACTCTCGTTTTTGGCAGCGCGTGCGAGGCAGGATGCTGGAAAGCCTGGGAGGGGCACAGGGTGTAAGGGGGTTATGGGGGTGGCGGCGTAGGAGGGGTGGGGCGGGGGGCTCTGAAACTTGACGGGTGCGGGTTGGGTTTTGACTAACGGGAAATATGACACAGGTGAACCAATCGCAAAAAAAAAAAAGCATTCACGACATAAGTCGCACACTTCTGAAGTCAAGACGTCCAAATGTGACAAAAACAATCAATAACAGAGTAACAGCAATAAGACGCCTTTTTACAGTTTATTCTGTGTTGCAATTATAATATGTATTTTTTTTTTAAATGAAGAAATTTGGGACGATTTGGGAGCAGGAAGCGTCTTCAAATTGCTCACAGGAGAAAAAAAAGCAGCAGATAATGAGTTTGTTTTTTCACGTTCACAACAGTACCCTCCTGACTCGGTGGTCTCTGATTCTTACCTCAACAGCCATGTGCGTGTGTGGCTGGTTTTGGTAGACCGCAGACAGACTGGAGGTGCCGTTGCACGGTGTGTGTGTGTGGTGTGTAGCGTGTAGCTTGCGTGCGTGCCTCCTTCATGTCTGGACCTGGACGGAAACTAAACAGAGGAGAAGAAAGCACGGGATAAATTCAAGGTGTTGTTTGATAAACTGTGTTATTAAAATGCACACACACACACACACACACACACACACACACACACACACACACACACACACACACACACACACACACACACAGAGTGATGTGTAACCTCAGTGATGCATGAATGGGAAAGAAACTGACACACACACACACACAAAACAAATTTGTGTCACCAACATAGTGTTTTATTGCGCTATAGTCAACGTGCTCCTTTCACACTAAGTGGTTTATACACGCCTCCATTTCCAAATATAGTATGTTTGCAGTGGTGAGATGCGCCTTAAATTATTCAACAGCCCTCACTGATGTGTGAACGGTATTAGCGGTAATAAATCAGCACTTCTCTAAATAAGTCCCACGATTTTATACGTAGTATGAACCCACTCGCAAGCCAATTCTTATCAACACCCTGGGTGGTCTTGGGAAACAACGGCGAGGAGCCAGGGTGCGTGTACATTAACACGCAATCCTTTAAAAGAAAAAGAAAAAATAAAAGCTTTAAAGAGAAAAAAAAAATATGATCAAGCATAAAGTATATTGAATCAGCTGTTCAAGTGTGTAAAACAAGACCTGGCTAAAACTGGTGAGTTTTGTGTTGCCATGGCTGTTGTGTCTCCTCTGTCAGTGATGTGCTTTTATGTGATGCCCGAAACACATTAAAGAATTTCTGGATTATGACAGCACCGACTGTAATGTATTATATAGAGCTAGGTGTCTGGCATGCCCAACGGCACGATAAGGCTGAGGGAGATGTGCGCTGAGACAGAATGAAATATCAAAAAGAATTTCTGAGTGCGAAATCTTAAATTGACCAGATGGAAAGGGAGAAAAAAAAATAAATTCAGCGCAACCTGGTGATGCAGTGGTGGGGGTGCTGGCTAATGTAGCTTTCCTAATGTTCAACTATACCTACATAATTTACTGGGTTTTCAAAGAAAGAAAAAAAATAATCTGAGTACATCAACATGATTAGTAAAGTGGAAAACCTGTAATTAACTTGATTTCAAAGGAATGTCAACAGAAAAATATTAACTTGTTATCAGAATGATAAATATATATTTGTTTTAGCAGGATAAAGGAAGCCGGGGAGAGAAAAGTTAACTGTGACTGCTACTAAATATTATTTTTGAAAATATAATCAATCTGTTTAATTATCTTGGCGAATTAATTGATAATTTTCTCGACAAAAAAGTATTTCAACTTCAATATTTAAAAAAAAAAAAAAAAAAAATGTCTCTAGTGCCCTGTTTATAATCATCTTTTGCATTTTTTGCCAATCAATATGCAAATGACCTAATTGATAAAAACAAGAAAATACGTAATGGGGCACGAGAAAAGCTTGATAATTATAACTGTGCCGGTACTGCGTAATATAATCTGACAATGAGGGTGGAAAAAAAAAAGATATTTTAATGCCATTTGTAGTTTAGTATTAAATCACCTCTCAGTTTTTCCGTTAGCCAATCATGCTTTCTCTCTCTCTCTCTTTTTCTCTCTCTATCCCCTGATGTTTTCTTTGATTCAAGTGCCATTTGGCCTCCCATTGTGACAAATAATGAGTCACAGTGTGTACTTCGAAATCTACCGGTTCATTTGCGGTTAGTAAGCACATCAAAGTTCCTGTGGAAGCAATATTCATAAAAAAAAAAGTAAGCCACTTTTAGCCATATTAATGATCTCTTCGAGCACCGTGCTGTTCATAGTTTTAAGTAGCCCCTCTGAGTCCTTTTTACTTCCATTTTCTTCCACTTCAAGAATTATTTGGTCCATGGCAAAAAAAATTAGTGCTTTAGACGTAGCAAATACAAGCACTTCTAATTAAATTTATCTATAAATCTAAATTTGATACAGTTAAACACACTATATATAAACATATGCATGTCAACCAGTTCCATTTATGGTTTGTTTAAACATCACTAGTTACGTTTTGGATCAAGATCTGGGACTATTCTCCCAACGTGAAATTACAGACTCGTGTGCATAATTTCAGACCAAACTGGACTTTGACGTAAGTAGTAGAAATCTAATATCAGTCTTTTTTTCCTCTCACATAATACTCGGCAAGTTTTTTTTATTTATTTATTTATTTTTTTAAAGCAGTCTGGTTCCGGGCTTTAATGAAACGTGATAAAAAAAAAAAACTTCACAGGTGTGAATAAATGGATCTGAAAAATGCCAAATAATTGTATTAAGTACTTACAAGTCAAAACACACACACCAAAAACAAAAAAAAAAAAAAAAAAAAAAAAATTACAATAATAATCATCTGATCCAAAGAGGTTGTTAAAAGGTGACTTGCTAAAACAGGCCCGCCAGTGAAATATGGTTCCCCTGAATTCCACTCAGCCGGATCTACATTCACAGAGAAAGAACAATGATTGACCTTGGCTGGATGAAAAATTACCTCAATTGTTCATACTTCACTTTGATGTTAAATACAGTGAAATGGGGCTGCACAGGAAAGCTGCTCTCTACAGCCGAAGGAGAAATTAAACCTTTTAAAGCACACTCCCAGCCCCCCCCACCCCCTCGTTTCTCTTCTCAAAAGTTCACCTCTGTTCAATTGCCTCCATCTGCCAGAATACACATGCAATTTACTATTCCTTTCTAAACGAGCTAATGCATCCTTCAGTTACTGCTCTTTTCTGTGTCGTATGTTACCCATCTACCTACAGGCTTTTTTTTTTTTGTCCATTCTGCATAATTTCTTTCCCGCCTCTCTTCTTTGCTCATTGTTTCCAGTAAGCAGACTTGCAGAAGTTTAGTGGGGAGGGAACCACCACCATTATAATCCCAGTTCAGATTCATCCATTTTTTTTTTATTCTTCATTTAGAAAAAAAAAAAAAAAAAAGACCACCCATGTCTATCAAAACAAAATGCAACAATAAAAAACAACAAAAAAAAAGGAAGAGCGTTCTCCCTCTCGGCTAAATCTGCAGACGGTTCACACAAAAGGAAAAAGAAGTTGCGAATTAATGGACGTTTGATGGTTTGGTGGTGCGCGGAGTGTTTACGCGTTAACAAGAAGATACTCTTAATCAGGACTGACTGCTTGAAAAGCCCTTGTTGTGGGCCTGACTTGGCATTGCAGTTGTTCTTTTCCCCACAAAAGTAAAGGAAGTCTTGTATAAATTACAGTTTACTTCCACATGTGGCGTAAGAAAGGCGATTTCATGCGTGCTAACCATTTTACCGACTCGAACTTTATCCGTCAAACTGCACCGACGGAGTACAAGAGGAATGACAAATTGTGCTGTGTACAGCCTTCTGCTGACATTTTTCTCTCTTCAGAATGCAATGTGGCAGCTACAGGTTCAAGCAATAAACCAGGCTACCATCAAGCCTTTTGCGGTTTAAGATCAATTCTTTATTCTTTATTTCTTTTTGGCTCATCGGGCTCTATCTTGTCCGTTTAATGCACGCTTTGTCTCTGACTCTTCAAGCTACGCGCTGCAAATGCACTGAGAAACCAAATATATTTCCAACAGCGCAGAAGCTTTTTTATTGTAACCTTATGTACATTAACGTAAGCCCGCTTTGAATCATCTGGCTTCTACTCAACGTCTAAATAAAGGATTGGACGGAGGCTGAAGTTAGCCACAGCGTGCGATGGACTCAGACGGCAGTGATTCACAGTTGCGCTTTGAAAAGCTTTCATTTTTAACTGCATCTACAAATGCCAGGTATATCTGCCAACCGCTTTGATCAATTCTGCCTTTTCCTTTTTTTTTTTTCTTCCCCCCCTCCCGGTTTTAAATCAGGGGTAGCCGAGCAGAGCGCGAGTGACATGGCCGTTTTCTCCCCCTGTGTCTGCTACATTGTGTATGCTAATCGCTTTGCTTTGTCAGTGTATATCTGTGTTCTTACCATATTGGGCCTGTTTGCAATAAAACTAGTACAGACATGTAGAGCTAGACCACCCAGACGAGTCACAAAACACCCTCCTTACTCACCAAAAAAAAAAAAAAAAAAAAAAAAAAAACAGCACTAGTCTTAATTATATCCATCCTCTGGGCGTGTCTTTCTGCTCAAAACAGACATCTGAGCCACCCCCCTACCAATAGGCCACAAACCTCATGAAGAGGCCTTATGGAAAGAACTTTTTGGTGAACACACTGACCTTAGTAAAAATAACTATCCAGTGAATGTGTTTATTTCCATCCGACGCTACAAAGGCAACCTGACTCCATGGTGTTCGCTGCTGGATTGTCTCCTTCCATGCACCGAAGACCTGCAAATGATCCCGGACTTTACCTGGGGAGGTTCTGCAGGTGAAGGCTGAGATCAAACACACCTGCAGGGTTTTCAAAATCAAGCGGGTGAATTATTTACTTCATCACAAGAAGCGTTTTACCAAAACGGAAAAAAACGGATGAAACGGGGGAGACAACGCGCGCCCCACGTTGAGGAGGTAACTGCTCCAGGGAGGAGGAGGATGTTGTGACTGCGCTTGTTCTTTTTTTTCCCGTGTTGTATGAGGGAGGGGGGGGACCCTTGCGGTGTGCGCGGAGACATTAAGACGTACAGAGAATCGGAGACGGAGGAGGGCGGGAGAGCGTCTGCACAGGCAGGACCCCAGCGACGACTATCTGCCAGACAAATCCTCCTTGGGCTTTGATCCTCTGCCCACTTCTCTCTCTGTGGTTTTTGTTTTCAGGCAAACAGCTGTGAAGTTTAGCCGAAGTGCAATGAGATTCCCCCAACCCTCAAATAAAAAAGGAAAAAAAAAAAAAAAAAAAGGGCAAAATCATCTGCAAAACAACAGGGGAAGACAAACATGAAAGAACCAACTCAAGACAAAAGAGGCTAAAAATAAAATAAAAAACATCGCCTTGTCCACCGCTTCCTCCCTAATGTTTCCAACATGCTATCCTCCAAGGATCAAGGGGTTAATCTGCTCCTGTTGTATTTAGCCGAGATGCTATCGAAGGCCATTTGTTCCAAGTAGCGAGGCTAATGACCCTGATCCGACGCTTGGCGTTTGTCCGGGAACTTGGGGCAAGGGAAGGTAAGTAACCTCATATACTCACAGGGGGCCGAGCTAATGAGAGGGAATGGGAATACGTGCAATGGTTCATCATCTACTTAGGACCTAGACAGCAGTGTTGTCTTCGTCCCGGGTCGACAGACACACACACACACACACATGCAGGGAGGTGCTAATAGGAAACCCATCTCCCTTTCTGCACCTCATTTTACTCCTGTCCACATAGGTAAATGTAGTAGGCGTGGCATTTTAGCATCAATAAGTCAATGGCACATTAATTCTAGGACATTGGTATTATTACTGTAAACAAAAGACTTCCATCATCCAGGTGGAGGCAGTTCCCTCTGGCTTTTAACCAGTTTACTTTGGATTTCACCTACAGGCATCTACAGCACACAGCTATTTTATGCCACAGAACAAAACTCGGTTTCTGGTTTTCTAGAGGACTTTATATCAAACCGCTGATAATGATGATGCACCTTTGCAACAGTTTTTTTAAGCTTCTTCCCATAAAGTGTCTTCGTAATAATTAAATATTAGAGGTTCAGTGCACGAGTGCATATATTTTTCTTCGATTAAAGCACATAACAGCTGTTCAAAGTTCAAAGCCGCAGTCATACACGGAGAGGCACGCACAAACAAGGTATAGCTGAATGTCGATGCCCCCGCTATGCGAGCCCGAGTGCATTCTGCTGCGATGGGAAAGCAGCAGGGGGTCCACTCCTCTTGCCTTTATTCGATTCAAGTCGAGCCTGGCTGCCTCTTTCACTTCTGGCACGCATAGGAATATTTATGCGAGTGTACGTGGTAAAAGAGAATGGGTTCGGGAATAAGTACCCTCCCGCACTCACGGCGCATGTGTGTGTGTGCGCTAAATGTGTTTGTGTGTGTCAGTAATACCTCCAATGGCAGACTAATGATAGGTCTTATCGACACCCAGCAGTGAATGCAGGCCTTTGTCTCCTCTCGGGACGCATTATGAAAAGCTTAGGGGGCTGCCTTTGACTCCTTTTCATTCTCTCACCCACAGATAAAACCCAGTGCAAAAAGGCAACCGCTCTACGGCTCTGGCAGCGTGGAAAGTTTAGTCACAATACGACCTCAAACTCCATGCCCGCGTCATCAGAATAAGCAAAAGTTAGGTGCACAGCTCATAATCACATAAGTCACTGACAAAAGGCTGGAATTTACATTTCGGAAAACAAAATTACAATGCCTGAAATTACCATTCAGCTCAAATATATAGTGCAGTATGGTGCATTATAGTCTCTACGTGGGATGGAAAACCGCAAGATGCATGGGTTTGGTGATGATGAAGCATAGTTGAAATTCTTTTCAGCAACACTCAGTAACAAAGCAGGAAGAGTGACTTGATTTAAAGACACATGACTTGTGGCCATATGGCAGTCTGGTGTCCAACTCAGTCGTCCGTGAGACTTTAAATCCTACTTTTCTGCCCATCGATACATCCATCACAACCATGGGCATGTGGTTAACCTAAATATAAAATATCTGGATAAAGACATAGTCTTTCATTTTGCTAAGGGCTTTTTTTTTTTGTATTCGTCGTCTCTTATGATTCAAGCTTCAAAGCGTCTCATAAAACTGTCGTTACTTTAAAATCGATGCCGCCTCACTCAAAAGAACATTTGTCAAAACAAAACATTTGTTAATGGCTCTTCCACTCGGATGCGTCTGCAGCCATCCACGGTTTCGAGTGACTTTGCTCCTTTTACGAGTGAAAAAAAAAAAGAAAAAAAAAATAGAATAAACATTTCTCCTCTTCCTCGGAAGGCTCTGTTCATTTCTGGGCTTATTTGCGGGTTAGAGGTTGGGGCAGGGTCCCTTTAGACAAGCAGTTTATGAAATGAAAATGTTTTCGTTTCCAATGACGCCAGCCGTTACTTTTCACGTTTTTAAGCGTTCAGCATACAGCTCCTTGGGGAAACATAGCCATTCCTATAGTTTTTTTTTTTTTGCTGTTGTTTTTTTTACTGCTGAGTCAATAAAATCCTGGCTCTAAACCTCAGTGTTGTTTCCCAACCTCATTTTAAACGGGTTGTTAGCAATAGCATAAAAGTACCTATTCTTACCCTTAGCTCTCTGCGTTTTCTCTTTACCCACTTTCTGTTTTCCTCTATTTATCTTTATCCTGGCAAGACAAGTGTAATGGGATCTTTAAAGTACACAACTTCACCTTCTTTCGTTACAGCCTTGAGTTCTCGCCACTTCTTTCCATTTTCTTCCATCTTAAGCACAAGGGCAATAAATACTTTTCGCAGACGTAGACTTTATTTGAATTACAGTCACTCTCTGCATCCATGTTTCTCATAGCATAGCAATCCAAAAGAACCCCCCCACCCCTCCAACAAGGCCAAGCGGTGAGGATTTAGAGGCCTTATTTAGTAGGCAGGTAGAACTGAGACTCCCCTCCTTCCCATTTCTCGCAGCAATTAGAGAAAGGCCAGGAAGTGCAGTATTTTATGGGCTTATAAAGACATTAGAGGCACCGCTCCATTGGCCACTCACCCCCCACTCCTCTGTTTACCAGTATCTCCCTACTTTTTTTTGTCTCTCTCCCTGTCTCGTAGATGATTCACCAGTGCCCACTTTGAAATCTCTCTCCCGACATCTCGTACCGTGTCCCGTTTTGGTGAGCTCTCGTCTGCGCGTCACCTCCTTCCTCTGTGTAAACTTTTTCCCACCCCTGCCTCCTCATTCCCGTCAATCTTTTAACACACCGTCCATTTTGAAACCGATGTGGCTTCGGAACTCAATAAAAAGCTCTCCGACTTATCTTCTGAGGGGACGGGAGCGTCTGATAGAAGAGCACTCTGTTGTTTCACGGAGTTCTTTGTGCAGACACCAATGTTACCATTTTCGACACTTGTCCATTAGGCTTTCATGGTTGTTCCCCAACTGAGTATGCCCCCCCCACCTCCTCCTCACCATTGTAAACCATTGTCCATCATCTACCAGTTATCTTGCTGCGAGGGTGAAATTGTCAATTATTCGCTCTGTCCCCGAGTCCTGCAGTGAATCAATATGACATGACGGAGTGACTCATCTGCCTGTCATTTCCCAATATGCGTATATTTGAAATATGAAACCTTGTGACACACCGTGTCTGGCGACCCCACCTCCATGCACACAAACGGACGGCGAGAAAAGAACCACTCGGCTTCTCGAGTCCTGCAGCTTTTAAAAGGCAGCTTAGACAGACTCGGCTGCTCTTGAAAGGCTGTCTTCCGCGGAAGCAGAGGCCAGATGAAGAGAGAAAAAAAAAAAAGAACAGAGAAGAAAGACCAGTGGCATGTCTGGATATTTGCTTGCAACATCCTCCACCTTTTTCCTTTCTTTCTTCCCTGCATTTATTCGCCAGTTCCTAAAACAATGGAATCGTATGTAGCCGTACAACAAATGACCCTGCTAATCCCAGAAGGTGGATACATAGTACATCCATCAAAAGACTAATGAGAGACGGAGAAGGCTTCCCCCCTCCCTCAGACGTGTTCAAAACCACTTCCATTTGAAAACATTTTTGTGCCGTCCAGATGGAGTTACTTGCCCATATTGATTAAAACCAATTACTAGTGGAATCTGACAACGGCTCGGAGGATAGTTTCAACCGCACAACACTCCTAATTGCTTTGTTCATAATCTCATAGTCTTTTAAAATGGTGCCCATTTTTTGGTGGCGGTGGACGATCAAAACAGCATGTGTGAAGAGTCCTTGAAACGATCACAAAGCCAGTGATTGAGCTACACGAGCACATGCAAGTGCTAGATGCATGTGGCACGAACTGGAAGGAATGGGTGGAAGGAATTTGCAACTGCTCAAGGGAGAAAGAACTGAAGGGAATTTAAAAAAAACTGCAGCTGGGCTGAAAATAGTTGAGTGCAAGACATGAAGCTAGCGGAGAGAGCTGAGCGCACCTGGATCGAGTTCACATGCAATGAGTTAACCTGAAATGAAATGAGCTGAAATATGTTGAATTGAATTTGCTCCGTCCTCTATATAACGCCGTCGATGCGGTGCAATTCGTTTTGAAAGCGCTGCATCATAGAGCTGGAAACGAGAACAGAGAATTGGTGGTGGGGGGGCTACATCTGAGTCTGCACATATTATGTCCTGCAACAGAAAAGTCCCTGGTTCTGTTATTCAACAGATGAATCATTCCAAAGAATCTGACATTTATGGAGCCGGCAAAAAGAAAAAAAAAAACAACAGTAAAGGTATGTATGATGAAGTGCAATGGATCTTTTGTGTCTAAAAGTTGCAGATCTTGGAGTGAATCGAAAAACAAAAACATTGCTGTATTAACTTTGGGTGGACGTTTGACGTGTCTCATTAGAAAGGAGGGTGAGCAGAACTGGGGAAAGAAGAATAAAATAACTGCCTTTGTTGCCATCTGCGTATGGTGGCAGCCATTCTGCACAGGAAGTAGAAAAATGATGCCTTCGGCCTCACACAGAAAGTGAGGAGATCACTCTACAAGGAACCGCTCACCCTGAGAACGGCTGATACGCAATTAAGACAATAAGGGGGCCCTTTTTCCCCTGCCGCACTCCTGTGTTTTTGCCTTATGGGATTTTGCTGCTGTCCAAGGTAAGGCTTTATTTTGTTCCTCACTGCTTCCCTGCAATGTTGGTCTTGCCTGATCTAACGGATGCTGTCGAGAAAAGGTCAAATTTTCACAGCAGGAAATGGATTCTGCGAGTTCTGATGCAAACATCTGCGATAACACGGGCTGTGATCGATCATTCAGATTACGCTTAGAAAACACTGATCATTACTGCATTCGAAGATGACTTGAAATGCTAAGATTTGGAATTTCAGAGTGGATTACATTTTTCCCATTCTTTTTTTGTGTGTGTTTAATTGTAATTCTTAAGTGCATAAGTGATAAATTGTATGTTACTACAGCCAAACTTCTTTTAGAGATTAACTGTCAGCTATTCAACATTTACGTAATTTCTGCTTTTTTTTTTATCTTTCAATAGACTCATCATAAATCATAAACAGTATTACTGGCAGGGTTGCTCATCAGTACGGGGAAAATGTGCACGAGCGGGAAAACTAGATAAAGAACAATAGAGAAACTGGGGATCCAGTGGGTGACTCAGATGGGATGATTGTTGTTCACCTGTGGCTCAACACAAGAGCCAGGGACACGCACAAAGCAAACACACACACACTTACTCACTTAACACTCAACAAAAACATGCACTGAACACTGAAGCCACCCCAGGTGCACGACTGACAACTGAGGCAACCAGGTGGAAAGACAGACGCACGCGGAGTGAACTTCTTCTCTTACCTCTCGTCAGTTCCTCACAACATTCTGCTCCGAGCGGTTTCCGCTTCCCTCCCTTCCCTCCGCAGCTGAGGCCAATGCTGTTAGCGCTCTTCTGTCTCTTCTTCTTCTTCTTGTGGCGTCAGCTTCTTTCATCACCTGAAACGGCGGAGGATAGAAATTGGGGAAACGAACCATTAGGAAACCGCGCGGAACGGAGACGCCTCTACCGGCGGCCCATGTGTCAAAGAAAAGAAAGAAGCATCTCTGCATTGATACGAGTTTTCATCCCTTCTGGGGCGCCAGCATTCGCCGTTAATTTGGGTATCTTTCAGAAGGGCTCCAGAGTCGCGTGTAAAAACAAAACAACAACAACAAAAAAAACAAAAACAAAACAACCACGAGACAGGCAAAGTGATAAGAAATCTGCACGGTTCGCGACCCAGGAAAGTGTTTAAAGTCGAGGCGCGTTGTTGTCGTCGCGCTGCATTCCATCCCGGGCGTTGTGTGACTGTATTAAAGAAAACACACATCTGAAAAGTGCTCTTTTCTGGCGGCAGGAAACAAAAGATCGGAGAATGATGATTGTTGTGGTGCAATACAGCTGAATAATGGCCATTTACAGTGTGAACACGCGTGTTGGCTCGTTACAGTGAGAGTTTAGCCTTTCTCCCTTTGTTTACGCGCAGACCGAGTTGACGTGTAATGGTGCCGTTCGGATAATAATTTTCTCATGGCTGCACTGCTGCGTAAAAACCTGACACGGTTTGTGTGTCTTACAGTGCACTAATGAAATTGCTAACAGCTGTGACAGCCGCCATCGCGCACGCACGCGCTCTCGCGCACACACTCACACGCTCTTTTCATCATCTCATTTGTAGCACGCAGCTGCACAGATAGAGCATGAGGGTTAAGCAAATATTGTACAACGGCCAGAAAACAATGCACCCTACCCATCCCTCGTCCTATCACTCACACTTGCTAAGAGTGAGCCAACTGTGTGCGTTTGAAAAATAGAAAAGGAAAAAAAAATGACTGGCACTGCTTGTCCTCTTTCTGCTGCGGTGAGCAGAACAGACACCCCTGCTCCCCTCCCATTCATTTTAATCTCTCTCCTTAATGATAAACCTCCTCAGTCGCGCTCTCCGGCCCGCCCCGCACCCCTCCAACCGCACCCCTCCAGTCGGGTGTCGACCCTCCAGCAAGGCAGCAACAGTGCTCCTTTGTTTGCCGCCCTCCCCTCTTCTCTCCTTGCCCCCTCACCCTGCCCTGAAAGATGCTGGTTGGCGGGGACGGAGGCATGCCTCAACAGGAGCGCCTGAGGAGAGAATGGGAGGGAACAGAGGAGGAAAAATGTAGATTGGGGGGGGGGCACTTAAAAAAAATTGTGAAAGGGGTCTTACAGACATTTGCCGTCGTTCTTCCTCCCCACTTTTTCATTTTTCTGTCCATTCAGCACAGACGAGGGGCTTCACAGAGAGCGGGAGGAGGAGGAGGTGGGTTTCTAGGGACCACACCCTCCTTCAACCCAGTGGCTCCGGTTCACCGAGACTTGCAGAAAAAGTCGTTTGCAGAGCGCTATTTATTCCTGGTTTGGACAGGGGGGCGGGCGGGCGGGGGGGTCTAATTTTGAACACTAAAGCAAAGATGGAAATGAGAGCAAAATGGTTTTCATTTTTATTTCTCTCTGAAGGAACAAACCCTCGGCTGCCTGGCTCTTGCATTTTGCACGGCTCAGAAATCATGTGCACGGTATTCCAACAGGCACTTTGTAAAAATAAATAAAAAAAAAAAAAAGCCTTTATGTACACAACATGTAATTTTTCATTTATGCCAAGAAAGTACCGGAGCTGCCCATTGAGGTTTGTCAGGACATAATTTTAGCAGTTTCGTTGTGGTGCCACGGCTAGCACGGCAAACCCAGTACCCTAATAGCATAAATACCGCTCTTGTAATGGTGCCTGGGGCATGTCTCATTTGGAAGTGAAGGAGACGGTACAGTGGAGCAGTACCTTTTACCCGTAACCAAAAATGTGCGCACACACACACACACTGGCAGCTTCGAGGCTCTCGGATCATTAACCCCAACTAATCTACAAACATTATGTTTTTATATAATGAAAGAAACAGAAAACAAACGCCTATCCAGCTTCCGGCATCCGCGCAGCCATGCCACGTTAATTCATCCTGAGCGTCTGTGAGCGAGTAAGATACGGTGTATCTTGTGCAACACGATGACCCGTGCGCGCGCACTCGTCTCACGGCTTGTCTACAGTGACAGACACAAGGGGGGGGGGGGGGCATGACGGGAAGAGCGCGTGAGGACGTGAATGGGAGTGAATGGGTGATAGCTTGCATTTCTGTGGTGTGACTATGGCAGTGATGCAGCTCACAGCCTTGATCTAGACTCCTGCCTATTTCTGACACCCGCTGAGCCTGCTTCATTAATCAATAGGACAGATGAAGACAGACTCCAGCTGAGCTGTGAGGTAAAAAAACAAAAAAACAAAACAAAAAAAAAAACGGTAACTTGCATGCGTCGATTGTGTGTGCGTGTCTTTGTGTTTGAGCGTGTAAGGAAGCTAGAATGCCCCCGGGTAGAACGTGGCAGACATGATGCAAACCTTCAAGGCTTCCTGCCCACACAGAGATCATCTGCACCGGATTTGCCTTCTTGTACCTCCAGAGAAAAAGTCAGACTCCATTAGATGATTTGCACAGATAGACTGACGCGTTTGCCAACCGTCGTCAGAAGATAAAATTACATTTCTCCGCGTACGCGCCATTCGATTCAATTCCGCGATTTCTTCGCATTTTCAGGACTTGGGTGGGGCAAATCCCATTGACAATGTAAAATATACACAAAGAAAAACAAAAACAAAAAAACAGAATATGAAGATGCTCGGTTTTACAATGTAATACAGACATGTAAATGAGCACTGTTGGTCAGTTTCACCCTCAAATCAGAGCGAAATCCAACTGGAACGCTCAAGTACGGTTGATGTGTCCGTTTACAATGAATTAAAAACAAAAGGCAATTCAAATAAAAAATTCAAACCGATATTAATACTACAATCTTTTAATAATTTGGAATATTTGCTGTCAATTAAAAAAAAAAAACACGTGCAAAACTGTAAATGATACAGTATGGTGTGTTTACTCATCTGCAAAGTAGAAAGAGAGGGCACATTAAAAACAACCAGAATTACAATCGGGCAAAGTGGCATTATTAGTCACTGCGGTGTGTCTTTGTGAGTCAAGATGACTAGCAAGTTAGTCTGATGCAAAATGCGCTGCTGCAGCTTACAGTACGACTCAACTTGATATTTGGGGCCCGAATGTGCAGAAACAGCAGGAGGCTAGGATGTGAGTTTATTTTGTTACCGTGGGACGAAGAAGCCTCGTCACAGAGGCCGTTTCTCCCACAGTGCTTAAATCCTGCAGAACGGCCATCAGTCACTGGGTGGTTTTGCCTCCTCGGTATACAGCAAAAGCGTTTTGTTTGTTTTCAATGTAACTTGCGATATTTGGCCCGGGTCTCAGTGCCCCCTTTGTTAGCCATTGTGCCGAGATGAATGAATCCTTCTTCCAAATTTCATACAGAGATGCACTGTGCGAAACCATAGAGACACCTTTGAGGCCGCTAAACTGATCTCCGGGCTAGAGGAGTCGCCACCAAGAATATGACAGTGTCTATGAACTTCCACTGAGCAGGAAGTTTAAATTGTATCGTTCCGTCATGCGTATCACATGTATGTGTTCCTCCGCTATTGTAGATGTTACCATAAAACAGGCAACAGATAATAATGCTTTAATTAATATAATCTCTCATCTCTCAGAACACTTTGAAACTAACTGCAGGAAATTAGCATGTTTTTTTTTTTTAAATATAAGATTAATAAACCAGGGAACAAACTATAAATGGTGCCTTATTTCTTTAGAAACCTGAAACTGACACAGGTAATAATCTGGAAAAATACCGCGACCTGTGGCTGCGAAGGATTCTGGTTTGTCGACGCCCAAACTGAGAACCCAAACTTCGTCTTACCGTTGAACATCTGCGCACTATAGAAAAGAGTAGTTTTGGATTTCAGTGACTCATAGCAAACCCTATTGTTTACTCATAGAAAAAAAAAAAAATGCCTTTACGTGATAATATTCTGAGAATATCCTCACATTGCTGCACACCTACATCATGCGAGTCATTTACAGAAATGCAAAACATACATGTTGAAACTGTAGAGATGCGTGCTGTGGTGGCTGCGTCTCAGTTTTTGGATCACAAAGAAAACAGAAAACACAAAATGACTGCAATGAGAACAGTTTTTTTTTTCTTTTTAACAGTTTGACTAAGATGCCCGTGTTGGTTGACGACACGAAACCCTCCATCACTTCTTAACCCGAGACGCGCTGATTGCATGGGCTCATTGTGCGATTTAACGTTGTATGCCTGACACTCAGACAAAGGAGCCCATGTAGGCCTCGAGGGGGCAGATGACAAACACTCCTAAAGCATGGCCAGACATAATCCCCCTCCCCTTACCCCCCCCAATCCCATCCCGCACCCCCATCTCTGCCCGCCAAACCCCACAACATACACAAAGTGGAGGGGGACTTATTCAGAGCACATTAGGGAGGTGAAGGGGGCCAGGCACTGGGGGACTCTTCATTTGACTGTCCTAATCATCTGAGACAACCCCTCCAGAGGCAGACCTTCCCGCCTACACCCCCTCCCCGAACCCCTCCCTGCCCCTCCCTCCCTCCTCCTCCGAGGCATGACCCAGACGCATCCAAGAACGTTTACAAGGGCAGGCGGCCATGAATTGGGGAGGCTGACCAAAGTGAACAGCCCCCCTGGGAGCTGTAGTTTAATTGTCCATCTTCTTGGTCCAAATTAAACAAGCTCAAGCACATTCAAGTACACAAACACACGCGCGCACAGACACAACACACCCCGGCCCACCATCGCCGCCCCGCTTTTAAGAGACTGGCACGTTCCACAGAGCACGCCATTGATGCAGAATGATGAGCGGGACCCCATTGTCTCGTTATATCGTCTTCAATTAGGGAGGAGATGATGGGAGACAATGAGAGGAGCATTTGTAATCATGAGCCTCCCAAATTCATGCTGAGAAACAGAACTTCATTATGCCCAATGGTCCCTCATTGACGATAAAAACTCTGAATATGTGTGGCTCGTCCTTAGGAAGTTCTCGAGCACAAATGGCTCGGAAAGAAGTGAGTCACGAGGAAATACTGTAGGGGGTTCTGAAACCGAAGACAACAACAGATATGGGCAGAGGCAAATCTGTTATCTTCACAAGTGAACAACAGACTTAAAAAAACAAAACAAAAAAAATAAAAAAATACAGCATACACTTACATCTCCTGTTCACTTACCTGAACTGCAAGTTTCACATATTCAGTTTCAAAAGTTTTCGAAAAGGAGCACGGAGTGGTATAAGAAAACAAAGCTTGCCAATAACACTTTTAGAGGAACAAGAAATTCTTCCTAGCTATTATTTCAGGGACACATTTGCAGGCATTAAGCGTAGCCCTGATCTCTTTTCATTTCTGCCACATAGACGTCGCGCAAGCTTAGCTCAGAGAACAGAAACTCACAGGCCATCCGCAGAAATGACACGTTTTTAAGAAAGAGAAACCGGAGAGGGCATTATCTGCATTTACCTGGAGAGCGTTCAACTGAGAAATGACTCTAACCCGACATCTTGCAGGCTTTGCGGCACACCGCGTCGCTGGAGAAAAAAAATAAATAAAAAATTTGCGTTCCACCGCCGCTGTTGGGCTTTGATAGAAGCATCCAACCGGACGAACGCGGCTTTCATAAAACTGTGCAAATGATTTCTTTCAGCTGGGATCATGGCGGTTTTGTTCATCCATCGTCACCTGACCGACCACCCCACCCCACCCTCCCCGTCTCCTCACGGCACAAAGGGCTAATCTGAGACGAACACTCGCAGCAGCTCCGGCACATTGTCAACGCAAAGCAGGGGTGATTTTATTTTCTTCTTTATGTCATGTAAGCGAAGCATGAGGCAAAAAGCCATCGACCATGGAGGACAACAAAAGAGTAAGCTGCATATTTCCCCCCCTACATACAAGCCACTGTGTTTATGAACCATGCTCCCATTTTACTCTTCTATACCGCCAGTTGTGCTTTGACATGTACAGTATCTGAGAGGCACGGAGTAGACCTCGGACGGTTTTGATTTTGCCCATTTGCAGATGAAATCAGTCACCAATGGGTGCCAGTAGGAGGGATATCCGTCAAGTCAAGCTGCCCCGGGGCCAACATCCTTTCCTGCAAGGCCCCATTCCCTTATCTGATTCCAGCAGACAGGGCGAGATGATGGCCATGCCAGCCAGAGCCTTTGATTTTTTAAGTATATCCCTCTGCTTTCACACTGCTTTATTGATTGCCGACAGACCTCATTTTGTTGCCCTGCGTTGAGAATGCTCCATTTGTAATGTGATCACCCAGATGAGGATGGCAGAAGGGTGGACATACACTAATCCTCTTTCTCTCCCAGTCTCCGGTATTGTCTGGTGTTTTTTTGCGGATCGCCCCTGTCAAGTTTCTCGTCGCCCGAGGCTCAGAAGACTCTCCCCGACACCCCCCACCCCGACCCCCTCAATGGGAAAGGGTCAGAATATAATCCCCCCACATCAGAGTTACTTTCTGTTAAGAACAATTTTCTCTTCATGTCCCATTGGAAACGGGGGTTAAACACGAAATTGAACATGCGTGACAAAAGCACGTCTTTCCTCCGAGCCGTTCAGCAGCATCGATTTTCAGTCCATTCACAAGTGCCCCCAGCCACAGGCTCAACGTCAAACGCGCTCATCGACCTCTGCGGACTTGACACATTCCTCCATGTCGAACAACGCAACAGTACAGCAGGACAGGGAGCATCTGCCTCGTCACTCCACCCAGATGGTAGCTGAAAGTATGCAAATTGGTTCATTAACCTTACAGTGCTGGAACCAGTGGGCCATGCGAAGGGCTCATTCCATTTGGATTTTCTTGAATTTTATTAACGCCCATTAATAACATCAGGAAACTTCTGCTAATGGCCTGAGGTGGTTTGCTGTGGTGTTATCAAGCAGTGTAGTAATTATACATGACATCCCTCTGATTAACACTCTTGTGATTATTACACCATGTCAAATCCAGCCCCCACCCCCTCCCCCTGGTGCAAAGACAGCCGTCCATTGTCGTGGTTGGAAAATATATATATATTTTTTTTATGGGGGAATGAAAAGAAGAAGCGCAGAGCAAACATCACAGCACTTCCCCCCTTCAATCCATCCGACGAGCAGGTTTTGTATCTTTAACCTTTCACAATAGAATGGCATGAAGAAAAGGAAGCGGGGGGTGAAAATGTGAAAGGGTCTTGGTTTTTCATACGCCGTTTTTTCCCCCCACCAGTGCTGGCGGTGTGTGTGAAAAATTAGCTTGCGGCAGCGTGTTTCCGCGCGCGAGCAGCCTGATGTGAGGTCTTGCACCTGGAGCAGGGAGGAGCATGCTAGGGGTCAAGGGTCACCCCGTGGGCTAAACAGAGCTGAAATTCTCCCACTTCCTAAGAAGGCCCGGCGACCCCTGCAGCTGCACTGCACAAGACGTGTCTCTCGCACGCTTCCTTCCCTTTCCTGTCCTAGTCACCTCCTTTTCTTTCTCTCCTCTGGAAAGGTACAGTAATCCATAACCCTCTCAGCTATTAGCGGCTCAATTATTCCTTCCTTTGCCTCCCCCCCACACATTTTCTCCCCTCGGTTGGAGATTCAAAAACAATTAACCTCTTCACAGCTGGGGACTTTTCCCAGGAAAGGGTACGGTGGTAATTGAATGACTCCGCCATTTACATTCCTGACCATGACTTCACTCCTTCACGCATAAATCTGGTTACCGAAATCCTAATCTGTTGCTTTGTGATTGTCCAATGTCATTATCATGGATGGTGTATTACCAAGGCACGAAGACACAATTTCACTACAAGCATTGTTTAAGCCAAAGAATTTAGCAAAATGCACGCAACACTCTTTTGACCTACTTAAATTTTTTTAACAGATTTATATTATTTTGCGCTCCACGTGTTTCAGAAAATAAAGTCAGCATGAAAGATGAAACCGTAATTGCTCACACATCCCTCAGAAGGGTACCATTCCAAAAAAAAACAAAAACAAAACAAAACAAAAAAAAAAACGATACACTAGACTATTTCACACCAAGTGTCTACGAGCCTCAGTGCTTCCCCCCACATCCTCAGCCATCAATAAACTGTTCGTTATGGAAGGGCCTCCTATTCATCTCCAGGTAGAAACCTCAAAGCGTAGGAGGGAAGAACAGCTTGTTGCACCCATTGAACCTTTTTATTACTTCCTCCCTCAAAGGGTGGTGGCAGGAGAGGAGACAACCTCAGTCTCAATGATGCCACGAGACACAGTCAGCTTTTAGGGAACGGCACACAAAAAAAAAGGACGGGATTTTAGCCGATTTCAGCTCTGTGGAAATTTTCACTTCAAAACATCATATCTGACGGAGATTATATTGTTGTGGATGCGGAGGGAGCCTGTTCCAGCTGTTGGGGGGAGTGGGGTGATAATCTCCTAACAAACAACTTTATCATAAACGTTGAGGAAAAACAACTCGGCATTTCAACCAAAGACCGCAGTGGGGTCTGACAAAGATTCCGACCAGCCATTTTCTATAACATCCAGCTTTTTTTTAACATCTAGCTGTCCCAGCAAAAGCCATATGATGTAAGCCCTAAACAACACGCATCAAAATAACAAAGACTACTGAATATTTAAAAAAAAAAATAAAATAAAAAATACACATATTGAAGCATTTCCACCACCTCCCACCTCTAATTAGCGTTCTGCATTTCCTGTGGCGTGACTTCAGTGGCCACCTCGCCCTACGCCACAACTCAAGGACAAAAAAAACGTTAGAGCTGGAGTACGACACGAACAATGTCTTAAATCCTCGTTCGTCGAGCACAAATTCTGTTTTTTCTTTGAAACTCCAGCAGCAAGAACTCCGGCTCGTTCATAAATGCGGTCGTTTTCTGGACCTTAAGCGTTGTGAACAATTTAAAGAGCCACGCAGGAAAATCTTAAACAGGAACAGAATCTGAGATCATAGTTTCTTCTGCGCGGTGCAGAAAAATTGGGAACGGCGTTTATCGCAAATTAATTTTAAAAAAAGGGCCACGTAGCATGACATATGAAACTTCTGTTAATTAACTGGAGGCATCTAGTTAGGGCACCTATATTCCCGTAGATGCTCTGCAGAACAATACAACTAAGATCTCGCTCTCTCACACATACGCACTGAGACGCACACAATAGGACACAGAAGAAGTCTTTGATGTTTCCTCATGAGAGTGTGTGTGTGTGTGTGTGTGTTGCAGCGCTGTGAGTCACCCACACTGCATCCAAGATCCACACAGGCTACACAACGACAGCAGCACAGTAGCGATGAAACTGCTACCCTCGTACCACACACAGAGACACAAACAACATAGCGTGTCTTGATTGTGGATGAAGAGAAAGGAGGAAAGGCACAGGCAGGGCCAGCTAGGCCAGGAGGAGGACAAAAAAAAAAAAAAAGGAGGAGGAGGAAGAGGAGAAGAAAAAGAAAACCTTAAACAACTGGCTGCGCTCCAGACAGACTGAAACTTCTCTTGATCATTATGTGCAGCCTTCAGGTGTCTGTAGGCGATAGTTAGGTTGAGGGTGGTGGGATGATGGTGGGGGGGGGGGGGGGGGGGGCTGTGTAGATAACACAGCAGCCAGACAAAGAGGGAATAAGAGGGTGCTACTACCACCGCGGGGGAGGGTGGGGCAAGGAGGAGCACAAGGGAGGAGGGTTATAAAATGATAGAGGTGAAGTGCTTTCTGTGGGTGGTGTCAGAGAGGAGGGAGCAACAAGAAGAAAAGAGGAGGGTTATAAAAATTTGATTAGACGATCCTTTGCTGAAGTGACTTTCTGTGTTGGTTTGCTTTTTTTTTTCTCTCTCTCCTCTCCCCCTCTCTCTTCAGTTCCCCTCCCTGCTCGCTCCTCCAGAGCGCACTGCCTCCGCGACTGGGGCAGACAGATTTTATAGGTCCTAATTAAAGCCATCTGAAGCCTTTCAAAACATCAAATGGACCTGGTCCCAGACTCTTTCCCTCTGATTGTGCAGAAGGCACGGGAAATCAGAGGGCACCCCCTTTTTTCTTTTTTTAAATTTTTGACTCACAAATTTTTTGCACTCCTTAACCCCCTCCACTGACCCCGGCACCCCCTGATTTCCAATCAATAAAAGGGTTCAGTGACTGACATGACCTCATAGGGTGGATTCCAGTTCACTGGAATTTAGGAAATAATGTATTTTCACATAACCAATTTGTACAAAAAAATAAAAAATTTTAAATTAAAGAAAAAAAAAGAATAAATAAATTTATTTTGTTTTATCGTATACTGCATTTGAAATGACACACACGCTTAAGATCCACCCTTAATCCGCCTGCAGGGTTAAAGTGTAGCGCAGCCCTGCGTTAGTGCGCTCCAAGTACTCCATTTCTTCCCTCTCCTGTCTCCCCCTCTTAATTGTCCTCATTGAGCCGTGTGGACCGGCTGCACAGCCAGCCTGCATGGGGTCATCGGGTTTGCAATGTGCTTTTTTATCTATATTTCATGCTATGGCGCTGCGCGGAGACAGCCACACGTTCACAATGTGAAAAATTCACACAAGACGCACAAAGAGGGTCGACAGAAAAAAAATTAATTAATTAATAAAATGAACCGAGCGGGCATCGAAGCATCAAGTGAAGTCAAGTGTGTTAAACGATAAAAGACCATAGGGAGGTTTTAAATGTGTAATTCTCCTTCGAATGGAAACAGAAAGGACAGAAAAATGCGCGGCGCAAAAAAAAAAGTAACGCATGCAACATTTAAAAATAAAGTCGATTGCAAACAGAGGATAAATGTGACTACTACCAGGAATTGTAAGAACTAAAACATATATTTATATATATCTCTCTCTATATATATATAAGAAGAAGAGAGAAAATATAACGTCGCCTACTTACAATTCATTTCAACAACTTCTGGGCGTTATTGTCTCGCCGATGCGCCTCTCCGTTTGGAGACGGAAAAAGTCTGTTGCTCCGGCGAAGCACGGTCATTGTCGGCGACGGGATGGTCAGCTTCATCGTAAGGCAGTAAAGTTTGCTTAAGATAACACCTGGTCAGTTCTGCCGGGGACAGAGGACGTCCAATTCCGCCGGCGTCAAGTCTTCAATGATGCCTGCACTCGCCGGGATTGAGCGCTGAGAGGACAGGGAGCGCACAGAAAGACGTCATGTGAGTCAGGGAGAGGTGCGCCATTGGCCAGCCGGGGACAAGCATGATAAGGCTACTCCGTGCGCCATTGGCCCAGGACGCGAGCGGAGGCGCCTCCTCACTTGGCTGTGCGCAAGAATGTGAGTGCGGCTCAGCGTTCATAATTTTTTAGAAGGAGGGGGGCATAAGTAACAAATTGTTCCCATGATTTTATGCGTTTAATCATCGACGGGAGAAACGCACACCTTCTGTTTCCTCGCTGTGTAAGGGGAATGGATGAAAAATGTCTGGTGAGTTTGCATGTCAACTTTTGAGTGGCTGTCATCGTGGGGATGCGGAGCTTTCACCCTAATGAGATCGAATGTGACATTGAGGTTTATTCGCGTTGACTGAACGTGGCAATGTTGAGTAAACATGGCAATAGAAATCAGTTTGGAGACGTCATCTACAAAGACAGTAAGAGGTCACTGTACTCAATAATGTGGCAGTTTAATACACTGATAACATGTCAAAACCTCAACTTTCTTTCCACAAGCTGACACTGCATTTGAGTTTTTATTTCTGTTCAGTCGGAAACATATGGCACCGCTTTAAAGTTTTTGCACATACTCAGAACGTCCGTTGACTTCCACACAAATCTGGACGGTAGACAAACAGAACTCAATTGTATAAATTAAAAGAAAATGAATCATTTGTACATATCTGTGAGTAGCAAAAAATTTCGGAAATCTTGTTTCCTGTAACATCAACTAATGATTTCCAGGAACCGCTGATCAGTCGTTTACAGCGACTGGGAGGAATTTTATCACATGAACTGCTTGCTTTAGGTCCTTCCAAAACATTTCTATTGGATTACGTTCAGGCCTTAGAATTGAGCGCTCCAAAACATTCATTTTGTTCTTGCTTAACCACTCTTTTGCACTTAGGGTCATTGTCTTACTGTGTGACACGGTCCTGGCACTCTCCTCTTAAATTTGCTGCTATGATTAAGAATTCATTCATCCATCATCCATCAATAATGGGAAGCTGTCCTTGCCTAGGTGCGCCATAACAGGTCCAAACAGGGACATTACCCCTCTGATGCTGGAACGGAGTGTTGTTTTATCTCCAAACACGACGCCTGTCATTCAGTCACCGCTGTCCCACTTCGGTCTCAAAACATTTTCCCAATAATCTTCTGACTTGTCCACAAAATGTTTGAAAACCTGCAGACGGAGCGCAGCAGCATTTGTCCTTCCCACTTGCCATGCACACCATGGGTCCTCATAGGTCTCCTGATGGTGGTTCATGGACATTAGTGAACATGAGAGAAGCCTTTGGTTGTTCAGAAGTTACCCCATGTTCGTTTGTGAACCTCTCTGACTATTGTGTGTCTGATCCTTCATGGTCGACCACTCCTGTGAAGTATTAACAGTAATTTAAATCCAATCCATTTATTCATAATCTGACCATGAATTTGTGGATCCTGTACGCTTTAGAGATGGTTGTGTGACCTTTTTCTGACTCAATGAGCAAGTGCAACTCGTTTCCTGAGGTCGTCATACACACAAAGATCAGTCTGTGACAAATCCCTGATTTTTTGCACCTCGTAGATATGTAATATTTGCTAATTTTCCTGAATATATGAATAGACAAGTGTAATATAGTTCATTTGTTGTTCTTTGTCTTTTTTTAGGACTTGTGGAGAAATCTACTGATGTTTTGAGTCATTTTTATGCAGAAATGTAGAACATTCTGATGTGTGCAAATACCTCGGTAGCACCGTAGCTCTATGAACTCAACACACATTTATATTTGTATTATGTAGTTTAATTCGTTGCATAACTTTCCTGTTTCATTTACCGGATAATGAGCTGAATCAGGTTCTTTAGGATTATATTAATACTGATAGCGCTTGAATGTAACTTATTTTCACGTGATGATAAATCCTGAAAAAAAGAGGAAGGACTGCAAGCGGTTTTAAAAAAAAAAACCCGATCCCCAATATAAATCGTAAAGAAATATGCAAATGATTCATGTTCACTCAAACTTTCCACAAAGGAAACTGGTATTGCAGTCTATCCTTTCCTGCCTCTTTCAACATATAGCTGGAAAAGGCGTAAATAGACCTTTACAGTAAAAGTTCCATCATATAGCGCTGCTAATTGAAAGCAGTGGACACAGCCTAGGTACTGTGGTATCAGCATTATCTTTCTGTGTGTTAAGAAACAAAACCACATGATATGTTTTACATATTCATGCCCTCTCTTTCCTAGTTTTGTCTTTACAGACGACGGTAACGCATAAAAGAGCATCCTCTCTCTGTCTCTCTCTCTGGTTCTCTGGAGTATGGACACAGAGGAACTCAAGGTTCTGTATGGGTGGGAAATAGAGCGCACGTAATCTGGAGCACGCATCTTCCCCTGCTCAGGCTGCAGCATTAAATCGATATTCCGCAAAGCTTTCTCTTGTTTTCACATTCACTTGACTGCCGCCGTGATGCGCTGCGAGGGTCGAGCAGCCGCTCCCTGATTTTTGTGGCACTTGCTCCCCCTTCCCTGTTCTTCCTCCTCCACCTCCTCCTCCACTTCACTTCATTTCACTTCACTCCACAGCAGACACCCTCATTTGGATGGCTTCAAGGCGATGCGCCCATTCCATTTGTCTCTTGCGTTAACGGGAGGCGGCAGGAATAAGGCAACGCGTTATCTTGACACAAAACATTATCTCCGCCTTGCTCCTCCAGCACCGTGAAACAATGATTATTAACTGCTGGAGGAGCGTGTTCAGGGGTTTAAAGGCTTGTCGGCACACTTAACAAACATGAAGTATGTTGCACAACGCACCCCATGCATGAGTTTTTTTTTTTTTTTGGCTAAACATAATGCTTCCCCTTTTCGTCACTTGTGAGTACTTTCACTACTGGTTTGGCTGTTGCCCTGGGGGAGTATGGCTAACGGCATTATGACTGGACGTGTGACAGTAGCGTTTTACCAGAAACCAGCCTTGCACTTCCTTTTCAAGATTTAAAAAACCTGTCGTGTAGCATCATCCCGGTGAAAGATACCGGTTACGCATTCGTACTCTCACGCGTTCTCTCACACTCGTCGTTATGAAAGCAAAAGCCTGCCTCTGCAAAATGGGTCACCCACTGCAGTCACTTTATCTCAGCAAATGTATTGTGCCCGTGTGCGAGTGGTAGACATGCGCATGTGTGACTACACATCAAAGGCAAGACTCCAGTGTTAAAGCACGGGTGTCTTTGCTGAAACAGGACTTCAGCGAGTCAAGCCATTGAATGTTTTCGAGGATTCAAAGCACATACGATATAGTTAGCTCACAGAGGGAAAATGTCAGCCTCTCTTTAATACCTTCAAACAGCCAAGAGGAAGGTGCTCTCGAAAAACTCCAGTAGCATCATTTTTATTCTACCGCGGTTCCCCGTACGCCTTACTCAACTGCCGCTTCAGCCAAACATTTGAACATATAGGATTTGCTCCAAAGACTGACAAAAAAAAAAAAAAAAAAAAAAAAAAAAGAAGACGATTCACCCTTGGTTCATGTGCAGAGATACACTGTCAGGCTAATATAGACACAGACACTTGCAGATATATACCCATTTGAATTTGAGCTGTGGGGTTCAAAGCGGTGCCATTCAAAGAGGGAAGACAGCTCTGTGCTGGCGTCTTATAGACCCATCACTGCGCAAGCTAATCTGCGGCGTGTTCCAGCCCTATATTTAGACCAATGTTTTGTGAACACTTAGCATAATTCGCTGAGACGAAAGGAGCTTTTCAAAGCTGTTAACCTCATCTCTTTAAAACTCATTTGGAGTTTTTCAGCTGTGCATTCCAAAACACCTGTTCTCGTCTTTGTTGTCCTTTGAATGCTCTCCAGTTTGGTGTGGAAATACTTACAATGCGTATACTCACGACGGTGCAGTGCGACCGTGAGTGTACGCTGTAAATGTGAGGCAGTGGTTGATTCCCTCAGATGTTTCGGTCTTTAAAGGTGCTGTCATTCCCTCATACAGCATCATCATGTTTCTCTTTGTAGTTATTATCTCCATTACGCTCGTTTCCATCATCACATAATTTGCCATCGCATGCCACATCACATGATCGCGTCCTTATGAATTTAGAAGAAGGAAAATTTTCCAAGAGTAACACTACATCTGGTTATAATTCAGCCCTATTTATTATTACCCAGAGAGTGCAGTTGATTGCCGCCTGTGTGTGAATGTGCGTATGCATTTGTGTGCGCACCAAATGCTCTGATCGGGTCCAGGTGGGCCAGTGGGAGTCCGTCATACTAAAAGCCTTTACCTCCATCTGCTGTGTGGCCGGCCCAAGCGCACACATTTTACCAACACGCGGACGAGATGGACTGTCTGGTTCAAAAGCCCGTCCCTGTAGCATTTAAAGCTATACGCTTTAGCCACAGAAACACACCGCACCGGGGGCCCGCATGGCATCTGCCTCCCAGCTCCTGGAGCCAAAGCATGGGGCCGAGGGAGGGGCCGGGGGCCGAGATAAGCTCTTCCTCCCCTGGTCACCACTGTGCCATGGGGACCGGACAGGCCTGGAGCCTCAGCTGAGCACCACTGATAATATCCACATGAGTGTACGTGTGTGTGTGTGTGTGTGTGTTTGTATGAATGCATGTGCGTTGACAGCGATTATGGGGACGTGTCAGTGGGTGAGGAAGGAGCATGCACGGATGCACGCTGTTTTCTTTCCAAATTTAAATAGTCAAATATCACAACTAAGACAAAAAGGCCTGTCCCTGAGTTGTGCAGCTTGGCGCCAAATGTTCACAGAAGTGTGCACAGATAGATTCCCTCATGAGGAATGCATTAGGAAGGAATCAGCACAAAGAAAAAAAAAACACTTTAGAGATAAATGAATTGCAACTAAGCAAAAATGTGTTTGGGAACGACACATTTAATTTCGAACAGACTCTGACATCTTGATTAAGATGATTTTCCTGAGCAAGTAACCGTGTTTTTTAAACACATCTTCTTACGTTGAATGACAGTGTGGTAATAGACTTATCTGCCTTATTTCAATGTTGATATTGCAGATTTCCATGCCTCTTTTAAGGAAATTGAATTCTAAAAAGTATGAAACCCTCGGCAGGAAAGGAAAGACAGAGCTTGCAACAAGTACAGTGCGTTACATTGCACTTATTTGACAATGACGTGATGCAATGCATCTTTCACAATGGTCCTCATTGTGTTTTTTTTTTCATTCTCTATACCCCCAACACCCACCCACCCCACCTCATTTGCGATGTTAGATTAATTGCTGCAATGCTAACTGCAAATCAATCTGTTCTCGCTCCCTCGCTCCGATTCATTGTTTATTTAACATGAGTGTAATCTAGTCCTTTGCCGAATGACAGAAAATGTTCCCTCTTTGTTCAGCGGCACTGACCTTATCATTTTAACTTGTCATATCATTTACTCATCATGTTAAGAGTCGCCTCACGTAACGAGGCAGTGAGGCAAATTAAATTAATTCCGGGGCTACTTTTAATCGTGTTGATGTTTCAAATAACAGCGCACGACAAAAAGGTCTGGATGATGATAGAAACACTAATTGGCAAAAAAAAAAAAAAGGGAAGAAAAATGATTTTGAGATGAGAGGGATAATTTGCGATATATTAACGTTCATATATATAAAGAATATTGTGCAATGTGGAATTTTGACCACCCACACAATTTGTTAAATGTGTTGTGGATCATCATTTTAACCCCAGTTAATCATTGCCACATGGATTTTGAGGCTCGAGTCTAATAATTAACCATAAAGAAGTAAAACCACCGCCGTGGGAATAAGCAGCTATTCTCGCTCTGCAGTTCGCCGGTAAGTTGAAGTTGAGAACTTTGAGATTGTTTTACATCACAAAACAGGAAAACCTCAGTTTCATTCCTTTGCAAACAAAGCTGAAGTATTGACTGTGAGGGAGTTAAACTCACTTTCGACTTTGCCAAGTCAAACAGAGAAAGCTCTTTTTTTTGTGGAAGAGAGCCACACAATTTATTGGAAATGAAACCCTTAACGTGTAATAAGGCACAATATAATATTGTTTTGTAGATGGTTTATGTTAACATTTCTGCACACTGATTGGTAATTGCGTGGTGTCCAGTTGGCCTGTTTGTGTAGTGTAACGTACAGGTGCAACCAGAGGATCCATGCGTCTACCATATATCCACCAAAAAAAAAAAATATATATATATTTGCCATAAGAGGCAGGATTAACCTCCTGAGACCTAAGCATTTGTTTGGAATGCATATTAATTTCTTTAGGATTAAGATCTTTAGGTATTTGGGATTAGTAGGAAATAAGAAGTATAAAAAATAAGTATCGTCTTTGAACTGGAAGTAGGTTTTGAAAAAAAAAATAGGTGAACACAGGTTATTTTACTTCAGCATTAAAACTTTTTATTTTAATGCAAAAGCCGATTTGGTAACGATGAAATTCCAGTGTCCTCAAACGAGTACTACATGTCACATCAAACTAGAGCTGTTAATAAGCATAAATAAACCTATTGACCCTTCGCTACCAGTCACCTCATGAGGACAACAGGCCTAAATAAAGCAGAATAAGCAGCCACAAACCTAAAAGCGAATGTCCCCGTATGAGGACGCCGGGTCTCAGGAGGTTAACATGCAGATGGACAGTTTTCTAGAAGAGCTTTACGAAGAGCACTAGATTGTGTGATGCATTGTGGCGGTGATGCTGCCCGGTTGGGAGACTTGCCATATTAAATGAGAAATAGCAGACATGGTGTAACATACCTTGTCGTGTGTGTAACCCTCAGAGCTCTAGCATGTGTTTTGACAGGGGGGAGAGCGGGAGGGCAAGAGGGAGACGTAGACATAGAGGGAAATATCCAGAGATCCAGGTCAGCTGTGAGGCCTCAGCTGGAGTGGAGGGCTACACCTGTCAGCGCCTGGGGGCCTCTCTCTCTCTCTTTCTCTGTCTTTTTTCCCTGTCGTCTTTCTGTCTCTCTCTTTCGGTCCAGCTGGACGTGCAGAGCCCCTCGCCTGCCCCCTCCCCTCTCCACCACCACCACCACCCAGCCTCCACCTCCCGGATCCAGGCCAGTTCAGCCCAGCCATGCGTGTCCATCTCTGGGAATTCATTCCGGATGCTTCCTGTTCATTGAATCCACTCCGCTCTCTCTTTTTTTTTTCCCCCTTCTGTGTCATTCCTCTCCATGTCTTCCACTTTACCCATCCCAGCTTAAACCTTGTATTATTTCCATGCACACAGACATACAACCGGAAGGTATTAGGACCAGGCCACACTTTGGCCACATCCACCACCTCCGACGTTGAATAAATACATCCGATTTGAATGTTATTTTCATGACGTATTTAAATTCCTATGGAATTCCGACTTCTTTTTGCTAGCCTGGGTTTCAACATCCAGAGTGGAGTCATATCCCACAAGCCACTGGCAAAGTCGCTCCCATTTCCTGTATTGAGCAGGCAGAGTCCCTTATTTTGTTGTAGAAGATGATGGCACACATATCCCAAGTTTTCCTTTTCATTCTGAAGTTTCAGCAGGAACCACCAAGGAGCACAACACATCCCCACCACTCTAGACTCCCGCTGTGCATCCAAAGCGCCCTTTCAACAGAGTCAGCAGAGACAGCACCTGGAAACATTAAAATGTTACTGCAACAGTTCTTTTTAGTCTGCTATTGTGTCTGTAGCCTATTTTCCCAAAGTGTGCCTGTACTGTAAAACAAAACCACGGGATTCCTGCAAGGTTGACTACATTTTACTATTTCAGCTGAGCAGAAGGAGGAACACGGCACTTTATCCTGCAAAAAGTGCCGTGCTCTTTTAAGTCGAGATGCTCGGCAGAAGTATGAAATAAAACAATTTTGAACGGGAACCGTGTTGGCATTTAACAGTTGCTACATACAGTATAGGAAATGTGCAAGGTTCAGTTGGTAGTCAGGGGTCAGAGGTCACACAAGATCATACCTTTACCTCCAGAAAAACCTGACAAATATTAAGTTTAAAATATAATAATACAGACAACATTTAAAAATTGAGTCATATTTTTTTTTATTTTTTTTTATTCAGTGTAGTACAGTAGTTTTTCATTCTGAAAAGACCTACACAAGGCAAGATGTAAAGTTACACAACATAACATATTACATAGATACTGTTACACACCATCTAGATTGCATATCAGATGAAACTTTGAAATGGTGATCTGTGTTGGAAATGCAACAAAGAAATTGGAACTTCCCTTCACTGTATGTGAGAATGTTTTAATCAGACCCGTTTGGACTCAGATGTTAAATATTTTAGGTAACAGGCTCGGATCAGAAATCTCAAATCTAGAGCTCTTCTTAGTTAACCAGTATAACCAAATGTAACAGCTTGTCGAGTCGTTTTGAGTCATTGGAAGGCATCAGAAAGGCCCGAGTTGAAAGAATGGGTCTGTGCGATGACTGAAATTGCAGCTTATGAAAGTATGCTTAGTACAGTAAATGATGACAAGGGGGAGGTGGTGACTTCTTGGGACAGGTTTTGGGTTTACATAATGGTAGATAATGACCCTCACTAGAATATTTTTTTCTGTTCCTGTATGGAGAATCTTGCTAAGGCTGCCATGTACCAAGCCTTTGAAAAACACAATAAAAACGTTAATGAAACTAAATAAATAAATAAAAGGACCTACATGCGGAACAACCTGTGTGGGAAAAAAAAGTGTTTTTACAATGTACATTTGTTCATGGTCCAAAATGACCTAATCTTTTCCCGATGAATTTGGTAAAAGTTTGGTTTTTCATGGTTTCATGTACATTTTGAGAAGCATGAGCAGTAAGCATGTAAAATATTTAATATTTGATAACAGCGTTGCATCATTTGCACTGCATTTCACCTGATTTGTTTTTCAGGTCATTCCAGAGGCCATTAATTCTTGCAATAAACGGAAATACAGTATATGTATACATAGGTGTGTGTGTGTGTGTGTGTGTGTGTTCTCTCTCATGCCTTTTTTTATAGCTCCATCTGCAATTTACCATCACATAATGGAGTATGTCTAAAAAGATACTGGGCACACGGGATAAAAGACAGATAACGATAATGGGTTTGGTTGAACGTGATTGCAATCAACCTATAATAAACTGTGAAGTATAACGGCGTGGACATGGTTTAATGCTCGACAACTTGTCCTTTGTTACAGCAGATTTTCAGATAAATTTGGTTTCCTGTTGGATACCTGAAAGTTGTCCCAGCCGCTTTATGCCTGGGACAAGCTGGTAAATATCTGCCATTTAACCTCCCTGAATCTCCATTTTGTCCCGCAGCAAGATGAGAGTCGAACAACATTCTCCCACTGCACTCACACCACATCCTATCCTACATGCCGGCTACTGAATTATTCAACTGTTTGTACCTGCGAGGCAAGCAGGCCCTGTTAAGGGGCTGCCTCGGTATGATCTATAATTAAATATAATGCAACTTGAAAGTGCATAAGACATGAGACGAGGGCTTGGACAAGTCACTCAGACTTCCTCCTTTTTATCCATTTTGTGTCGGTTCATATGCTGACTGCAGCTGTTTTTATTCCTGGGTATTTATTTTACAAGCTTTTTTAGCCTTGTGCAAACTGTAGTGCTTTGGTCTCTTTTTCTTGGCTACTCCGATCTTGAACGTTTGCCATCAGCAGTTGACATTTGGAGGGCAATAAGATCATGTCATGTTTGATTATGCTATTATTGTTTCACACACACACGGTCCCTTGCAGCATGTTTGTTTTGCTCCCCCTGGACGCTCAATCATGAAGCCTTTCAAAGCTCACACTGAGGATATAACCCTGCTGCGCGTTTATAAATTTGACCATAACAAAACTGTTTACAGGTTTTCCTAAACTGCCCATTTGGACTACGTGGAAATGGGGCGGCCAGCAGCGCGCTGTTCCCGGCGAGCGTCCAATTCTCCAGAAGGTGGGTGCAGACGTTTAACCGCAGCAGCGTGGAAATCGATGGTCGTCCCAAAGTTTAAGAGAAGGCGAGCGGAAGAACATTTTGAGATTTGCTTTGATCCGTCCCTGAAATCATTTCTGTTTTAGACCGCATGAAACCACGTTAGCAATGTCAAACAATTACATGTATTTATGGAAATCTCAGTGATGATTGGAGGCCTTAACCTTAACTTACATGCAGAGGCAGATTCACACACACGCACACACACACACGCTGTGCAGTAAGATTCTCGCATCTGTCCAAATGTGAACAGCAGTATCTTCACCTTGCAGGCGGTTGTGGGGAGGGAAGGCTTAGTGGCTTGCTCACTTTCTTCCTTCACTGGCTGTGAAGTGGAGTCTGAGGTGTCAGGAGTTTTTTTTTTTCCTCCATCCCCCTCTCCCTTTCTCTCTCCCTCCGCTCTTCCTCTCTCACTGTTTTTTATTTATTTTTATGTTTTTTTTTTTTTTTTTTCCACAGCAAGTACGTCTCTATAGTGGTTGAGCCTGTGCTTTACGGGGAACACTGCGAGCGCCTGATAAGAAGCTGAAAGCAGATATATACATCCTGGAGTGAGCTGCAGATACACGGCCGGGGAGACAGTAAACAGATCACATATGTTGCGTTTCTTCTCGGATTTACGTGTGGCATATGATACAGGGGCCGGCCGGGTTCTTTGCACCTAAAAGGGCATAAAACGGCGAAGGAAGCTGTGAAAAAAAAAAAAAAAAGGAGTTAAAGAGGCCTTGTGTTTCATATTCCTCCCAGACAAATTGAATTGACCCGCGAATCACTGTTAGATAAAAAATAATATCCATCAGCTGGCAATATAAAGAGAGCGGGTGTTTATTCGCTCCAGCCATGTGCTGGGAGTATTTAGAGGGTAGCACCCCCCAGACAAGCTTTTACCTCTTCCCCTTTATAAAGACCCAGCAATTACTCTGGTTTGCTGACACCCTGAATACCAGTACAACAATGCCTCTTCTTTCTCCGCAAGACACACCCCACCACAATCCACCGCCGCCGCCGCCACCACCACACGCACACAACGAAAAGCACAGATCTTCTTTACTATCACCCTCCCCACCCAAAAAAAAAAAAAAAAACACACACTCCCCCCCCAAACCCCCACCCATTCCCTACCCTGAAATACAAAGTTGCCTCATGATGGTTGCCATGACTACGGGAGTTCATAAATCCAAGCGCAGAGGGACTCCTCATTCCTTGAAAATTATCAGAAGGATTTTTTTTTTTTTAGGTGGGGGTAGGTGGTAGGACATTCGAGAGGGTGGGGTGGGGTGGGGTGGGGTTGGGGTTTAGGGGTGTAGGGGGGGTGATCTACAGGACATGGGATGAAGGATTTGGATAAAGGCGGTGGCGGGGACAGAGTGTGGTAAGATGCGAGGAAGCCCCGTCCTTCTCCTCCACCCGCCGAAGCAGATGGTGGCCGCGTGGCTCCGCCGTGCCTCCGCGGCCCGCCTCGCGTGCGCCGCAGCCATAAGGAGGCAGGTTAGTGGGAGATTTGGGGTGACGGGCTTTGGCATGGGCTACAAAGTGAAGATGTAGGGAGGGCGAGGGCGCTTGGCGCCTTGGGCCGACACCAAGGTAAGCTGCTGCTGTTGTGCTCCCGTCTCTGTGATTTAGTGCCCAGGCGGAGAGCATAGGTATCTTGCAGGTTCAGGGTCAGAGCATCGCGCCTGCACCACATCATGTTGTGCGTTTTATTTCGGGATCATAACCTACTTCAGTGGTGATGCAATTCAATGATCAAAGTTGCATTTACGATTAAAAAGGGGGCTACTACATAGAGTTATCAAGAATGCCTCTGATTCCACTGTACAGAAACACTGGATAACATTTCCTGTTGAAGTGGGGCAAAAAATGTCCAGAGTTAAGTTTATTTTTGCCTAACATTCACATTGAAGTATTGTTTTCCCATCAATGAGCACCAATAAGCACAAGTTACAGTATAATGTTGCAAGACACAACTTGTAAAATGTTTTCAGTAATGCAACACTTTCTATATGCTACTTAAGCCCTGCCCACATTGTCAACAAGGAGTGATTGATGTATACAATTCAAACGACTGGAAATGAGTGAGTGAGTTGACTCAAATCTGTAATTATATCTATATAAATATTATAATTATATATCCATATATATTTTAGAATTTATGAGTTTTTGCGTCATATTGTGCATGTTCCCAGTCTTGGTCATTTCTCTGCCTGTTATAATAATAATGTAGAGTTTTATTATTATATTATCCCGTTATTCAGCCATAAGTGAGAATGGGGTTTGAGACGGATCCTGACCAGTTACAGTCATTCTGACATCTTACGCCGGGAGATGACAGGCCAGCCTCAGTTAGAACATTGTGTACTGAACACGACAGGGTGGGGACGTGGGTGGGGTGAATGGGTTTGTGAGGGTGTGCAGGGTGGAGGGATGGTGGTGGGTCGAACTCGGGAGTGGGGGGGCTAAGAGAGAGGGTTGCAGAGGGTCATCTGCCTCGATACTCCTGCGCACATCCTGGCACGCTGTATCCGTCTGTCGCATGCAAACAGTCGTGCACACATTAGCCTCCCACTTGCATTGAACCCATCTGCAGCCTGTGCCTTTTCCACATATGCTAACAGCGTAATCACTCCGAAAACATGAATCACGGCTGCAGCCTTTAATCCACGGCTTTTGCGCAAGCACACATATGCGCTGGCTTCACAGCACACTCTGTGCACTGTATGCACCAATACTCCCCAGCACGCAGACACACAACCTTCTCAATCCATGGCGTGGAAGAATGGAGCCAGTGTATGTGAGGCAGCTAGCAGACAAGGGCAGGGTCCAGGGTTTTTCAGGGGCATGTGTGTGTGCGTGAGAGTGTGTGTGTGTGTGTGTGTGTGTGTGTGTGTGTGTTGGGGGCGCAGCAGACTTGGAAATGTGGGTAGGTTTTGGGAGGGGCCCCGGCCCATACATTTGAAATGCATTTAAGTAAATAGACTGAGTCGCAAATAGAAACGGAGACATTCTGGGAGTCATATTATGACAAACTGGGAGATCTGTGGTCGGATCTGCAGTACAAAGCCCTTGAAGGATGTGAGACTTTATCCTTTCAGGCCAGTTTGGGAATAAATTAATAAAATCCTGGTTGTTTCCATGCTAAAATTAGACGCTTGTCTAAAAGCAGCACTCAAAGGATTTGAGCAGAGAATTTTTAAAGAAATACTGAACATTGTTCGCCCTCTTGTCAGCTGAAACTCGCCTCCACGGTAAACATAGTGAATGAATACACACACATACACAGGTCTGCCACAAGCCTTAAGAAAAATATAAGAAGTTCATAATTATTTGATTTTCATACTTGTACTAGGATGACAGGACACTAAAAAGATAATTTTCAGTTTATAGATTTCAGCTCTAGTAAAAGGAGTTTGTTAATTCAAGTGGGAAACGCTGTTCTGAGAGCTTGAGAATGCAGCGCATTACGAGAACCCAGACGTGCTCACACTGTAAAGGTCAAAAAGTTAAGTGTGAAACAATGAACACTTCTCACCCTCAGTGGCCGTCAGTGCCATCTTGGATACATACTAAAAGGGAGGGGACCACAAACCGATTGTTCAAACTTGCCATAATGACAGCTGGGTGAGCTACAGTTAGAACACTAGAAGCCATTTGTCATGGTTTTTGGATGTTTTGTGTAACCTTGTTTGTTTTTTTTTCTGGTGTTACTTGGTGTTTATGTTATAATCTTGCTCTCTGGTCAGATTTGAGTTTTCTCGTCTGTATGTCTCCACCTCTTTTACGATTCCACTCACTTGCCTTCGCCTCGTGTCTTTTGTCTGTGTGCTCCTCCCGTCATTGGTCATTGGTGTCACCTGTCTCTTGTTATTCCATCAGCCCTTGTATGAGTGCATGTATACAGTATATACCCTTGCCTTCATCAGGTCGCCTGTGATTTTACCTCCGTTTGTTCTACCGTTTGTTTCTCGTATTCCCATCTGGGTTTTGGTCCTTACGTGAGTAGTAGTGTTTTTGGATAGCCTGAATTTCCTGCAGCACCTTTTATAAGTTTTCATTAAAGTAATTATGAGTACCACTCCTACCTCCCCTTTGTGTAATGCATTTAGGTCCGACTTCACCGGAAACCCGACACCATTTATATGTTTATTGGCTTAGTTTAGCAGTCTGTAATGATCCTGTAAGGGTACAACTTTATTTACATGCTATGCTAGTGGTTAGGGCTAGGGTTTGGACCTTAATACCGTTCACTGCATGGAACTGTACTAACGTGATATTTACAGAAAAAGGATATTCTGTAATCTTCCTCTACCTGAGGTTAAAATGATTTCCAGTGTTAGTAAACTATTCCATTAAGAAGTCCTTTTTGCCAAATTAAATTTCCAAGGTGCCCCATTTAGCCTTTTAACCCATCATAGTGATACACTGACTCCAACATTTACCAATTAAGATAAAAGCTACTCAAGTTCTACGCCAGTGCGAAAGATGTGAAAACCGGAGTACGTCCTATCTATCCATGTGTCATGTAAATCTTTTGAGACAATCGATTCACATTGTCTCACCAAAAGATTGAGGATATACTTTTAAATATTAAACCCTATTGTGGCAGCCGGGCGATGAATATTTTAATCTTCGTATTGTCTGCCTGACATTAATGCGTCAGAGGAGCAGCAGAGTCGGCTCACCGTAAGTGTGGAACAAAACCAGCAACTGGAGTGACATTTGATAGCAAAGAAAAGAAAATACCACATTTTTTCCACGTGAACCCACGTACAGTGTTATCGAGCGCATACGGTGTGGCGTTACACGTCAAGCAAAACTTCAAAGTCCATGAAAGCCATGCTACTTGGTTCCAATTCAAGAAATACAACCACCAAAGGTGCAGGTGTTCTCGATACAACAGCTGAGTTGTGCAGCATTCACCAACCGTATAGAGATGGTATATCTCATCATTCATTGCCATCTTCCTGTAACAATGAGATTTTTAAGAGGAATGAAGACACACACAATCTGTGGAACGCAGTAGTTCCCTCGCAGCGAGAGGCCACAACTCTGTGGGAAAAATGAGGGAGAACCAATAAACCCTCGTCTTTCCAACTCGTACCAACCACACGGAGAATGACGAGGTTGTTTTTTCCAAATTAAGCGTGCCATCACCCGTTTATGGCACTATTCTACCAGAAAGATTCCTCAACAAGAAAAACCCCGTGTTTGTCTGCGTTTTACTTTAAGCACTAAAAAACAGGGAGGAAAAAAATGCACTTGCCGGTCATAAAACGATTAGTAGTTTCTAGTTAACTGATGTTTTTAATGAACGTTTCACTGCTTATTTTTCATGTCACTGAATATGAACCTTTTTGAGAAGAATAATGTTAGATAAATTCGCGCTGCCGCTTACAATCATCCATTTTTCTGCCATTAAGCCTCATCGTTTCACCACTCGCTGCTCTTTTCTTCCTTTTCACTCATCATTTTCTTTTCAGAGAAGCAGATGTGAATGAGCCTGTGTGTGTGTGTGTGTGTGTGTGTGTGTGTGTATACACTTCTTGCGGCTGAAAGTGTGTATGTGTGTGTCAGAGAGAGAGTGAGAGAGAGAGAGAGAGAGAGAGAGAGGGAAGTTAGCCAACTAAGCTTCTTTTTTGAAAACCAGAGGGCCCGGCTGACTCCAGTCTCCAACATGGTCGCCGTAAATCAGAAGGAGAAAGAGCTAAGTTAATTGCGCAGGCGTTTATGAAGGAGAAAGCCTTGATTTACTCCAAAAGCTTTACATCTCCCCTGTGGATGTGGAGTGATGAAAGGAATGGAGCAAGGGAAAAAGGGGAGGAGGGGTATGGTGGTGGGGACAGGGATAGAACATGTGGGGTGTGAACAAAGTTCACTTGCAGCATATTAGATTAGCTGATTGGTAAACTAGATTGTGGACAGATACGAATCTAGTGCCCTGGGAAGAATTATTAAAACTTCAGAGAAGTCAAGATGACTTTGGCTCAAAATGGGAAATTTTCATGATGAAGTTGAGCGAAGACGTAACTGAAAAACGGAAATACTTATTAACATACTTGACATTTGCATAATACAAAAATTATGACATAGAAACAGGCTGTGACAATTGCACGTATTGTGTGTCTGTACTGTATTTAGCCTCTTGTCTCGGAAATGGTTTTATTTGACACATTGTATTTGATTTATAAAGTTCTGGTGTCTCTATTTTGTTTTGTTTTTTAGATTTAGTAATTTTGCGGCAGTGAGTCCGCAAAATTTATTGTTCTTGACAACCTCGGATTCAATCTGTTTATTTTTTTTAATGCAAAAGCTACAATGACCTCATAAAAAAAGAAATATGACAAAGTAGAATAGACAACACAGTATTCCATGGCAAATAAAGTAGTGTGTAATTTATTTTATTTCACATGGACCAGTTTCATACATAAATGTAAAGGTGCTTGTCATATGCACCCATCTGCCAAAACATTAAAACCACCGAAGTGGGTAACATCAACCATCTTATGACAGTACAATGTTCTGCTGGGAAACTGTTGGAACTGGCATTCACGTGGTTGTTACTTAGACATGTACTACCCACCAAGACCAGACCAGGCACTCCTCCCAAACTGACCAAGTATCTGTGAGATGAACTGGAACAAGCCGGATCCACAGAGACCCCTCCCCTCAACCCATAGGACTTGTTAACTCCTGCTAAAAATGTTCTCACCACAGGACACCCTCAGAAGGACAATGTCCATTCTCTGATTTTTTTTTTTTTTTTGGAGGCTCAAGGGAGGCCTACACAGTATTATTAAGGTGGTCATAATGTTATGCCTAATCGGTGTAGAGCATATGAAACCATTTGAATAAGGTCTTCTATGGCTCTTGAGCAGCTTTGTACAGTCTGAAAAGTTTTTTAATCTGCAAAGCCACCCAATTTTTGGTCAGTTTTTCAACGTGTGACACTGAATAGCTGGGGCACTGTAATGCAAAACTAACTGTGCAGTATTTCTACATCATGTTCTTGTGTGCGACACGTTTTTATGAACTGTTACACTGATGTAGTCACGTGTCCCAAATCTGTCTCTACTACTCGAAGTTGAATTGATCTCTTTCTTGTGCATTTCCCAAGACATTTCCTCAATATCTTCAGAGAAGTTGCAGCGTTAGCCAACGAGTGTTTGAACATCGTGGTCCCGCCCCTTACTCAGTACGATAGTGTGGGTGTGACTCTCTGCAGCAACGTGGTGGCTTGTCAAATAAGTCTTGTTCCTGAAACTGTAAATTGTGACACTACAGAAATTGATATCTGCCACTGGTGACTTAGACTGACGGGAAATTTCAACTTTCAATGATAACGCTATCTTGACATGGTGTCGAGTATTAGTGATCGATTATTATAAGTAGGGATAACACAGATATGCCCCTGAGCAACAAAAGCCTCTCAAAAGATTTATCAGAAACTACTACAACTTTGGTGTAATATACTTAAGAATGTATATAAGTATCGATGTCTGCATCTTTCTCTTCTGATAGCTACCTAAATTCTGTGTATGCACATTCTGTGCATCCATCTCGGCTAATTAGTAGTGGTAACAAACTTTGGATAAGGACACGCTTCTTATCCTGAACTCCACAAAGACGCCGCAGTGAAGAACGTTTGATGAGTTCCCATGCTTGCTGAACATCTGTTTTATCCACAAAGCGGCAGATTAGCACTTAACCCCTCTTCTCCCCTTTACTCCAAATTTAGCAGCGCAAACTGGTGTCTAGCTCACTCGCCTCTTTCCTGTGATGATGCTATCAAGGTTTCGACTGCCTTTTTGGCAGCTGTGAACTGCATACAGCCCTCTCTCTCTCTCTCTCAGACACACACAAACGCAGAGCAAGGAGGTGGAAGTGGTGAGAAACCGTTGAGGCCGTGGTTTTGAAGGTAGGCCTGTGTGGCTGGCAATGGCAAACATTCGTTATAGCGGGACATAGGAAGGCAGAATGATGGAGAAATACTGTAGAAAACTGAGAATAATTGGAAAAAAGTTTGCCATGTTATATATATTTTTTATTTTTTTTGGCAGCGGCATAACACAGAATTATCTGTTACACATTAGGAGCTTTAATGTTTGAAGATACCTACAAAGATGCAGCACTGTTTTCTGTTGCAGGTTGTCAGACAGTTGCTCGTTTCAGTTTTGCTCTTGTTTGCCTGCAGTGACCTGCCATTTCCTATCACCTTCCCACCCAATCTATCCGCACACACCTGTACGCATTTCTCTATCAGCCCAATAGTCCCCCCCACTCTCATTCCCTCTTTTTCCGATATGGACTTCTGTATGAATTGCACATTACTCCCATCTCATCTATATGTGTTTTTCAACTTTTCACATACCATTTTAAATGGCACATGAGGTGGTTACCAGTAGGTCAAAGGTCACGGTGGGAGCTCTGTCATCAAGAACGCACGGTACAAAGTTGACACGTGTATAACCAAAAATGCCAACCGAAAACACGCGACATGACTTTACGTGTTACTCATATGTCGTCTCATGATATGACACTGCTTTTTCAGACAGTTTTTTTTTCTCATTTTTTTGTTTTGTTTAGTTTTTTTAGTTTTATTGGCAGGATTTTAGTTTTAACCCCGCCTGCTATGACCTCTAAATTGTCTCTCTTGTTCTCTTTTGGATCGTAACTTCTCTACCTTCCGTTAGGAGGGTTTTGACAAAGTATTTAACAGAAGAATAAACTTTAAATTTAGATTTTACCCACATTATCTCACTCTGCAGTTAACTTTAACATAACATATAAAAACGCAATCTACAGTCATTTTTATTCATATTAATATTATACGACCACTAATCATATTCCTCAGAATCTGATGAAAAAAATTGTGTTATCCAAATATCTGTCTCTCAACTCTTGAATATTGCTCATTGTTGTGTTAATGACCTGAAATACTCGGGATGAAGATGTGTAACCATTTCACATTTAGGGTAAATCTATGCATCTCATCTTTCTTTCTCGTTTTTCTCCATATAACCAGTGGAAAGAAGAGTTGTCATTCATTTCATTTGAAACATTATAAAAAGAATCTTTCATTCATTGTCAGACGTTTTTGATCAAGGTTGCTGGCGTACCAAAATGGCATTTGCTGCCGGGGGATGACATGAATTATTTCATGAAACCTGCAAAATTCTGTGAAGGTGTTTTTGTTTCACTTAACTGACAGCAGGAGCAATTAAAGGATTAAAAGAAAAATACTTATGAGAGGCGGAAAATGATCAGTGGATGTTGAGAGTGATCTGTGATAGCAATGGTCAACAACCAAAAGCATACAGATTGCGATTCAACTTTAATCTGTCATTTCAGAAGGTGAATTTATTTTTGAGGTTTATTATCTCAAACCACATGTCGTTAGGCTAATAGCATTTGCTTAAGTCATATTTGTTTTTGGAAAACAAGAAAAAACACAATTTTTAGCCATCACACTGATATTTTTTGTTGATATTGTAACAGGCGATTATGCTATCTGGCTAGCGCTGCGGCGGTTTGTTGCATAACTGTTATTATTGCATAATCTCATCACCTCTTGTCATTTCGAGACTACCACAGCTTGTTCTCATGGTGCGCAGCCAATAACTCTGTGAGATGAGTTGTCACTTTTTTATTTCTTCTTTTTAACCATTTTTGATATCTCATTGTGGAACTAAACTCTTCATATGCTTCATATTGAGCCGTGACCTCAATAGAGAAATCTGCAATCCTTCCTCCTCCACTAAGCGCTCTGTGTTCTCAGGTACTTGAATCCCTTTAGTTTTACTCCAGAGGGGATTTGAACACTATGAATATGGATATGATGATGATGATGGACCCGATGATGAAGGTACAGTTTGGTCTTCTTTCAGATAAGCGCTAATCGCATTTGGAGACCGTAACGGAAGAGCTAGGTGTAAACTTGGCCAGCAGCATTATCCTGTTGGGGGGTGCGGGATATGAGTGAAGGTGCTTGAGTGTGTGTGTGTGTTAAAGAATCACTTCACACAGCCTAGAAACATTCACCCTGAAAGAAAGCGGATCTTTGTGGGGGTGGGTGAGGTGGAGGATGTTATCTGAGCGCATATAATCCTAAACTAGGGATTGATCTTTTGACTCCTCCCTCCTTGCTCCTTTCTTCGTCTCTGCTCTTTCTTCCTTTCCCCCCTCCCTTCCTCGTCGTCTTCCTCCTCCCTTGATCCAGTTTTTTTTTTCTTTCATTCCAATGAATATTACTCGGTGGTAACGAGGCAGCTGATGAGGAGTTATAATTAGCCCAGATATCCTTATTCATATTCAAATTTTGCATCTAATCTCACCAAGGATTTCTAACGAGGAAACGGGATTGGCTCACTCATTCCCATCATAACATCTGATAGGTCGCATTCGGTATGTTTCATTTGAGACCCTCCTATTGAAAAACAACCGAGTTCATTTGTGAAAGCAGTTTGCACGACCCTGTTACGTTTCAGTGTGACAGTGTGTGTCATTATATGCGCGGAAGGTGAGGTGACGGGTAAGGTCGGGGTGGATGGATGGGTTGAGAAAACATTTAACATGGCTGACTATTTTCAGTTGTGACCATTCTATATCATGCTGATTTCTGTAATTATTACTAACAAAGCTCTCCTCTAGATCTTCAGTGCTCTGCCAAATGAAAACTCCCTGAGGAATCCAAAACCTAGTTCATTATACTACTTTGAAAAACACACAACTAGCGGCGAGTGAACTGTACCTTTTTGCTGTGGTGCTTATGGACCAATCTTCTTATGTGTGAGATACATTTGGGCAGCATGAGAGTGTGAAACTCACTTATGAAACTCACCCTACTTCAAAGGTCTTCAACAGGGGGTCCGCGGCCCCTAGGGGGTTCACAGAGGTATTGCAGGGGGGTCTCAAAATCTTTGGTTGATTAGATATTTTTACATATGTATTTTTAATTTTACCTCACTAATTTAAATTTCTTTAAATAGACATTAACTTGAATCCAACATATTTTAGTAAACGGATAAATGGCCACGCCCCTATCGCTAATGAGCCAATCACGAGGCCACATATTACACGCTGACTGTCAGATTCCAAGAGCCTATTGAGTGACCAGGTAAAATCACAGTGGCGTGTTACAATATTAGCAGAAGAGAAGCTAACAGTGCAGCTCACTCCGCTTTGTCACTTGAATAAAAACTCGAAATAAAAGGAATGAAAATTTGAACCTGTGTATTCTTTGAATTCTTTGAATGAACTGAATGCAGAATGATAATTGTAATGTATATTAATAAAATGCATATTTATAATTTGCACTAAGCCGAGTTTAATATCAAACACATATAGTAGGTAGGGGGTCCATACTTAATCTCTCCATCAGTTTGAGGGTCCTTGGCCTGAAAAAACGTTGAAGACTCCTGGTCTACTTTCTTACATTAATTAATGTTGTGTCAACTATATCACGACCAGTGCTTAAAACGTTTTCACATACTCAGTTATAGTTGTAATGGCCCTTTTTGGTTAGCGATCATGTATCATCAGTCTTGATCAGGCCAAGCCCTCCTTAGTTTCTCTGTGGCCAGACACACTGTGATTTCTGCCTACTGACTAAACCCACAACGATATTCTTGAACAAGACCACATATAAGTTTCAGAAATAAAAGGAACATTAAAATATAATTAACTGACAGATATCGCATCAGCAAACAGCTTCAAGATTATCTTTGGCTGAACAAATATAGAACGTTCCATGCTGAGATCAGGCCTATTTTATTCAGCACAGGCCCGACTCCTCTCTGAGGCAGGGGTTGTGTCACAAGGATGCAGTGAAGCTTGCTTGACGTTTATATATATAAATAAATAAAAAAAAAAGCTCTGCTCCACTCACCTCAGGGTGTGTGCTGCATCCATGGCGTATGGCCTACATGCTCGCTCAAGCATAAGCCGATGTAGCCTCTGCCTCCCTGGTGCGGCAACTCAGAGTTTGTCATTTATCTCAGATGGGTTTTTATAATGTGCTGGAAGAAAATCCAATGTTTTTGGATTGAGGGTCACACAGGGGCAATCTGAGTAGATATTTGTATGTATTGCAAGTATTATTGTTAACTGGCGTGCGATGCATTTCGATTCAGAGCGCTAACATGAGGCTTTTAACAAGAGCCAGTGCAGCGAGACAATAGATATAACTTAATGCGTTTCTAGAATTTATTAAAAGGAGGTGGTAGTAAGAAAAAAAAAAGAAAAAAGAGCTTCATGCAAAGGTATGGAGGCACATTTTTCTTCCAACACAGGAGGAGGTAGAGGATGGACATATGGCAGGGAAAGGAGCTTGAGAAACAAGCACAGGACATGAATTATTTCTTGGAACCTACTAGTTATGGACCTTAATTTAAAACTGACTAAAGCAACATTTTGAAATGACTTTCTCTTGTTCACTTGTATCTACACATTTTTATGCTACACATAGTCTGTAGCTTATATCTTATAGCTTATCTTTAATTTAAAAATATGTATGTATATATGTTTTTTTATTTATATACAGTGGGGGAAATAAGTATTTGATCCCCTGCTGAATTTGTAAGTTTGCCCACTTCCATAGAAATGATCAGACTCTGGTTTTTATGGTTGTTTACTGGTTATGGGTATAGACAGAATATCAGTCGAAAATGCATAAAAAACACACAATCTAAAAGTTATAAATTGTTATGTATTTTATTAAGGGAAATAAGTATTTGATCCCCAACAATTCACTTAGAATTCAGGCTCCTACAGATTGGCTGGTGCGCATGTGGCACACAGCTGTGCTCAGTCAACTAATTACCAATACTCCTGATCTTAACTCGTCATGTATATAAAGCACACCTGCTCTAAGAATCAGTTTCTTACATTCCAACTTCTACAGCACCATGGGCAAGACCAAAGAGCTGTCAAAAGATGTCAGGGACAAGATTGTAGACCTGCACAAGGCTGGTATAGGTTACAAAACCATCAGCAAAAGGCTTGGTGAGAAGGTGACAACTATTGGTGCCATTATTCGCAAGTGGAAGACCCATAAAAGGACCATCAACTGTCCTCGGTCTGGAGCTCCCCGCAAAATCTCGCCTCATGGAGTGAGGATGATGATGAGAAAGGTGAGGGAGCAGCCTAAAACAACACGGCAGGAGCTTGTTAATGATCTGGAAGCAGTTGGGACCTCCGTCACCAAGAAAACAGTTGGCAACACACTGCGCCGTTATGGATTGAACTCTTGCAGTGCCCGCAAGGTCCCCCTGCTCAAGAAGGCACATGTACAGGCCCGCCTTAAGTTTGCCAGTGAACATCTAAATGACTCAGAGAAGGCTTGGGAGAAAGTGCTGTGGTCTGACGAAACCAAAGTTGAGCTATTTGGCATTAACTCGACCCGCCGTTTTTGGAGGATGAAAAAACGTGAGTATGACCCAAAGAACACCATACCCACGGTTAAGCATGGAGGTGGAAACATCATGTTTTGGGGCTGTTTTTCAGCAAAGGGTACAGGGCAACTTCACCGCATTATGGAGCTAATGAATGCAGCCATGTACTGTAACATCTTGGACAAAAACCTTCCTCCTCAGCAAGAACACTGAAGATGCCTCGTGGGTGGGTTTTCCAACATGGCAATGACCCAAAACATACTGCCAGGACAACAAAGGAGTGGCTCAAGAAGAAGCATATTAAGGTCATGGAGTGGCCTAGTCAGTCTCCAGACCTTAACCCGATCGAAAACCTGTGGAGGGAGCTGAAGCTCCGAGTTTCCAAGAGGCAGCCAAGAAACTTGAAGGATTTAGAGACTGTCTGTAAAGATGAATGGGCCAAAATCCCTCCTGCGCTGTGTGCAAACCTGGTGACCAACTACAAGAAACGTCTCATCGCTGTGCTTGCCAACAAAGGTTTCTCTACAAAGTACTGACTTGTGTTGTGCTTGGGGATCAAATACTTATTTCCCTTAATAAAATACATAACAATTTATAACTTTTAGATTGTGTGTTTTTTATGCATTTTCGACTGATGTTCTGTCTATACCCATAACCAGTAAACAACCATAAAAACCAGAGTCTGATCATTTCTATGGAAGTGGGCAAACTTACAAATTCAGCAGGGGATCAAATACTTATTTCCCCCACTGTAACTGGAGCGAAAGATGAAGCTGTGCGTACCTTTTGATTTGTGCAGTTTAAATGCATCATATTTAAGCTGCAACAGAGTGCACTGCACCGCATTTTTGTACATGTGGGTTGGGGTAGATGGATGGGTAGAGAAAACGCTGTTGGTGATGTTTAGCATTCTCACCTCACAGCAAGAAGGTTCAAACCTTAGGGAGAACATGTAAACCGTGTCTGGCAACAGAATGGTATTAATGGGGGGCTTTGGGTCCTGTGGGTTGAGGGGAGGTGTGTGTGTGTGTGTGTGTGTGTGTATGTATGTGTGTGTATGTGTGTGTGTATCTGCATCCTGCTGGGAATGGCTGCTGCCATCAAGGAGTGTCACTGCAAATTTCGTGAATATGCCCGGTCTGGTCTAGGTGGGTGGTACATGTCTAAATAACATCCACACAAATACCAGGTCCACAAATTTCCAAGCAGAACATTGCTTTGTCACAAGACAGATAATGTTATTCACTTCTCCTGCCAGTGGTTTTAATGTTGTGCCTGATCGGTTAATGAAAAAAATGCATAGTTGTTTTCATACTCTTTACATTCCTCATCAAAGTTAAGCAGATAAAAAGAATTCAGTCACAAGCACTGATTACTTTTTCAGCCGTGACAATTCATGATCAAGACCCTGCAAAAGAGCTGTGAAACAAATACATTTTAGCCAATATTTACTGCATCTTTGTCAGCGTGGTTAATGGTGATGTTCATGACAAGTGGTAGACTTCAGTAGATTATTGTCTCCTGCTGAGGAAGCTTAAAGGATTGTGCTGCAGCCAGAATTTCCAATACAAGAACACTTTTGCAGGAAATATGCTGCACGGAGATCTTCAGCTTGAATGGCTGGCTTAAATCTCGCACATCAGTATTTTTATTTATTGTTTTTGCAGCTGAGGATCACTGTTAATACAAATGCCCGTATATACTTGACTAGCATGTAAAAAAACAAAACAAAAGCGCCTCTGGGATGAGCTCACAGACCATACTGATTAGCGCCTGCCTCTGACATACATCAGTATCTTTTCTAACATTTTCCGAGGATGGACACACAAAGTAAAAAAGTCACAAGTGACATGAAAGATCAAAAAAGATGTTCAAACACTTTATGGGGGAAGGACACGGTGGTAGGTCAAGCTTGAGACAAAGCACTCAGAAAGAATGCCTCCCAACCATGAAATGTCGTCGCTGTCAATCAGTGGGCAGATGAGATTCAAACTGGCACCAGCCTTGGCACAAGGTGGCTCATGTCGACGTGGATTTTTGTATCTTTGTGTTTCAAACCGAAATAAACATATTAAAGTGAATAAATAAATAAAACAGTGGAAGCGCCTCGTTAGTACAGTGCTTGCAGTACACGTAATTGCAATGTCCCTGGTGAGATTTCGCCGTGTGCCGCATGACATGTCCCCCTCTCTCCCTTGATGTTTCCGTCTTCTCTTCCTCATTGTTGACCGTCCCATAAATAAAAAAAAAAATATATATATACACATGTCACCAATATGACCATAGATTCCATGACATCTAAAAGATAACATACTGTACACCAGGGTAGACAGAAAAACAAACAAGAAAAACAGGTGGACAAAAAAAAGAGTAAGGAAAACAGACCTGTCATTTTCTCAAAGACAATCCACCAGTTCCCCAGTGGCAACGGTAGAATATGAGGGATGTGAAAATATTAAAATCCATCCATCCACTGGCTGTACTTGCTTTACAAAGGTTCAGAGGGGTGCTAGAGTACTTTCTGGCTGACATTCAGCGGGAATCAGTATGTAAACTGGGCAAGTTGACAGTCAATCACCCAGCTAACACAGACAGACAGACAGACCGCCATCACACCTATGGCCAGTTTACAGTCACCATTTATCCTAACACACATGACACTTGCCTACAGGGAGGAAGCCACTGGGCTCAAACAGGCACAGGTGAGACCTACAGCAATATTAGGAAGGTGGTCATAATGTTATGCCTGATCGGTTGATGTTTGTCATTCTGCACGGACCCATTTAAGCCAAACATTTTGGCCTTCCAACAACACATCTGTGATTCGTACTCGAGGCTCCCTGATTACGGATTCGTTTTTGCTCGTCTCGTCAAGTCTCCTGTTCATGAATCGCAGGATAATTGGGCACTGCCAATTATTTTGATGCATCGTATGTGATGAGGAAGAGGTTGATTCTGCCTCCGTCCCTCATGCAAAATGGTGCAAATCAATATCCGCACAAGCGTGGTTATTATGGCGATGCTGTGTGTAATCCTGCATGACAATAAAACTTCAAACCGCGAGGAAGGGGGCTCGTGTGCAGCCAGTGGAAGTGGCGTTTTTTTATACATTCGCATCTAACCTCAATATTAAATGGATAAGACAGGAATATTTTTAGAGAACATTAACAAGGCCTGTTTTGTCAACATCTCAGAAGGGCAGTGACATCAGAGAGGCATGCATTTTATATAACTTTTAATAAGTGCACAGCTAGCCACTTGAACAGCGCGGACCACAATAATGCACTTAGCTACAGTGAGGGGTGATGTCAAGCCTTCAGTCAGAATTAGAGGATAAATCTCATCTCTCCGCTCTAAGAAGCCAAAAATAAACAACTGTGTCTTCTGTGCTGCTGTTAAATCTCATGGAATTCCTCATACTGTAGTTATTACTCCAGTATTAGCTTCCCTTCATTGGCTCAATTTAAAATCTAGAATTGAATTTAAAATCCTTCTCCTTACATACAAGGCCCTGAAAGGCCTAGATCCATCATATCTGAAAGACCAAACTGTATCATGTCATCCCAACAGATCACCAGGATCTCAAAGTTCAGGTCTACTTGTGGTTCCTAGAGTTTCTTAAAGTAGTATAGGAGGTAGAGCCTTCAGCCATCAGGCTCCTCTCCTGTGGAACCAGCTCCCATTTTGGATTCGGGAGGCAGACACCATCTCTACTTTTAAGGTCAGGCTTGAGACTTTCCTTTTTGTTGAAGCTTATACTTAGGGTTGGACTCATCCCTTAGTTATGCTGCTATAGACCTAGGTTGCTGGGGGACGATGCGCCGAGGACATGTCCTCTATTTCTCGTCCTGTCATCTAATCTCTCGTCATTTCTTTTCTATTACTACCCGCTGTGTCTCTCTTTTTCCCCTTCCCTCCCCTCTTGATCTGACCTGCGGACTTCCATAAACTTCAACTGTTGTCACGGTCTCATCAACCAGCCCAGTCTTCATGGCCTCCTCCAGTTGTCCACTCCTACCTGGATAAACAATTCTCCAACCTGCCCATGATTCCTCTTATACTCTCAAACTGTCACATAAGATCATCAGCTATATCTTATATTATTAGATTGTACGTGTTTCCTTCAGCTTGATGTATGTATCTGTGACAGAAGTTTGTTTGTCTTGCTTCTCGTGCTCTTCTTTTCATCTTCTCTGTTTCTACCCGGCTGGCCTAAGGCAGATGGCTACTCAAGGTTTCTTCCTCTTAAAAAGGGGAGTATTTCCACCTTCTCTTTCAGACTTCCTCTCGAGGTTTCAGGCCAGCTTTTGAAAAGCGTCTCAAGACACTTTGTATTGTTAGTTACTAAAGATTTTGGTGGTACATCCCTGAGAGTATTTGTCATCATGTGAACACGTTAATTTAAATGTAACATGTCGTCACTTAGTCTGTGCACAATGTTTTCTCTTTGCCCTTCAGGCTCGCAGCATGTGCATTCACTCGGAACTCTGTGCGTGAATGTAAACACACTCATAAAAGCAGCCTTTTAGTTTTTCTCTCTAATTCAGCATTGACAGTTCGACATGCAGTACATTTACAGACGTCTGACATGCATCTAAAGTGACACAGAGTAAACGTGTGCTTATAATAATAATGAAACACTGTTATTGGTAGATTGGAGGTTTATTTCAAAAAGACTAGACTGCTGTACACTATTTCCACTGAGCGGGGTGTTTTATCTTCTTTTTTTCTTCGTCGTGTATCTGAACAGTGTCTGGGTCCTGCAGGAGACTTAATGGAGTGTGTCTTTTCCAGGCTTTGGGAGTTGGCTCCCTGCTGTTAGTGCAGTGAGAGAGGAGCAGAGGAGCGGCCGGACGAGCAAAGACAGCTGCCACCTCACACCGGGTGACTGACTGAACTAACTCCATCCTGCACACTAACACTAACACAGCATCAGTGGCTCTATAGGTGCTGAGCTTGCAGAACAGTGCCATTACTAATGCTATTTTTTTGTTCATATATCTGATTTGAAGTACCAGACTCTCATTTTGTCTCGCTCCATGCTGGGTTCTTGCCGTGTCTCTGGGAAAGCTGTTAAATGTGTGCTGTGCCTCCCTTTTTTTAATCAAGATTTCTAGAGAATGATTCAGCAGCGATCTGGCTGAGGCAGCTGATATTTCATTTAATTAAAAATTCGGGCTGATTTCTACTGCATACTTTCTGCTCGTGCACTATGCACAAGAGGCGCTTTTGATTTTTGAGAAATTATTCATTCCTGTTAACCCTTTAACATTTCGCTGGGTCGTATATGGGCCATTGGTTTTTGGACCAATCAGAGCTCTGTGTGTGAGTTGTGTTTGAGAAAATGCTGCATGCAAGATCTCATTTTAAAAGTCATTATAGGATTCACCAAACACAGCTGACACAACCAACAGATTTCCATAAAAAAAATAAAAAATAAATAAAAAATCAGGTGAACCCCAAAACTTCTTATTTTTTAACTGTGTGCCAACTTTGATTACTCAAGTACAATCCCACTTAGAGTAATTCTGACTTTTTTTGAAAGTCTTTTGAAAGTCTTGGCTTTCACAAGAGACCAAGACCATGTATGAGCTCCAAAATGTTCATGAACAGCATTCAGTTTACTCCAGGTATGTCCTAAAAAGGCATTTGTTTTGCAATAAATGATGATGAAATGATAAGAGATTAAGGAAAATATCTGTTGAACTGATCTATGAGAGGACATAGATTTGAGTCCTGGTCAAATGCAAGAATATGTTTGCCTAACACAAAATCTAAAATGACTTGTTATACAGTATTTGTTGCTTACTTTTCTGCAAGTGAAAGATTATTTTGGTGAGTCCAAAGACACATTTTTTTTACTGTATTCTATGTGTATAGATTCATCCACACAGAAAGCATCAATCAATTAGACTTTATATGTGCAGCACGTTTCATATAAAATTTAACACAAAGCGCAAAATGCCCCACCCCCCTTACCCAACACAGACACACACCCACACATACACAAACAGACGCACAGCTTAATAATCTGTGAAGCACTACAAATAAGAACAGCATTCATTAAAGCAGGAGTATTCATTAAAATAGAAGCAAGAACTGTGTAAACGCTACTGTAGGTAAGGAAGCGCCAGAGGCTGGATAAAACTAACAACGGCAAGGTAAAAGTCAATAAATAGAAACTCCAAATTAGTAGAAATGGACATAAGAGCAAAAAGCTAAAAAATGGGACTAAAAATAATAAAAATGCTGAAAGGCAAACAAGAGGAAAATGATAAAATTGCGCTAATAACGGAATAAAAAATACCCACTACTAAACTGTAAGAGGAAAAAGCGAAAAAGTCAAACTAAAAATAATCAAAATGCTAAAAGGCAAACAAGAGGGAAGGTGATATTTGAATTTAACAGTCAACAAATAAATAAACAGATAGTTGAGATTCACTTAAAATGTATACTGAAAAGGTAGGTCGTCAGTTTTATAAATATCAACAACAATAAGTATATTTCTACCGACTTAAAACATTATGCTTGAGCACTGACAACAGAGAAACCGACAAGATTTCCTGGCAGCAGACCAAAACGTGTTATAACTTTATAGAAACATCAAATGAAATTCTTTGCATGCTGGGGTGGGCTCTGGCCACAAAAAAATGTATGGAATTTATTTATAGCCTCAGCTAGCTTTCCACCCAAGATGGGCTGCGCCTGGTCTTTCCAGATGTTTAATTGAAGCCCCAGCGGTTCCCACGTAAAGTTTTTCATTTGAGTCGGCAGTTTCGGGCAGTGTGAGTGAGTTAAGAACATGAAGACTCTATCAAGGCAGCCAGACGAGATATAGCACAACGCCTCTGGGATGATCCCTGTCTGAATTAGAAGTACATTCGATGAAAGCCTACAGCCTCATTCCTAACCAGTCCCTCGGCCACCGTCTCAAAGCTCAAACTTGATTTGATGCAGCTGATTTTTAAAAGACTAGAAAGCAACGCAAGGACAAAACCAGTTAACCGAGAGTCTAAAAAAATAAACAATGGATTTAGCGCATCCAAACTGCATCTCCTGCACAGCAATTGGAAGTCAACCAGGCCCAAGGGAAAAGGGTCTAGGGATCCATTTGGATGTGAGCCCATAGTACCTTTGTATCTTGTTGGCAGGGAAAGTTGCCCTCCGGCTACAAGACGAAACCACTCTTGCCTTTCCTCAGAGATGCTGCCTGTTGTTGATGTCTATTTGTGTGGGTAGGGGAGCATGCTAGTGACTCAGGCAGACAGTTGTAATTAAGGCCAGCTTCTCAGCCGGATGAGCAGTAAGAGATAATATGGTTGCGTACAAAGTACCAACTCTCTTACTTTCTCTCCATCACGCGCACACACCGATACAAAGCATGGACGACTTATGCGACGCACAAGGTTTGTAGCCTTACACAGAGGCATGCGCACAAGATGAAAGCATCGGGAAAGCTCTGTAATGAATTGAACAAGTAGGACACTACTCATTAGAGATGCATTTGCGTATATGAGGCAGAGGCAATTTATTATTTCAGCCTCACAAATTCTGGTGTAAGTCGATGGAATCAGAGAGATATTTTAATACATCTTCAGCCCAGAAAATCTGTTTAGCAGTTAGTCAGGATGGGTGCATGCACAATCTGGATAATAAACATTAGTCTTAAATGGCTTCGGCTGAAAAAAAAAAAAAATGTAATTGTGTTTATGTGTATGGCTTTTTTATAATATATTCGTTTGAGGGTGGAGGCAGGAAAAAATGCATTTATGTGCTTGAAGTCAGAAAAGAAGCAAAGGTTTTAACGCAGCAGAGAGGAAGATTGAAAAATAAGCTCAATTCAATTTTATTTGTTCAAATAGCGTCAATAACAATATAAATTGTAACCAGAAACCCCGCCTGAAACCCCCTAAGCAAGCACAAAGGCAAGGCATCAATGACAAGGAGAAACTCTTTAAAAAAAACCTTTTCAACAGCAAGAAACCTTGAACACAACCCAGCTCATATGGAGGATCCCATCTTCCTAAGGCCAATCGGGTAGAGACAGAAATAGAGAGAGAAGAGAGGAGAGAAGGAGAGGAACCAGACAAACATACATCTGTCCATTATTTATGCAGTGTTATACCTATAATAGTGCCTTAGGGAAGCATGTGTAATGTGAAGAGTATTGGCCCTAGCACAGAGCCCTGATGAACTCCATAACTTACTTTTGTATAAGTAGAAGAATCATTGTTGACAAACTGAAATTTGTCTGACAAACAGAATTCAAACCAGTCTGAGGTGCTTCTTTTAATCCTGATCACACTTTAAAGTCATGGATAGTGTCAAATGCAGCACTAAGATAGTTTAAATGCGCACTGCATTATATCATGCATTGTATTGCTTCATGTCTACAGCAAACCAAAGAAATTTGGCTGGTAGCCTACATAAATATGGTGGCAAATCACACAAGTCAGCAGTTACATCGCATGAGGGGCTGTGCGCTCTAAATCTGTCACAACTCCATCCGTCCTTTGCCACCACCTTCCAGCAGCTAAACCCCTCCACAATTGCACCACTGCTTGGGTGCCTAAGGATTCACTGAATAGGCACTTCCTGTATTTTAGGGCCATGATTCACCAGCCCCTTTATGCTCCCAAGCACCCCTCGCTTTTGTCATCACTACGCTTCACTTCCCCTTCACCAGGAGTGCGGCAGCAAAGACAACAGACAGATCCCAGGCCTGGTCAAACACACAAGCACAATCATGTTCACCCGCCATTGTTTTCCGTTCTCCCCCATTGTGGTTTTTAAAGAGTAGCAGACTGAGGACCTCATTGCAATAAACCTCTCAACATGTTTAGAGCCCCATGGCCCCTTTCTAGGCCGGGGCGTTGCCTCCAACTACGATGCTATTGAGACCCCTCTTGTAATTACGCACTAACCTTCTTCCACATGGCCGTGAAAGAGTGCCTTCTGTTTTGCATGTGAATTGCTGGAGCCAGATTTTTCAAAGTGATCTTTTGATTGGCTGTATTAACCACATCAGCCATGGGTCCTCTCAATATTAGACGGACTCAACAGAAATTAGGTTCATGGCTTCTGGCTTTACGACGGCATCTGTTCTACAAGTCAAGGGCGTGTAAATAAAGGGCACGGAGATCAGAGACATTTCACTTCTACATGCCACGGAATGGAATTGAATTTACTGCATTACTGAATATATTGTCTATTCGATATTATAATTGCCACGGCTGTGGATTTTGTACAAACTTAAGTATAATTGGTGTAGATATAAAAACTTATTTGTTAGAATTCGCTGGCATGTTACCTCTCAGATGTCACATATGTCAGCGTGATTCAAAAAATACAGACAAAACACAGTTAAAGTCACAGTGGTATTTTATGAAAGATCAGGGCCATTTAAATCGTAGTAAAAATGTCTATATTCACAGAGGGGAGGGTGGTGTAGTCGGATGTCAAATTTACGACACAGTGACTGTACAGTAATATGAACTCCTGCCGCAACTTTTCCAGCTGTGCTGTATTTGCTTCAGCTGTTTTAGAAAACCTTTGCATCACCCTGCCCTGTAAAAATGACTGTCCTTCCATGATGTTTAGGAGACAGGTGGGAGGCGTAATGCTATTTCTCACATTGTCTGGTTTCCTGTGCTTGGGGGCCGTGACTTTCAAACCCTCTACCATGTCCACGGTTGAACTACAGTGAAAAATCAAAAATAATTTCTGAAACGAATCAAACTAGCGTAAGTCTGTTCTTGATTTAACGCATGTACTGAACCAGACAATACGATTATGTTGGGCATAGGCAAAAGGCATGTGTTTGTTTTTACCGATCACATATGAGTCAAGGAAAATGTGAAAACTAATACGATGCTTAAAGCAAATTGCGGTTCTACTCGAACCCTTAAGTGGTTCAAAATGAAGCCAAGTTTTAATGCAGTTGTTCTGTTACAGCACATTTCACACATAGTTTTTTTATTTAACACAAGTTAAATGTTGAAGGTAAATTTTATCATTCCAGATAGATTTGAGAATGAAACTGAAAATAAATAACTAATCGGGAAGTTGATAAGATTGCACAAGTCAACCTGATCCTGGAGTAATTCTTTCTGAATTCTATCTAAGTTTACAGCCATATGATAATAAGGACTAATAATTTATCTATAAAAACTTATGTTTTATGTCTTTATGAATATGGAACCACATAAAAATACATGCCACATCTAATATTAAATGAAAGTCTTCTCAAAATTCACTTGAGTCTTCAACGGAAAACATTTTGGATTTTCCAGCTGAAGGCCGTGACATATCTAGGCCTCAACGAGGAAACGGATTATTCTCTTTTTTTATATAATTTATATTACATTTGACGGGGATTTAAATGCTGCATACATGCCTTAGATTTAGCTTAGGTTACAAGAGCATTTGTTTTCTGTTATCGTCAGATTTTTTGATTTTTTTTTAACTTGGGTCACATGTTTGTTCATGTGCTTGTTCACGATGTCACTTGCTGGTACCACTTATATAGGTTTCACCTGTGTCCTCATGACTGAGTCATCACCCTGATGAAGGCTATGTGCCACGTAGGTGCATTTTAATTTTTACAATGTATTAGCCACTTTTAATAAAGGCTTTTTAAACTTTGGACCCCAGGAGTGACTTGGCCACCTTTTTCTTCTACACCAAAGAGCACCTTGAAAGTTTTTTTTACTTATCCAAAAAAGAAGCACTCATTTTTACAGTTTTTTTCCACTTGAGTTGTTACCAAGGTTTCCTAAAATGTCTAACTGTTGCTTGAAACCAGCACTTTGACATTAATGTGCAACGACAAACACACACGCTAGGTCTGAAAAGGCTTTATCAAAAATGTGAGAATGACCAAAGTAATCGGAGACTGTTGGCGTTCGTGTGTTTGGTGGGGTCGCAAGGGAATAGGGGCGCTCCTCGCTCACACCTCCCTTTGTCTTGGACTAATTCCGCAATCTTGTCCCCAAGAAAAGCGCTCCCACTCTCCATGTTTACAAAGGGCCCCTCAAGCGTGACCCCTCATTATCTACGGCCCCTCCCCTTACAACTGACAGGGCCCCTTAGGGCATCAAGCATCAGCAAGAGAAAAAAAAAAAAAAAAAAAAAAATTCACACAAACCACATTTGCATTTGATTTGATTATCCTTCATGGTTGATTCATGGCCCCTCTGAGCTTCTGTTAGGGGACTGTTTACACAAGCCATCAGTCTGACACACTTATTTGCACGTCACTTTTTTATTTTTTTATTTATGTTTTTACCACAAAAAAAGGAATATATTCGGAAAATAGTTAAAGATATCTGCATTGCAACCATTAAAACTACAAGGCTCTGGAGCCCCAACAATGTTTAATCATTTTTGGATAACTTTTTATGTATATTATTTGTATTAGTTACAGTCTGGTTGTCTGACTGCTCATATTTGACAGAAACAAATTAAATCTAATGAGAAAACACTTCCATGTTCCAGAAAATGGGACATGTTTCATGTCATTTGATTTGGTAGACTTGTAGCCGGTGTAACACTTTAACTCTCATTAGAGTTGGAACACAGTCGTTGGTCTGAATGACAAGTGCTTACAAACATGTACTGAGGTAAAGTTTTTAATGCGTTACGGACTTTTCATAATGTACTATTTGCATTTTTATTTAAGTAAAGAATGTGAATGCAGCCTGCACCACATTATGAACAAGAAGCTTGCATTATCAGAAGCTTCAAGTCCAAGTATAGTCAGGAGTCATTGGTGTTAAAGTTCATGCTGAGTCAGAAATGTATTTTTGATCTAACAGCTTGTCGTCAAGTCTAGTGTAGTCAGCAAATTTTAGACTTCAGTTTAACTCCAAGTGACTGTATGATTACCACACCTCTGAGTCTCATGCAATAGACAAAGGCCCAGTCCTACTTTGGAATCGCATTGGTTTTTTTTTTTCTTTCCTTCTTTCTTTCTGGATTTTGTTTTCCAAAATCATTGCAGATATAATCACATATTGCCCTGGTTTGAAACATGTCAACATGGTAAGCAGAAAAAAAAGGTTCAATTCAGACGTACTTAAACACATTTTGAGACAAAGCAGATTATGCAGGACTTCAACCACATAGAATTTTGCAGGTTGTCCACTAACGGGGTTGTTGGATTTGGCTGAATACCCAAAGTGCCTATAGTGGACCAGACACTGAACCTGAAGTTGCTCCCTATGGCACCTTGCATGGCACTTTCAAAGTTAATGCGTGTGTGAATGGGTGAATAGGAAACACTGCAAAGCACTCTGAGTACCACAGAGCTAAAAAAAAGTGTCATGTAGTTCCAGGCAGTTTACTGTAAGTATAGATAACATCTGCTATAAAGTGAAAAAGTTCCATGCCAACCTGCCAAGGCTCTATTTGAGAGCTTGTATATTGCAAAATTTCCAGTAAAACACATCAGTGTGAAACTAGTCCTTCGCTGAAATAGCGTTTTGCAGGCTGCATGTTTTTTTGTTTTTTTTTGTCAGACAATAGAAATGTGGTCGTATTTTTCCGCACCGAGGCTGTTCAGATGCTCTGCTTTCCTGTTCCTGTTTGCCCGGGAGTATGTGCGTGCATGCGCGCATATGTGTGTGTGAGCACATGTCTGCAGGGCAGCTGTGTCCTCAATATGTGGGGACCTGACCCAGCTGTCACTAACCATACAGTTGGAGGTCTCTCTCAAAGCGCGGAAATAAAATGTACGTTCGTCTCAGCGGGAACTGGCAGGGAATTGTCAGGGAATTGTCAGTAGTTAACATAAACAAATGAGCCCGCTCTGAGCATGGCTCAACTTAAATTTTTCACGTCGTGTCTGTGATCTTAATTAAGAAGGCAAGAGCACGATTCAACACAGAAAATGTGCCGCAGCAACCCTGCTGGTTAAGAAATGCTCCATGCAAAAGACCAAAGGTCGGATCACAGACTTGATGATGACATCTTACTTCCTCCCTCAATGCAATAACTCTGTTGCATGCTTCTTATTATGGTTTCAACTGTATTTGTTGGGACATCAAAAATAATAAACCTCCCATTGTGATTATTAGAGACTGCAACAGACACATACTGCTTTCAATACTCTTACTGTTGTTACTACTGCGCAGTGATTTGACCAGGTCACAAACTCCGCAAAACCAATTAGAGCAATGTTACTCATCAACACAATGCTTGCGCATCCTTAACGCTTGTGACACCCCGGGTGGCTCTATACTCCGCTTTCACTTTTATGCCGCAGAATGCGGCATAAAAAGGGTATCCTTTATATATTTCCCCTGTTGTCCACGTTGAGCACATAGTGCTCTGGGGTTAAATATAATGCGGACGAGCCCTTTAAAGCAAATGCGATCTGAAAGGCTGGCAAAGGCGAGGGGACGCAGCTGTCGGCAAAGCATATCTTTTTTAAGGGCTGCCCCTAATGATTGGAGACAGTTGGCAATTACGTAAGTATTCACTTTTAGGCCACTGGGCTGTACGCTGTGTCGAGCCCCCCAGACCCTGGCGCACACATGCAAAAACGGGAAGAAGCAGAGGAGGGCGAGGACAGAGGAGGAGGAGGTGGAGGAGGAGGGGGAGGAATAGGTGGGGGGGTGGATGAACAAGAGCGAGAACAGAAGAGTCGGGGAGCGGGCCTAGAGCCAGCCAGGAGAACAGCAACGCACGTGCCAGCATAGACAGGGCAACATATACAGATGGACAGAAAGAGCGGGGGATGGAAGAATGAGAGGAAGGAAAAGGAGAAAAGTGAGCAAGAACAAAGAAGGGGTAATCACGGATGAAGGGGCTGATAAGAGGAAGGGGGAGGGGGGTAAAAAGAGAGGGAGAATAATGAATGGAGGGGAAGGGATGAGCAGAAGTCAGCTGCACCGTGCAACATTTCGTATGTGGCGCCACTCCACGTTTCACAATTTAACACAGGCGTTGGATAATCAGATATTTAAACTTTACTTTCATCAAAATAATGAAATGTGAAGCTGTGGATTACAGCAGCAATATAGTCGCGTGTCGAAACACAGACAGGGTGTTGGAACACTATCAGCTTGTTTTAACAATTTATTCAGTGTCAGAATATTTGCTGAGTAAAGACGAACAACAAGCAAAAGGAAAACTGCATACAGTAGGTGTGTTACATTTTTTGCTTGTGTGTGACGTGCCTGTAAACTAGCATTCGGTGCGCAAAAAGCACTAAATCACCTCATCAGGCAATGTTTAGTGTGTTATTAGCAACATGTCAGCTATTACTCTGTTTTTTGGTGTTTCCTCCGTGCCAAGAGTCCGTGCTTGGCCCCACCACCTGTTTCTCATTCAAACCTGGAAGGTTAACAGCTGCATGGGAAAGAAGATTGATGCACGCACACACGCTTGCACACACACACACACACACACACACACACACACACATTGCATTACACGTGCAGTGTGCTGGGATTCCGTGACTATCCGTGGCGCTGCCATCGCACTCTTTATTTGACACAGTTTGTTTCAAGTGCGAATGCAAAGAGATCGCTCAGAGGTGCAGCGGCTCTCACACACCATATTGTTATTGAAATCGCAGTTGGTCACAAAGCATCTAATTGCTTTTTCATTTGCTCCATTATTGATTGTGAAGACCGGCTCACAAAACGGCCTCTCCGCGGCTCTCCTCACTTGTGTGTGTGGGTGTCCGTGCGGCGGCCGAGTTTTTTGTGTCTGACAAGCATGTCCGCAAGTGTGCGCATCAGCAGGGGTATGCGTGTTTCCACTGCTACCTCAGCCCCTGGATATTGAGTGCAGTCTTCAACACAGGAACCGCTGATGGCCTTTGCTTTATTAGCAGCCTTGTCTACGGCGCTTGGTAGTGGCATCCCACGGAGCCCACTCATCTGTTGTCAAATATTTATAAATGTCAGCGAGCTAAGGCCTCCAAATGATGCCAGCGTGTGCTGCAAGGGTCCCGGCTTTAATGAGTAGGTGGGTTTATTGAAAACCTTTAGAGTGAGTGTGACAGTGAAAATAAATTCGACGCTCCTTGACCTTTGTTGCACATTCTCTTTTATCGACGAGATTAACTGTAGAACAAGATGTTGATTTTACTCCTCGGTTCCTTTGCATGGCTTACCCTCTAAATTATATCAAATAGTGTGTTACAGAGAATATACGTGTTTTAGCGTCTTTAGGCCATGCAAAAAATACAACAATTTTTTCTTAATTCTGCCATTATTGATTATTTTTTAGTCTTATAGTTTTACAGTATGAATGAGATAATATGATTCATGGACCCTGATGATTCCTTCCCATGTCTTATTTTTGTAATTAACTGATCTTTAAAGAGATACGTCACCCCTACTTGAAATTTAGTCACTCACCATATTCCCCAGAGTTGGGTAAGTGAGAAGAAATCAGTCCAGGCATTTTCCTAATCCAGCAGCGCAGCTGTTAGTTTTAGCTTAGCATAAGTGCCGTTGATGTAGTGTTGCCAATTAGGCAGTCGTTTGCAAAAGTGATAAATAAGCTCAAGGAACCCGTCACGCCGGCGTGTTGACGGAAGTTGGGGTTTTCAGTAGCCCGCCAGCGGTGCCTTGCCAGAATATAGTCTAACTGCACTGACATTTGTACTCGATGTGAATGTACAGGACACAATTAGGAAATTTATTTTATTTTTTATTTATCACGTGTGTGAACAACTGCCTAATTGGCAACACTACATTATGCTAAGCTAAAGCTAACAGCTGCACTGCTGGATTAGGACAATGTCGGGACCGATTTAAAAAAGCCTTTTCTCACTTATCTAACTCTACGGAATACGGTGAGTGACTATATTTTACACAGGTACGGCATATCCCTTTAACTCAAGTATTTTGTCCGTAAAACAAGCAATCTCGAGCTAGTTTAAACTGGACAAACTAGAACCTTGTAATCAGTTTTACTTTAAATAAGTTAAGTGAGTCCTGTACTAGTACATGCACAAAAGGCATACTGAAAAACACTGTTTAGTAAACCATATAGCATGTTAATTAAGTGTCAGTGATTTATTTCCTATCATGTTACTCGTCTGGTCAGCACAAGCAGCTGAACTCGACTCATTAGAGCAACATTTGCAGAACGATGTGTCGCCGGTGACTGGTATTCACTTGCACGCATTGTTTATCTGTTTTAAACAGTGTCCCAGTGAGGAAGCTGCAACAAAGGGGCTGTGTCTATTCCCTCAGACAGTCCTTGTCACATTCTGTTTGTCTTAGCAGAAAGATTATCTTAATGGATTAAGTCTTGGTCAAGAGAGAAAACACTACCAGGCCCTCGGTGTGGATGCCGTTTTTGCATTTTTCATGAGCACGCCTGTGCTGCCCAAGTTAAATTACGTCGACCGTTTATTAACACACAGAGACAACTGAACGCTCAAAGTAATGGTTTACATCCACATATAGATTACTGACCGATGACAAAACATACATTTAAAGGGCATCATATCAATTCAGAATCAAAGATCGTGTATAATCGTAAATCACAATATTTGTTCTCCTAATGGGCTCCTGCATTGAAAGCCTCCATCCATCATAGGCAAACAATGCCAGAGAGCGGCAATCAAAAAGACAGCTGCCTTAAAGCCTGCAGACCCCCATTTGCATATTTTGCTTCCTGCATCCTCGCTACTCTTTGACACATCGGCAAGTTTGTCTCCTGTCTCATCACTCGTAAATTCCAAACGGATTACCCCCATGTCTCTGACATGTTAGTAAGAAACAGCTTCGATTTTCAAAAAATTAAATAAATAATAACTTGCAGGGCGGCTTGTCAAGCTGCGATTGCTAATCTATGAGGGAGGATTTGAATAAGTCCTCGGTGGCTCTGCTCTCTTTCTCTCTCCTTTCCTCAATCTCTCTCTCATCCCTTGCTCGGCTGCCGGCTCAGAAGGAGGGCCCCTCTTCGAGAGCCCATCGTGCTAAGTGAGATTAATTTCGACATCATAAATAACTCAGAGCAGGTCGCTGCAGGGAGCTGGGAGACTGTGCAGCGTTTGGAGAAACAAATGTATTTGACTGTGATTTACCGCTTCAATCCGTGTTCTTAATCCTGTCTTTGTTTTAGAAAAGCACTAAAAGCCAAGATGGGGCAGATCACAGTGACATACTGCATTGTTTAAACGGCGCTCATCTAAATGGCTTCTTCAGAAAAGACTGATAGCATTTAATGAATGGATCTCATATATAACCTTTCCACCATTTTGACAATCGCCATTATCCTTTTGTGCGGTACAATTCAGACCAAGACACCTCAGCCAATAGAGACACGCTGCAAATTTGTATCGCTGAAAGGTGTCAAATGAATCTGTCAAACGGCTTGTTACAAAAAATAAAAACCCTGCCTTCATTCTGTCTGCAATTCACCCTCTTTATTGTACACTTGTGACGACAGCCCCACTCCTTAATCATTTAAATGTGCATCCACCCCTTCCTCACTTGTAGAATCGTTCCCGTTTCTGTTGTTAAGTAACAATCTGCAACAGATTCACGACATTAAATTTGAATACTGGTGTTTTATCTATTAACATATGTAACAGGAGCCAAATTTCTATGGTTCTCCATGTCATGCCTATTAGAATTGTGAGCAGACAGTGGAAGGCAATGCCTTTTTCCGTAGCTCAAAGCTACATTAGGAAAATGCTAGGAATAGAATCGTCAAGTTGCCTAACAATGAGTCTAATCCTGACACGTTTAGCTGTCCTTTTTTCAATTTGCTTCGAGTTCATCTTCCACCCTTTAAGACCTAAACATCCACATCCACTAGGAAATTGCGCTTTCTGGAAAAAACAGTTGTCATTACATTAATGATGACGCACTGCTGCTGTCGGCTACAGGGTGGGGAGCGATGCAAGACCGGGGAGAGACCCAGGAAGAGGGAGTTGTTAGGAGGAATTTGTTGGTAAAAACGAAGTTAGTTATACCCCTTGAGATGTCACCAGACAAAACCACAACTTCCTAGTGTTCGGCCACTCTTTGAACATTGCCATCGTGAGTTACGGTAATTCAAATACTGCACGCTTTAATGAATTGGCGACCATCCGTTCGGTTTTAAGTGGTTATAAGCTGCTTGCTTTACTTCTGCTCTTTGACATTTAGTTGCTGGGTAGGTAGCATAAACTTTGCTTGGAACTGTTGGTAGCCGTCTGACTTATTCTATAAGCAGCGGGAGATCCGATTTCTCTCGGCCTGCTGTGACTTCAAATGAGAAGGATGTGAAATTAAAGTGCTAACAGGCTGTGATTGTGTTTGTTTGTTTTTTTAAACACATGCGTACACTGCTAAAGAACAGTGTTGATACCGTTAATGTAAGGCTAAGTGTAAGCCGTCAGAGCCTTGAGCAAGTTGTGCTGAATCAAACGATGACACAAGTAAAAAGACTTGCTGAAAAAACAACATTATGATGTTACAGCACCATTTCTCACAGACCAAATGCGCTCATAAATTTACTGTATGTTGTATATTTCCACAAACCTCTGTTGAATGTACTGCCTCCATTATGGTGATTCCTTTGTATTTCACTCCGAAACACACTACTCCATATAAAACATCCCTACAACAAGTAAACAGAGTCACATTCATTACAAAATCAGATTTCAGAATATATGAATATATGATTTTCTGCACAGAAAAGCTCAACAAACAAAACGGCCCACGACCAAAGTAATCTAAACAGGATTGACCTTAACTCAGACAGCCCTCCTCGGTTCCTCGCTGCAGCTGAATTTGCGTGCGTTGGTCTTCATTTATTTGAGGGTGTCGGGGCCTGTTCCGCCTTGTTTACTGTTAAGAGGATGAAAATGAACAGCCAAATAGTGCTCCATTTATAAGCCTGTTTATACATGCTAATACCGGAGGCTGTTTTGCACCCACAGCAGCACTTCTGGATGTGACTCAATCAACACAACGGTGCCCCCCACACGCACACACACACACACACACACACACACACACACACACACACATCTTTACAACCAAGTATGAAAGTACATTTAAAGATACAACAAAAATTTTGGTCTTGGCCGTGACTGAGATAAATTGCTCTTTGGCACTGTGGTATGAATTGACTGCAGTGACCTTTCATTCAAACACTTGAAGAAAGCCTTTCATTTACAAGTGTATTTTGCTGTTTGTGAGGATCAACAAATTTTCTCCCGTAACCAGTGCTAATACTAAATGTCACTCCACCTTATGTTATTTAATCTGCTGCTGCAGCTTCGGAAAGTGCGCATTTCTCAAAGAACACACATAGGTCAGGAGTGGTCTGTGCACAGAACAACCTTACCTGTCTCAGATATGGATTAAAAGGGGCACAAACCACCGTGAATTGCCCAGCAAGCACTGGAAGAACTCATGCTATAAAATCCGTATAGAGTGGGTAAATGCGTGTGACCAGAATATTATGAATATTTTTAGGTGCTGGTTTGACAAGTTGCAGCTTCGGGCAATTAAGGACGTTGATTTTAACTTCCATTGTTGTTCCAAGCTGTCTCTACTAACACATATTCAGTGTCAGATTGTTTACTGGGTACCAACTATTTTAAGGCGTAGGGATATATCTGCATATTTCAGAGCATAATCTCACCAGAATGTGGTCAAGCAAGTCTGACACTATTTCTGTCTGACATTATTGACATGGACAGCGCTGATGGGTCCTGTAGGTGCTTTAGGCATCTAATGTCTGAGTGGGGGAGAAAAAAAAAAAAAAAACTCCCTGGCTTCCTCCACTCCACTCACTCCAAGGTTATTCGACACCTCTTGACAAGAGGAAAACAAGTATAAGTGATGACAAAGTCGATGTTCCTACACCTGAACTGAACCCCCTCCAGGAGATCTCCACAGTTTGGTGACAAAGAAATGACAGAACTGGTTAAGAAAACATTTGAAAGTGTGGCAGCATGTGTTTTTTTTTTTTTTTTTTTTTTTTTTTTTCAGCTGGGGAGATTTTTTGACACATGATTTTAAAAGTCTTTTTGTAGCAATAAACAGTAAGTCACCATATGGTAATTCACATGCCAGGTATTTAATTAGGATTCTGTGACCACACAGTCAGTCTGTTGGTGAGGATTCTCAGTCATTATCAGTTGTGGTACATCTAAAACAAAGCTAAGACCAGTCCAGTTTAGTTACCTTTGTTTTAGACACAGTCAGTCAAACTGATTCTAGTGGACAGTTTGTGGACACATACATTTTACTACTGTAAACATTTAGGGTAGAATAGGATTTGCAGAATATAAAACTTTCCTTTGACCTGCAGAGGTTCATGCTTAGGGTGCTAAAATAAGCCAATATGAGACAAAATGTCATTCAGAGCCTCTGGCAGACTAATAATGATTCCATTTAAGACCCATTTCTGAATGGAGATTTTTGCCTCTGTCAAAATCTTTACAGGCAAGTCACCACACTTTGAAGCCGCCTTGATAACAGCCTTGAGCCTTTTTTTAATGTTAACAATAACAGGAGTATTTATCAGGACCATCTAAAAGGTTCAAAATTGAACTTGTCGAGTCTTAATTACAAAGTACGCAAGTCTGGCGTTTGTGTACTTGGTGGTAATAAACAACCAAGACCTTTATCTAGAGGATGGGGAGGGAGCTATAACTTCACTTTGAACCTATGATAACTTGGACAGTAGCAAATTGCAAATGTTATCAATACAGTAATGTGCAATTTCACAGTGTATCTACGGTGAGAGCCCAAAACCTCTTGGGTTCTCCCTAGGGTTAGGGTTAACCTAGGGTTTGGGTTAACCCTAACCCTAGGGAGAGTCCCTATTTTCTGATTGGCTGAATGCTCGCTTATATTTTCTGATTGGTCGCTGACTGAAGCAGAGCAACCTGCCTTCGCCTCATCTATTCATAGATTACTAATCTCTTTTAAAATCTACATGCAGCGGATTTTTATCATCTTTCATAAATGTCACCTGTGGCAAGAGAGCGTGTGAACTTTTTGAAATGCGTGTGTGACTTGAGAGCCCTGATAGACCACATTGAGGGAAGGTTAAATGTGGAAGTTCGGAGACACAAACGTTCGTATGACTCGTCTTCTGAGACATTTTCATAAAGTTTCAGTCGCCAATGTTAAAAATGAAACAGGAAATAGAGACAAATATGGCAAAAACTAATTCAAATGGCAAAAAAGACACGGCACCGACTAGCGTTTGGGTGGCGTTTTTCTAGAGCGAGACAGACTGACGAGTGCACAGGTTTAAATGGCTTTGACTGGCCTAATGCATAGGTTACGGCATCTATGTCCCACAGTGGAATGAACCGTGCTTACCTTATCTACTATTCCAGTTTGAAGTTCATCTGTAACTGCTCCTTTCACCACACAGTTAAACTGTCATGAACCTCAACTTGACATTCCCTGTGAGTCAGGTAGCAAAATCCAACCCTCATTCAACCCTCATCAGCGGCATTGCCAAATTTTCCTCCAGATTTCTCTCCAGAATTCTTTCAGTGGTTTTGATCCATCGCATAATGACTGTAGCTGAGTTGTTCTAATGCAGACATATCCTCACGGGGACCAAAATGCACCATACGTACAAGCAATTTACACAAATTCGTCCACTTTTTATTTCAGAAATAGCAGCTCTCCCGAGAGGAAATAACATTTGATGTCACGTGGATTCGTTCGCTTACCTCCATCAAGCATGTGTGGCCCGTTCTGACGTACGCAGATTCTAAAAATGGGCTCTGCATTCCCTTCACATGAATGAATTCTGTCTCATAGTGTTTCACACACTTCTAAGCAGCACAGGGCTTTGAAGAAAACAGCTTGTCCAAACTCAGAGTAAATGTGGATGGATGGATGGATGAGGCCAAATCTGTTATATCTCCGAATCGCGCGTGTTGTCATTCCTTTTGTCATCCATCTTGATTTGCTGCCGTCTTCCATTTGTACAGATTCACTGCATTTTTAGTTTGTTTTTGTTTCGTTTTTTTCCTACTTCTTTGGCTATTGTGAGCATTGCCAATGTCCCTCTGGTAAAAACGGACAGAGAGACACACAGAGGAGCGGCTCAGCAGTTGTCCCCGTAGAGTCCGTTGCACCCATACAGATTTATTATTTGTGCAGTCACTCAGGATATTTCACAGCTGTGTTTACCTTGGATCCTGCTGTGAGTATTAGGTGGCAGGGCCAGGGATTGAGTGTGTGATTGCCCATTCACAGATACCCCCCTAACCCCCCACACCCCCCTCTCCCCGATCACCACATTTAACATTTAATACGTCTGCTGACACTGTTCAGGGGGGAAAAAAAAGCAATTGCCCCTTTTAAAAGGGGAGATTCAGCCATAATGTCATGACAGTTCCCCAATTAGGTCGTCTCCAGCTTAAGTCATCAGCCTACCGTAACTCTGGGAATGTTTCCAGCATTTCCCTGGGTGGAAAGATTGACAGAGTTCGGAGTTTATGCAGCCCTGCTGGCACAGGATAGACTGGCTTTGTCTACTCAGTCTGGCCCATGCATCCAGGAACTGTATATAGGAAATAGAAACCATACCGTACCAACCACACAAATGTCTTTCCTTGTGGACCCAGGGGAGGCTTGATTTCAGGGGTGTTATAGATGGAAGGAGGATAGATGGGTTGTGTTTTTAAGCCATGACAAAATAAACTCATCTCCATTTGCAGTAATATAATAGAATTGCACTGTTTGTTTTGAAATGTGTGCCTTTTTTTTTCCCTCCCCAAAATTGACTTGCTTCTCACTCTACGCATTCACAAATAGCAGTTGCCCAGTCCAACCACAGAACAAACACATACAAGCCATGTAATATTCATCACTGTCATAGTCCTAAAAATATTTGTAAAGCTGTCTCTGCTACTTATTTCTAATTCCTTTATATCCATTCCCACCAAGATATATTAATTCGTTCAAATACTCTGCTTTTACTTAAGCCAGTCGAACTATCGACACCTATAAAGGTTTAAAACATGTTGCTAGTATATTCCTTACTTTCTACTGGCGCTTTCGTTTAATCAGATAATCACCTTTGCTCAGATTAAACATATGATTTGCCCTTGTGCCTCTCTTAGATACGACATCCCTATGTGAAATTTAGTCACTCACCATATTCCCCAGAGTTGGATAAGTGAGAAAAAAAGTAGTTTTAAATCAGTCCAGGCATTGCCCTAATCCAGCAGCACATCTGTTAGCTTTAGTTTAGCTTAGGCATTGTAATGTAGTGTTGCCAATTAGCCAGCCGTTCGCAAAAGTGATAAATAAACTCAAGAGCTTTCCTAATTACTTCTTGTGACCTGTGCATTCATATCGAGCACAAATGTCAACGCAATCAACACGAAGGGATACGCCGACTGATCACATCTCGCATAGGGGCGGCGCATCCCTTTAACCTGTGGAAAAGAGTCCATCCAACCAGGGCTGCTGAATGTAAAATGAGCAAAATAGTTGGGCGAGGAAAGCATCATGGCTCCTCACAATGCTCTCTGTCATTCCCACATTATAAAAACCCACTCCATAATGATCCAATTTTGTGCAATTCACTCGCTGAAATAATCTGTGCTGAGAGCGCGAACAGTCTGAAAGTGGTGATTGCCTTTACCAGACATTTTCTCATTAAACTCCCAGTGTATCAGGCAATTACCAATTCACATACGTAGCATTTGAGGGTGAGGGGTAAAAAGCTAGCTGAGACGAGGGGGGGGAATAAAGAAGAAGCCAGGTGTGACTACCATAAATTCACATTGGTGTACTCGTGTTTATATTTATACTTTGCTCTGTGCTATATCCGACACAAAGCAATCCCACCTGTATATTATCTCTCGGAGAGCCCCATCCTGTGTAGCTCAACACACAGGTTTACAGCAAGTTAAAACAATTCCTAATATAACACTGGAGGAGCCATAAAATGCAACTGCATGCTGTGCCCGCTCAACTGGGGAGTTTAAATATATTTTTTTTTATCATTCAGTGGAAAAGACATATACATCTGGTTCAGCTCTGGAGGCACTGAGGTGTTCTGCTCAAGGCCTAAATGGGTGCGGGGTGGAGTGAATCATGCCTCCGCCCGATCGGGACATATGTTGTACAGCGATGCCCGTTGCATTACGGTTCACATGTTTTATTCACGCTTGGCAGCTTGTTAACTATGTAAATTATGTGTCAGTTCACATGCGCAGGCAAAACAAGCGCATATGGATCCACTCCTAATGAGGTCAGAAAAAAAACAAAGCTGTTGGGGATAAAATATGCTCAGAGTAAAGGACAGAAGTTGGGGCTAATTCACCGGGACATCTTAATATTCTGTAGGCGAAGGAGATGTGGGTTTCCGGAGATGGCTGCAATACCCTCGTTTTCACATTACACGTGAAAACGTGTAAGCGCGATTTAAAGTCTCACGGCTTATGTGTCACCAGAAGCACAACCACAGAGAGCGCAGAGCTTGGTGGGTAGGTACACACACACACACACACACACACACATAAGAATGCTCCCATGTGGGCAAGCACATACGCTGATTCGGATGTATGGGTGCACAAGCGTGCTTAGACTGAACTAAATAGGAGAGCTGCAGTCAATTAAAGTGAGGTCAGTGGTCACGGAAAGTACATCATATTTTTACTCTGGATTACCTGATGTTTCGTTGCAATTTCCTGTGTAAACTTTGTTCTTTAAATTTCACTTTGTTCGCACAGTTTTGCTTATATTAAGCACCATGAACAAATGTTTTTGAAAACATGGCTTAGAGTAGCTAATATGCTAAAAATGTTGTTATTTTTTTTAAATTTGTGGTGATGAGTTTATGAAAAAGAAGTTATCTGACCAAATGCTTTCAGAAATCTTTGAATATTCATGATATTCCTAATGCCGACAAATACAATTATGCACAAAAAAACAGACAGACAAAAAAATGTCTGTTGTTTTGGATAAAAGTATATAACACACATTTGTAAATTTGAAAAAAAAAAAAAAAAAAAAAATGAACCAGCCCTTAGATAAACACTGTCCGAGGATGTCGCACGGTTCAAGAAAGTGACATCCTTAACCCTTGGCTCTGCTTTTGCGTTGGGAATTATTCCGTTCATATCACCCGTCAGGCGGTTTCGTTTGGAATTAGCATTTTCATATTGTCTCTTGTTGTTTTTCTGGAGCCGTAGATGTATCACAATGTATCTCTCTTGACCCTGCCTGGTGGAATAAAAATACTCCTTATCTCACTGGAGCCACGTGGTTAAATAAAGGTTAAATTAAAACAGGCCAAATATTGTTGTTTGCCTTCAAATAGTTTCCCACTAGTGCCGACGCAGAGATTTGCATCATTCCCTTTGTGATCTGTTGCCCACATACTAAAATAAAAAATAAATAAATAAATAAATAAAAAGCCCCCCATCAGAATCATCCTCAAATCAGAAACCGTCTCAAAATGTAAACAGCAGAGGAGACCGTGGCTCCGGCAGCCTGTCAGCTCTGCTCACGTCTTTATCTTTCCTCCGTGTCTTTCTCCAGAAGGAGGCAAGTGGGAGAGCGCCCTGCCAGTGGCATACGGAAGAAGGAAACGTCCATTCTAATATCCTGTCTGGGGCGTAGACTCTCTCCGTCGTGCTCACGTCTATCAGCCCATCTCGTTGGATCTGGTGTAGTAGGCAGGACGCCGCTGCACCGATATCTGATGTTCTCTTTATTTATTTATTCTTTTCTACACTCGGTGGCAAGGACACGAAGCAAATTACAAGGGAGAGGAGATACACATCCTGTGCGGTTTATGTGAAAATAAAACCAAAGCAAGTGCGGTCTGCGTTTAACAAAGGGAGCTGTTATATTTTCTTCAAATATCGCTAATGTATGTCTGTCCCTGTCAAAAGTCAAATAATGATGGTAAATTTGCACTGTAAGTAAATGGGAAAACAAACATACTTAAATACGTAAACAGCCTGCACAATATCACTTGTTTAACCTGTGGCATGACTCATCATTTAGTTCAATTATGTCTAAGTTTATGCTAATAACAAACCATTGTGTCATCCCATTAGATAGCAAATAACGTCTTATTATTATGAATCATCTTAATAGAAGGGGCAAATAAGTATTTTTACAAAAACCCTGACAGCATTTTGAAGACGCGCGCCTTTGACACAGAAAAACTTGCGAACCTTGAGGTCTCTGAACGCACCGAATGACTTTAAAACCATTATTTGCTTACTTTTGCTACTGTTGGCTCATAACCACTGAAACAATATTGACTCAGCACGCCAGCGAGCAAACGGCGCACCTCCCAGTTTAGCCAAAACCCGACTAACTTCGCAAGGAGCATACATCATTTCGTGACAACTAACTCTAAAGAAGAATGCACAATCGACGTCAATGCAGACGAATTTTGTCCAGTAATTTCATGAGTAGCTGATTCGCACGTGTGCGCTGGAGATACGCCGGAGTCCCTGAAACAAACTGGAGGAAGTGAGCGCAGGAAACAGAGAGAAAAAGGGGGAAAAAAAAAAAACACAAAACGACAGCCACATCTGCCAGAACCCTCATTCATGGCACCTCTCCATTTCGCCTCGCATGACCTGCCCTTAAAGTACAGGCTGTGAGGTTTCACCCAGTTTAAAAATAGTCCCTGCTAAATTCTACACTTCACTGAATTATTGTGACTGCGAGGGGAGTTTTTTTTTATTTTCTTTCCTGCTAACACCGCCACTTTTACCTCACCCTTCACTGCATATTTTACCGACAGAGTGCCAGAAATATGCCCAAAGGTGTGTACCAGCCACCTAGTATGTTTACCCTTACCACGCCTGTGAGCCTTCAGAGTTTGCCTGTGCCTATACAAAGCTCCCGTCACGAAAAAAGAAAAAGAATCGAAAAGAAAAGCAAGCTTGGGGCATTACAGAGTTTTCTCTCTCTGAGATTTATTGTTCCAAAATACATGTAGCGGGAACTGGCTGAATGCTCTGCAGACAAGGTGTGAAATTATTATTCTTCACACACCTTCTTTTCTTATCGAGTTCTTGCACTGCTTGAAACCAGCTGGATGGTGGTGGCATGCTGTAAAAATAGCGCACGCACAAAATATAACAGAAGGGTAAGTAGTTACAGTTACAGATTAAAAGTTAAGCTGTCGGGATGATCTGTTTTTGGAAAAACAAAAGCGAAGCAGATCGCCGCTCGACGGACATCCTCCTGCACGAAGAGCACAGGTGCAGCGTATTCTCTTTTTCTTACTTAGTTAGAGAGCACATTTTACGTCTTATCTTTCTAAATAAACTACAAAACTGTCCAAACTGATGATTACAAAGTAGCCACATTCAATAGCTGGAGGTCTCCTGTTCGCTGACATATTCTACTTGTGAGGATACATACAAAATGTGCATGTTTTTCATTTTGAAACAAGAGAAAGGTGCGTTCACCAGCGCAACAACTGCTACCGTGCGCACTGTGGGAATAACTGCAGATGCTGAAGATTAAATTACAACAGTACAAACGTAATTAACAGGGTATTTATTTTGTTTGTACTACACGCACCATAACGGCTTTTACCCGTAACAATGACACAAAGTTTAAATGTACGACTTGAAGATAGATTATTGTTACACAACGAGGCTGACAAATTCCGATTTAAGCGTTCGTGTGTGTGTGTGCGCTCACTACTCCATGCGGCCCTCTGTAACCCGGTGTGTGTCTCTGAGCGTGTCACTGTGTCTTTTCGGGGGGCGCTTGAGAATGGGGAAGATGGCGGGTGCGAGACGAGGATTCTGCACGGTCCCCCCAGTACAAAACCCAAAACAAAAAGAGAGTCCCAATCACCAGCATGGGGTGCAAAGTGCAGCTGCCCCGCTAATGAGATTTTAAAATGGGCCATAATGCCCCCTTAAACGGCCCCTACATGGAGAATTATATGCTTCATGTGTTGATTTATTCAAAGGGGGAGGGGGACTCGCCACATATATGCAGGCATCTGTGTGTTTGTGTGTGTGTCTGTTATTAGACACAATAGCCCGGAGCTAGGTCGACTGTCAGAGCGATGGCTTCTCATAACTGTCCCGCACCTTCCCAATCTGGCTGACTGCTGAAAATGCTCGGTAAAAACAAAAATAATAAAAAATGTGTGTGATGTGAAACAAATGCCCGACCTGAATTGAGTAAGTGATGTTTGCTCACCGACTGATATCCTCCTGTTTTGTCTGACTGTTTAATTTGACTCCATGACTCGTTCTTTTTTTTATTTTTTTTTTTTATTTTGTGTAAATGAAAGACAAACTCAAATAGCCACCGAAGGGCTGCTATCTGAATTTGTACCACGACATAAAATAATAATCGAGACATTAAACACAGCTAATTGAACAGAAAATGGAAACATACTGCTGTTTCATTCATGCAGAACATGCATATGATTGCGCTCTATTCCCAATACCGACCGACTCCAAATCCTCACTTACTTGGTTCGGTGCTTTCGCGAGTGAGCTGCGCACAACGCTAATTGCCGAGATATTATTGACTTAAATATACCGACTGTGTACTTGCTGAGGGAAGAACAAATCCAAATTAGCACAAATGGGTGCATTATGTTTTATTTATTTATTTATTTATTTTCACTTGGAGGAGAGGGGAAGAGAATGAGGGAAATAGACGGAATGGAAAGGGACAAAAAGACATTGATCTCTTGATTAGGCGTCTTTGTTAACAAGCTGAGAGGATGCAGCTATTTGGGGCTCGAACAAGGACGGCCAGCTGAGAGAGGAGAGGCAGGGTGAGACCAAAAAATGAAGGAAGAGAGAAAGAAAGAAAGACAGAAAGAAAGATGTGGCACCGCCTTTTTGTGCCACACTTTTTTGTGCGCGTACCCCAGTGATAAGATCCACTTGCTCGCATTCAGAGGGGCAACCAGCTGTGAGCATGAGTACAAGCGTGTGCATTTGTGCATTTGTGCGCTTCACTTTTAGCGTGTGAACGCATGCATGGTCGTGCCTGTGTACGTGCGGGTCCCCCAAGAGCCCGAGTCTTGTGCGCGAGCCTCAATGCGTCAGTGTGCAAATCAAGACAAGAAATCACTGTATCTGGACCCGGTCAAAGTGTGTGTGTGTGTGTGTGTGTGTGTGTGTGTGTGTGTGTGTGTGGTGTGAGCGTGCTTGAGAGAGAGACAGAGACAGAGACTGAGAGTTACAGGACTGTCTGAAGCCATCTTTTGTATGAGCTATGTATGCTCTTTGTGGAGGAAAATTGAAAAACATTAGCATGATAAAGGCTGGCTGGGGCTGCCTCGCTGATCATGTGACACATTACTGAAAAAGCGCATAGATAGAAAATGACAGCCAGCTCATTCACGCACGCACAAACCAATGGGTGTGCCAATAAGGTCTAGGAGAGGCAGCATTCATGGCATTCACCGCACAAGCAGCATCAGTTTACCATAAAAAAAAAGAACAACAGTTGCTACTTGTCTTTTTTTTTTTTGCAAGGGGTGTTGTAAATACACACACTATTATGCTGTGTTCTTTTCTTTGATCTCCCCTGTCTTTCTGTAATTTGTGTGTGTGTGTGTGCGTCCATGTGTGGTTTCCATGTGTGTGCGGAGGGGGAGAACGCAGGCATCTGTGGGCCTCTCTAATTAAAGAGTGCGGCTGGGCCAAGCTCTTGTTTTTAAGATCCCATTTCAAAGCAGGAGACATAGAGGGCTTATTTTTGGGCTGGGAACGTGTTGGTTTATCCACAAACCTTGCTTCCCTGATGACGGACAAACAAGGAGACAAGGATGCAGCGGGAGTGATTTGCAAGCTGCTGCCCCGTTGTTAAATGGTGAGATCCAGACAAAGGCCGTGCTCTCATCTGTCTGCTGTGTGACTCTTCAAAATTATTTAATGAAGTGATGATTTAAGGGGGAGGAGGGAAAAAAAAGGAACGTCTCGCATTTCCAAACTGGGCGCAACACTCCCCCCTTGTGGCATAAAAAAGAATAATACCTCATTAATACATTCATAGATGGGGCCTGTTCTGAAATCAGGTCAGCTGAGATGAGATTTGAAAAGGAATTTTGAAGCAGCCTTCGTACCGTCATTTTATGAACACGTGTTCCTTTTATGTCGATGCTTCAATAAAATTCTTCATCCATGAAGTGTATTGGGTGTAAATTGACACGCTTTACCTTTTTTTTTTACAACCGACAAAGCGCCGGCACTATCGGCCTCTTTGTTTCCCTCAACATCAAAGCCAGTTTTTCCTGCTGCTCATCCCAGTTAAGCAGCACAAAAGGATGATTACATCAGACATCAGCGCATTCTTAAAGGAAAATCTGTGCAGCCAATATTTTTTCTCCAGTAATACAAGAGAAAAGGTGGGCGTCGGTACGGCAACCTATGATCTCCATTAATTTTTTGGTAATGGCACATCCTGATTTTTGCAATTATAGACAAGCGTGGCACTGTGCCTGGGAGCGTCTTGTCTTGCACAATGGTTGAGATGTAAAAAGAGCTGCCATGTCCATTAGGAATAGACTGAAGTACTCTATGTATGACGATAGCACTAGACCCGAGCTGACTCATTTTGACCAACTCTGGAATACGCCATCATCTAAATGTTTTAAAAGGAGAGAAAATGGAGTGCTTTGGATCAAGTGGCTGAGCTTGTTTACCTCATTTCAATTTAATGCACTCAACCACTTAGAGGCAATGTGAAAAGGACAGAAAACTGCCTGCTGAGCTCTGACTGGGAGGGTTTTTCCCTCTGGCCTGGTGATTGGTAATAAGGAGGAAGATGCTGTCCTCTAGTGGCGTATTGTGTAATAGCAGCCTGCTGCTCAGCACCCAGTTGTGTTTGGACTAATGAAGTAAATCCAGATTTTAATTTTGGTGTCTGACACAAGGAAGTCAGAGGCCACGTTGGCAAGAAGTAGGATTGCTCATAACTTTGATAGACTTAATGTTCTTTTCTTGGAAGCCAGGTATCAGAGGAGTCATCATTTTTGACACAGCTTCTTTCATAAAGACTCTGAGCTGTACAAGCCCGCGTTAATATCTGAATCACAACTGTATGAGATTTGGCAAGAGAGAGCACATCAGGGAACATAATATTTATTATCACGTGTTTTAATTGTAAACAGTACTATTTTCATCACGTGATACAATAAAGACACAAAACCTATTTCAAATTACAAAGACTGCAGGAAAATTTCAGGCTAGGTTTACTTCATTTTTGCCTTGGGCTTTTCTAGTTATGGGACAGAATGGCACTACTTGAAAAGCCACTTGAACTTCTCTTAAAGTAAGTCAATGATCAACAATGCTCTGCTGGGAAACTTAGCTATAGCCCAAGAATCCGATCAAGAATATGTGGGAGGCAGGAAATATGATGCATTGGAATCGACACAGAAAGGATTAGCGTGACGCCTGCAAAAGAACAAGCCATAGAGGCCCCTCCCCTCAACCCATAGGGCCCAAAGGCCCCCACTAGTAACATTCTGTTGCCAGGCACCACAGGACACCATCATGAGGCCTATTGTCCATTCACCGATGAGTCACAACTGTTTTGGACGCTCAAGAGAGACCTACACAATATTGTGAAAGTGGTCATAATATTATGCCTGATTGGTGTCTTATTTTTTTTTTAATAATTTAGTATTACATTATAAGTTTTCACAAATAATGCTGCACAGACTTTTTAAAAGATTATTGCCTTATATAAAAGAGGCTGAACCGCAAAAAAGACAGAGGGAGGTGTGTGTCCTGCTGCTGTCGGTGATGAACTGTTGGAGTCTGTGTGTTGACAGCAGGGGTGACAGTGGAGAGGCTCTCAGGTCACAGAAACAGATTTGATCACCATCCCGTGGAGGAGAGGTGCATGGATGATGTGCTGCATGTATGTTTTAAATGATTTTAAGTAATTAAACCATGATGCAATTTGAAATTAGAAGTGAGATTTAATTCAGACAACAGTCACACACTGTGTCCTTGAGCACGGTGCTGAGCGCCCACCAACTCACCCAGTGGTCCTCAAATGTAAAACGACGCAGGGCAATGCTCCCCTAATAAATCCAAATAATAAACCTCACTGTAGCTGTAATATCTCCTCCAGCTCCCCGCTCCTCCCACTCGTCAGCTACTATCAGCCAGCCATTGTCTAAGATAGGTGGCGGGAGGGTGAGGGGGGAGAGACAGATGAGAGCCGAGGCGCACCACGCCACTTCACCTTCCCTCTCCTTCAGCCTGACAGGGCCTGAATTACAGTAAATGATAGTCCTCCTCGGCCACAAAGCGATTTGACCTGCCACCGTCTCTCTCGCTGTGCTCCCGCTCACCCCTCATCGCTCCTTAATAGGTCCCCGATGGGTGGCCAAGCTCCCTTAGGACCCAGCTGGCGGAGAGGAACAGACTCTTCGGGGTAAAAGAGGGATGGAGGTGGGAGGATTGAGACGCAGGCCGCTAACAGGGAGTGGGCTGCCAGACGCTGGGATACACAGACACTGGCCCAGCTGGAAAAAATACACATCGACAATTTTTTTTTTTTCCATTTTGCAAAAAAACAATAGACAGTAGAACCTGCAAGCAGTCACAGGATTGATAAATGTGTATTCAGTGATTAAGAAATCCAATAAAAATGTTTAAACTAAATGTGGTAACTATTTATAATGTAACAATTGGGAAAGGTTAAAGTCACAGGAGATGCGAGACGCTTTACGGCTTTTCAACTCAAGCCCTCATTCATTCTTTTTGTCACCTCATGACCTGTCTCTCTCTCTTTTTTTTATTACTGCCAAATTTACATTAAATCACAGAGCAAATAATAAAAAAAAGGGGTGGGACTTGGTGAAAGAGATGAGGAGAGGAGTGAGAAGAGGACAGTCCACTGAGTGACTGGCCTTTCAGTGACCTGTGACTGCGTGTGAGCTGTGCTGCCTTTGTCATGTTTGTGTGCTTTGTGTGTGCTTTATGTGTGTGTGTGTGTGTGTGTGTGTGTGTGTGTGTGTGTGTGTGTGTGTGTGTGTGTGTGTGTGTGTGTGTGTGGCTTGACTTTTTGTACCAGCTAAAGATTAACTGTGCATTTGGATAATGCGATGTGTCCCCTAGTGTCCTGGATCCTGGAAATAAAATTCCATCTAGATGGTAGCTGCACAGTCACTCCCACACACATAGCTTCTTCTGTTCCGTAACTGGTCCGTAAAAACGAATGCACCTCACGGTGAATGAATATTGCAGAATGCAACAGAAATTGTCCTGGATTCTTTTTTGGGTAGCAGGTGATTCAGGTTTCTTCCTCTGCTGGACATGAACTGTAACCAGCACAAGCCTTTCCTGGAAATAAAGGTTAATGTCAGTGATTATTTCCGGCTAATGAACACAAAGGAAAACTATTCCCGTAAACTAGAGCAGGGAAATTGTGTAATAGGAAACTGAATCAGCAGAAAATATTACACATCCAAAAACCTCAAATGGACCTAATCTGGACTCGTATTAGTTCGCTTTCGGGTTCATCTGAGGCCTGTGGTAAACTCTTAAGTGTCGAGGTCTCACGTGGTGAATGTGGGGAATACTTCAGGGCGCGGTGATATCTGTCAGTGTGACAGATATATGCCCCGCACTTTGTTTTGCTGCTCGTGTCAAGTGTTTTCCAGTTTTTATTCGATGTTATATTGCATTACAGGAGACGCCGCTTCGGCTGCTGAGCTAAACTTGTATCCGATCTGGAGGGTGAGACCTCTAATGTCTCTCCCACCTGCTTTATACCTGCAAGCTTTCCACCTTCATCTCCATTTACCAGGACATGGGCAATAGACTAGTTTGCTAGAGTTATGTACATTATCTAGCCTAGCTATTGTCTCCAAATGGGCCAGTTAGCACAGCCACAGTCAGACTGAACAGACTGTCTCATGGGCCTCATGGTTGGATGGGGCAGGATTTTGGCAGATTTCTCCACAGATAATCAAATAAAAAGTGTGGAGTATATGCTATCTTCTTACTTGTTTCAGTGCGCTTTAATCATAAAAGCAGGATGGGCCGCTGTAGCCGCTGTGACAGCAGACCAATGAACGCACACCCACACACAGAAGGTCCAACTTCAGCAACACAAAATCCAAAGCAGAGCTGTCACAGAACAGGAGTTTGCAGTGAGCTTTCATCATTGCCACTCATGGGAAGTGGCTGGATCAATTTTAGGCAGAAAAATAGAAAAAGAGTGGAAGGAAGAGCTTAGATCTTTGTGTGTGTGTGTGTGTGTGTGCATGCGTGTGTGCGCTGCCAGTTACGTTGACATATGCGGCACAAACCGAGTCCCAAATGCGATCAGACAAATGCAGGAGGACCCCACTGACTCGCTTTAGAGGATTATATTTGGATAAGAGTCCCTTTTGTTGACTGTGGGATGCAGAGAAATACAGAGGAGGCTCCACTTTGAAATGTGAAGAAACGATAGGTTCACTAAAGGCCGCGCCGCACAACGAGAAAGGTTTTGAAATGGAAGGATTGTGGCCTTTTGCCAAATATGCATTTTGCGTGAAAGGTCATCGTGTCCATTCAGTCTGCAGGTCTATGCACATCGACATATTTGAAGTCTAACGCTGGTGTAAAAATAAACAGGGATCTGTGGTTACATTTATGGTCTTTGGGTCGCCCTGTGTCTCATCTGAAGACGGTGGGTTGCAATCAATCTCCACCAAGCGCAACTAGTTTTATACAGTGGTTGTGTGTGGTTGTGTGTTACAATACAAAAATTACAAGCACGGCCGTTGTGCAACAGTCATCCAAGGAATGGAAATCCCATCACTCCTTTGGTATTAAATAGATTTTCAAACCATTTATGCAATTAATTTAAAATAAAACCCTCCTTACATTTATTCAGCTGGGATTATAAAGACCATAAAATGATTGCTATGCTACACTAAAAGCAAAATGAAAAAAGTGCGACCCTTTGACCTGGAATTGAAGTATGTAATCTTTATTAAATGCACTCTTGAAAGGAAATCTATACCTGGAGAATGCTGATTAAAGCCACAAAGAAACACATCCCTGTTGCTGCAGCTCGAGTTCGGACACAATAACATAAAAAGCTCCTTTGTGAAAGTGGTGTCTGTCTTTGCCTTGAGCATGTGGATACGTATGTGCGATGGTATCACATAAGAACTGCTGTGATCAGAAATCTGAGAGGCGCACGAAGCAGCCCATGTGCTCCGGCTGTCATTAGATGGCAGTATTGTGTTGGTAGAGGACAGTCGCCTTGATGGGCTAATATCAGTCTCCACATGATTTGGGGATTTATTTTCGTTCTTGTCTTTAGCGTTTGAATTTTTCATGAATTAAAAGAATGAAATAAAACGAATCTGTCTAATGATCTAAGCTCTGTCATAATGAATCCGACATTTCATCCAGAAAATGGGTTTGGGTTTTTGAGTGGCACAAAATCTGACTTAGATGCCTTTTTGGGGGGGATAGAGACAGTCGTTCTGTTCTAAAATTAAAGATGACCACGATGAAGACCTGTCATGATATATACATTTCCGTATATCTTTGGCATTTCTCAACAAACAACGAGGTGTGCAGTGTATCTGATAACAGCAGGCAAGCGCCTCTGCCTTAAGCCGTGGTGCATCAGTTGTCTCAAACCGCCTCCCCGTCGGCCTTTGCTATTTTCATCTGAAACCGTTTGCTGCGCCCGACTGTATTTAAAGCGGTCTAAATAGCATGAATGCCATTGTTACTATACATGGGTCAGTTTAACACTTAGCACTTAATGAGTCTGTTAACACGTGCTTCGTTGTGCTGAGATGTTTATTAAGTAGCGGATGCTCCTGAAGACACTAATATGTCATTTTAACGCTTGGGTTCATCGTATAGATTACTTTTTAGATTTTTTTAATTTTCTTTTTAAATGCAATGCTTTCATTTTGAAAAAGATGATACTTCCACTATTGCAACTTTTTCCTTTGTCTGCCGCACTTTTTTTTTTTTTCCCCCAACTGTGACATATTTCAACATGTTGATATATACACTCTTTCTGGCACGCATATCTCAACAAATCAGGAAAGCAGGCACCAGAACACGCCATATTTTTCCCCGTGATTTTTAAATTGACAGCTGTTTCTGTTGGCTTCCGCGGCGGCTATCACTTTTGACTTCTCAATCCATATGCTATGTATTTGGTGCAATTATAATAATTTGTTTCCAATCCTCCAGAAGATCTTTCACAGGAAAGAACCATCCGGCGCCAGGTGTTAATCGTAAAGCAGCAAATGTGTGGAAGCATTCTTGGCCGGTGGGATCACAGTTACGGTGTGTCAACAGATAACATGAGCCAGAGGAGAGCTGGACTTTAACAAAACAGGTAAAACTCAAATTTTAGTGCAGATTTACGCCAGTAGCCAGAAGAACTGGCGCACCGGTCTGCGGTACCAGGTAGATTTCTTCTCACTGTAATATTTGAGCAATGCTGGTGCTCCCTAGATGTGGAGAACAGGTGTTTTACTGGACATTTTTTTCCCCTATAACTGATGACAGGAGAGACACAGGGCCAGGAACCAGTGAGTGAAGTCCCCAAAGACCACAAAGCCTGGGAGTGGACCTGCAGTCATATATCTGCCCCGGTTCACACAGGCTCCCTGCTGTGTGTGTGTGTGTGTGTGTGCATGTGTGTGTAAGATAGAAAGAGAGATCGAGGCTGACGTCTACCTGCATTCATGTCCTCTGCCTCGGCCTTTCTCTCACGCTTGTCCGTGTAATAGAAATACATTAAATAAAGCGAATAATTCGGCTTTTCTTTTTAACCGTCCACCCATTCATTAAGCATCTCGTGATTCATTGACTTAAACGTGCAAATAAATCTGTAGCGTTTGAATGAAGATCAATTAGGTCCTCGCGATGATCAATAAAGTAATCCAATACAAAAACGACTTCTCTTTCAAACATGGATAAACAATTAGAAATGCTGTTCATATTCATTCATAGATTCATAGAACAACACGCCGCCTGGCAAACTATTTCTTGGTGGATTAAACGATTCTGACTGGACAATTACACCCAATTAAATGTTCATTTTTTCCATCAGACTACACGTTTTTTTCTGTCAATTTTTCATGTTTTGCCAGGCTCGGCTGCACCGACGGATTCACTCCTCACTTAAATCAATCGCATCAGACAAAAAGTATCCTCAAGGCCGGAATGAATGTTGCATGGATGAGTGTCAACGTTCGGTGAATGTATCATCTTTCATCATCTCCAAATGTTCAATAGCATGCAGCTACGCGCGTGTTAAATGGTGATTTCGCTACAGTCCAATGCTGCTTTTCGCCTCTTTTCATTAGCAAAATATTAGCAAAGTACGGATGAGGCCGTTTATGTTATCGTGCCATTTTAAATGCTTAGAGGAGGGTTTTTCCTGGGAATGATGGCTTCAGGTCGGGGTTAGGGGGGTTGACGAGGTGAGGAGGGTGCGCGAACAGGAAAGGTTAATATTTGACACGAGTCCTGGGAAAGAATTTCTGCAAACATTTGGGATGCTTTACAGCTGGAATTTATTCTAATTTCCACCTAAATTAAAGGTTGTCACTCACTGGTTTCGGTGTGATTTTGTAAAATGTGAAACTGAAGCTCAAAATTTGAAGGATGTGTTTTTTAGTGAAGTAATAATTAAATTGATCCAAAAATATGCGTGTGGTTTTAAAGTTCGTCTTGAATATCAAATGGCCTGCACTGTATATAATTTAGCCCACGCAAGTTATTATGTTAATAACTGAGTGTGTGCGTGAGTGTGTGTGTGTCCGTGTGTGTGAATGCAGACATCTGTGCATCTGCCTGTCTCTGTGTTTGTGTGCATGTGGTTTTTGTGTTTATACATTCGTACCCATGCATAAGAACATCTGTTTGTCTCTGCGCCTGCATGCATCCAAATGTGTTGGATATGTGCACAGCCATATTCTTAGCACTGGACAAAGAACAGCTTGAAGTTTTTATTAAAATTGCTCGTTGCCGACTGCACTGACATGCTTGTTGACTCAAATGTCACATGGTTTGGAAACTTCCAAACCACTGAATGTTCCAAAATATGTTTTTTTTGGAAATGTAAATAAACCGCAATATGTCATGTATCATGAAGATATTACAATTATGCCGAGAATTTACCTGAAACAGATATTGTTATAAATGACAGTTTCGTCTAAATAAATAATTCTGTACGGGTTGCGCCCTATCTTATCTTTTTTGTTAAAAGGAAACATACAAGCAAAAAAAAAAAAAAAAAAAAATGAAAGCAAACAGTGTGATCACAACCAGGACCCAAGCTAGACTGCAGAATTTCCTTAAGCAGGAAGTTTTTGTTCCCTAAACTGAATTAAAATATCACTATAAAGGAGGCACCCGCAAGTATATGATGTTCTCTGCGGAGGTCCTGCAGGGGGATCACATAATCTTCGGTTGATTAGACCTTTTATATATATATATATTATTTTTATTTTCTTCCCAACAAATTTAAATACACATTAACACAAATCCAGCCTATTTTAGTAAAGAGATAAGGGATGTAGCTTAATATTGAATGCAAAATGATAATAATAATGTGTATTTAGAAATAGCACTAGGCCAAGTTTAATATAGAACACATATATTAGGTAGGAGCTCCCTACTTAATCTCTTTATCAGTTTGCGGGTCCTTGGCCTGGAAAAAGGAAAAATAAGAAACATAACATCTGCTTATAAGTGCAACAAAAGTGAAGGAATCGTATAGTGTGTTGTATTAATAAAGTACTTTCCAATTTGTTTGTGTTCACAGTGGATTCTCATCCAATTCAATGAGAAGGAGGGTCCAAACTTTTGACTGTTAGTGTATGGATACACACACACATAATTATAAACTTCCTGTACTGAATGTTCTTTCATCTATTAGCAGAGTATCCACGCAAACACACCCACACATTCTTCCTCGTGGCTGAATTAGTTTCTTTATCTCCTTAGCAGGCCCGCTGCGCAGTTACAAGGCCACATTTTCACTCTACTCGATATGCGATCTTTTCACCATATCACTGAAGCATCCGTAAAAAGGGAGACTGGAATTAAACTTTGAGCTTAATTGGTTGCAGAATGTGGATTTCCTTCAAAAAGCAGTGTTGCTAAGAGGCACTTAGATATCTGTCCGTAATGGAAGAACAAGGAATTAAGCTTTTACCCATTATACTGTATGAAGAAAATTAATCCTTTGCTATTTGCATTAGCTGACTTGAAATAAACTGAAACCTGTTTTTATTGGTGTGTTAAATTGTCACACGTTACTCAAGGTTTGACTTATATGATAAAGTTTTCAAAAAAAAAAGCAAGAAAGGCAAAAAAAACTATTACAAAAAAAATGGCACAAAAGCATTGGATTCCAGTAATTTAATTGAATTGTCAAGCGAATGCTCAGCATCTCAAGCATGCGAGTACTGACACAGTCTGTTTTGTGCACTGTAATCGCACTTATTAGTAATTATCTTATAACATACAACATGTGCAATCATCATGACTGCTGGCGATGATACAGTGGTCGAGGTAGTCAAGGGAAAGGGTACAAGTTTGTCTCCGGGTCCCTTTCTCGTCTCAAGCCTTTTAAGTTCTTTGCTTGCCACTTCCGTTTACTTTTAAACGTTCACATTTCAAAGTTTTCTCATCGGCTTGACATTCGGATAGAAATGTAGATGCAATGCAGATGCACGCGTGCTTCTACAAACAAATGTTTCTGTCTACACTCGTGCGCCTCCCCGACACCCCTCCCACCGCCTCCCTGTCCTGCGGGCCGTTTTAATGAGATATAGGATATGCATGGTACACGTCCAAGTTGAAAGAATCAGTCACTGGTGGCAACAGTGCTGATCCATCAAGGATAGCACCTTTTACCCTGAAATTTCTGCCAACTCAGGAGGGCAATTAACACCTCGGCAGCCTGGGTCAGAAATGAGCTGAAGATTTCTCCCTTGTGGACGCCGTGGTTGGCCACGATGCTCTTTGCTGATGCGTTGGTCTATGTATTAGTGTGTGTGCTGGTAAGAGCGTATGCGTGAGAGGGAGAAAAGAGAAGAGGAGGTTTTGTGACTGTGTACGGGAGAGGAAAAAAGGAGAAAAAAAACTTGTGTGTGTGTCTGTGGTCCTGTGTGTGTATGCAGCGCTGACAGGCAGTGAGAGGTGTTCAGGTAAGGTGCTCCGCAGGGTAATTATGCACAACCTCTGGAGAGTTCACTCTGGGGCATTGTGGGTATTTTTGTTTGTTTTAGCCATTTCCTTTTCCTTTCTTTTTTTCTGGAGTCGTTCACATGAATGAAATATCAAATGTACCTCAGAGGCTGGCACTAGGTTTACGAGAGCATTCATCTGCATATTAGGATTGATGCTAGAGGGAAATGCGATCACGTCTCCGGACTCCAGACACACGTTTCTGAAATTAATATTCGCTCGATAGGCTCAGAGAGGAGGTTTCATGAATATTCAGCAGGCTTAATGTGGATGTCTGATATCACTGTTGATTAGAATAAAACATTCTTAATGTTCTTAATTGGCCAGGGTCCCACGACTGCATTAGGTTTTCATCTTATAAACATTTGACGTGTCAAATTCAAATCCTACAGCCTAACCCCAGAATATTAAATCTCCTGACCTTTGATCAAGGCAATTAACCCGCTCTATCAATTATCAAATGAAGCATAGCATGGCAGATTCACATTCACGAGGAGAGGCAAGATTACATCTTGACCGATCTCCCCCCATCTCCTTCTCAAGGGCCAAAGCACACTACGAAAATCAGAAAGTACATAGTCTTCTGTTATTAATGTAACAAGGAAGCTTTGTTTTATTTCTGCAAGACTGAGAGACTTCACCCAGTGGTGACTGTTCAAATGGAACTAAGAAGCAGGACCTTCATTATCTTGGCCTACATGTGAAGACAGCCCACATCACTGTACTGTATCATATCAAGAAAAAAAAAAAGAAAGAAAGAAACTCACATCAGAAATATTTTGAACCAGACACCTGCTCCAACTTAAATTAGCCTCCTCCAAGTAACTGAAATCTGACCACTTTACTGCAGCTGCAGCGCTGCACACCTCTCCCGTTCATTTTGGCCCTCATAAATAAGAATGGGAATGTGTGGAGAGTGCTGTAAAAAGGGGGGGACGGTGGGGTTCACACAATGACTGCTGGGGTCGCCAATCCGTCATGGCTCCTTCTGCAGACCAAAGCGGCCGGAGTCTTGCAGGAGGAACACGAAACCCGAGCCCCCATTAGACAAACACATGCTACTTCCAAAATAACAATGCACTCTTGTGACAGCGACCAGAACTCTCTGAACAGGCATGAGGCATGCTGACACTGAAGTGCGCAGTGGGGGGATTGCATTACCAAGAGCTTGCAGTCTGAACTTCCAACAAGTAAAACACAAGACGACCAGGAGCGGTGGGCAAAAGTGAAGGCAATCATAAATGACGAGTTCAGGACACTCGGTGGGCTGTGTCATAAAATGAAAAAGGTCAGGAGGGAGTGTTTTCTTGCAACTGATACCTGAAAATGTAGAGAGTGTATGGCACAAGGGTGCATCTCAGAATGTGGTTTAAATCTAGTATACTGCTGCGTACGAAGCACAAGCCATGGATTAAATATCACTGCTGGATTTACAGCTGGACTCTGGTCCTACATCCACATTCACATCCATACGCACCCACTCTTAACTTGGTATTATATCTATATCTATATCTATATCCACACACACACACGCACACACACACACACACACACATATATATAAACTAGAGGTCAAAAGTTTGGGAGCAACATCAAACTTGTACATAAAAGATCATAGTTTCATTGGTATACTTTGCATTAAAATCAACATGATCATTATATAAAGAGTAACTTATCAGAAAACATATTTTTACCATAATTATCAGGTACTTTTCTTTCTTCATAGTAACCTCTTCTGGCTTTAACAGCAGCATGGCATATATGAGGCATTCGTTCCACAAGAGATATTTGTATGTAGACTCTCAAAAGCCCCAAACAGTTAAATAATGCAAATTTTCTTCTTTTTTTTCTTTTTTTTAATTTTGCTATGAAGTTGTGACTCTTACAAATCTTCTTGACCCTAAAACTAAGCCTTTCTTTTCTTTTGCTGACATTTATTCAGCAATGGTCTTGTAATATTAATGTACACCTACATTAATCGGAAAATTGCTCATATCAATAAAAGCAGGTCAAGTCTGATCATGCAGTTAATACATTCCAAAATACATATACCTCTATTTTTAAGAAAAGCATTGTGAACGGAAACTTGAAGTTGCTTCCAAACTTTTGGACATAACCTCTAAACCTTTTATGGCCTCCATATACGTTCTCATATATTAAATAACTTATAGGGATAAATGCATCGTTAGGACATAAACATTTTCCTCTGTGCAAAGCTTTAATGAGTCCCGATATCATTTAAACGAGCATTACGGCTCTTTGTCTTCAACTAGAAGAAGTAACATTGTGTGCCAGACGCACCACAGAGTCAGTGCAGCAGAAGCCACCATCTGTGCGTTTGTTAAGCCACTGTGGATGCGGTGTGTCAGCTAAACGTAATGTGTACATATTTCGGAGGAGGAAGTGTTCTGTCAGCTCTGAGCAGGTATCTGTCAGCAGGCTGTATCCTTTTGGGTTGCAGGAGGAGGAAGCAGCCTTGACCAGGCCTTTTCGCCCTGCACCTCCACCCAGCTGCCCTGAAGCCAGGGGCAGTAAATCCACACTGGCAGCATGATACACACACACACACACACACACACACACACACACACACACACACACACACACACACACACACCAACACTCACATGCACACATCCAAACGCACACACTTGGCTGGATTACACACATATCTGCACCTGCACTCACAACAAGAAGTGCTATCTTGATTATGTGTAAGGCAATGATAGAAATGCATCAACACTTTTGTCACAGTGGCAACATAATTCCATTAATGGTTTGCTTTGTGTTCCTCAGTAGCAGGGGAAAGATTTCTAAAAATAATATTGAAATGGTTCCTAGCATTATTTTCGTTGTGTTGTCCGCGCACTTAAATACTACTTCTAAAAACTTTTACATTCTTACTTTTCTTTGACCTGAATTAACATCACTCTGCTTTGGAGATACAGGCATCGAAGGTTTCTTAAAGATTCATGTTGAGTTCACAGCTAAATTGTAAGTGGACTATATTTACAGTATATGTCAGAAGTTGCTCACAAAACTTGCTAGATTAAATCATTTAAAGTATAATGAAAAAGAGAGGGAGAGAGAACTAAGCAGCAGGGGCAGTGGAGAGCTGAGTAGTTAAGCGTCTTCCTTTCACTCACCCCCCACTCAAGCACTTCTTCCAGCTGCTCAGATTTACAGGTGCCACTGACCTTTTCATCATAGGAAGTCGCCACAGCCGCCTGTGTCTCCCTCTCCCGGCTCGCATCCATCTATCCATTGCTCTTCCTTCTCCTCCCCTGCCTCAAACACCAAACCCACACACTCTCCCACAGCCAAAAGAACACCTCTCTGTTGGGAAGCCAGGACCCTCATTCTCAATTACTCTATCTTGCTAGTTAGAGGTGGAAAGGAGAAACTCGCATCTGTTTTACATAACCTCACCCTCTGTGGGGTGGTTGTCGAGACATTTAGTGGACATATTATACATATGCATATCAGATTGACAGACCAACAGACGTATGACCATTACTATTAAGACTGCAGTTCTTTTATTTGGAAAGCTGCAATCACATTTTTATGGCTGATTATTTCAGTGTGTTGTGTTATGTAACAGTCAGCACAAGCGGCTAAAGCTACATGTCTCTAATTTTGCCCCCAATGTTCTAATAATTCATAATTAAAGTGATCACAAGTTTCCTTGGAAATATATCATAAATGTGTAATGCCACTAAATTACTAAAAACTAACATTCAAGTTTCATCCTAATGTGTTTCTAGAAATTACGTTATCTTGATTTGGAGTCGAAGTACATTTCCATGACAGTCTGGATTTACAGGAAATCTGAATAATTAAACTAAATAATGTGACATAGTTATATAAAGCCAAAGTGCCTTGTTGTGTTTGATTTGCTGAAATCCGATCCATAATGAGCTGGCTTCTTTCTATTATTGTTCGTTGCAAAGTCCAGCTTTTCAGTAGTTATATGTTGTATGCTGAGAGACAGTCTTGTGCTATTTGGTTATCCAAATGTTTTAGCTCAAAATGAAGTAATCTTATTAGTCTTTGTGTAACAATATCCTACTTATTGTCACATATCAAATTCTATTTTAATCATTAATGAGGTGCCACAAGGTTCTGTACTTGGACCATTATTATTTTCTTTCTCCATGAACTATTTTTATTTTATTTTGGTGACTTTTATGCAGATGATGAAATATAGTATTAAATATTAGTATTTAAATAATCATAATAAAATATCCTTGGTTGTACTTTATCTTTTTCATGCACAGTTCACAAATTTAATGATTTTTTTTGTTTTTGTTTAAAGTTTTATGTTTTTGGTTACTTTTGTAATGTTCCTTCTGTCTTAATAAAAACTCAACTCTTGTTCTTTAACACATCACTGAACACTTGGTTTTACAGTATATCTGTTTTATGTGTTTATTGACTGACTTGATAGCTTCAAAACCACAGGACCACAGAGCAAAGTTGGCTCACACTGTGCCATTCAAAGTGATGGCCAACATCTCCCCACCAGATGGATTAGTGCAAATAGCCTCTTATATGCCTGAAAGCCAATTACACCTCCATTCTTGTAATAATGAACTCATGAACCCAGCTTTATTGGAAAAGACTGAGAGATTGGGATCAATACGAATGGACTGGAGAGGCGAGGGCCGTAGTGATCTAGATCCACTGCACAGTAGGAAAAGCTTCCCCAAACTTGAATTTATTTGGATGTCAATGCTCTCCCGAAGAAATCCATCTAGGTCACCTGCTCTGCCTGTAATGGTTCATACAGGGAGTGATAGAAGCACTTGAGGTAGACAAATACAGCTGCTTAAGATGGATATTTACACATTTGTATAGCAGGATGTTGTGGTAATGGCAAAATAATGAATCTGCATTACAGGTTCTCTCTTGAAATTGTGCATAATATACCTATTAGTTCCTCTGGATTGAACCCAGGGGGATCATTCAGGGGTCCTGGGAAGAGGAGTGAGGTTGTCTAGCACAATGTGACACTTGTAAACACACACACACAACCATCCAGGACCGAACAAGCTAAATGGAACTCTTCCAGCCTTTAGCCCAAATGGAATCAAAGTCCATTGACCCCCTGTACTCCATTAAGGAGAATTAATTTGCCTGCATATCAAAACACTATTAAAAGACTGAGGTCAGAGTCAAGTAGGGGCCAAAATGTTATTGATTTTAGAGGTCACATACACACTCAGAGAAATGGGATGGATTCAGTGGTAGGACAATTACTGGACATTGCTATATTAGCTCTTTATAAGGTTGGATCCTTCAGGAACAAGACGGACGTCAGGGTAATGATGCAAGTGGAAGAGATAACTTAGCTTCCTATCTGAACAAAGCCTTAATGTTTTGAGAATAGTTAAAAGTTGCGTCCACCTTTTTTTAATTTTAATGTCTTAGTTTGTTCATCCTAAGTTTCACGTTTTTGTGTAAAGTGTCTTATATCATATTTGTGGGATGTATTCATTTTGTGAGTTTTAGCTTATCTGTATAATTATTTTACGTTATTGTTTTACACTGAAATGTAATTGTTGGCATATGCTATTGTATCACAACAAACGCACAGATGAGTGAATGAATAACTGCAGTAAATACATGAATTTGCATTATCTGTGAGAGTGAGCACAGCTGATGATTGTCTTTTCTCACCGACATAGCGACAGAGGCATCAGGAGTGAAATCCTTTATAAGGGCTTTATCTGCTGACCTACGAGCCAGGTTGCCCACATTTAGCATATGACCTCCAAAATGAAAACCTCTCAGTGAACAATAATATATGCTCATAGGTGCTTTGTCGTAGTTTTACATAAAAAAAACACCTAACACAGGGAAGTAAGAAGAATCTCTTTGCGTCTACAAGATGAATCCCGTTTAAATGATAAGGATAGTTGAATATCCTTATCCTTAACATAAGATATATGAGGGTTTGCAGAGTGTGTTGCATTGTGTTTTGTTGTCATGGTTGTGCACTCATCCTGTGCCAGTTCTTAGAAACTCAATGACGCCATCTCGGCTGCTTGGGGTTACGCAAACACGCTCAGACACTGCACAAGCTTTATTTTTGAGCTAGATCTTTCTGTGCCATTTAAAGCACACATTGTGTATGTGCAGCCTACAGTAGCATTAAGAGACAAAGAAAGGGTTCCTTTATAAACACACAATCCGTCTTTCACGAGATGGCCCATGGCCACTGTGAGTCCTCTCTGATGTGAACATTTTTTTGTGTGACTTGTCCCTTTTCCTGGTAAACAGAGCTGTACCTGACGCCTTTCCCTAACGTGGGGATAGTTGCACGGGATCCTCAGGATGGGACGTAACTGCATTCAGCACTTCCTTGCATCACCCCCTCCCTCTGAAGTGTGACTCTTGCGTGTTTTATTGCGAGGCCTGGGTGAGTATGAAAACAAACAGGGGCCCAACTCAGAAGCTTTGATCTCCCGTTTCCTGGTCCATTATTTACGTCTGTTTCTCACGAAGCATTTTTTTTCTTTCTCTTTCACTTGATTACTATGAGCTTCCTCGCACATTTTCTGCCTGACCCTCAGACAATGTCTTGCACTTTAATGGTTTCTTCTTGCAGGAAGCTATAAAGAACTTTAGTTAGTTATTGTCCTTTTTTTTCCCTTTTAGTTGTTGGCCCGTCTGACAGACCTGTCAGAATTACATGAAAATAGAAAAGTGGGATTTACAGATTAACTGTTGTGACATTCGTAACAGTGCCAAACATGCAATAGTTAGCCAAATAAAGATTGTTAGAGAGCTGCACTGACCTTTGCTCTTATTTCCACATCATTAAAAATCACAGCTTATCACAATTATTTCACAACTTTGTAAAACTACATAAATATTTAAAATAAAAAAATGCAATTCAGATCAGTGGCAATCTGTGATGCAAGAGGCAGGATGTTTTCTTAACTTGTCTCAAAATGTAAAATATCACGTGGAGAAAAAATATTACTTGGACCCCGTATCGGCCAACTTTGTGGTTTGAAGTAACAAATCTGCAGCTCCTAGACCACCTCGGAGCTAGACGCTGCAAAAATAAAATAGGAGGAAAAGAGCAAAAAAAAAAAATAAATGGAATGGGAAAATGACTGAAAATCTGAAGAGGTGACAGAGCAGGGAGTCGGTTGCAATTAACCAGTGTTCATCTCAGGTCTGATCGGTGGTGCGCCCAGCCACATCTCTCACCCTGACCCGTGAGCTCCAGCAGCTCAGCAGAATGATCAAAAAGGCCTGTCCTCAGTAGAAACCACCACCCTATTTCAGCCGAGACGGTGTATATGTCATTAGGGACCTTGCCACTGAGGGTCACTGCGTGGCTCGGTTTGTATCCAGGGCTGGTTTTGATGTACAATCCAGGAGTTTTTGGGGGTGATGCGGAACATAAATACACACAAACCCTTGAGTTTTTGCAGTTTCTCTCGTGCACACACGCTGCATGTGTTGGTGAAAATGTACAAATCCCCTGCCCACCCCACACCTCCCCATCTGCTCCCTGATGCAAGGGATACTTGTGAAGTTTTCTTGTGAACACAAAACCAAAGTATTATTGTTTATATATCCTTTATTAGTGGACCACGTGTTACACTCAGTAGTTGTTGTTGGACCGTCCCAATATATTTTATATTTAAAAAAACACATTAAAAAAATAAATTAAATAGGGATTCTATATCCTGTTAGTAGATGCTAATAGTATATATGAGGATGCTACATTCTTTTATTGAGCGTAACTTGGAACTGACAAGAATTTTGACTTCCTTTGTATTACATTATTATATTAATTTTTGCACATCAGATATATAATATTCGATGACACTTTAAACTGGTAATATTAAATATTTGTCCATAATAAATCTATCCAAAAAAATCTATTTATACCGCATTGATCTATTTATTACTGTCAAGTTGTTGTTGAGTGTTTTTTTGCATTAATACTGTGTGCTCATATCTGCACCTTATTGTATTTATACATGTTTTTTTTTTTTTTTAATGTTGCCTTTATTTGCTCTTACTATACTAACATACACTAACCACACTATACACTAACCGCACTAACTGCACGGGAGGTGACTTCAAACTCTTTTCGTGCTGCGTGCAAGGACGATAAAGGCAGTCTGATTATGATATGTATTGCCCTTTGCTGCCACTGACTGTCAGTTTGTGGAAAAGCATAAAATCAACGGGAACAAAACGACGACCTGTTCATGACAGCAGCCTGAAAAAGTTCCAAGATAACTTTATTGCTGTAAATATCGTCATATTCCTTTCGATTTTCCCTGAATGTCACAAATAATTTATTTTCTAATGTTTTGTAATTTAATTTAAAAGTGTACTGGTGATGACTTAAGAGAGTGATATTTAAGACCATATTTAACCAGAACATTTTTTTACACTGAGAATCCGAAGAAACAATCACATGACGGTGGGTGTTTCCGAAGCAAACATAAAAGGTCCTACGAGTGGGCTACAGTTAAGTGAAACAACAGCAGGGTAAAAACTGGAGTCGGAGTCAGTTTCAAAACAACTCTACAGTTCGTTAATGATCTGTTCCGTAGTTGTAGCCAATCAGCCAGCCATCTGTCATTATGTCTTTTCCTGCATCCGCTATTCAGGTTCCAATATCAGAAGCACTCGAAAGCATCAGCAGAAAGACCGGAGTCATGACACTCACTCCCCGCAAACACATCACTGGTGAAATAATTGGAGCTTGTCTGAGGGCATTTAAGCAGACATAACTAGGAAGAAAGCTCCTGGGCAGCGAGGGGGGTACACATAAAAGGAAAGAGGGGGTGAAAGTGCCGGAGAGCTGGGCAGATAGAGAGAGCATGACAGGGAAGTGAGTCTGGGGCCATTGCGTGTTTGAAAGCAGCAGTTGGGACCCTGATGACAGAGTGGTCTTTGGGAATTTAAGAGCAAGGGCCCACAAGTGGGCGTTTCCCCCCACTGAGGACCGGGCCAGGAAGGAAGGCTTTGGCTTTCAAAGCATCCACAGCTTTATTTATATTACATATTTTCATCGCCAGGACTCTTTCAAAGGGGGGGAGCGAGCTGTTTTCCAATTTCCAATACGCTTTGGCCTCTGTCTTTTATTTCCTTACTCTGTACCCGACAATGTATTTGTTTCCGGAGCGACATTTGCCCAGGGTCCGTGTGTAGGGACTGTGTTTACCACTGAAAGATACAGACCGAGTGTTATTGTTGAATGTGGAGAGAGTGATGCGAGGTTGCGTGATTGTTTTACCTCACCTGTTTTCCAGTGGGGTCCACAATCAGAGAGGAATAGAGGAAAAGAACAATGGCACAGAGGCCTTGGGACAACTATACGATGAAAAGTATGGTCTCCACACGGCAGAGACTTCAAATCTTTTTATTGTGAGTAGCCTTTGTTTTCTAATTAAAACTACTCAGGCTCCCTCGCTCAAATTACTAACAATGAAAGATAGTTATGTATTGTTGTTTTGTACTGTGAGTCTAGTGCTAACAGATGGTTAACACGGGTTAATATAAGAACACAATTCAATATTTTACTCCTTGGGACATGCTTGACAAGGAGTTTGGCCCAGAGAATATTTTTGCACCTGTTCTTGAATAAACAATCACATCATGCAGCTCAAACTGAACTTTGCACCTGATTTATTTTTGGGGAAAAAAAAAAAAAAAAAAATTGGAGAACGAAAAAGTTTGTGAATATCACCACCTTCTGACAGTTAGCAAGACGAAAACCACCCCTTGGCTTCATTAACCATCGTTAGGCCACGACAGCCATTGATAAATGAGTCATCCATCAAAGACTCCCCATATCATCAGGAGTCCCCCGATCATTATCAGAGGCAAACAATACTGACATTGGGAACACTGTCAGCCTCTTCTCATCGCCGCCTCCTCTTGGGAATGGACCACCCCCGCAGCCAATCAGCATCGGCGGCTCTGGGGAATTTAAAAAAACTAAAAGAGACGGCCGCTTTTCACCTCCACCTGCCACAAGGAGCAAAGCTGCGGCGCTCCTGTCCTGGGCCTCATTCAGAACTTGTACTCAACATCCGTCCAGCTTGCAGGCGGGCAGCTTAAAGTACGGTTGGGAAACACCCAGGACGCACGTGCGTCCAATTTGAGTGATCCGATCCCAGACCACATTCAGAGGTGGTTTGGGAAGTATTTGACCCCGTTCTTTTGGTAGTGTTAACACACGATTCGTCATGGGTCACAATAAGGACCGCCTACGCAGCATGGTTGCTTTCTTTTTAAAATGCTCTCATTACTACTGCAGAGACATCACTTAGAGCACTTGGAAAATAAAATAATAATGTTATAAAATGTGATCTTGGTGGATTTCATACTCATATCTCTCTATTCACATTTCAAGTGTCATGCAAGAAAAAGCCATCATGATACTTGTTTTTATGCATTGTAATATAAATAGTTAAACGTACAGGTAGTTTCTTTGTATCAATGAATAATTTTCAGTCTATATGTAAAGATGTAGCCACGGAACTTTTCAGAAAATTCTCATACACGAAGGCGACTGCAGGTGAAGTCACTGCGCTTGTACTTCTCTGCACAGCACTCCTGAGGTGCCTCCCTGCCGGCACAATGCTTAATTAATTAAGAATGGTGGGGGGGTGTCAGTCGCCCCTTGGACCCTGGGGTAATCATACGGGGCAAATTACAGCATGCTGAACTGTAGGCCGGGAGAGGGGAGCCATCAGCGCTGTTGTCATTGTTGATTAATTTCTCCGTATAGATCCTGACACTGCTGTGCATGTGTAACCTGTCACAGAGCACCCGTGTGTCTATTCATCACTGCCTGGGAGGTGTGTGTGTGTGTGTCTCTCTCTCTCTCTCTCTGCTTTCCGAGTGCTGGTGTAGTGCACAATTATGTGTGTAATCCTGCACCGTATGTGCTTCTGTATGTGAGTATTTAGTGTAAGTAGCAGGTGGTCATTGGCTGTGCATTAAATCTGTTTGTGCTAGAATGTGAATTCCAGGCGTATATGAATGTAAAGATTTGTCCCTGCTGTGCACATTAGCATTTTTGCATGTTTGCATACGCTCTGACATGCTTATTTAACCGGCGTGGGTTTTCGAGCATGTGAAGCGGCCCGACACCGCTACGCAAACAAGACGGTGATGTCTGAGAAGAACAAGTGACGTTCCTGATGACAAACGGCTCATGATGTCCAGGGACTGGGTGGACGGTTGAGGACTACTGTGAAGAAGTGTATTGATTAGCCTTATTACCCAAAGCATCCGTCTTGGGAATGAGTGAGGGGAGAGGGGAGGGGTGGGAAATTAGCCCGGGCTCCACCTCCGCTGACGGACTGATTGCTCGGGGGGCCCTGAAGAGAACAAATGGCCCCTGCCTGTCTACACACACGCTCACGCACACTTATCACCCAACATTTCTTCTGCCGTTTATTTTAAACCCTGTTGCCCGTTTTGCATGTGATGCATATTATCTGGTGTCCAGAATGAAATCACAATCACATTCACACCTACATGTAGACCATCATCCACACATGTAGCCCCACATAGTTGTCACCACGCCCTCCTTCTTTTTATCAGTTGTGTTTGGAAAAAACAACAACAAATGAAATGGCTCAGAAGCTCATGCTCCTTATTAACAATACATTACTAGATGATACAATCTACAGTCATAAAATAATCAATCAATAACTAAATATATAAAAGACACTTTATGTAAATAAAATAAATACCAGGAAGCATATGCAATAACTACCTAATTATTTGTTGATTGGTGCATTTTAATAATGTTGAATCACTTCAATGTAGCAAATGCATATTAAGCTTTTTCAGATACCTTCAGTGGATGATGTCCAATTGATATGTATACAGTAAGTCTCTCATCATTTTTAATTATTGGTAAAGTGCATTATGTAAATTGTTGGTAACATTTTTTTAATTCCATCCCCTACTGTATATGCCTTCCCACACCACAGTACAATTTCTGCGTTAATCACATTTCGCTCTAATGATCCACTTTCCCGAACGTATTGATGAAAGCGCTGCAATTACTTAGCTCAATATTTCCCACATTAGTCGGCCTTAGAAGTGTTTCACGCGTCCATTTATCTGCATGGGTTTTTAAACGGCGTAAGATCGGCTTCAGAGTGCATTCATATTTTATTCTATTGAGATATTGCTCGGCTGATGAGCTGCCGGTAATTCATAACCCTAAGTAGGAGTAATAGCCAGGGCATGGACTTTCCTGAGAGTGAAGCTGTTTCCACTGGAAGAGGTTTCCCTTCCACTGCTGAGTTAAAAGACTAATTTGTTCAATTACCAGTTTCCCTGTCAAGGAGCTATGAAATATGGGGGTTGGTTTCCTGCAGTCAGAGGTAAGATGAGGAAAAGCTTTACGTGTTCGGAGATTCTTTTCACAGATTCTGCATCATCCCCTTCTGTTTGTGACTGGAGAGTGAAAATTACTTCTGTGAAGTGCTGAGTTCTGTGATGCTCTGATCTGTTTGGGTCGCCATAGGTGTGACCATCTCCGTGGTGTAAAAAATGAGGTCACTTTTTTTCTGCTGTTTCGCCACATTTTCTCAGAGGTCAGGACAGCAGGATCTGGAGCCAATCAACTTCTCTTTTCCTTTCCATGAGCCATTCTTCCATCTTGCCTTCTGTATGCTCTTAAAAAATTCTTTCAGGAGTTCACTTCAACATATAATGTACATCCTCAAGAGAGTGCGCTTTCTCTCTGCATTGGGCATACTTTTGCTTCATGTTGAAAGACTAGTTGCCATCACTAATGCTCATTAAATACAGATTATAGGTCCCTAGCACCATCGTTATATTTATCCAATTCATATTCCAAGTCCTTTTCACTTAAATCAAAGGGAAAAAAATCATTATGTTTTCTATTTTTCTGACTACGCTGTTCATGGTTAAGAAAAGCCCCTGCTTCATTAAAGTACTCTGCCTGGGTGGAGTGGGGGAAGGCTGCGATGTTAGTGGGATCAATCAATAGCCATCTTCCCCTTGCCTTACTGTAAATGTGCTGAAGTATTTATGAATTAATTGACTTCCTTCATCCAAATAAGAGGAACCTACCACCATCATCTCCCGAGCTGTGGTTTGGAGGTCAACAAGCACTCGTGGTAATAAATAGAAAAGGGCTCTTTTTTTAATGACGGTGAAGTTGGCCGTCACCACGGCCTAAATGTTGATGAAATGACAAGATGAAAACTGAACTTGTTACCCAATGGTAGTAATTACATAAAAATCAAATTCACAATTTGTATCTAGTTGTTTTCCACTTCAAAGAATAGCTAGAGAGGTGACATATTCAATTAGTGTGTTGATTGTAATGACTTGGTTGGTTATATTTTGGATGGATTGGTGAAGGTCAGTGCCATTGTGGCCAAGACAGCAATAAGCACAGTGACATATTGGATTGGGGAGAAAGGTGAATCTTTAATGTCTGCTTTGCTTCATGGCATGTAGGTTCCATATTCAGCCCTATTACTTCGAACGTGGTAGACGCACTCTCTTCAGCCACACAGCCTTGCCCATGCATCCTTGAAGAGCAGAGCATTAAAATGTTTGCGCGATTGTTTAATCAGATGGACTATGACAGCCATCATACCCTGTAGGAATGGCTGTCAAAATCTCAGCCCATGATGCAACAGAGTCTGCAACTTGAGCAGACAGAAGAAGATGAAATGTTCTATCTGTGCTCATAGAAAATGAATTAATGCCCATCAGAATGAAGGTTGTCCAAAGGTCTGCTTCAGATTAAAACATCTACTCACTTTCACGATGACCCCAACACAGCATAACTATGAAACAAGCCAGAAATGCACGTCGCCATCCAGACCACTTTTCATAGGAAACTGACTGACCTCATATTAACACAAGCAAAACACCATGGGTTCCCTAGGAATATAGCTAAAAGTACAGGGAACATTGCACTTACCAACTAGCATAGGTCTTCAATCCCTAGGGGGGTTGATTAGACATTTTTATATATTTGTATTTTACTTTTCCTCCACAAATATAAATTTCTTCAAATACGCATTGATATAAATCCAACATGTTTTAGTAAAGGGATAAATGGAGGTAGAAGATGTCATCCTATAGTCAGCAATTCACAGGAGCTGTCTCAATAGTGCCACTTCACACAGGTTGCCAAGCTAAGCTTCCCATACACAGTAGGCCACGCCCCTGTCGCTGCTAGGCCAATCACGAGACCACATATTACACGCTCACTCTGTTAGATTCCCTGCAATTTTGAAATAAAAAAAACAGTGCACTACACTGTGTATTATTTGAATAGCTTAATACTGAATGCAAAATGATGATAACATATATTCATAGACAGCACTAGACCAAGTTGGCCTGAAAAACGCAGAAGACCCCTGAGCTAGAGCTTGATATCAAAAAGGTTAAGCATGTCGGATCTAAAACCCACTGCGCAACCTACCACTGATGTGCAACTGAAAGGGCTGTGTTTGGTTACAAAGCAAGACCACCTCACAGCATAGGTATTCACAGCTGTCGCGATGTTTTTTAAACTAGTTCAAAAAAAAAAAAAAAGAGAGAAAAATTGATGCAGTGGTTAAAGTTAAGTTCATAGCTTATATTGCTCTAAATCAGCCTTCCAATGTTTAGTATGTTGCTGTGTTTAAGTTCAAAATTCTGCAATAAATTGAAAGAGTACAAAGTCTCCCCCAGTCTAACTGCTGACTTTAAAAAGATTTCCTAGGAAAATACAGTAATTAAATTGAAAATACAGACTTAGTCAAACGCAGTGATACATTCTATTAGTCAGGCCCTAAAAAATACTACCAAGCATGACAGCAGCAGCGTTCAGCTTCAAAGTGTACTCTCTGAAAAACCTCTTCCACTCAGTGTAAAATACTTATACCTCTCTGAAGTCCTGTGGAACAGACTTCTGCCTCTGTGGTTGGATATTACTAATGCATCCCAGATTATGGACCACCGCTGTTTGAGGTGAATTACTTTTTCGGGGCACCCGACATAAGTCGGCAGTCTGTATTTGAAGCAGTCTAAATCATGTGATGTCACAAGATTCATTCAGAATACATTCTGCCTACTCCCACTTGGTGTAGGAGGCTACCCAACACTTGGGTGGTATTGGAGAAGGAGCGAGCGAGCAGACATTTTTTAAAAAAGGGAAACATGTTGAACAAGCTCCTTCCCTTGCCATGGTCTAGCAACCGCGGGTGGAGAACAGTGTAACCAACCACCCTGAGAAAACATTGTGGTTCGACCACCACTTATGACGCTGGACTGAATATGAAGAGCTGGTGGGGGTGATCCTCAAAGGACAAAAAGAGGGGAAGTTTGCCTGCGAGCAAACACTTCGTGGCCCCCTTTTTAGAGAACACGTTAATATCTGTGTCCTTTTCAAATGACAAGTTTGCTCTCGAAGTGACAGTCAAAGCAAGTGAAAAATAAGAGGCGTCTTTTCCCCCCTTTATTGGAGACGTGAAATTTTGTCAGCTTGGGCCTTAACCACAAGGTTCGCCACTTCCCAGCTGTGATATTAAGTCCTCTCTCTTAAGGTGAGACCACACGTGAAGCCCTCTCACCCCTGACAAGGGAAACAGAGATTATTTTTAGAGGAAAAGCTCCTACAGTTTGACTTTTCTTGTAGAGATTTATGATCAGCCCTCTCAACGCAAATAAAAAAAGAACTCGTGAGTGAACTAAGAATACCAGCCACCTACATAGAAAATGATACTGGAAGATATCTTTCCTGTCTAATGAAACCCAAAACTAAAGAGTTTCCCTAATCCCCTTTTTACATTCTAAATCAGACTTAGAAAAGCACAAAAATCAGCACATTTTAACACTCATTTATGAATGTTTGGATTTAGAGGAAATAGAGGGAGGCACGGCAGATCCTGGCTGAGCCGACGCTCTGTGTGGGTGTGTGTGTTTGTGCGTGCAGGAGGGAATTGGTACTGAGCAGTTACCTAAATCATTGCCTTGATCTTTCATTACAACTTAATTTATGTGTGTATGTCTGTGTGATTCCGTGTGCGTGGCCATTGTTTGCACAACAATGAAACAAGTGTCAACACGACCCCAACCACAATGTAGCTTCACATGATCTTTCTGTCGTGTGTGGGAAGCACTTGTAAAATAAAGCGTTTGTGTGTGCGTGTGTGTGTGTGTGTGTGTGTGTGAGTTGAAAACCCTATCTGCATCCTCTTTGGGCTCGGTCCCATTTCCGTCTGGACGGTTCCAAAATAACTGCCCCCCTCTCCCTCCACACACACTGCACATTCACACACTCACACACTCACACACACACTCACACACTTGCTGCTGCTTCCTTTGAACACTGGAGCACATCGATCAAAATTGGACCTGGACTTTCTATCTCTTCCTGAGATAGCCGGGAGGAACTGGACCAACAACACGCGTAAACATATGCGCACAAAGGCACAAAGGTGTTGTTAATATGCACTTGGATGTATACATCCACTGAGAGACATAAGTAGATCAGACAGCTTTCATGTTTAAAATGCATTTCCAAAGGCGCGATGATTGATTCATATTATTTGCATGACTGCTGTGCGTGCCCTATGAACACACAAAACTCAGTGTTATGCATGTAGAGATACATTTATATCCAAGCGATTGCCCGCTTGCGACCACGCACAAATCTGCACGTTTCTCGCATACAGTAGCATCACTTCTTTTCCTCTTGCAGAGCCCTTAGCAGTTTCCTATTTACTGCTTGCTGCATTGTTTGAGCTCTACAAGAAGATTCTCCACTGAGTCATTCGCAAGCTTTGGCTTTAAAAGCCGTCTCCCCAAACAGCCACCCTTTGACAAGGAAAACTTGAATTCCCCATCTACAAAACCAGGAAGTGCGTGTAACTCGTGAGAGTATTGAGATCTAATTATGAGTACTTGTAATTAATGTAAACAAAAGAGTCTCCAGTCACAAGTGAAAGCAACGTTGATCTATAGCCAGACAATTTATAACTTAGCATAAAGTAGGGTACGTCGCTGTTTGACGTTGCTTAAGAAGACAAACGTGTCTTATCAGACATTTTACATTTCCATTATCTACCCACACGCGCACCAACATGTACTATAGATATCCTGCTTTACACACAAAAACATAAAATTTACAGTAGTTTTTAAACAATGTCAAAGATTGTCTTTGGTCTGACGGATCCGGACGTTGTTGGCGGGGTTAAAGGGAGGGGCCTCTGCGGATCAGACTTGTTCCATTGGATCCCACAGGTAATTAATCAGTTTGGGATCTAGAGAATTTGGAGGCCAGGTCAACACCTTGTTCCATGTTTTGTGAGTTGTTCCTAAACTGTTTTTGCGTGTGTGTCTGTGTCAGGCTGCATCCTGCTCGGGATGGCTGCTGTCATCAATGAGTGTCATTCCTATGGGGTGGGGGTGCCTGTTCTGGTCTAGGTGGGTGGTACGTGTCATAGTAACATCCGCACGAATGCCAGGTCCAAGAGTTTCCCAGCAGAACATTAAATTGTCACAACGTGGTCACTGTTATTTACTTCTCCTGTCAGTGGTTTTAATGTTGTGGCTGATCTGTGTATACGGCCCATCAAACAAGCAACAAAACCAAAAGTGGAAATGAGCTATTGCTTATCTTGCGCCTTTTGAATCCTGACATACGAAATACACGACTGAATTCCACATGCATGTTTAAGGAGAGGATGAAATTTGTGGAAGTAAAAAACATCCTCATGTGCTACTTACGTGATGAGAAAATTATGATTGCATTCCTAGGATTCTTAAAGTCAAAACACAGAATGTTTCCCTCAAAATGTGCACACGCATGCACTGTTTGTGTATATCTCTGCTTTTTGTGTGGTTGGGACTGCATGTGTGTGTCGACGTGTGAGCCAGTTTCCACATGCGTCCGGTTTCGCTCCTCTGTCCTCGCCGGCTGATGAAGTTTGAAACATGGAAATCCCGGCATAATCTCCCATCCTATCCCTCTGTGATCAACAGATGACGATCCTGGAGGCCCTTGCTGCAATCTGCGCGAGGGAGGAATTGCAGGACGCACACTCGCACAGGCGCACACATGAGCGGTTTACATATTCACACAGATTTTTGTCTGACACCAGGCCCCATATGCTCGAAGTAAAACACACAAATTAACATATGCTAACGCACACAAATGTGCACCGTTGCCGAATGTAAACAAACACAGACAGAGTCATCCACACACACCTGTATCTACGTAAACATACGCACACTTAACAGATGGACTCACTGTGGACTGTGGGGAGCTTTCTGCAGACCCTGCAGAGATGAACACGAGTTTTCTATCTCAATCATGAGCCTTTCTCCTTTGTATTCTTCACATATCAATTATTTGGTCTCTAGTTCATTAGTTAATAAACCATTCAAAGTCTTCCTGGAAATCATCACCTCAGACACACGCGAAGACGAGTGCCGGATAACGCTGAATCGCCCAGACATTCAGACTCATCAAGTCGAAGTAAATCTTTTTAAATACACTGGGAGCAGCGTGTTCCACATCATTTCAAATGAAAATAAATAATTGTTCCGTGTCTCTAAATCTAAATCCCATTTGTATGGGATTGTCATTTTGGTAGCCAAGAGTCTTGCTTGCCGTTCTTTAAAATTTCTGTTCAACGGTTTTTGCAAGACGAGACCCTTTTTCCATTGCATTTTGGAATGAAACTCGTTTCCTTTCAAAGACTGCAGATCTGCACGTAAAATGTGCATTACAAATCACGTGGCGTTGTAAACACTTCATTTAAACTGACACTGTAACTTTAACTTCCTCGCATCAAGTCTTTAAGGTTTATTTCTTTTTACTGGGAATTAGCCAAGCACAGCAAACACAGCTCTTTTCTGTGTCGACAACTTTCTGCTATGTTCCGGATCTGTCTGCGCATAAATGCATTACATTGTGTTTGACAAAAAAGCTTAAAATATGTAAATAGCCTGCATTTCTTCAGAATATGGCCCCATCATTTTTTTTAACCAGTGTTGTGTTGAGAGAGTGTATAACCCATATGCATGTTAAAACACAGTTGTTCAATGTCAGAAATACATAAATGTCAGGAGTATTTATTTTATTTTATTCTATTCTGGAACAAAAATACTTATTGCCTATCCGAGCAGGTCAATGCAGTGTTCTTTTGCCAAAAATATGCACAAAAAGTCTATTTGTATCAAAATGTATTCACACCACTCAGCTGTCATGGCATAAACAATACACCTTGCATGAAAACCTCACGTTAAAGTTTCATCTTGGAGCGCTGCCTTGAAGCCTTCCTAACCCCCATCTTTACCCCAGGAAAGGAGTCTTTTCCTTGGGCTACTCTAAACCCTCATCCTGGTTCTCTTCACCCCCCACTGTTTCTGGCTGCTCACAGCCGGCAGGGCTCCCAGTACTAAACCCACTAGCCTCCACAGATATTTCCTGAGGAAAACATATCACCTCAGGCTAGACCAGTCGGCTGACTATGCTGAGGCAGCAGCAGCCCCAGCCCACAATCCACCACAGGCCTCAACCTCACTCTCCCTCCCTTTACGTTCTCTCTCCTCTCCCCCCCTTTTTCTTTTTCCCTTTTTCTTTTATACGCTGCCCATTTCGCTGTCACTTTGTCTTTCTAATCTTTCACTCTTCCCCTATTTCCGACTGTTTTCCGCTTCATTCTCTGCTTTAATTTCGCTTACTGCCTGAGAACAGAAACTCGTGTGCCAGTGTGTGGGAAATAATCACAAATCAATGAAGCTAATCATTTTTTAACATGGACAAAAAAATAAAATAAAAAAATCCATGAAAATCATTTACCAGCCCTTAACATGCTGGGAAAATATGTACTTTGAGATATTCGTTACAGGGAAAGGAAATGCTTTTGATACACGTACAGTGAGAGAGGACGTGATGAAGGTATTGATAACATCACCTCAGGAAATCCCTTTGACTCCATGTATTTCCATCTCCTTGTCTCCTTGTCTGTTCCCTGTTCTCATTTGTTTTGGGACATACAGGGATGCAAGAGGTAATGACTTTGCCTGTAAGCGTTCACTGCAGTACCACAGCTTAGTTGGAAATCTAACTCATGGAGCGTTTTGGTGTGTGTGCATCTGTGACTCACTTGGCATCGATACAAACTGCAAAAAGGTAAAACCAAAAATGAGGTAATGCATGAGCTAACAGGCCTTTTACTGTTTATTGCTCATTCAGTGTCTGTGAACACAAAAATGAAGAAGGAAATATGAAAATGTGGATCGAACATCACATTAAAATGTGATTGTGCTTTTATTTTGCACAGTAGAGTTGCTGAGCCTTGGCTGTAAATTTGTAAACAAGTACAGTTTTAATGGCGACATGGTGAAATGCCCTTAAATATAACCTTAAGAGACACAAGAATAAAATCAAATGACAAAATGTGATCAATGTTACCTTCACTGAGGTGGAAGAAATGATGAGACATGTTTAAGCATTTCAACAAAGCAATCTCCTACAGAGATGTTTATTAAGTGGCAAATGGCATGTAAAAGACAGACATAGAAAAAAGAAGGGGACCCAACACCGGCCTATGTGGTACACCTTAAGATAATTTATCTAACTGCTAAATAGAAGTACATATCTTTTGCACTACATAATCTTTATTCCAGTGTAATTACGGCTAATTGATTATAATATTATGGCATGTCAAGAGCAGTGCACAATTTAGCACTTTCAGTCACTAAGCAGACGTTCCTCAATACTCGATGACCTGAGACCAGTTTAGACATTTTCAGCTAATTATTTCAACTCGTATAATTCATCAGAAATTAATAGACAACATTAAATTGAAGGTTTGAGACATGTCAATAGTAAATCAGAAAAAAAGGGGGGGCTCTGGTTTTTAGGGAAGCAATGGAGCAGAGCATGTTTAAATAATTGCGCAATAAAGAATTGAGCGAGGAAGCAGTAAATAATTTGAAGGATGCTGGGTCTATAGCATGAATTATATCATTTATACATATTATAAGACATCAAAACAACAGGAGTGAGTTCACTAAGGCCATGCAGTTTGTAAAGATATCAGAAAAGAGAAAAACTGCTACCAAGGTATCAATTAAAAGTTTTATTTGAAATGCACATCCTTTACAAACTCTGACACTGCGCAGAGTAGGGCATCAGCTTCAGTTCCTGAAGAACCTTATGAGTAAAAGCTGCCTTCAAGTTTGGAAGTTTGCCCTGATATTATAATTCTCTTACCATGGCAAAGACGCCCGGTTCTGAGACTCACCTCAGATGTCCCAGGAAGGGCACTTAAGCACATATGCATAAAGTGCGGTAAACATGTCAAGTTATTTAATATATAAAATATAATAGTACTGCGGCTTTAAAATTCCTCCATTTAAAATTTGGGTCATCAATCATTTTGCAATTTTTTTTTAAATGACAGCTATTTCACTTTGGATTCAAACTGTTCAGCCGCTGTTTGACCCACGTCTACTTTCCACCCTACACCGTCGCTGAGGCCAGGGTAAGTCAAGGCAAAAAGGTCCATTACACCTCAGGGTCTATCTCAGCCTGCGTCAGGACAATCCCACTTAGCATGAAGGATGACTCTATCTGTCCACTGTCTCATTTTGCCTGTCCGAATGCCCCCACTGGCCCGTGCCTACCTGCCCATCGACCGCTGTGATTTGTCGGGATCCAATCCCAGGAATGATAATTGATTTAATTGGAGGTGATGAATGAAGGGGTTTTATAGCGCATGGATCATAAGTTGATGACAGCCTGGGGAATAATGGGGAAAGTTTATGGGTCAAAAGGCTAGATGGTCTCGTTGTGGATAAGTCATAGCTGAAGGAGTTTGTTCGGTCCGTGTTGATATTTTCTTTGAAATGCTTCTTCGATGTTAGCAAGCGTCCAAGTTGCAACATTTATGAAAGGGTTATGAACACAGCCCAGTCTCACGGGAGTTTGTGAAGTGGAAAAGGAACATGTGTAAAAAGAAAACATTACTAATTGTCCCACCGGCAGCCCCGGCTTCCTGGTTGGAAGTCATGTGTGTGACTGCAGCACCCGTCACCCGTCCAGTTTTGGAACGCTGACCTTTGTTGGTCGTTCTACCTGACAGTCACACAAGTTATGCTAAGCATCAGTGGAAAAAAAGGGAAATTTGAGTCCATCTGATTCAATTTCGCAGTTCCCCAAAATCAGACTGTATCAACAGACAATGAGAGAGAGAGAGGTGCAGTATATACACTGTGTAAATTGACGGATACGCTGATGTTTTTTATTCGACCAGTGTTTGTCGCTCCAGTTTCGTTTCTGTTAGAACTTTGCTCCTGCAAGTCAAATGTGTTTAAACACGTGGTGACCATGCAATGAAAACAATGCAAAAAAAAAAAGCAAAACACAAAAATCCTGTAACAGGAAGGCCCCATTGAGATCATGTGTGATGGATAGGTTCCCATTGCCGTCGCAGAGGTTACACACGGCACTTTAGAGTGTGTCTGCGAATTTGGTGAGAGGTGTGTGTGTGTGTGTGTGTAGGGGGGTAGGGGGTGCGTTTGTACGGACAATCAGAGCAAAATACATCCATACAGGATCCAAATATGCTCTCCCTTCCCTTCGCATGGTAAAAAAAAAAAATTACAAGTTTGGCAAGGGATTTTATGTTGCAGCTAGACTTGGCAGCCTTACTGCAGGATATAAAAATTAAACCTTGAAATAAGAAACCTGTTTTAAAATGCCCAGACGTTCTGAACACATGCACTGAAAGAATCTGCAATCAATCCAGGCAAAAGTAATATTTATTGAAACTGGTTAGCTGTAAGTATATAGTCAGGTTATTTTAACTATTCTTTAAAAAAATGTTAGAGTCTGGAGACAAGATGTCTCTTTGATCTCTCACTCTACCTCTAAATTTGTCTCTTTTTCTCTCTAAGTACTGTCTGTGGGTAGAGCAACTAGAAGAGGAAAACCTAATGGCTAATTGTTACACACAGATGAGCAGAGTTGTGGGTTACAGGTGCTGCAGAGACAGGATGGTACAGGAGTGAGGCTAAAATATGAGGGAGATGGAAGCGAGCGGACAGAGATGGAGCAAAGATAAAGAGGGGGAGGGGGGCAAAGACAAGTGTGACACGAGGACTTCCAAAGACAGGAAACAGCAGGAGTAAAGTGGTACGGTCAAAGAAAAAGGGTAAGAAAGAAAGAAAGAAAGAAAGAAAGAAAGAAAGAAAGAAAGAAAGAAAGAGAGAGTTAGCAGGGTGTGTGCTGCCAGGATCCAATTTCCACATTCTTCCTATCGCCACACCTAAATCCTTAATTGTGTGGCCGCAGAGAAAGTACTGCAGAGACCACAGCCCTGCTGCTAGCCGGCGTTTAGCTGCCGAAAACCTTGCTGTTTAAATTGGTCAGCAAACCCGTCTGCATGCGACTGGGGTTTTTGGAGGGAGCAAGAGAGAGAAAGGGAACGAAAAATAATACCAGGAAAGAAAAAGAGAAACAAATGAGAGAAAATCCTTTTCGGAATTTGAGCTTGGCGAGGGCAACTGAGAAAATAAATATGAACGTTATTGCGAATCCAATCGCCACCACACCATCAGTGTTTTATGGAGAGTGAATGGCGCCTAACATTTTTAAATCGAATGATTGTCTGCCATAGTTAGAGTGAGTGAAACAGTAGCACAATTCATATATTAACCATTGTGGAGCCATGACATGCAGTACAGTATGGAAAAATGAAAGTGTCTTGTAATAAGTACTCCCTTCCCGAAAAAAAGCTCATGTGCTTCCAAAAGCTACGAAAGGTTCCTCCAGCAACGATGCAAGATGGAGCCCCGGCAACAATTATCTTTTTTGCGCAGGATCCGGGGTTTTCACTTACTGCCGTACTTTTCGGCGCACCAAATGACCGCAAGAAAATCAACAAATACGGGCACAAAATTATCCCCGTCTGACCTCACCTTTAACTCAAACAAACATCTGAAACGAGGCCTATGGCGTCTCTTCGGCCGCCGCAGCCTGCTGTTTATGTGTGTGTTTTGGGAGCGCGCGTGACACGAAGATGAGTGACTTGAAGTGCGCGTGGGGGGTTTGGTTGTCTATGAAATAGAAAACTCAGTGAGAACATCATTTTCCTGGAGGACGACAGGCCTAAAAGTGCCCCCCGCACCCACCATCCACACACACACACACACACACACACACCCCAACCACTCCACCCTACATGCTGTCTCTGATCAATAAACCTCTATTTTCTCCCCCACACAAGGTTTCCCATTCAATACAGCTGCCACTGGCTTTAAAAACATAGAAGCATGATCCATTTATTATTGGCTGTTACTATGATCTATCTGCTCACCCCACTCTCGCCACCGCCCCACCTCTCTTTATGTTGCTGCCTATTGGGGAAAGAGGGGGTCTCTTTATTTCCTGCCCATGCTGCTTATTGACAGGCCATCACTAAGGGCCATCATTCACTGCACACTGTACTGTGAAGACGTATGGCGTATTGTTTGGAAATGTATGCGATTTCGATGGTCTGCTCCGGGTTTATGCAGACGCTTCGTACTGTGCATTTTCAAGAGAGCGAGACAAACGGGAGAGACTGTGAAAATAGAAAAGTTTGGGAAAATTGTAGAACGATAAGACACTTTAAGTAAATGTGAAGTTTCCATGGTGTTATTTTGGTGTCCTGCAAGTCCTGAAGTATTACATATTTTACACATAAAAATATATACAGTTGTTAATTCATATGAGAAAGGATAAGAAAGATTATAAAGATTGTGATTTGTGATTTTCTGCATCTACACCTGTCAACTCAGGTACAGGTTATATTTAAGACTCTAAACTTAAATTCATCAACGTCCATGCATCCCAGTTAGGCTGATGATGTGCAAAATTTTTTTACACAAGTAGATGGATTTTAATCATGATCAATAATTGAGATGTTTTATGACATTCACTGCTGTCCCTCTCACGTTACTTTTCCAGACTTCCCTTTTCCTGAATTAATTCGGACTACTTTTACCGAATTAATACAGGATAGCACAGAATCGAGATTATGAAACATAACGAAATTTTGCTGAGACTGCCGACTTAAAAGGCACACATATAATACACAGACATTTAAATAAAACATTTATGATAAACATGAACACCCTCAGAAAAGAGAAAAATAATTACAGAAAAATGTAAATAATGTAATAATGCACATAAAGTGCAGCTTAGTGCAAGTCTATGAAATGTTGTGTGTCTTCCAGTAGAGGACTGGTGATCTGTTTGTTAGCAGGTTTTTGTGTGTGTGTGTGTGTGTGTGTGTGTGTGTGTGTGTGTGTGTGCACAGCTATCCAATCCACCCAGGAAGCATGAAGTAAAATTAAATTAGGTGGGCTGCATCTGAAAGCATGTCCTCTTGAAGACTGTACCATCCACACAGTGACTGGAGAAAAAAAAAACTCCATAAACAACTGAGCCCATACACAGTGTACTGAATCATGTTTGTCCCTGACTCATTCTGAAGTATTAAGCAGTGTGTGTTCCCTAACTGGGATTCACAAGATGTTCATTTTTAATAATAAGAAGGTGACAGAAAAAAAAATCAAACAATCCTAATCTGATAACTTGATCATAGGTAATACATTCCTGACAGGTTCTTACTTCACTCGATGATGCAGAAGTAAGCAATTTTTCTAGTGTCTCCTTAGGGAAAAACTAAATAACTAAACCGAACAAAGTGTATCAAATCTGCCTTCAACCCCTGTTCAGAATAGGAAGCAACCTGATTAATTTGGAGCACATAGAGCCTTCACTTCTGAGCGTTTTCTCATCTTTCACTGAAGTCATGAAAGGTGACGATGTCAAAAAATCTGCTCCAATTTGCATTTTTCTCTTCGTGCGAGAGGGAGTACTGATGTCAGTAGTTTTTTTTTGTGTGTGTGTGTGTTAGCATAGAATTAAAACTTGAGAACTACATCCAGGCTCACACAGAGCTATGTTCATTTATAATGCACTCTGTGCCTGTATATTATAATATACAATTGCCACACATTGCACACTGATACACACACACACACACACACACACACACACACACACACACACACACGCACACACACACACACACACACACACTTTGCCAAACCCAAACTGGCTGACCATTTTCTCCAGAGGTTGAAGCTGTCAGCTTTCTGGCCACCACAGGCCCGACTCTACCTGACCGCTCCAACTGGAGGTCCTCATTAATGTGGTCCACGGCATGCCAACTTTTAATAGCTGCGCACAACTGTACAACATCAGCTCATGGGGCGCTCTGCTGTATGTAAAAAAAAAAAAAAAAAAAAAAATATGATAATTAAGAATGACCAGAGAAGCTGTCTCACCACATACTATAAATACCACACACACAACTTTTTTCCTGACTTCTGTATTAATGCCAGCCTCCAATGATCTCATCTTATTTCCAACCCATGGGGCGCTCTTAAATACTGATGGGAAGACATCCAATGGGTAATGTTTATGCACTGTAGAAGATTAAAACTGAGGAAGCATTTAGAGAACTGTATTTTTTTTCTTTTTTGCTAAGGATAAGGGACAAAAAAATATACTGCTGGTAAGGCTGATTAATTGATTAAAGATAAAAGTAGTAAACAAGAGGAAAAAAGAAACCCGACGACACACACTTAAACGTCACCTTAAAACTTGCTTACCACGGGATGTTTTGGCTGGTCAGCGGAAAAAGACGAAGGCGACCATTTTGTCCAAATGATGAATGGGCTGGGCTGACAGGTCACTTCTCTCTCTCTTTTTTACTCTCTTTTCTCTCCTTCCTTCCATCCTTTCCTCGTCCTGCTCCCTCTCCCGCCCCTCTCCGACCCAAAGCTACAATTTGTTCCCTGCGACTGTGGGCCCGGAGACGGATTCCACCAGGTGACAGATTTATCAGCGTCAGCACGAGGTAAAACGCCTGAAACCCTCAGTAACACCCAGAGACCCACTGCCGGGGAGATGAGAAGCGTCATTTATATCTGCTGGGGTCCCAGTAAAGGGCAGCTCCTATATATCTCCACAACAGGGGGCTCCGTCTGCGTTTCTCAGTAAATTGCTCCACATCCAGCTGGAAAGCTAGGATTTTCTCATTCCCTAAAACATGTCTGTGTGTCGTTCTTGAAGTTCCCTCACATTTGGAGAAATGTATATATGAACCATATGTCTGAGATTTGCCACTCGAGCCTGAAGGGGAGGAAAGCTGGGAGTCATTTTCGCCCTGGCCGACAAATCTTCCGCCTCAAGTCAGGGAGCTGTCTTGAGGTTTGCATCGACAGCGCGCACAGGTGTAACAAACCCGGCCCCACCCCTCTCCCCAACTTGCCTCAAAACCACCTCTTAGGGGGACTATAATTCAACAAGATCCAGGCCTCACCCACAGATGCTAGAGGCCGATGGGTGGTCCACAACACAGTACATTCAGCTACACACATATGCTCAGGCTCCACTCTATGTAGCCTATAAGCTGGACTTCCTCACTCTACGGCTATGAATTTATATGTAAATGGTTTTCTTGGCTGTTCAGGAACTCAGTCAACCCAGTTCGCTGGTTGTGTTCTGAGAGCATGTTAGCTAATCAAATCCTGGCTGGCCCTCAGCCCAATTAGCCCAACGGCTAACTGGTCATGTCCCCAGCAGACACAAGCACCGTGTGACTGAATCTTGGATGGTCGGACTGGCTAATCATCTGACAGACAAACAGAGCTCAATGGCTGCTTCACCAACTGGCTGACTGACGGACCATCTGGCTGACTAAACGATTCAGTACAAAAGGGACTCCATCCAGATAAAATGAACACACACACCTCAACTCTCCCTCTGTCCAAATTTCTGTCAGAAGGCTTGCTGGCCAGCCTCAGTTTTTTCATTCCTCATGTCAAATAAGACTGTAAAACGAGTTGCTTTTAGTAAGGAATGTTATATTTTTCACCCCAGGCGTTTATCTCACGTTCGTCAAACCAGAGTGGAGATTCAGAAAGTTGATTAAGGACAATACGACCTGACAGCTGTTAAGCCGCAGTGATGTTACTAGGATTGTAGTGACGGTCTTTATGTTGGGAAATTCTCATGCTGCAATCAGCTGCTGTAAGACCAGAAAGCAGACATTCTTTCATAAAACATCGTCCTATGTGGGAGTTTAATCATAAAAGGAATTGGCAGTGTAATCATTTACTGTTTCAATGGCTAAAATTAAAGGTTTTAGATTCATTTGATCTTTCATTCATTTTACCTTTGTTTTTACTTATTTAAATAATTTTAAATCATCACTTGGCTCAAACGGCTAATTTGAAAAGAGAAAAATGAGACTCTGGACAGGTTTCCAGGCCACCACAGGGCTAACATGGACAGACAAACAACCACGCACACCCAAAGATGATTTATGATCCCCAATCAACATAAATACGTCTTTGGACTGTGGAAGGAAGACACCTGCATAAGAAGAACATGCAAGTGCCACACAGAGATGCCGGTTACTGTGAAGCTATGGTGAGACTATGGTGTAGAACCAACTTTGCAACTTAAATGACATTCAAAGAAAATACTTTAATAGAGTTGTTTGAACCTGTCATATTTAATTATCTGACCTTACCACTAGTTGCATGGTAAATGCATACCATGCATACAAACAATACAAAACATACAGCAGGTCTATATAGCATTTGCAACTCTAAACATAGCATTTATAACTAGATTTGGGCGGAATTCCTACAACTCCATCCCTTGTTAATGTATTGTGCTCATTTAAAGTCCAACCCCTGTCTTCCTCCCACACTGTGTGCTATTATGTTACCTCTTTGTTCAGTTGTGTGATTAAAAGAAACAAACAAAAGGACATAAATTTCCAGGACCAAATTCCTTCAGTCAAACACAGGAACTGGTCATAGATTATGTTTCCTAGTGTCTCCGTGGCAAAACATTATGCCACAGTTAATGGTTAGGATCTCTGTATTTGCTCTCCATTAAGTCTCAGCACACATGGCAACACACACACACACACACACACACGAGCTGCCATAGTGAACCATTGACCTGCGCGTCACCCACTTTTCTCCGACTGTTACTTAGACTTCAGCAAACACACAGAGAGGAACATGTCGCCAAAAATCATACCGTCAGAGGGAGGAGAGTAAACACACACACGCTGAACTGGAGTGGGACTTTATCAGAACAATGCCCACCCCCCCGCCAACCTCTCTTAAACTCATAAAGAAGCTCTCTCAGTCTCTTTACCTGTCTGATTTTATGGACCTCTGTGCTGCAATTAGGCTTTATTAGCCATTCTTTGGATGACACAGCACAATAGTTACCCTAATTGAATAGCAACACATTGATTAGATGGTTAGCTCTTCAAACCAGGAATGAGTGGATAATTTAGATTGGAAATCTTCACATCGCCAAGACAATAAATGTGCAGGGATTTGTTTTTTTGTGATGGATAATCTTATCAACGGTACTTTTTTTTTTAGATGTGTTCGAAAATTAGCTCTCGCGCTTCAAGATTGCTAAGACTTATTTCTAGAAATGTAGGCGAGGGTATGCATTTCTTTAATGGCCTGTTAGCTGTTCTGTGTCATTAGCGCAGTGTTAAATGGTATGGCAGGTTTGTAGAAAGGGACAGGGGTTGGATAAGAGGAAAAGAGAACGGTCCGTTGGGCACAGCTGTGTCTTTGTGTGTGTGTGTGTGTGTGTGTGTGTGTGTGTGTGTGTGTGTGTGTGTGTGTGTGTGGATGTAATAGCCAAGGGTCAGCCAGAGGGGATACGATGTGTCTGTCACAAGTGACCGCTCCACGACCACAGCCACCAGTCGACCAGCAACGAGTATTTGTTAGAGTGCGTGTGTTTGTGTGTCTGTGTGTGTGTCACATACATAGGGACTAAGAGCACTCCATCCTCCTTCACACACTTCTTCACTGCCCGGACTGTTACAGCCAACCGCACACTGACCCTAGGGGTTGCCGTGAGCATCACCGCGTATGTGTGTCTGTCTCAGGTAGAAGAATAAAGCAGTCAACAACCCACACAATAAGCACCTAGGTGAACAACAGATGAGAGACTTTATAACGTCAGGTGTGTGCGTGTTTGTACATGTAAAATGTACCTCGGTCATGAGTGACCACACACTCACCTGCTGGCTAATGCTGTGAGAGGATAGCGTCTAGCCTGAGTTAGTAAAATTCATCCAAAAATTAATACAAAACACTTTATAGCTCACATACACTGCTCTCGTGTGACCTTTATAGTTGCTCCATTTTTACAATGATGGGTAACTGCTTGAAGTACCAAAATGTGACAAAGACCACAGAGCTAATGTGACTAAGTGCTAGCTTGACTGCTGGTGAGTTAACAGTTAGCTCATTAGCTGCAGCAATTAATCAGTCCTGCAAGTACACCACCAAGCGTCCAGTCCCAAGTACAGTATAATGTATTTTGCATTTTGAAACATCTCTTTGAGATCTGACTCTCCCTTTAAGATGGCATTACGCTTTCCACAACCCCAAGTACATAAGGATCTGCTGGGATTGTTTTGACTACACGGACACCAACCGCGCAGCTGTCCAAGTGTGAGCCAGCAAAACTGAACCAGATATGCATATTGAATTCTGTACTGTTACGGTCTGTGCATGAAAAAAATAAAAGATCACGTCTATTATGTGTTGGTCCGTCATGTCAGTAGTATTTTATTTCATCTACATTTGTGGAAAAGCAAACGGAAAAACTGGACCAGAGACAAAAAAAGTAAATATTCCACTTTAATTATACTGCATTCATCAGATTCAGACCAAACCAGCCAAGGATTATGATCTTTCAGTCTTTCCACCTGATCTTCACTGTATGAATTTGAAGGTTGGGCTAACCTGGTGAACACAGGCCTGAAATCCACGGAGAAGGTTAAAGGTTGTATATTTCAGACGAATAGATTAAACATTCAATTGAACACGTCTGTGTTTTGAGTCCTGTGCCGCAGAGATCATTATGGGACAGTGGGGTTACGTATTAAACGACATACAGTAAGTAAAAGCAAAGCATATGAATCAACACATGAATACAAGGATGTAATAGAATAAAAATAGCAGAACAGTTGAATCCCCTGCTCATTTTCATGTGAACACAGTTGGCACATTGATGTAGCAATAGCTGCTTAAAATTTACACCAATATTTTCTCAGCTGGCTAAACCACTTTCAGGACGATTTAGGAGAGACGGGGTTTCCAAAAACAAAGACAAAATTGTCTAATCTTATTTTTAGCCATCTCAATTGCTCATCGTTACATTAAACAGCTATTATATTGGGTCAGAAAAAAAATAGAACAATACACAATATGTACTGAAAACTGTGCCATAGAGGTCGTAAACAAAGCTGCATGACTACAGTGAATAGGGTTCATATATTTACATGTCATTGCAGAGGAAGTAGTGGTATAATAATAAAACAACCACATAAGACACGTGCATAGCTACGTCTATAGGGTAGTAAAGAGACAAACTTTAACATGCATAGGAACTCGATGCATGTCTGTGGAGAACAATGCCGTGAACTGATATCACCTCTGCAGCTGTTTTTGGTGCTCGCACTCTCTTACAGGAAATTTCACCTGACGATGCAAATGCTAGTTTCAGTACATGAATGTTGTCAGATAAGAAAGTGCAAATGCTTGATAAGGAGCCTGAAGTTTATGATGCATGATCGCATAATAGCATAAACGCGCACACGCTCATAAATACATAAATACTGTATTTACATGAGACCTAATTCTTTGTTCTTTTTTTCTTTTTTTTTGTAATCTGAGTGTTGACGAGGACTATTGTTCTTCCTGCTGGCTCTAGAAAATACAGACTTATAGGAAGCAATGAACAATGACTGTTACATGACCCGCTAATGGATTTAACAGTTGCTCCGTGCTTTCGTATCTGTGTTTACGAACGTGTGTGTGTGTGTTTAGCGAGTATGAGAGCAGGAGAGGAAAAGTGACAAGCATTACAAGAAGATGGACCTGTGTGTGTGTTTGTTTCTGTTTCTCGGCGCACACAGGTAAATATGCCGCTGTGCGTGTGCCGTTGCCCAGATTAAGAGCAACATGCGCTCTTCAAAATGAGACGGCTGCACTTGAGTGCTCAGCATGCATTCCTTTTACAGAAGGATATAACTTGAAATGGACCATGGCGTCTGGTATTTGCACTGAGAAAATATAAGGCATTGACCTGTCGTGGCTGTAGAAATGATTCTACAGGCGTAGTTGCGTCTAAATGTCCCACATTAAAGAAACAAGTGAAAACGATGTCAAGGGTCAGAGTTGCAGCAGTCTATAGATATTATAATTATACGTCTGTTCCTAAAGGAGAGCCTGGAAAAGAACCAAGAAGATGCCAGATTAATTATTATCTTGGAAGTGTGTGTGTGTGTGGATGGAGAAGCGGTTAGGTTGTGAGTCACAGTTACCGCAGCATATATTCCTGGACATTCTCCGGGCATAATGTTTATACTAGAGCGAACTGTACGTGTATGTATGTTTTCTCACACTCCCCACTTAGCCCTTTCTCATATTCCATACTTAACAGCTCCTACCTTAATTGTTTATTTCCCTTCGCTGCTCCTCTGCCGTTGCGCTGCGTAGTCTCTCACACAACATCAGGAATGTAAATGTCAGCAAAACTGTGATTTGGTGGCGTCTAGTGTCTTCCCGTGGGTAACAGACGAGCAACAGTTTCTTTATGGGTGATCTACCACAACTGGCGCTAACGACCAACTGCCGTTTGGACTCTTGAAGGTTTTGAAGCTCAGTGTAGTGGCTTTGGCAGTCACCATCTTGGCAGCTAATTCAACAAAGACACTCACTTGTCACTTAAAGCAATCATGCACGGAATTATACTAAACTTTAAGTCTTCATACAATCTACATAGGTGAATTATAATAGAATTAACCCCTTTTCTGCTCCAGTTATACATGGATATCGATTTGGTGCCAGCCTCATGTGGGAAAAGAGCTGCAGTTTTTGGCACTGGCTTCATTTTTTATGGTGGTGATGGAGTCATATGTGTTCAGCTCTATTTAGATTAGATCTGTGATGGCAACAATGTGCTATATGATTCATATCATTTATATGTAATCCATTCACTGACCTTATGCGCTGTATTCTCTCCCCCCCAAACACACACAAAAGCGCACTATTGCGGACATAACAGAGAAGAGCATGGTAAGTGTAATCAAGTGTAAAGTAACAAATAGTGATAAATTATTTAGGATACAATATTTATTTAGTTTTTGCACATTTAATGAACTTGAAAAGTAATGTCATCGTGATTTTTAAATCCGCGCATTTGCTCTCCATGTGTTTGACAACACAATGGTCTTTGAACCCCTGTCTGCTTCCTCTTCACTCCTTCCTCTGCTCCTGCGTTCTCCCCATCCTTCTGTCCCTCCCTTGTATTCAACCCTTGCTTCCCTGTTTTTAGCCGTCCCTCCATCCAATGTCTTTTTATCGGATACTTAACAGAGTCAGGCTGCTCCATGTCACAGCAGTTTTTATCATCCACACTTCAGTCCATTAGCTGCGTGTGAATGCAACGTGTATGTTTATTAATTGGAACACTGTATGTAAAAAAAAAAACAATTAAACCACTAAAGATAACTGGTTGCGTTCCTTAAATGGCTAGCATTAGCTACTTTCAAACTTCGAAGCTTTCACTTCCTTTTGCAAAGAGCTTATTGTTACTTATCGCCTAGCCTATCCCAGGTGTCATTGGGCAAGAGTACTTTATGTTACTGTACAATGGAAAATTGCCATCTTCTTTTTACAGCCTTCAGTATGTAACACAATGTGCACATGTCTGCAGAAGCAAGTCTAAAATTATAATTTCATTTTTCTTAATTACTACTGTATTACTGCTGTTTTTTTTTTATGCGATGCATTGCATGCAGGTATGTCTTTGTTTGGTTTTGCAGAGAGTTCAGAATTCTCTGTACACTTGTGAAAGTATGTGTTCCTGTGGGGCTTTTTTATTTGAGTACGCAGATGCTAGTCCGGCAAGAAAATACTTGTCTATCCATTTCTTTTTTTCTTTTTTTGCATTTGCACCATTCAAGTGCGAGTGCTGTGCAGCCTCCCTCACTTTTAAGTCTGCTTAGCCGTTTGACATGAAGATAACCAAACCCCTCAGACAATATCAGCGTCCTTCTGCTTTAGGTCGTCAGCAGCAAACTTGCAACACTGAAGAGACACAAACATGCATGCACACACACACACACACACACACACATGCAACATGAATGCACACTCCTTTCTCCAGTCAAAAGAGACAGTCTTTGTTTGATCCCCTGTGAGGTTTATCTCCTAAGCCCAAATGTCAACACTTGCTGTTGACAGACTCAGTTTCCTCCAATAATCCATTGACTGACTACATCCAAAGACCTGGAGAGCAGCAGGAGGTAACAGCAGTTGACCTGGGGGCACAATAGAAAGTCAAATGGATACGAGATATTCAGGAATTAGAGAATGAGTGAGAAACAATCCGGGACAAGGCAAGGTCATCATGCCAGAATGTAAAAAGATGAAGAACATCACATTTGAGAAATGATAATAATAAAAGGTGCTGTGTCACTGATGTCAGTATGACTGATCACACAGGTACAGTACACGGCTGGACATCTAAACCTACGTTTAGGTTGCTGGACAACTATGAATCATAAAACTGGGGTTACTGCTCACATGAAATCAAAATGTCATGAACATTAAAGTTAAAGTATCTACCAGTCATTTTGTTTACTTCATGCAAACTTAACAGGGACCATTTAGAAACATGGAAGCTTAATAATTGCCCCAGGAAACAGTGAAGACCAAAACAGAACTAAAACACAAGTGAATATGAAGCGAACAATCACCCACTTTATAGTGTTGTGATATGTTACTGTTGTGTGGCTTGCTATAAAAAAATCACAACTGTTAATTGTTTTCTTTTGCTTTTCATTTGTATCCAGACAACATCTAAATCAAAAGCCCCCTGCTAATTTCCTTCGTCTTTCTCTTGAGTTTACATCGGTCAAGCTGTGTTGTTTGCACGACGCCGCCACCTTCTTTGTTTTGTTGTGTGAGTCACTGCATGGCGCTTTGGATCCTGCAGTATTTTTAGAACAAACGACTGTTTACATTGCAACTTCAATAAAGAAAACAGGGCTAGATATCGGAGAAAAGTGTGTACAAGTGTGTTTGTCAGCTGGTAGAAGTGTGTGTGTGTATGTGTGTGTTTGTTTGTGTGTGCGTGTCAGGGGGAGGGGGGGCGAGGTGATTTCCTGGTTATGAATAGCGAATGCGAGTTGATTATAATTTAATGATGTCCGTGTGCGTTGTTGGACAATTTCAAGGGTATTGTTATGTGATCAGAGCAGACACGCACACAGACATACATTCATTCATTCATGAACACATTGCACACGCATTTATAACACACACACGTGGGGGTGGGTGTTGGCAAGGACTCCACGATACGATACGTATCACGATACTTGAGCCACGATACGATACATTATTGCGATATTGTGATATACTGCAATAATCTACATATTCATTGCGAAATTATAAATGCAGCTTAAAATGCACATTATATATATGCACATCATTTAACAGTGATAATTCAGTGGACAAACTGAGTGAAAAAACAATATTAATCCAAATGATCTATTTCCAATTAATTACACTTGTAAAGAAAAAGTGGTGGTGGAGGTGCAGAAGTCGTTCACGATCAGCCCAAAACTCCTTTTCTTTTCTTCTCAGAATCAATATTGTATCGGAAGAAAAAATATCGTGATATATCGCCATATCAGTATTTTTCCCCACCTCTACACACATAGCAAGACTTCTATGCAAACACACCATCACAGTGATAGTCATAGTTGTCACTGACACATCACACACGTGCACACACACAAATATTTTTGTGTTTTGGTCACTTTAATCACTTTGTTGTTGTTTTTTACAGCCAGCAACAATGCTGCACAATCATCATGTATGCATCTTTGCGTGTTAGATAAATCAGGCAAACCTGTGTAGTGTAACGGTGGAGTGTAACATGACTGAGGATTAGTCCAAAGTATGAGTTGTGCTGTCGGCACGACTTTGACTTTTTATGTGACGACTTAGTGTCCATAAAGTAACCCCTTGCGCACCTGCATCTCTCTTTCTCACCCTTCTAGTCTCTGTATTTCATATCAGTTTCCAGTGTCTGTAGTTGTGACTGAAACCTTGTTTTTTCCACGTGTTCTGACTTTTTGACTTGACTTTTACAGTCCCTCACTTCCTACGCGCCTCTGTGTTGCCTATTACCCTTCACCACCTCTCTCTGTCTCATTCTATCTCTCTCTATATACAAGTTAATCATTTCAGTAGGGCTATCTTGGCAGAGAAGGCCTTATCAGTCTCTGTGTCATTTTATAACCTAACCTGCACCCCCAACCCGCCCCCACTGACTCACCCTCCCGCCCCTTCTTGTCCTCCTCTCTTGTCATTTTCTGACTCCGCCCACCACAGCCTGCAAGTAACCCAGTTTAAACCAGCATACCTCTGATTGGTTGAACCCCATGCACCCTGACAGAGCTGAGGTGGATCTGCTGCTCGGCATATGATGGTCAGAAGGACATGTGTTTGTGCGTGTGAATACTGACATGGATAACATGTGTTATTGTAATCCATTGCAATTAAATGTATTGCTCCCCACTTGTCAGACAACAGCGCTCGGGTCAGAGTGTGAATGGTTATAAGGTGGTAACACTGGGACATTTCCAGACATATTGTGCACAGGTGTGTATGAACACAGACAGAATACAAAAGTCCAAAAGTGCAGAATAATATTTCTCATGATACAGTGACTTAAAACTCTTTGTGCAGTCACACTGGGGAGACTCGGAGGCAGAAATCGAGTCCCTAATTTCTGTTTTCTTTTGGAGTGAAGAGTTGGTTTAGAGTAAAGGGCAAAGAAATAACAGTCACACATGTGGGTTGGAGCAGTTAGGAGAAAGGACAAAACAACAAAGCAGTGGGAGAGCAGTGACATCTGACCAGAGCAAGTGAGTTTGTTTTGTGGCTGTTGTCATTTATACCAGCGACAGTCAATGCAGTCCTGTGTTAGGATATATTCATTGATTTCTATTATTATTATTTATTTTATTTTACTGGATTAGCAGGTCTTCATGATACACGAAAATGATATTTGATATTGATATCACAGAACTGAAATTAAGAATCATTACAACAGATGTTGTATAATGAGTTTAGACAAATATTGTGTTTTGCAGTTTAATTGTGCATTTGTGCTGTTTTTGCAAGGTTTTAGAAGATGAGGTAGATTGCATTAGCAGAGTTACCTGACAAATATCATATGTAACTGGATTCATCAGCATGTGACTATCAAATTATATTTTGCAATATGTAAAAAAAAAATAGAGAAAGATAAATCCTTTGATGATTTGATAGCAACTGTGTTTGATTTTCCTCTTTTGGGGAAAACTTTATTGTCCTAAAACGTGTAACTCTGACGTTTTTCACCACTTGACGCTACAGTTTAGAATATCTGTGATCTGAGTTTAGTGTCTGTGGAATGGCCAACTCTGCTCGGCCTCACGGATAAGAATACACCGGGACTAGGAGAGATAAAATAAGGCGTGGACCGGCTATAGAATGAATTTACTTTTTTATTATTTTATTATTATTATCATTTATTAATTTGATCGAAATGGCACGAGACTGACGATCATTAACTGATTCCGTGCTCAGCCAATTACTGATCGTATTTCAGAGGCAAAGGTATAATTTAATGGTAAATTAATTTAATTTATATGGGCCATATATAGAATTTATTTTGACCTCCGCCAGAAAGAAAGAAAGAAAGATCACATTTTACTGCATTATTTCGTTAAAGTTTATTGGAGCTGCATTGGACTGTAAAATAAATACCAACTTGATAAACTGAAGCCAGTTAAATAACGCAACAAAAATACAAACAACAGTTGTCTAAAGATAAGGAGTTTGAGAAAAACTTTAACCTGTAGGATCGCGTGAGCTGTCCGTAGATGTTCTACTATAGGTTTCTGTGTAACGCGCTCCAGTCCACATACCTGGCGCTCTGCCTTTGCACTCCATGCGCCCAAGATGGGGAGTCTGCTCTCGTATGCAGTTGCATCACCTCTCTTGATTTCCTTGTTCTCCCTCCTCTTTTAAAGTCCATCATTAACGAGATTAAACAGCTGAGATTTTAGAGAGACTGAACTGGAGGGTTTGAGGCGATGTTGCCCGGTCTCCTCGCCTGATTGGACTGGGGGAAGATGATGTCAGACGACCGCATGTGCCCCGGATTGGAGAGAGTGGAGTAAACAAAGCCGCGAGGAGGAGGAGGAGAGGTCTCCACATCTCCAGACAGTCCGACCGACACACCGAATCCGACTTTACGCACATGAGAGGGCGGCCCTGGCGGCGCGTGCTTGTCTGCTCAAGGCTGAAAGTTACATTGACAGTCTTACGGCAAACGGGTGACGCGCTTTAAAGACTTCTGGGAAAGATACAGGGAAACTTACCACCGTCTTTTAAACCGGACGTTGTGCAGTTTTCTCGTTTAAGTAGAAAGTGATTCCATAACTCTGCGCGCAACTGCTCTTTACTCAGTATCGAAGGAATCATGCGTCTGTGTTATTTCTGGCTTTTTGCGCACATGCCATTAGAAATATTAAATTAGCGAAGTTGAATCAGAGGAGACAGACGCATCGACCATGCAACTCGGCCGTTTGGACGCCGTCTGAATCGTGTGAATTAGACTCTATCTTCAGAACATGGTCGGTTGAGTGGAAGACAGGGAGAAACAAAAAGTAAGAAAATCTAAGTGATCTGAAAGAGATTTGGGACGATTCGAGGTGTGCCCGCGTGAACGTCTGCCTCTCAGGTCCAGGTGCCCCGCCGAGCGGTGCGGAGTCTCCAGCTCAGGCCGGCAGTGCTGACATGCTGCCCAAAGTCGAGACTGAATCCCTGGGACTCTCTCGATCGTATGGGGAACAAGGGCACATGCCAAGGAACATGCAAGGTAAGAAGTGTCATTAGCTTGAATAGACTTCTTTGGATTGAACAAGGCTGATATGGCGTCCGCTTCGGCGACTTTACGGAGCGTCTTCGGACCGAAAGCCCTCAATGCGCACGCACGAAAACTTCGATATATGCTTTTATCAATTCTCTTTTGTAGTCAATGTAGGACAGTAAGAGGTGACTGTCATACCAGCACAATACTGTATGATAAAGGTGTTGTTTAGTGAAATAATGTGCTCTTAGTTGCAGTTGTGTTCTGCAGCCTTTACTCTGCTGTAATTATTTTAAAGCATGTATTTAGATCGGATATGGACACACTTTACAAGAATTATTATACCCGGCTGTCATTTTTGCTGACAGCGTACGGGCGCTAGACGCGTAAAAACCGAAACAGATCAGAGGAGTTCAGTGCATTTAACGTTTTAATCATCACTGTGGTTTTAGATAGAGCCACATGACTTCCTCTCAGTAACATAAGAAATGTGCACAATCCACTCGTGATTTTGTCCTATGCGAAAATAGTTTATCAAGAGGGAAAACCTTCAGAAATGTGGTCTGCTTTAATGACAAGCCCCCTACCAAAATATCTGAAACCTCGGAGTAGTAAACTTAAATTTAGGGGTCCTGTTAGTTTCGGTTTAATCAACGCTTCCCAGACTGTAAAATGAGGGGAACTGTGTAAATAAATCAAACCCAAATCCATATTTTGTTAATAATTATCTGTGGTTCAGTTTAATTGAAAATGAAGTTAAACATTTTTTTAAAAGGGCGCCAGTTATGACTTTTATGATGCCATGGGATATAGTTTTATTTTGGCATTTTTTTTTTACATCTGAATAACGATATCAAAAAATTATCAGAGTTGCATCAGACCTCTAAATGTGCGAATATAATATTGTAATTTTCATTTTATTTAAAACGTGGTTTGATTGAGAACAAGTTTTAAATCACCTAAACGTTTTTTCCTTTAGTTTTTTAACTGGACCAAATTTTATAAATACCCCCCCTGCATATATTAAAAAAAATGTATCATTTCACTCTCTTGTAAAGTCGACCACACCTGAAGAAGCGACATTTCACAGATCTGACTCATGTGCCTTGAAGAAAAAACGACGTAACCCCCCTTTTTTTCCGCGCATGTCATTCCACAGCAATATAACTGGGCAATCAATTAGCCCGGTCTTGGTTTATGAGACGTTGATAACGTACACTCGTTCAAGACAAGGAGTGGCACGTTAGGGAGCCCGTTATCTGCCTTTACAGGCGGCTTAAAACAAGGTAGCCCCGAACGAAAATGGATTTCTCTCGGATTCGACGTCGTTTTGGACAAATGTAGCTTTTTTTTCAATTTTGGAAATTGCACGAGAAAGTCGCCAGAAGGTGAGAGATGGTCGTCCACGATTAGTTTTTTCTTTTTTTAAGTTTTTTTTTTTTTGCACATGCTTGATGTGAACACACCTGCGGCAGTCAGTGAAGCAAGGATGCAGGAGTATTCGGCTAAATTTATAGTTTACAGCTATCTTCACAGGAAAAAAATATTGTTTTAATCTCATCACTTTAAAATAATCCTTATTTACCACGTTAGGAACATCACCAATTAGAAGCGTATCGTCCATTTACCATGGCCGCAACCAATCATCAGAGAAAGTCTGTTTTCCCTCTGGTAAAATGTGTCCAAATCCGCAGCCGGAAAACAGGCCCTCAACATCCTCTCCTCTGTGCGCGCTGAAGCAGTAGAAACTTTGGATATGGAGTTCGCTTTGAGCTTCTGTGGGGGGAAAAATATCGTGATCTGGTGGAACTTGTTGCTTCAACTGGAATATGCAGCGCGGATCCCAGCAGGGCAACGCGCTAGCAAACGAGAAATCATGTCTAATTAAAAGGTCTCAGCGAGCAAATGAGTGGATTTTGATGTGGAGCAGTAACACATTTGAAGGCCACGGAAGGCGTCTAGTTGACAAAATATTTCCACATTTACGACCACATCCACTGAGGTTTTCCTGTTTGATCCTGGCTGCTTTTTTTATGATTAGCGCCATAAATGCTTTTGCAACAGTTGTAAATGTCAGCTTGGCTGTTTGCTGAGCGCTGTCACGCACGGTTTCATACATGCAAGTATTTCTAAGACGCATGGCGAAAATGCACCTCAACCTATTCGACCCCTTTTTTTATTTTATTAAGCCCAAAATATTAATTTTAAAAAGTGCGGAAAATATGCACACATCAAATTGGACTAATTTTAGCCTTTGTAATGATTTACTTCTCACACTTAATGATGACCAAACTTTTTTTTAAAGCGAGAGAAATTATTATGCCCTATTGAGATTTTTTTAAAAAAGAGAAAAAAAATACAAGACATTTTTGCACCACTAACAGCAAAAAGTAAATCTCCTGCCCTGTAGCATCGCGGATCGTTCTTAGAGAGAGACAAATAATGTTAGTTCAAGTGGGTTTTGAATGTTTTTTTTTTCTCTCTCTCTCTCTCTCGTCGCCTGCAGAGATAAGGGCTTCTCTGTGTGTCTTCATTTGTCTGTGGGCGGTAACGTTTTCTCCTCCAATCCTTAAGTCTAATATCTCTCCATTTCCCCCAGCGATTTCACGACTTAGATGCATGCATATTTATGAGGTTCACTTTCATGAGCTTTTTTTTTCTTCTTCTTCTATCATTATTATTATTTTTTTGGCTCTTGTCCGCGACGACCGTGGACGAGAGGAGCAGTGAGAGGGAGAAATAAATGGTTGCGTCCTTTTAACTTGGTCCAAAATCGACTATTCATCGCAAGCCCCCTTCTCGAATTAAACCTCTAAATAAAAAAAAAAAAAAAAAAAAAAAAAAAAAAGTCTGAGAGAACTTAAACGAGGGGGGGGGATTCTCATTCAGTTTGGACGCGTGTTTCCCCGTGGTTCATCTTGATGGATGAAAGCGGGCTTTTGGAAAAGAGATTGCTCAGCACTGGAATAGACTTCTCTCTGTGTGTGTGTGTGTGTCCCCGTGTCCTCCGCAGCACACCAGTTAAAAATGATGGACTACTCCTATGACGAAGACTTGGACGAGATGTGTCCCGTGTGCGGAGACAAGGTTTCAGGATATCACTATGGACTGCTGACCTGCGAGAGCTGCAAGGTTGGTGACCCTCGAATTCCAAAAAAAAAAAAAAAAACAAAAAAAAAACTGTTACAGTAATATTTTTTTTGTAGTCGTATGCTTGTGGTGGCCTTTGCATATTTGCTTTAATGTCTGTATACACTTGTGTGTGATAGTGTTGGCTGTGTGTGACTAAATAATGGCATTAATGTGAAGTTCCTGTATGTGTCAGTGTATATGTTAGTTAATTATTGATGCAGATGACTATTTAAGAGTGAGTTTCGTGTGCCTTCTGATATTATTCAGTCACTTCCTTGAGCATTAGAGATACTTGATAAGTTAATTCTGTTGTGCATTGTGGTATTAAATATTTGTATCTGCACAACTGCCGTCTTTTTGCTCTCTAGGCATTTAATCTGACAGTCTTTTCTAGAGTGACTTGCAACAAGTGTAACAGTAGAGCACGAATTTCAGTTTCCTCGCCCTTAACATTACAGGAAAACCCACAGTAAAGAGGCCGAGGGGTCAAATATTGTTGTGACAGTTGATCTAACAAACTCTTCCTGTGAGTGTCAGATGATTTTGTGAAGTGTGCAATGGTACGGAAAAAAAACACAGGAGTTCAAAAGCACGCACAAGGTTTTTTTGTAGTTTTTTTTTTTTTTTTTTGCAACCACCAACCAAGGCACGCGGGGGAGGATTTAACCCATGAAGCAAAGTACACAGTGCTGATGTTTCTGTTTGTACAAGCTTGTGCCCCACTGTCTGAAACCCTCATCGCAAGTTCATTAGGAGCTCAGCGGCGCAGTCTGGTAGCCGAGTGTTTCCATACGCCACTTAATAATGAGGCTGCCGCAAAAGCAAACTGTTGCAGCTTAATTTGAGCTCAATCAACAGCCTGTTTGTCCCTCTCTGCCTCTGTCTGCTGCTCCCCTCAACGTGGCACTAATATGCATTTCCCAAGTTTTTATTTATGCTTTTGGTTCAGTGAGGCCCGTCAGCACAAAATTAGGCTAAGACAAATGACTCTGAGTTAACACTATTCAGGGTAAAATTGCAGCTCTCGGTATTGATGCGGCAGTGCACATTTCTTGCCTATGTGGTCATTATTCAAAGCAGATGTTATAGATTTTATCCCATATTATGACCTTGAGATGCTAAGCATTTGGTTGAAGGCAGGCGTCAGTGGCATCTCTGCTGCTTTTCAGCCTCAGCACAGCTCACAGACTGCTGGAGAGCCAGTGCACACATTTCCCATTTACGTTGGAAAACACTCTGGGGTCGTGCACATGTGTGTGTGTTTGTGTGTGTGTGTGTGTGTGTGTGTGTGTGTGTGTGTGTGAGCATGCAGGATGCAGATGAAGAGGTCTTTTATAAAGTACTGTATATCCTTGTTGAAACTTTAATAGTATTGATAATTACCTGCAGCTTGCTATTGATTATCTCTAAAATGAAGGCAGCGCGTTCATTAAAAGTATGATCATCAGGGGTGGACTGATTTATCGGTCAGCTGACATGTTACAAGTTCATTTTAAAATTGAACACGCGCTACATCAGCCAGGAAGTGCATTAGATCTCCGGGGCATGCTCCGGGCCAAGGTAAGCTGCCTAAAAACAAAAGTAAATTTTAATTCTTAGTTTTCTGCTAAAAAGAGAATGCACCATTACCCGAGTATTTTTCAGCTTATAGCGAGCCACCCCCAAAATTGCTCCCGTGGAGAGGGCACACACATGATCAGGGTCTAGTTTACGGAGCTTTGCGCGTAAGAAACACACACATGCACATAGAGAAAGATCCTCCCTCAAACTCAGACTTTGCTCTCGACATATGTACACTAACGCGTCTGCCTTGTTACATCCACGCGGCACTTGCAGTGTTTTTACTGATACACACCAGACCGTAGAAAGTAAAAAATGGAACCACATTGTGCCTGGGTAACAACAAGAAGCTGAAACAAGGTGCATGGTTCAACAGGTCTTTTTTAAAAGACTTTCAAGAGGCTTCTAGGAGAAGCGGAATAACCTTAAAAAACAGAGAAATACTGACGCTACTGAGAGGTCAGAGGTCAAATTGAGTGTGCAGTGGGTATATTTAAAAAAAAATATATGCTTAAGATCTGTAGAAGATGAAGAGAATAAATATGGGCAGAGCAACATGGACCAGTGAATGTTTTTTGAATGTTACATGAGCAAGTAACACAGGTTGCCGGGATCAGAAGAGATAAAGCAGTGATATTAATTATATTTCTGAGTCCTTGTCTGGTCAGTATTGTGCGCAGTGAAAGCGATTTCCTGGTTGCTGTTTGTGTGCAGTGTTTTTACGATGGAATACCAAGGTCAGGGATACCCGAATGTTTCAACTTATCTGAATGTTTCCTGTGCGCTGTCTGGCTTAGGATTTCAGATTAGTACGGCAGGTTCTGATATCACGTTGGTTAGAAGGGCAGAGCTGTTTAAAAGGCACAAAAAAAAAAAAAAAAAAAGCCTCGAGGAATGCCATTTTTGGTTTGAGTTGCTGCTCAGAGTTCAGGACTGCTGCAGTTTCAGTTAGATGTCGTCCGCGTAATCCTCAGACGTGATATTGTGCGGTTTTTAAAGCCAGTTCGAATCCAGTTCGCTTCAGATATTTATAGCACATGCAGTGTGTTAAATGGAAAATTGGAGAGAAAGAAGTTCTCTCTGAAGCATGGATTTTTTTTTTTTTTGGTACAGAGAAGTCAATAATCCAAAACCGAGAGCAGTGCTTTTTTTTTTTTTTTTTTTTGACAGATCAGGCAATGCAGATTGTCAATTAAATTTGTGTTTGGTGAGATATTGACAGCAGCGCATGCGTTTTTTTTTTATTTTTATTTTATTTTATTTTAAAGACCAGGTTTAAAAATTCTCCTCCTAGGTTATGGATCGAGAATACGTTAATACCATCCTCTCTGCGTTTGATTTCCACTGCTGCTGATGATAATAAATTCCATGTTGCAGGTATGAATCTGTGTAATCCCGGAACTGTGAATTATGGATATAATTTATTGGATTTTCCTGGACTCCTGTGCTCACGTTTTTCAATAATTAAGCCGAGAGTTGAAAAAACGCCTTCCCTTCAATTCCCAAAGTCTTTACGTGAACAGAGGGTATTGAGAATACTAATGGCATTTTTTTTTGACAGAAACCAAATTAGAATTTCAACCTTTTATGATACAGTTTATAATGAAATTATGACAGTCTATATCTAAAACAGATATGTGGAGAATTGATCTTTTTCTCATGTCAGAATAAAATGATCTAATTTAAGTTTATGAATAATTTCATTGTGAGATTTTACTAGGAGCTATAACAAATGCTCAGATTTAAACATGACTATAAAACAAAAAGAAATTTGTTTTTAAAAAGCATGGCCTCATGTTCTGCTTCTTATTCCGTGCCTTCACAGTATGTATTCTTAAAGCCTTATATAAATGTGTGTATAGCTTTCAGAACTTCTGTGTGTGTGTGTGTGTGTGTGTGTGTGTGTGTGTGTGTGTGTGTGTGTGTGTGTGTGTTTGTGTGTGTGAGCATCCATTTAAGCCTGTCCCTCTCCATCTGTCTGGGAGTGTGAATGGGCCAATTACCATCGCATTGCAGGGGTCAAGCGGGTTGATGTCTTAATTGGTTCTCTCCGCAGGGCTTCTTCAAGCGCACCGTCCAGAACAACAAGCGTTACACGTGTATAGAGAACCAGAGCTGCCAGATTGACAAGACCCAGAGAAAGCGCTGCCCGTACTGCCGCTTCCAAAAGTGCCTCACTGTCGGCATGAAGCTAGAAGGTACGGCTAACATGTTTGTATTCTCGCTGCTCTCTGTGTTTGGTTCTAAAAGCAGAATGACCTCAAACTTTTTACTCATGTTTGTTTTCGGTAACTCAACTTGCGTCCGGCTCAGGCGCGAGGTTATGGTGAGCTGCACTGCACGGGAGCGACGTGCTGAAAGTTCAGCAGTTGTCTGGGTGAATAACGAGGAGCGGATAAAAGTTCGGGGACACTTCTGAGCGGACAAATAAGACACAGCTGTTGCTTAAGGCAGCAAGGGTTTTCAAATGCACACAACCGGCAATTATAACCGACTTACCACTGCGATTTCAAGGTTTTGCTCGAGGGTTCTGAGCAGGTGGATGTCGCTTGTGTTGAGCGTTTAACTTTCCAGGAACCAGTGGATTTGGTCAAGTGAAAGTCAACTGCTAAGTAAAAGTAGTAATGTGGCAAAATAAACACATGTAGTGTGAATAAACAGCACGCCGTATACAGAATTGAAAGCATGGGGAAGCTGAAATGCTGAAATCTGAGTAAAAAGGCAAATAACACAGGAAACACTCAAGTATGGGAACTGTGGTTACCGCTTGTAAAATGTATCTTAGCCACTGGATGCAGTACACAGCCCAAAGGTTCACTTTCACTTTAAGTATTTATAAAATAGGACTGCATGCTCGCGGAGAATATTTATGTATTTATAGCGCACATGCAGTGTAATTCATGAATACTGTACCGCGTATTTTGTCCATTCTGAGGTTTTTATAGTAAACACCGCTCGCTACACACACATGATCTTAACGGCGCACATCTGCGCGAGTGGAAAAGCAGATCCAGACAGCGTCATCTCATTCAGCCGCGCTGCATCGTATATTTTTCAAGATATGATGCCTGTTTGCAATTACTGCTTCTGAAAGTTGTGGAGGAAAAAATTAGAACATGGAGCAGCCGAAATTGTAGGTTGACTGCTTCTGGACTTCCACAGAGGTGTTTAAGAAAAAAAAAAAAAAAAAAACTCTCTCCCGAAGTTCTAGTGAAACAGACAGAGCTTGTCTTTTTCCATTTGTTTGAGTCGAGTTAATCACGGCGCAGTGGAGTTCTCCCACTGTCAATGTGAATGTCGAGACATTTAACAAAAGGTCGCTACAGAGCGATCGGCCCGTGTGGAAGGAGAATATTGTGTTTATTTAAACGTCTGACCGAGAAAACCTCGGCGATCATTATGAAGGGAAACCTTTCACTTCAGCCAGTACGCTGAAATCCGGCCTTGCTTACTGAGATGGGTCGAGGGGTGGAGGGGGGGAGCTTGGGAGGGGGTGGGGCTATCTGGTAGCCCCTGTGCACTTAAATTTGCCAGACAAAGTAATAGATAAAATATTAGACTTGGCAGCAGGGCGAGAATGGTAATGATGATACTTTTGGCTGGAGCATCTCGAGGCCTTCTTGTTTAATTTGACCACGGCTCAGGAGCTTTTTATATATATATATATTTATATCTATATATATGTACGGCTGCAGAGAAGTGAAAAGACAGTAGAAGGAGAAGCATTCTTCGTCTGCTCTAAAGATGACATTAGATTTTTTTTTTTTTTACACACATTCAGAAATTAATTGATAGTCAGACTATGTGGTCATCTTTAAATGAAGTGTAAAAAGGATTTAAAAGCCTAAGGTTACAGGACATTGGAAATATTTAAATAACGTTAAGGCGAAACGTCTTCGCACATTTCAAGCTCGGTTCAAATGTCCCCTAAAGAACTAACGTGAAATAAGAAATAACCGCATTAAAAATGTTAATACGTTAAAGAAATATGACCCTGACAGCGTGAAAGTAAAACAAAGACAGCCTAACAAGAATCTTTCCGGAGGCTCCTTCCTATACCTGCCATGTGCGCTGTAATTAATTGCTGTTAATTGTGAATGGCCGCTGGGCAGAATGTCCCGGCCCGTCATTTTTCCAGCTGACGCCGGGTGGGCAGGGGGGCAGCGTTTGATTTGTTTTGCTTGCGGTAACTTTCAGCTCGGGGGCAAGACGGGGGCCCTGCAGCACTCTGTCAGGGGCCAGAGGCTCCGGTGGGCGACTCCTGCCACAAACAGTGAAGACCTCCCGTACAGAAAGGCTGACACCCCTCACCCCCCGCCCCCCGCACACACACACTTACCACACACTACACACACTCACATACAGCTCTCCCTGGTAAACACATACATATATTCATGAGGAGCCCACAAAAAAAAAAAAAAAAAGGTGTTCAGAAGGCCACCGGCAGGAGGGAGAAGCTGTCGTTTCATCTCAAAAAATGTGTACAAATGCGGTGAAGGAGGAAAGGGGGTTTAGGGTCAGGTGCTCAGTTATTGCAGTCTCTCCGTTCCATTACACAGCTGCTCGCAGCCTGTGGCAACATGTGACTGCAGCGTAAGTGCAAAACAAGCATGTGGAAAACTTGAACGTTTACTCAAACTGTATTTTCCTGCATTCTCCTGTTTACTTTTGTCTTTCTGGAATTGTTGTTTGTTGATAAATGTGCCAACTGGAGACAGTCTGTGCAGTTTCAGTGGGCTGCGAGGGAGGTAGCTGCGATGAAGTCTGTGTGAGTGTGTGTTGGTAATGTTGCAAAACTAAAAAAGGAATCAGTAAAACCAGGTGAAAAGGTAGATGAGTGCATAATCCCAGATTTGAGGATTATTATCTTGACCTGAAAACAAAACTATTTAAACTTGACAACACCAGGCAAAGATGTTAAGTAATTCATATATATCATACTATGTTTTACCTTTGACCTAATGTGTTAACATTCAAGATGTTTTCCAAAATTGAGGAAACTAATACCAGGTTGAAACCCAACAATTAACAGTTAATTTAATGTTAGCCACATAGCCTCGGTTGCCAACATTTCAATTGTAGTATTTATTAAAAACATTGATTTTTTTTTTTTGCTGATAAAAAAGCATCTTTACTCTGTCAGTCTAAAATTTCAAGTCACGTCACGGCGCTTGAAAAATGAGAAATGGAAAGAAAAAAGAAAAAAAACAGCAACACATGGAGCATTTAAACCGCCCAAATGCTGTGGAAGCCCGTGCTGTATCTCTGCCAGCGTTGACTCATTGAGACGCACAAAAAAAAAGAAAGAGAAAGAAAAAGATTTGATCCACGAGAACGTCATTCTCTAAAGCTGATGAAGCGTGCCGTATCTGAACAGCTCCCACCGGCACCGTTTCCCTTTTTTTTTTTTTTTTTTTTCTGCTCGCTAATAGTTGCCTTGCATCATGTGCTTCACTGAGCCGCCTAATACTTCCTCCGCGAGTGCATCTTCTTAAAGACTGAGTGGTATTTGAGATGTGGCGAGTTTGAATGCGCCCTGTCTCCTCGCTGAGTCTGTGTAGTGTTTGAAAATTGAAGTTGACGTAACAGACACAAACTTTTTTTCTTTGTCTGATAAAATGTTGATTTTTTTTTTATTATTGGCCTACTACTGAATCCTGGATACTTTTAACATATAATAACTTTTTTTTTCGACTTGTTGCTCTCACATGAGCTGAGACTCTTAACAGTCTCCCTCATCTATTACATTTTCCACCAGTCTTTTTTTTATTTATTTATTTTTTTTTTACCCGAAAGTCAATCCTGTTCATTAATTTCCTCCAATTAAATCCCTGTGAAGAGCCACTCATGTGAAAATTAGCACCACCAGCTGAGTGTTTGTATATTCCTCTCTGCATCTCTCTCCCTCCACTTTTTATTTCCCGCCTGTCTCCAGCCCTTTTCGCCCTGATTTGTCTTCCATCAGCTTCCCAGCACCTGCGGTGGAAGGCTGGGAGAGCTGTCCTATTACTTATGCATAGGTATCATAGGTATTCATGTGTGTGCATGGGATAGGGCGCATCCAGAGCAGGGGCCGGGGCCCCGACATGACAAACAGGGTGTCAGCAAGGCTCCGCGGGACCCATTAATATGCCGGCAGCCGACAGGGATCCTCACCTACGCACGCTTAATATTCCTGTATATTAAACAACCATAAATCAGAGGATATAAGCATGGAGGGCTGTGTGCGTGTGTTACGTGTTTGAGTGGGCTACATGTAGGTGTGTGCATTGGAAGATGTTGCGCGGTGTGCTGGCTGTGTAGTGCAGTGCTGGTATGTGTTTGAGATGTGCAGGGGGCTCTGGCTACTTTTAAGGAAAGCGAAACAGAGCTGTACTTTGCTCGTTTTGGGAATTTGAGGGTGGTTTGTGCATTTGTGTGAACGTGCTCTCGGATTTTAAGGAAGGGAAACTCTGAGTGTAAGACAGCATCAGCCTTTTAGCCCGTCTTTGGTCCCAAAGCCTCGCTGCTAACCCAGAATATCTCCCGACTCAGATCCTTTTCATACTAACAGAATTAGGCTTCTTGATCTCGGTCTTGCTGCTGTTTCCCTTTTCACTATGTGATTTCTGTATATCATTCTTCAGCTTTCATTTTCTTTTTTTTTTTTTTACTCCTCTGCACTCGTACGTGATGCTAAATGCTGCTGCATTCTTTGCCTTTTCAAGAACTCCTACAGGACATTTTCAGCTGACGATGCTTGCATTTGCGTAGGAGGCCGTCATAATCTTTTTTGCTTTGTCTTGTTTATGCCACACAAACTGCAAACCTCCAAAAACACCCCCTTCCTGCAGCTACACAATTTATATGTTGTACTTTTTTTTTTCTTTTCTTTTTACAAATTTCCATTTTACAGCTGTATATGTAGCTTTTAACCCTCTAAAGATGCGGGATCATCTGATTTCTTTGTGATCATAAAGTCAGCCGCTGCCGCATTCAACCTATTAACATCTCTTCACCTCATTCAGACACACATGCTCATCTTTATCCCCTCCGTACACGGGCGTGCAAGCCCCCCCTCCCATATTTAATCTGTGTTACATTAATGCAAATCACCTTGTTTAATTAGAGACAAAGAATCCCTCTCTCTCTCTCTCCGGCTATCTGTGTGTGTCTGTGTGTGTGAGTTGTAGCGGGACCTGCATCCTCCCCCCTCCCCATCCGGATATTCATGATGTGATGTGGGTCCCAGGGTCCGAGGCGGGCAAGAAAGCCAGTCAGGACCTAATTTCGTTTTCCCAGTAGGGCCAACTATTAGTTTCTCAGCTCATTAATTACGCTGTTGTGGAGAATCATTAATAGTTAAAGTCACCCTACAATAATGTATAATGGATACGTTTGACAGGGGCTCCTTATTTCTTCTTTATTTATTTATTTTTTTATTTTTTGGGCGATGAAATTTTTAACGCTCATGATAATCCGTGAGACTTTGCTCGGAGTTGACCTCAAGCGTGATATGCGAGTGCGTGCATAAATTAAATACCATTTAAGCCGTCAGGGGCTCTCCGAGGCGTCTGGCTCGCTCCCACCTCGCCACCTCTTCCTCCGCGGTCCAGACCTGCGTGTGATATTTACTATTTTAGCCGTTTTGTATTTGTGCGTGTGAAACGGTGAGACAGCCTGCATGTGGGTGAGACAGTGTGTGTGTGTGTGTGTGCGTGTGTCCCTCTCGGCTCCTCTCCCTCAGATCAGCGACAGACGCATTTTGTGACGGAGGTCATTAAAATCACTCCCAAGGCAGCCCCGGCGTGTGCGTGCGTGTGTCTGGCCATCTTTACGCCCCAACTTCAAAACCCCAACACGCCCTCTCCACACCCCCTCTTCAATTTTCTCCTTCTGTTCTTTCATTCATCTGTCAAGACATTGCAAGTTGGAGTGGGCCCAAGCTGGATGGCTGCGTTATCTGACTATTTGGTCTCTGCGAGCAGGTCAAATGTATGTGCATTCATTTGCTTTAAAGGAAAGAGACGCTCTTACCGTGCACAATAAAACATAAATCGGTTAATTCTCTGGAATATTGGTACAAGTTAGTGTTTTTCTGCTGCACACGAGTCCCAGACGTCCTTTAGCTCGCTGCACGCTGGGCTCGGCGAGCCTCGTCAGGGTAAGAGGTAATTAAGTATGAATAATTAACACCGCTGCCCCCCAACCGAGAGAGAGCAGAGCCGCTTCCCCATGGCAGCAGTCAGCCAGATCACACATGGCCCTCGTAGCGGTCCACTGTGTGCCCAGTTTGTTCATTAGAAATGCCCGCAGCACAGACTCGTTGTGATCCTCACCACAGGACCCTGCACCAAGAGCGGAAGGCAGGGGGTATCAGGGGTATGTTTGTTTCATCTGAAAAAAAAAAAAAAAAAAAAACGAACACACATTTACTTTTTATCAGGCTCTTCACATTTACCATTTTTTAAAAACGAAAAAGTTTCCTCTAATTAAGAGTGACATTTTAAAAGCTTGTGCAAAAAAAAAAAAAACAGCGTTTTGTTTGCGTTTTATACCGATACTTGCTTTTTTTTTTTTTTTTTTTTCCACGTACTATGGTTTGTGAATGGTGGACGGAGAGATGGCCAGCTGTACAATGATCACTCAGCGGAGCAGTTCATTGACGTTTGAATCTCTGGTCAATGAGTAACGTTGCTATCTGTTAGATCTGCAGGGTTTAAGAGTCAACAGGTAAATTCCAAGCGTAATCACCGCATGAAGACCTTTGCACTACATACGAGTTACAAATGAGGATAATAACATCCATGTATGGTTTTCCTAAAATAAGTGTGTTGTCTGTAGTGTTTTTCCATCCTTTCAGAGGGCTATGAAGCTCATTATTTGTACAGCTTCATGAAGGAAGTATGCGTTATACTGAATAATCTAAGCTTAAAGATTGCGTTAACAATTGCATACAATGGCTGTTTATTTCATGAACACTGTCAAGAACGGCAGAGCTAACACGGTCTTCCACCTTCCTTGTCTCCTTTTTTCCCCCTGTCCTTCCTGTCAGCTGTGCGGGCGGACCGAATGCGGGGCGGTCGCAACAAGTTCGGCCCCATGTACAAACGCGACCGGGCCCTGAAGCAGCAGAAGAAGGCGCTGATCCGAGCGAACGGCCTGAAGATTGAGGCCATGAGCCAGGTGATGCAGGCCGTACCTACTGACCTCACTATCTCCTCAGCCATCCAGAACATCCACTCGGCAGCCTCCAAGGGCCTCCCGCTGAGCCACCACGCCGGCCACCACACCAGCCACCATCACCACCACCACCACCACCACCATGCCACTGCTCTGCCCCCCACAGACTACGACCGCAGCCCATTTGTCACTTCGCCAGTCAGCATGGCCATGCCGCCGCATGCCGGCAGCCTGCAGGGCTACCAGGCGGCATATGGACACTTCCAGGGCACGCGCACCATCAAGTCCGAGTACCCAGACCCGTACACTAGCTCGCCAGAGTCCATTATGGGCTATGCCTACGTCGACGCCTACCAATCAGGCTCGCCGCCCAGCTTCCCCCACCTGATTGTAGAGCTGCTTAAGTGTGAGCCGGATGAGCCGCAGGTTCAGGCCAAGATCTTGGCCTATCTACAGCAGGAGCAGGCCAGCAGGGGCAAGCACGAGAAGCTCAACACCTTTGGCCTGATGTGCAAGATGGCCGACCAAACGCTCTTCTCCATTGTGGAGTGGGCACGCAGCAGCATTTTCTTCCGCGAGCTCAAGGTAGGTGTTCATTCTCTATTTTATAAAGTTTTATTTTATGTAATATATACTGTTCATATATATATATATATATATGTATAACTACCTTATTTTCATAGTCTGGGCCATTATTCCTATCTGCTGTATTTGAAATGCAAGTAACTAGACAGGCTTTCAGCAGCGCCAAGTCTTTCCCCATCATGACATCCAAAATTGACAGTACTTTACAGCTTGCGAACGTCGTCTGTTCCATCCTTTATCTTCAGCAGACCTTTAATCTCCTTTTTTAAGCTCTGGCCCAACGCTAATGCAGAATGCACAACGCTGTAGGGGGCAAGACGGTGTCCGCTCATAGCTGCCACCGCTCTCCGTCCGGCTGCCTGATCAAAATTCAGCAGCTAGTTGTATTTACCCGGCGCATGACACATTTCTGCCGTGTGTTTTGAAAACTTTGACTGTGAGCTTGAGGCACATTTCATTCTAATAGGAGCCCAGAGTTTTTTTTTTATTTTTTTTTTTTATGTGAACTGAATACCATTTCCTTGAAATATTCCTCAGATCTGTGTGATGATGTCCTGATCGTTTCATGCAGGACTCAGTCACAATGGCAAAATATGCTTTAATTAATTTTTAGACCGTGGTGTGGACGTTCCTCAGAAGCATATTCTCTGGTTTTATGCATTAATTCTCTTCAAACGGCAAAAACGAGTCCCGAAAAACACCGTGTCCTGAGTGAATGTTTATCACAGCCTGTCCCAGCTGACCAATAGTAACCATCCACCAATGTCTCGCTCCAAAATGTAATAATTCCCGCTCCTATTCATCGCTGAGCTCAAGGGAGAGTCTCCGGTGTGCGTTTGTACGCTCTCAGCTTTATTTGCTCTGAATGAAGGTTAATGTTCAGAGCGACATGAAAGGCATTTGATTAGTCCGTGTTTCACCTGTTTTCCCTCCCCTTGTCTGATTTCTTTCACTCTGTTTGTTTCACGCCGCCGCATCGCCAAAGGCTCAGCTGCATATTCATGGGCCTGGGCCTGTTGCGAAATCCCCTCCAAATATTTAACATTATTTTGTTTTCAAAAGGGGGAAAAAAAAATAACAAATGAAATAAATGCAATATTAAAAAACGGAGCCAATTACAACGCGGACAAGAGTCCTTGAAAAACACATGTTGACATTTAGCACACGCCGTCTCCCCCCATTGACATTTTTGAGATCTGTATTTGCATTCACCCCCAGATGCACATAGGAGACACGCGCTCGCACGCGCACACAAAGGCTCATTGTAGGGTGTGGCCGCAGCTGATAATTGTGTGTGGTTTGCCCATTAACTTTGAATGATCATTTTTGCTCCATTGTGCGGCCTCTCTATTTCTCGCACCCTCATCCTAATTCAATTATCTCACCCACTTGCGTTTGTCACTCCCTGATTTGCCGCTGAATGAGCTATCATTATGTTTGCCTAATGACTACCCATTTTACCGGAGCTTAATAGTAATTGAGCCGAGTGCCTGTTACAAAGGTAGAAAATGACCTGGGCTCAATGCAGGAGGAACCTCTTCCTCTACCTCCAACCCTACAGGAAAAAAAAAAAAAAAAAAGCCTCCCGTGTTTCAGTTGCGCGGGCTCCAGTGGTTTTTGGGGAGGTGAAACTGCATTTTCACTCAAGTGATGGAGATAATTAAACTTATCCCCCCTTTCCCTGTTTTTAAAGAGTCATCTAAAGCACAGGGGGTGGGGGTAGGGGGTGGGGGATTTGACAAATAATGTGCTAGCTGCGGCTCTGGCAGATTTTCCCACAGTTCCTTGCTCGCTTCTCATTAGTGGGAAGATCGCTGAGCAACTGATAAGTGCTGGAGATGGTGAGAGGAACATGCAAAACAGATTAGTTCTTTGAATGCTTGATGCTAGTGCTGAAAATTTAAAGGTTTGTGATTTTAAAATATGTCCCCCAATTTGGACTGCTGATTCCAAGCTCATTATGGTTGCGGCCGGAGAGTGTGCGCACTGTGCAGAATGCGCGCATAAAGGCGCCGTCATTAAGTTCTAGTGGCAGCTTTTATGTGTTTGCCGCTACCGTGCAGTTTGACACCGGTCTGTGGAGCAAAGCCCACCTACGACCTCTGCCCCTTCCACGGTGTTTATGCCTTTATCTGTGCGTGTCCGTGCATGCGCCCTATGGCAAACATTGCTAATGTTTAGCTCCACAGATGCAGATAAAAGGGACCTCCTGGAAACAGCGTCTCGGCGGTTTACAGTAACTTCTGATTGAAAATACAACGTTTCTGAATCCTGTCTGACCTTCAAGCATCTCCCGCTTACACAAATGCGAGATCGAGCCCGGGACCAGAAAGACAGGAAGCAGGAGCAGAATTAAAACTTTGTCACAGGAGCAGTGTGCCGCTGTAGGAAGTTATAAATACACTTTCATCATACACACGCGCGCACAGAGACACACACACATAGCCACATTAAGAAATAGACACCACTCACGCATAACGCACAGCCCGTCTTGCTATTATTAGCACGGTAAGAACAAAAGAATTTCTCCGGTAATAGAGCCAAGCTGGAAGGGTGTGTGCGGGGCGTCTGCCAAAAAGTGTTTAAAGATTTAGTTTCCATAAGTTGGCCTCGGTCACGGGGCTCATAAATATTTAGCCATTAGGAGAACCTTCTAAAGAGCACTCGCTATTCTTTTCCAGTGCAGCAGGCCGCCCCGCTTTCCTTCTGGGAATGAGGCATGACGTGAGGAACGTTTATTTCTAACACCTTAGGTCCGAGGAGGGGCGGGAGGGCCCTCGCCGCCGAACCCGCCTCGGATTTGATTGGTTTAACACGTCGACAGTTGGAGCGTGACAACGTCTGGCGCACTGGTTTTGAAATCAGCGAAAAAAGTGGAGCGATGAGGGAAGGTTTTGGCCGCGCTGAGGCAATGATCGCTTGTGGTTGCGTTATAACATTTTAAGTGAGTTGGAGACAGGTGCATGGGTGGATGAAAAAGAAAACATTCTGTGCGAATTCTATTCTGCCCCTATATTAGAAATTGGGCATGCCAACATATCAGTGCTGTTAAAAAGGTAGATTTAGGTCCTTTTTAATGTGTGTATTGATTTTTTTTTTATTATTATTGTTATATTACATTATTGCTCAGGTGTTAGAGAACCTTGAGTCTTGGCTGAACCTCGTAGCTGCCACGAGAAACTGCAGGGACTTTTAGAAAGGTTTAATGTTTGATTAGTGTCCTTTCGTTTGTTCCCGAAAAATGTAGATTTTCCCTACGGTTGTGTCATTGTAGGTCAGTGTCTGTTCATTGTCACGAGTCTGGATGTGCCTCATGGTTTGTTTTAATGTTTGCAAAATCACATCGGTGCTTAATCCTGTATAGGGGTGGGAGTGTCAATCCCCACCCATGTACAGAGCGCGTTCAAAGCAGGGAAACAAATGTGTTTGTCTCCCGGTGACATTTGTTAGCTGGTGTTCTGCCATGCCTCCCCTCCCTCTTCCTCCGCTGTCCTGCTATGAACCCCCTCAGCCTGCCTTGGTGCCAACCGCAAGGCCGATAGATCATGTTAAAAAAAAAAAATGAGCTTCAACGTTTCTTTTATAAGAGCTACTGGTCTTTAACTTTTTACATGAATTTTGCCGTTTGTTGGGTTAAACGGGCCCAGAGGTACTTACTCGGCTTTAAAAAGATAAATAAACCGCCCTGTCACTGAGGGAGACTTATTTGACTGAAAGTAAATGAGGCAGGTTATGAGAGACTGGCCACAACGCATCTAAAAATATGAGTGTAAAGACGCACATGTGCCTCTGTATTTTACAAATAAAACTCAATAATATAATAAACTAAACTTAAGTCTTGTAAGAGATAATACTCTTTCTGTCTTGCAAACGCCTTTAAAGTTCACAGTTGAGTGCTAAATTACACTTTTAAAAAGAGACGGGCTGACAAAATTTGAATCTTTCCATCAGACGAAATGTTTTCTTGTTCTTTAAAGCCCATTGTTCCTGTCTGGATTCATCATGAGAATAAGGTTGCGTGTGTATTAGCACCGTGTCTACGTATGCGTAACGGTGACTCATACTGTAGCTTCTCCGGCGCTACCCTCTCCTCCATTGTTCCAGCGTACGGGATGGCTAGCCTCACTCCCACCACCCAACACAATGGGAAGGAGTTTTATTTTAGAGGGGCGATCGGGGACTATTGATGATTCATGTGTTTATATCTCACCTTCCTAACTGTACTCCCTTTTCACCACCCCGCCCTCTTCCCTCTCCGCACCTCTCTAATAAGAAGGATGTGTGTTCGGTGCCGGGACAACAAGCACCTTCGCGGGCCTTGTCAACACGCAGCACACAGAGCTTAACAAAGCGAACATCTGTATAGAGGTTAAAGCAGTTCAGCCGTTTCACAGAGAAGAAAAATGCACCGTCACTTACACTGTCGTCAGTACAGTTCTTTTCGTTTCTTTCTTAAAGCTAATTTTTAAACTTCCCACGATTCTTTTCAACAAAATGTGTCTGTCATGTGAATGCGTGATGCTAGAATGCAACAGATACTTGAAGAATCCCACAGGAGGACCAAATGTGAACCTTAAATCTAACGCAAAACCCATGCAAAAATGATTAACAAACACTGTGCAACTTTATATATATATATATATGAGGAAATGTGGTGCCCATGTTTATTTTAGCAGCCGAGGGATGGTTGTTTGGGGGTGTAAGGGGGGGATCCCAGACAGGTTTTTGTGCTGCTCTGCGTCTCTTTCTTCTTTTTTTTTTATGTTTTGCCCTGCTCTGCATGTATGCGGGAATGGCAAAAGCAGAACTGAGGGCCATTATGTTGAGGAAGAACTGTATTAGAAGTCTCGTTCCCTGGGAAAGCTCCCAGCTGAGATGGGACGGCCATATTGGATAAACAGATGGCGGGGGAGAGGAAAGGACAGGCGAGGAGAACAGAGGTGAAACAAAGAGGGGAGATGTGAGGAGGGATGAGCAAAGGAGGAATGCGGGGAGAGCGGCGGAGAGAGGGAAGGAGAGGAGAGGGAGTAACAAAAGAGGAGAGGAGAGGAGAGGAGAGGAGAGGTCATCCCCCAGATCTTTCTTATCATATTTGTTCTCGGGTGCTGTCAATTTCCTATTAAAAATGAAATAATTCGGTGGAACTACAGTGTCTCGCTCAAGGGCACTTTCTTTAAAATACTGATGAACATGACGGCTGAACATAACATTTGAAAAAGAAAAAGAAATTTGCTTGACTGTAATGTTATGGCTATATTACATATAAAGTATATATAAAGTGCAGGACACCACATTTGATATAACCTAACATTAAGCCACCCATCATTTTCAAAATGAGTTCCCCCAAAAATCCATACAAAATTAATAAAAATCTGCAAATCCCCCTCCCCCCCAAAAAATAAAGAACTCCTGGCCATTTAAAGTCTTGAAGAATTATTTACTTCTGCGCCAGTTTATTCCAGTACTTTTAAGCGGCTGCCCATCAGTCAATCACACTGTATGACAGATCCCCAGGGCTGGACAAGAGGATGGTGTGAGGGGGTGAGGGAGGGGGTGATGTTCACATCTCGCACCTGAATATTCTCGACTTATAGATTTACCTGAGTGAATAATGTAAGGTCTTCTGATGCGCCTCCACACTACACTGCTGCATAATTTCACCCCCCTCCCCACACCCCCTCCATCTACATCCATAAATATTACATGAATTTACTTTGGTGAAATTATACTTACACCACCCACCCGCCCAGTTCAGACTGGAGGGTCTTTTTTTTCTACACACACACACATGCACGCACACCAATCCACATCCACGGTAATTTAATTTTTAATTTTTTTTTTTTTTACCATGACCTATCCAGCAGCAGTTTAATTTTCAAGGTGCATGTAGATGTTTGTGTGTGTGTGTGTCAGGAGCGTAGGGGGTGTATTGCCCCTGCTCTGCGTTGACCGGTGATTGCACCTTTTCTTTTTTTTTCTTCACACCCCATAACTGAGTGGAAATTAATAAGCCGTTTTAGGCGTGATCCGTGAACCCTGGGAAGTGGTATATCTATACCACCCCCCGAAACACACACACGCGCGCAGAACACAGGCACACACACACAGTGATGCAGAGCCTCGGGCTGCAATGTCTGTCTTGTCACAGAGGTCAACGGCCCTCCCCCCTCTCCTCCCCCCTCCTCCCCATCCCACCCGCAACAGCCTCCCCTCCCAACACCCCAATCCTGACAAACTGCGAGCGTGATGGGGTTGGCGGCCGCACGCAGTTGGCAGAGATTTGTAACTGTGTCCCTGGTCCATTGCATTTGAATTATTCTGCAGGTTGTGCTGCAACCCCCCCCCCCCCCACACACACACACACACACATCACACACTAACACCCCATAGCTTGCTTTACATTGAACAGGATGAAAGAACGTAAAGAGAAAGGTGGATGTGGAGAAATAGGACAGGAGAGGAGAGGAGACGTGTTGACTCTGAATGAGTTAAAAAGACAAATAGACAGAGGGGAGCAAAGACTGTGACATGGGACTGAGACTGAGCAGCAGCTCTGTGGCCATGAGGGAGCGAGGGAGGACAAACTCACACAGGGAGTTGGAGACAAAGAGATATAGCGAAGACGGAGACAGAAAAGAATTGGCCAAGAAAGAGAACGAGGAAAAGATAGACAGAAAAGGAGAGAACATGAGAAGGGGATAATGAAGGCCAGAGAAGGACAGAAAGAGGGAAATAAGGATGGGGTGGGGTTTCGGGGGTGGGGGGGGGGATTGGGGGGTTAAATGGGAAGATGAACAAGGGACCGTGAGAGGCAACGACCAAGGGCAAGAGGAGGAGGAGGAGGAGGAGGAGGAGGAGAGGGGGCACAGCGAAGGACAACAGGGGAGGGTGAAAGGAGGACCGGTAGGTTGCCGGGGTAGGGTGAGGGGGGGGGTGCAAAGAGGAGGGGGGAACAGGTGGAAGGTTAATGGGCCTGGAGCGGATCCACCAGACGCTCTTGGGCTTGATATATGGGCCCAGGGCCTGGCGCGGGGCGTAGGCTTTCAAAGATATATTATTTCATTTGAGGAGCAGCACCATTCTGGCCGACAACCCCCCCAACCCACCTCCAACCCCCCCCTCCCTTCCTACAGCCCAGCATTTGTCCAGTGATAGATGACACACACACACACACACACCCCAACACACGCACACAACCACAAATACGCATACAGTATTGTCCCCCCCACCAGCACATACTCCCATCGCTCCTGTTCAGACTTTTGTTGTAGTTGTCAGAACGGAATTTGAACTTACTTTAGTTTTGTCAATCTCTATTTGTCAACTACTTCTTTCTTTCTTTCTTTCTTTCTTTCTTTCTTTCTTTCTTTCTTTCTGTCTTTCTTTCTTTCTTTCTTTCTTTCTTTCTTTCCACCGGCCCCAGCCTCCCCCGCCGCTGCGCTGCGAGTCTTTCTCCCGGCAGCGGGCAGGCCTTATGTCTGGCTGTGTGTGTTTTTTTAAGTTGCTATTTTAGTGGTAACAATATCTGTTTGATCAGGAGCACCGGGTAGGAGCAAGAGTTTGGTGGTGGAGGTTCACAAAGGCCTCTTTTCATTCATAAATTATTGACCGTCACGCAAGACATCACTCCCCGTCTTTTTTCATAAATACTGTAAAACGGCCCTCCTGATTTTTTTTTTTTTTTTTTTTTTTTCATTGCTACCAATACAAAACGGGAAAGGTCGATGTGTTTTAAAGCCACAGTGCTCGGTCAGTCGGTAAAAGAACATAAGTCAGACATAACAGGGGGCGCTCTGTACCTGGAGGGCTACAGGTTGCACCTTCGCTCCTTCGCCTTCACTGGATGCCGTCACCTGCAAAAATCCTTCATAGTTGTACTGTGATAGCTTTAAGATTATCTCTACATCACTGTTCATTCGCCGGCATAGCACAGCACAGAGTCTGCATTTTTTTCAGCAGCCATTGCCATTCGGCTTGACTGCCCGGCAACCACTGATCTGACAGAAAGCAATGTCCTCCTCGCGTCCCCTGATGGTTGAGCATTAACATACAGCCGCTACAAACCCCGGAACGGTCCCGTAAGTCCCGACCCCGGGGGGGGGGGGGGGGAGTGCAGGAGGCCGGAAGGAAGAACAGGAAACTTGTTAAAAGAGAAGATTTAAGGTCGCACGTCCCAGAGGAGCGGCGGCTTTAAGGAGACGACGGGGGCTTTTAGCATGCGCAAAGTCTGCTCATGTACTTGTTGCTTTGATGAGGGATGAAAGGCTGTCATGAAGTACAAGTTTACAGAGCTCTGAGCAATGATAGACTCGACCGTCCTCAGGAACGTTTCCTCTCTCAAGGAGTCTTTTGCCTTCATTCTTTCACCGTTTCAACACTCAACGGAAATTGACGCTGAGCATGTGAGAACGGAACATGCCGCTGTTGACAGATGGACATTATTGGATCAAGTCTCCGCGCCACCACTTTAGACCTGTAGAAGAGATGTGTTGTTTTCTTGCTTTTTTTTTCTTTTTACCTATGTCTGTCTCTGTGTCTTGCGCCATCTCACCTCCCTTTTCAAGCCGCTGCTGATGTAGTCGCAAAGAAAAATGCCTCCTCTGTAGTTTTTCATTTTCAGGCAAGTTAACACGGCCTGATTCGCATTTGTGAGCACTTTGGGCGTTTGGCAGGAGAAAGAGCATGTTGCGTTTAAGTCTTGTTTGAGGATGATCAGGGTAAAAGCCTTTTTTATTGGCAGGTCATGCTGCTTGTTAAGACGGTGACGCAGGTGACTAGGCTGTGCTGTTAGCCCCGGTGCCCCCCGAACTAACACAGTTGTTCTTTCACAAGTTGGCGACAGTCAGTCAAATCGGCGGGGAGGGAGGGAGACACGGAGAGAGGCTGAAAGGAGCGGAAGTGAGAATGGAAGACGGAGAAATTGGGTAAACAAAGTGGATATGGGGACTTGATTTAGCCGGTCGGGCTGCTAACAAATCAACTCAGCGGTGTGCAAACAATTTACACACTCCACCAAAGTACAAAGCAACTTTCTCCCTCCCTTCTCCTCCTCTTGCAGCCATTTTAATCTACTTTTAATGCGGAAACCTTTGCTTCCCGTCCGTGGCTTCCATCAGAAGCTCTACAAGCAAAAAATAAAATGGTGCAAAGGTAAAATTAGAGTGCATCTTCATAAAAATACAAAAAAAACAAAAAAAAACAGTAGCACTGGGAGGCAATGTGTTGTTAGGCGACTAGTAAATATACAGACAGAAGTGTTGGCATTTTGCTTTTAAATAGCTCCCGGCTATAGGGTTTCGCGGAGGTCAGAGGGGCCGAGGTGTGGCTGCCGCAGCCTTACGTTGACCCTCAACCTCTAAACTAAATTCACCATACAGAACTATGCAAACATGTCAGTGAATTTATCTTCCTCCATTCGGGCCTGCCCGAACTTAATCTCTGTGCGGGAGACAGTTTGGAAGGTATCAAAGAACAAATAGCTCTAAAAGGGGCACCGTTGTTCCGTGCACCTACTGATTTCCTAGACTCATGGTATTTATGGACGGAACTGTAAAATCTAACGTTACTCAGTTTGAATAACTAACATGTCAAGGTACAACAACTAGTTTGCGAGTCCAAATTTGGTAAACCCGTTTTACTTCATATGAGATAAGATAAGATCTTTATATCGTAAAATAATTATTTAAGCTATTGTTGTTCAATAAACCCCATCATGAAACACAATGCTTCAACCTTACCGGGTAAGAAAAAAAGAAAAATACACATACAAAGTGACCCTAGCTTCTTGTGTTTCCAAGTTGCGTGGCCTCAATTATCTGCCTGTAATCCGGCCTGCCTAGAGGTTGTGACTGTGTCCGCCGCTTTCGTCACTAGGCTGTCAACAGTTGTCCCCCAATGTCTATTTTTGATGCTTATTTATGGCATGCCTATTCTGGATAGGGTGTGGGGAAGCTCGGGTCCTGGAGACAATAGATAAGACAGTGGTGGAGCGGAGTCGACAGCCCGCCGGCTAGTTTTACACTTAAAGAGTTGAGGGGTATTTATATTCAACTGGTAAGGCGGGTGATTGAATTTGCACACCGATGACTGATGCACGCACTTCGTAGGAGTAACACGAGACATTGTGGTTGTGTTGTGACGACGGGCGAGAAATTTCAATGGGGCTGCACGCCAAACAGCGACCCGGGCCGAGAAAAAAGGCTTTAGCCCTGCCATCAAAGTAGGACAAAGACACCTGTTCCCTATCCCTTACTTTGGGCGTTCCACTCTTTGCTGGTTTTAATTTGCCTCCTGCTCTTCTTATTTCTTTTACATTAGACCAGGACTTTTTTTTTATTACTCTCACACCATTCCCTCTTCCTCACTTCTCAATCTGCCAGTCTGTTTTTTCTGTTTCTCCCCATATATCATGGCTGCAAACCTGGCACAAGCCACGGATAAACGATTCCATATATGTGAAATAAAGGCATGGCACTAATAATAGCCATTACAGGCCCGCGTTCTTTTCGGATTGCGCCCTCTCAGAGGGGGATAAAAAAGGCTTTTCAAGCAAGCTGAAACAATGACGAGCAATAAACCAAATATGCCGAAAGGGGACTTGTTGAGAAAGGTGTCGACAACACCATTAAACTTCTAGAAATGAACCAGTGATGCTGAGCAAAAAAAAAAAAAAAACAGAAAGAGACAAGGTTTTTCAGGCGGCAAGCCGCAGTCTCACCTTCCCTTAGGCCAATGCTTTATGCACCACATGTTGCAATGCACTTCCCATCAGCAGCAGCAGCACCAGGCCTGCAGCAACAGTGCCACAGAGAGACATCTTTTTCCTAATCCAGATGCATTCGTGGCAGTTTCTGTCAGACAAGGCCTGGAGATGCACTTTGGGGAGAAGCAGGGCCCCATCTGTTCTGCGGCGTTGTGGTTTTGATGCCCCGACTTCCTTGTAGTTCGATGGTTTACATATCAGAAGCTCTGGAAATGTTCAATTAGGTAACTCAGATATTTAATTTGTGCATCAAGGGCTGTGATCTCAGTGATCTCTGGAGCGGTGCCACGCTTGGATGAGGATTCACAGCTGTTTGCTCTGAAACCCACCGCGTAAACCCCCTTACAACCCTCCCCCCCCAAGGAAAAAAAAAACATCCCAGTATGTCAAACGCTAATGGGAATATGTGTCTCCCACCCTCTCAGACAGAAAGCATCACTGCGTCAGTCTCTGCATTTTAAAACAGCTTCGGTCTTCCTTGCTGCGTTAAGGTTTATTGCATATGTGTTTGTGTCTGTGGGTCTAGGAGAGAGTTAAGGAGTGTCTCTACCGTTCTGAATAATACAAAAGGGTGAAACCTTTAGTCTCCTCTTCTTCTTGTCATCTCTTCCTCTTAACACACAGACAGCCAGACAAATATTATGAGCTCATTTCCCACTGTCTGTCAATGACTCACACACACACATATCAGTTCACGCAATGAACGTGCACATTTATGCACAAACGTAAATTCAGCACCTCCCTCAGATCTGACGCGACAAAGAGAACTCGCTTTTAACCAAACAGAGGTCCGCTTCGTACCCGCACGCAGACACATTCATTTTCCTCACCCCCACCTCTGTAATGCACCCACTCTACCTTTTCCTTTCACACAAAGCAAACAAACACCGAGTCATAAATTGCGGCATTAGCTCAAATAATGATTTCGCGGCATGAAAAACCAATGACCGAGGCTTAATGCGCAGGAATCGCCTGGGAGATTAACCTCTGGGCGTGTGTTTGTGTGCGCTTGGGGGAATGTGTGTGTGTGTGTGAGTGATGGCGGGGGGGATGCAGATGGATCAATAGGATTTCTATGATCAGTACCTCCCAGCCAGGAACCTTATAGACAGTCTACAAGCAGCACTCATATTACGTTTGGATGGCATGCATTCTCTCAGTCTGTGTTTGATGGAAGGAGGAGGGACTCTGGGTAAGAGAGCGGAGTGGCCAGTGTGTGTGTGTGCAGGTATGGACATTACTGTCAAGCATCTGTGAGTGCATCTCTGTGTAAGTATGCAGGTCTTGACATGACTGCATCCAAGTGTGTGTGTGTCTGTGTGTGTGTGTGTGTGCGTTTGAGAGAGAGAGAAAGAGAGGGGAAGGGTTACTTTTGGGAGATGCCATTCCCTGGGCTACATGTGTATTAGCGGTCTAATGTTCATGTGAATAATTGATTAGGGCCTCTCTGTGTTTTTGATAATTAGATGATAGCTTCTTAGCTCTAAGCCCTGAGATTTTGTGCATGTGTTTGTGTGTGTGTGTGCGGGATGGGGGGGTTGGGTAGGGTTATCTACTTGTAAGGTATCATGGAAACAATAGCATTCAAAAAAAATAACTCCTTGCCTCTGAGCTATCCACTCATGGATTAACTTTCTTCAGAAATTAGGCAACAGTACGTACATTTCTTTCTCATAACCTACTTTTCCCCTCATTTTCTTAGCGTGGCGTCTTATATATGAATAAGCTTGAGCCCAATTAGCTTTTTTTTTCTTTTTGGGGGGGGGGTATTAATATTAGCTGTCAGACGTTACCCGTTTCATAAGTATCTGGTAGTTTTTCTGCAGACAACAATAAACATCGCATGCATGAAAAAAACATCTATTGAAATTCATGTCTGGCCTCTCACCGGTCCGTTCTCTTGCCTTATTGATTTTTCTATCTTTCATATGCTTATGCATCAAGTAAAAACAGAATAGGGAAGTTTGGGGCGTTCTTGGTTCACCCACAAATCCCCACACTGATATCAGACAGATAGGAGGGTTTGTTGCCATCATCAGCGACCTTGAGAAAACAAGACATTCTTCCCGCTGAAACGCGCGGGGCCCACAGAGATGCTTTGTTTTTCCTTCCTCATGAATGTAGTGCCACGCTTCTCTCGGATTCTCACAGATGTGTGCGTGCGCAGGTGTTGTGTGTGTGTGTGTGTGCTCATACGGGCTAAAGCTAACAACTTAACCTTACGTGCCATGATCCATTATTTGTTTTAGCTCCAGCAGCTGTTTATTCTGCAGCGTGGTGCATATTATTCAGTCATTATTTACGTATTCATTATTAAGCGCGCAAATTCTACTGATTCGCCTTAATTTGTAGTTATGCACTGTACGTCCTGTGTCTGCCTTATGTCGGCGTGTGTGTTGAGGCGGGGCCCGGGCAGACCTAGACGGCCTTATTAGGCCCACGTCTTGTTTCCTCTCCGCCCGACAAGGCTCAGGACAAAAGCGCGGCGCATAGGATGAAAGAGCAGACAGGAGAGGGCAGGGAGGGAAAGAAGGGGCACGTCCAATCACCGGCAGTGTTTTTGTTTTCCCCCTTTTCCACCGCAAGTCATGGACAAGAAGAAGAATGCCAGGATGTGTAGACGGGTGAGAAGATGTGAAGATGGGGGAGAGGGGGAGAGGGCACGGCCAATCGAATGCGGAGGGCTCTCAGGGTCAAAGGTCAGCCTCCAGAGTCTGTTAACGCGGTCACCGTGGGAACCAATCAATCTCAGTGCCTCTGCGATATCGATCAGACGCATACGCACGCACACCGAAACGCGCAAATGTATTTCTGGCACACACACACACACACAATGCGGTATTCATTCACTCTTACAAAGGCATTTCTGCTCTTGGTGTGACATACATTCAAAAAACTTATACTCGGGTCAGAAGACGTAGGCAGCTACTTCACCCTAACAGAAACAAGCACAACAAACACGACAACAAGGAAAACACACTTTCTTTAAATACACGTTAGTCTTAAGATTTCTGTTGCAGAGTTTTAAATGTTACGTGTCGCTCTCTTGTGCCAAACAGTGTAGACAGATAAAGGTCCCCATTCTCATTTGTTCAATAAGTGATGCTAAGAACAAAGTGCTTTAATTTGGAAAGATGTGCTCAACACTGATGAATCAAGGCTTAGTATTATCTCTTAATGTAGGTACAACATACACCTATGGGGTTTATGCAAAAAGAGTCTGAGTAGTTCTCCAGTTCTTAGAGACTGGTGGGAAGTTTGAGGTTTAAATGGGAAATTCTTTGGGTATAATCCATCAGAAACTTGCTTGACTGGTTTCTGTTAACGATGGTTATCCGGCTAGTTTCTGGTCATTAATAGAAAATAGAAGTCTAGAACTGAAGAGCTATTTGGAAAAATGGTGAAACAAACATCTTCTCAAAACTCGCCTTTTTAAACTCTTTTTTGGATGTACCTTGACCTGAACAACTGAGGTCCTTCACAGACCTACACCAATGGGGCACAATAACCACTGGCAGGAGACGTGAATAACATTGAGCATCCTGTGACAATTCAGTGTTCTACTGGGAAACCATTGGACCTGGCATTCGTGTGGATGTTCCTTAGACATGTACCACCCACCTAGAGCAGACCAGGCACCCCTACTCCATAGCAATGACACTCCTTGACGGCAGCAGTCATCCCCAGCAGGATGCAGCCTGACAAACACACACACTCAAACGGTTTAGGAACAAAAGCACTGGCCTCCGAATTCACTACATCCCAAACTGATCAAGTATCTGTGGGATGATCCACAGAGGCCCCTCCCCTCAACCTATAGGATCCAAAGGTCCCCACTGTCAACATTCTGTTACCAGACACCACAGGACACCCTCAGAAGCCCAGAAGGAAGACTTCTTATTTAACCCTGTGAAACACTCGAAATTGCATATTTGACACTTTGCTAATTAATCTATAGTACTTGTACATTTCTAAAGTGAGCCTCACAAACTCAAAAAAAAAAAAAAAACTTTTGTTTTCTTGGAGGAGGCCTTCTGTGCCTCCTGTGATATTTTCCGAGCTCACAGATGGCCAGCGGCATCTCGGTGCCTGCTAAGAGACACAATAACAGTCTAGGATTTCTGTGTGCTCAGTTGGAGACAAACACGAAGGCATTCTCCACTACCTGATCTGCTGGATCAGAGACGCACGGAGCCAACAAACAGGTGCCACTGACATGAAATGCTGATAAGCATTTACACGGTGTTATACGCCTAGTGTCACATACCGTCACAGCCCACGACTCAAAGCTGGGAGAAACACTCGCTGCTACTTATAGCACAGCCGGACCGAGCCACGTGAGCTGTATTGCATAAATACAAATTACTACTGTTTAAGAACATATTACGTGTGTATGAAGTGAAATGGAATAATACAAAAAAAATAAAAATAAAAAATCACACTTGTAATAAAAGACGGGCTCAGTTTCAGTTACTGCCCACACAGCTGAGTCATGTTTCCCTGATTTAATCTAAGATAATTATCCGGTAATTTAGCACGATTCGCTGACCTCACTCAACTCACAAAATTGGCTCTGGCGAAGCCAGTTGCTCGGAACGTTATCACCAGTATTATCATTCCTCTCTCTGCCGTGCAGCCACCTGGCACCTGCTCGTTTTCCCAGCATCCTTATCACTCCCGCCGACCCCGGTATCTTGACGTAAAAGGTGCCGCATGCCACGATAAGCGGAAGGTGGATTTGTTGAAGTGATGAAACGGGTGGGGGGGTGTTATATTTTCATCAACTTCTACAGAGCGTGGAGAAAAGAAGGACATCCTGGGGGGTTTTGTCACTCAGTGTGTTGTTTCTCTGAATGGATGTATCTCTGTTTGCGGCTTGTGACAGTAATGGCTGTCAGAAATGATTTGCAGGGGGATTCAATGGGTATTTGTGCTTCGTTTAAATCGAAAACAGGATGCTGCCTACAGACTAACTACTGACTTGATTTTGCCCTCTTTGTTTGTTGCTGCTGTTTGGTATTCTAACTAACATGATGGGTCATAAACAAATAAAGAGGTTGTTAGCAAGATTTCAATTCAGGTCGACTTGTTTGCACGTGCTCACCCATACAAAAGCATTTACCGCTCTACCGCTTTGTGATACATTGCTGCCCATTTAGTCCGAATCGCCAAAAAATCACCAACGTTTTCCACTGCTTCCACCCCACACCGAGACTCCTCAATTAAATTAACGAACTTAACTGGAAATGAGCTACGGTGCACTGTCAAGCGCGGCGTAATTAAGTGTTTGCAACACTCTGAGAACAACAGGCGCTGTTCTAGGTAAATTAATGCCTGTTCCCAGGTGAATACACGGCCTGTTTGGCTCAAGGCGAACAGATGCCAAGACAGGACCGCACCAAAGGACGGCTGCTAGAGACGCACAGGCATTGATGTCAGCTTCAAATCTCACCTGTAGTATTTCGAGACAGCATTGATTCTGATCCAGCAGAGAGAGGGAAGATAGAAGCGTGGCTATTGTTTATGTACAAGTCGTTTGAGGCAGATAAACTCACAGCCTGCGTTAATGCGCGTATGTGTGTGTGTGGGTGTGTGTGCGCGAGTTCTCCCCCCTGCGTTAAAAAAAAAACTCCCTCCATTCATTAAGGCTCCACAGAAGGAGATTCCATTAATCTGTTCATTATGCCACATCAAAAATGGAACTACTTATTAAAATCAGATCCAGCTGTGTACTCTCGTTAAAGCCCACCGTACCGTACGAAGCTTAACAATGCTTGTGGCACTAGACCAAAACCCGGCCACAAGAAAGAGGAGGGGGTGGGGGGGCTATGTGGAGTTGGGTTGGGGGGGAGTAAAGATTCTACTACATTGGCCTGTTTTGACTCAACACACCATGATAATTGCTCCACTCTTAGCAGGGGGCTATGAATAAACATTACTTTTGTCAGCGCGCGTCCGAATGCTCCATTTCCAATTAATTTACATTTGCCTAGAAACGGAGCGAATATCTACTCTTAATCACGATGTTTTATTTTCTCCATTTCCCCCAAGTCTTTTCTCATTCTCTCATTCCCTATCTGGCAGTTCCATTCCTCCCCCTTTTTTTTCTCAACTGGGCACTCCTCCTTTTTCTACCTCTCTCTGGAAAATCCCATTAATCTCAGCCAGTGGTTTTGAACAAAAGCTATGGGCTAAGCGATTGATCTGGGCATTGATCCCACTCGCCTTAACGATCATAAAGGTGTTAAATTGGTTTCTTGGAGGATATGTATTTTTCATCGCCGGCTGCTGCAAGTAGAAGTTCCTGCTCGGAACGTCTCACCCTTTTTTTTTTTTTTTTTTTTTTTATATTATTTTATTTTTTAAAACCAAAAATTAGCGATGATATTAAAATATTAAGTAGATCGCACCTTGAAACGTAGCCTTAAATGTGGATTTGGAAGCCAGTTTGAAGTGATTTCTGGGGAGTGTGTTTTCTGCAAGAACCTTAGAAGCTAAACCCTTGTAATGAGTTTTGCTCCACTCAAGGACAGGTGGAGATTTGGGATTGCAGAACGTAGAAGAGTCTTTCATTTATGCTGCTGTAAATAATTTCTTGGATTTGTAGTTAGATATATTTTGGCTCAGAATGTAAAATTTCGACCACAAAGCAATTTCAGAACAAGACTTAAAGGCGCCTGAACATCGTCTGTGGTGGAGATGATGCACAAGAAGCCGGTGAGAATAACAATATTAAAAGATTAAAAAAAAACTGCAGCGGATTCTCAACATACGAATAATATAACCTTCCCTTTTAATTACCTTGGGTGAGATGCTATTAAACTGGCAACTATCTCCTTCACCTTCAAATTATAGTATTGCACTTTTTTTCCTTTCAACAAATTTAAGCACCGTAATAAATGTTTATTTATCAAATCTATTGGTTATGCTTTATGAATCGACTTTTCAAATGTAACTAGTAGTAGTTAGTTAAAGGCCAGGCCATCAAGAAGGGCCAGGGCTGTGATAGACACAAATAAAAAAGCACCAAAATAAGGGTGGATAAAGAGGGAAAAATAAAAGGAATATATAATTTATTTAGCTAATCAGTACTAACTGGATCATTCGAGCTCTCTGCTGGTTATTGCTGTCATCTCGGCTCACAGAGAGGAAAATAATCCTGGCACTATGCGGCTGCATACCTCAACTTAGAGCTCAATCGGAGCAGAGGCCACAAGCTTTTATTTTGAAACAGTTAGAGGAAGTGTTAAGTAAGGCAGGGGCAGAGCAAATGGGAGCGGACCAAAACAAGGCTTTGCCATAAAATAGGTCAAACATTATACTTCTTTTACTTGCCTCTAATACGTGGGTCTTCGACAGGGGGTCTGTGGAGGTGGCATGGCCACCCTACTGTTGCACACTGTTGCAAAAAAAATGAATAAGCATATTAGTTTAATAGCTTAATATTGAATGCAAAATGATAATAATAATAATGTATATTAATAAATAGCACTAGGCCAAGTTTAATATAGAACACATATAGATCTCTCTGTCAGTTTGGGGGTCCTTGGCCTGAAAAACGTTGGAGACCCCTGATCTCATACAAGTTGATTTCAGCCAAGTACAGATATTAATGTATTAATTAAATAACTAAATGAAACTTAATGATTCATTTCTGAGATTAGCGATAAAACAGTGCGTGTTTTGTTTGTGCCTCTGCAAAATCAACTAGACTAAAGACTAAAACACATGATGTCAAATAAATTATATTGTTTTTCGCTTACTGAGTCACCACTGCTAGAAATAGAAAGTAGGTTTCCCATCACCACGTGATGAGATAAACGTACAGCAACTGAATAATTCGCCCGTTTTATTGCTCACTAAGTGCAGCAAATGGCACATTTGAACTTTGTATAATCATATAAACGATTATCAGTGGGTTTATTGACTGTACCGGCATTGCACGGAGATTATATTCCACCCTTTTGCCTCCTCGAAAAAAACACGTGGCGAATCCCTTCTCTCTGCCATGCCAGAAAGTTCATACGGTCTTAGTAGAGCGGGCGGCAGATCTTGTAAGATCAGGCGTCATGACTGTTGCTCGTTTGACAGAGCAAAGGATGAGCCTGTCAGGGAAACAGCTCGTGTCGCTGGCACTTAAAAGGTCAGCGAACTGAACCCCAACCCCCGGATCCGCCCCCCACGCCTGCCTGCCTGCCTGTCTGTCACCAGTCGGCCCCTATTTCCAACCGGGTGTCCCCTGCCCTATAGTCTTGGCTGCTGTGGCCCGTCGTCATCCCTCCCCGAGTTGTCCCCCTTTGATGACCCAGGCCTCTTGTCGGAGAAGAGCTTCCAGGCAGGCAGAGTGAGGACAGGCCTTTGATGAGAACCCCGACACTTGCCAGCAACGGTGACATGGAGCGGAGCTCTTTGAAGGGGCTCATGTGTACCCGTCCACGCGCCCATACAGCATCCTTAGATGGAAGGGGCGAGGAGAAAAGGAATAGGACACAGTATAGATGGCTCCCCCCATCCACTGCCTTACTGGCTGTGTGATGGTTTTAATGAAGGCATTTGAATTTTGCTTTTGTCTTCTGCTTGAGATGCTCGACGGCGGAGAAAAAAAATGTCCATGATGCTGTCAAACGTCGTTAGAGAAGGTCTGAGAAGCTTTGTCGTAATAGACTGATGAAAGAGGAATGGGAGACATATACAGGGTTTGGCGACTTTGTGAATTTGTTGCAGCAAAATTTCACCACATCATTTATCTCCTTTGAGAACTTTATTTCACAAGAGATGTGCAGGTGTTTGCTGCTGCTCTAGATTACCTGTTAATCATAAAAAAGTCATTTGTTTGAGTATCGTCAGCATAACATAGGAATTTGCTGCTTTGCTGCAATGAGAAGGCTATATGCCCGTGTCTTTTCATCTCCTTGTGTCACGATATTTGGATACTTATGGTGCTAAAAACAGGAAAAACATTTGGAAAACCACTAAAGTCAGATTTAACAGATGCTTCCCAAATGCCTTTCTCACGCAATTTAGAACTGACACTCAAATCAGATCACAAGTGGCTGCCTAAGCGCTAAGACAGACTGCCTTGTTCGCTATCGTTATGCCTTCCTGAAATGCAAACAGATACTGCTTGACACCAGTTTTAAATCGCCACTCGAATTTATCCTAATCAACAAGACCTAGACTTCAGACTCGGCCACTTCCACTGCCATGTCACACAAGGTAATAAAGTATATGTTGGCAGAGTTAGCGTTGTTGACATCAAACAAGTATCTAAGGTCATTTGATTACGACAAATGGATCCCTGTGCAATTTGCAGGCAGCACAAAAAAAAAAAAGAAAAGAAAAAAAAAGACATTCTTTCGGTGCCTCCGCGCTGCACCTGCCTCCATCACAAAGTTGTAACATCGATCCACATTGCTCACCCCGCAAGTTCTGGCTGACATTCTCGAGTTCTCACACTCAAAGTAATTCACAAATTCCAGCGTGCCCAAAAAGACACTTTATTCCCACTGATGCCACAAAGAGGACAATGTTTATTGACAGAAAAGTGGAGGGGAAAGGGGAGGTGGAAGAAAGAAAGAAAGGACCTCTCATGCATTTTCCTCATTCCTTCCTTCTCAATGTGGCCTTTTTCATCTGGCAGCGCGGAGTAATCATTAACAGTCGGGCATGGGAAGAGGCTAGCCGTTACAATGGAGGGGGTTGTTTTGGATTCGCCGCTTCACCTGTGTCAGCTTCCCAAATTCACCTGGCGGGTCCTTGGGAGCCAGCGGCTGGCATTCGGGAGGAAAGAAAAAAAAAAAAGAAAAAACAGACTACTTAATCATTATCATCTGTGGAATCACTCAAAAACCCCTGGCAATGGGCAAACAGATAAACCTGGCGGCATTGTTAAATCAGGCACGTAGCAAAGTGCTTAACTGAGTGTGGAAAAGGTTCACATGAGAAAGCTTTAGAGCGTGTGCGGGGGACTTTCGAGCTTCGTGTAAGAAAAAAAGAAAGGAAGAAAAAAAAAACATTGTCTGCGGTTGCAACTGATCAATAGCGATTGACCTGTGAGCGAGCTCACCCTGAAAACAGCTGCCTGTGATATTTACAAGCCAATGCTAACGCTGACACGGTGCCTCTGCTTTCTGTCTGACGGCGACTCCTTAATATATAGAAGCACACCATTATTTCATCAAGGACTTCATTCTGTTCAACCAGCGTTCACAATTTCAAATGATTTCGTGAAAAGTACAATAAATGTTCAGGGCTGATAATTATGCAGACACATGACAGACAGTTTGCATAGCTACCAAGTGCGTTTATTCTCCTACTATTGTCGATGATATAATAATCTCGTGATAAAGAGAGAAAGAGCAAACCTGCCAGAAACCAGAAGAAAACTCTCTTAGAGGTGAAGCATTTTGTCCTCGTATATAAAGCTGGTTACTGAAGGATTCATCGTGAAAAGCACAAAACTATCACAGTGTGTTCGTGACAAAGCCATGAACGCATGCATTTTTTTTTCTATTTGTATAGTTTGCACCTGTCTTTCTGCTTCGTTTCCTAAGCCTTGCATGCACCCAATCCATTACGTTGCCAGCCGGAAACCCATCTGCATAAACTTTACACATAGACAAAAGGCCCCGGCGCACAATAAAAGAGGACGCTGAAAGACGTACAGTCTCTAGTGATGACAATGACTGAGGATGCGACATTGAGGGACTGTTGTCTCAGCTGTGTGGGAAAGACAAACGGCGGAGCTGATGCTTCTTTCTGTACGTTTCTATCCAGGTGGACGACCAGATGAAGCTGCTGCAGAACTGCTGGAGTGAACTGCTCATTCTGGACCACGTCTTCCGGCAGGTGGTGCACGCCAAGGAGGGCTCCATCCTATTGGTCACCGGCCAGCAGGTGAGGAAGTGGAATCTTTTCTCCTTTTCTTCCTGCTGCACCTCACCATGTCCCTTTAAGCTTCATTGATTTCACATCCACGCAGGAGGCCCGCTTCATTAAATATAGATAGCGCTTATAGATATAAAATAATGTCACGAAAATAATCAATCCTTTTTTTTTTGCTGAACACTCCATGAATAAAATAAGTAATCCACTCGGATATGCACGCGGATATACGCTCAGTGAGTAGGTGGACAGATGAAGAATGAGGCTTAATGTGTTGCTCTGTTTTACTCGGGGTCTTTGAGGAAGTCGGTGGGAGATGGAGCCTGAGGTCGTCCACATATTAGACTGTTTGGCGTCTAACAAGCGCTCGCAAGGAGGTGATGCGCAAAACTAAAGCAGGAAGTGATAACACTGTTGAAAAAGAAACAACGCGCGCACACATGCAGGTGTGAAACTTCTTAACACGAACGCACCTCTGTCTGGTCACATGGCTGTCAGAGAGTTGAGGAGTCATGCATTATTTTTTTGTGCTCATAACAGTGTTTCTCAACACTGTTTTAGAAGAATATATGCTGACATAAATATTGGAGCAAGTGTGTGGGCGTGCGCTGTTTTAAGTTCACGGTAGGCCAAGAGCAGTAGCACATCTACACAAACCGTGGTGAGCGGATTCAGATTAATCTGATGGAGAACGAGGTGGTCGACTTGGAAGACGAAGGAGGGAGCAAAGATGTGAACTTGTGTAGAGAACGGGACAGCGCGGCAGATGAAGGGGAGAAAGGGAGAAAAAGAAATGTGTCAAAAGGAGGAGGTGGAAGAACAGGGAGGAGGAGGGGCTGATAGTCAGGGGAGGCTCGGGACGGAGGTTTCGTTTGCATACTTTGGTTAATGAACAGCTGGTGTTGAGGGGTGTGTGTGTGTGAATGTGTGCGTCAGTGTGTGTGTGTGTAAGGCTCTGAAACAGTTCATTATCTCCCATTATTCTCTGCCTGGCCAGGGGTGACAGCGCAGCGATAATACCAGAGACATTTAGACCAGAGTAGCAACATCACCCTAAGCGAATGCTACACAGACACACACACACACACACACACACACACACACAGGCTCACAACACAACGGTTTGAGCTACAAACGGACGTTGGCCACCTCGTTCTGCGATGTCTTTGAGCCCGGCGGAAACCAACGCGCCGCATCTCACTCCACATCTAATCGTCCCACCTATTCCTGCGATATCAACCCCTCAGTTAAAGGAAAACCCCAAACTATTTTGAACCTGCTCTCCATCCAGTCACATCCAAGTTTCTACATTCCTCCTGCGTCGATTTTGAGCAGCGCGGGGAGCGAGTGGAATTCAGATTCAGTGCGTGGAGGTGAAGATGGATTTTCGCGTTGAGAAAACACAACATGAGTCTCTTTTCTGGTGTTCGGCTGTCAGAATATGTATCCTCGCGACTGTCGGTCGGTCAAGATGTCAGAAATGTTGAGGTGGTGCGGCTGCGCCGCCCCGAAGAGTAACTTGCAGTCGCAGTAGCAAAAAGAGCAGGACCGTTTGTGCAATAATGCCAAATGCTGGTGCAGAAACACCGCTTTAGAAAGAAATATGTGCACTTGTTTTTGAACAGGTAATTTGTTTTTGTATTTCCCTTTAATATCTAAAATGAAGTTTTTCAGTTTGATATAAGGGCATTCATACCAATGACAAGCCAAATGCCATTTGAATTAGACAAATAATACAAAGGACCATGGAGGACAAGCTCCATCATTTACCTCTCTTTATAAATAAGTGTGATTACAGGACAGGCCCTTTGTCCCTTACAGAATTTGAACAAATGTTTTTTTTATTTTCAAATTTCTTCTTTGATCTTGCCAACCCAAATTCTCCACTTGCGCTGACATTTGAAAAGAAAAAGCCTTTGTCTTTTGCCTTTTTTTTGGTTTGTCTTTCCTTCCTTGCTCTTTCTCTGTGCCTCCCGTTTCTTTCGCGAGAGATGGCCATGAGTGCTTGTTCTTTCCGCTGTCACGGGATCAAACGCCCGGTGTAACTTGTGTGAAGATGACATGACGAGACTGAGCCGACGTGTCGAGTGATTAAAGCGAGGCCTCGCAGCTCGGCGGCCGTTTTCAGGACAAATCCTAACGTTCGCTCCGGTTGAACATGAAATTCAAATAAAGGAGGAGGAGGGGGGGTGGGGGGGCGCTCTTCCATTGCTGCTGCTCGCGTATTTTATTTTCATTCTGCGTGTGCATCTCGCAGCCTCTTGCATCAGAGCCCTCAAAGAATAAAACTTATCTTACCTTCCATATCCAGCGTTAATGTTCAGCTAAGATCGTTCATCGTTCATGATGGGTTCAGATTTGATTTGAAGGTTTATTCATATATTTACCCTCCATGTGTCTCCAAGAGGGATAATAAAGCAGTATTGATTGATTGATTGATACGCAGGTCACCAGAGTCACAGTTAGTGCTAAGTCTGCTATAGTGACATTATAGCATTTTTTTTTCTTTCTTCTCTCTTTTAACTTAAGGCCAGGAGGCAATAACCTAAGGCATCACCATCAACAGTCCAATCCTTCAATGAACTTATTTCATGCACAGTTGATTTTATGTAAATTGATTGACACCTTGGAGGGTGGGGGCAGAGTCTGCTTCTCACACAGCCATAACTCTCTGCGTCAAAGGCGGCGAGGAAGAAGGAAGGAACGGAACGAGGGACAAAGGGGTTGGGACGAAGTGGGAGTGGAGTGAAAGGATGAGGAAGGGGAAAAGGCACAAGAATAAAACCTGACAAATCTCTTTTTTAGATGAAAAAAAGATTTAAAGAAAAATTGGTTGCAATCATTGCGTTTATCCAGTAAATAAATCCCAAACCAACGTCTGTATTTAATTGCTAATTGAATCTTGCGGGGACCCCCCTTCCTCCCTGAGCTCGAGGAACTTCATGCACCGACATCTACTTTCCCCCGTAAAAACCCTCGCAAAGTCAATTATGGTAATGAATTGTCAATAAATATGAAACTTTAATATGGTCCTGCTTACTGTGAGTGGCAGCTAAGGACCTGCCTCTGGGACAAATGTGCAGCGGCTGCAGATGTGAAGTGCACTCGAAAAAGGGGAGTTGCAAGCATGCGCTTCAGCGGATGAGGTAGATAAGATAAGATAAGATAAGATAAGATAAGACAAGACAAGACAAGATAAGATAAGATATGCCTTAATTCATCCCGCAATGGGGCGACAGTCCGTGTGCCTGCTTTTTATTTCACTGTCAGAGAGCAGTCCAGTCTGTTCCCTCCATGCACGTTTTCACGAAATACCGTCAAACTGCAAAGAAAAACTACCGCCTGTAGCCTGAATTCTACACGTCCCCTGTGCCTCAGACTCTGACTGACACCAAATCCAAGTTTTCCATTTTGCTACCTTGATTGCTCACACTGTAAATCAATGACTGACATTGTATTTCACTGTATCTCTTGTGCTCGACGGCTTAGTTAGACTTGCTGCGGTGTTGTACATTTTCTTACCCCACCTCTCTCCCCCTGCTCATTCAAGGTGGACTATGCAGTGATTGCTTCGCAGGCGGGAGCCACGCTCAACAATCTGTTGAGCCATGCCCAGGAGCTTGTGGCCAAACTACGCTCCCTGCAGCTGGACCAACGGGAGTTTGTCTGCCTCAAGTTCCTAGTCCTGTTCAGCCTGGGTGAGTCTCTGAGAGTCTGGATTCTGTGTGATTTTTGTAATCAGGTGTCTTGTATCATCAGCATGAGAGTGTTGCAGGGAATGGACAGGAAAAAGGGAAAAAAAAGGAGAGGAAAAAGAAGGAAGGAAGGAAGGAAAGAAGGAAGGAAGGTCTTCTTTCAGTGAAAACCGAGAAGTTTTACACAGTTTTATTTTCTATCTAACACAACTCACAAATAAAATGTAAGTTTTAGTTTCTGGTTGCAGCTCCCCCAAGCTGCCCTACTGCAAAGGGCTGAGGAATATGTGCGTATGGTTGGATGGATGAAAATTTAATATTTTTGCACAACATCGTAGACAGTTTTGCGTTCTAATCAGCGATATCACGAGTACCAATCTATCACTGCCATTACCAGCAGCAAATCCCTCATCCCTGGCCTTTTGTTCAACTTTCTTTCTTTTTTTGTTTTGTTTTGTTTTACAAACTTCTTTTGAGAGAAAGAATATGTCAGCAGCAACTGCAAATGTAAAAACGTGTATTGACATATCTGGAACACTTGTTGCAGCAGTAGCAGAATAAGCATCGGCTCCTGGATCCAGAATATTACAAGGAACAAATCTTAATGTGTGCAAGTTGTGTGATTATGCAGAATAACTAAGAGCTGAGCTGGAGGCAAGGGTGGTTGGGTGAATAGGGAATGGTAATGAGAGGTTTTTTTGGGAGGGGATTCTTTTTTTTTTTTGGAGTCGGGTAGCACATTGAGCCTCGAAAAGGAAAGAAGAAACTCTGAGGGGAGATCGACTGAGGAAGGGAGAAGGGAGGAAGGAAAAGACGAGAAAGAGGAGATGGGAGAATGAGTGGAAGAAAGAGAGAGGGGGAATTGAATCGGGAATTTGTAGGAGCCGGGTATCGGCCTGAAGTGTTTGTGATAGACAGGTGGGAAGAAGACAGGAGGAGAGCTGGAGCTGTTTTTTTCTTTTTTATTTTTGGGAAGGAAGAGGAGGGATAAGTTGCAAAAATGAGTTAAGGGACAAAGAGAGGTGAAGCGCTGATGGGATGTGAGTGTGTGTGTGGCTTTATGTGTGTGTCCAGTTCCCAAAGCTGTTCTCCACTCTCTAATCCGAGGTCAGACGCTGCCAGGAGAGTGTCATCTCTGACTCTTTTCTAACAAGTCTGCAACAAATGGCCTCAGAGGAATACACACACAGACATGCACACACACACACACACACACTTGACCAAACCAATTTTCCTACATCCTACATTACTGAAACCAAAGATGCAAAGGTAGCTTTGCATGGCCTGACCCGTGCATGGCACCGAGAGCAACAGTGGCACACATTTGAAGAATATTTTCCACATCCATAGCTTCCTACATCTATGTGTAATTCAAATGCGTTTCACTTCCTTACCTCCTCTAAACAAAGAAACAGAGACTAATGAATCGTCGGCCCAAAGCAGCGCACGCACTCACATACACGCGATCAAGCGGGATTAATGCTTGTGTTATTTGGGAAGAAAGAATGAGGCATGGGGAGGACTGCAGTGGGACTTTGGAGTTTGTGAGTATGCGTGTGTGTGCACACAAGTGTTTGTTTATGTCAGGGCTTTTTTTTTTTTTTTATAGGGCGGGGATGTTGCTGGGGCTCAGGGTCTAAATAATTTGGCAGAAACATCATCCATAATGAAAGGCCCACCTGAGGGATGTGTATCGCCCCCGGCAGTGCCTGTTCTCCAGCGCTGCCTAGGCCTCCCGCAAAAAGAAGCCCGGCACATACGCCGTAGAGCTGGCTGAGGGGGATCAGCGTTGGGTTTGGAGGGGAGGAGAGGGGCGGGGGTGGGCCTTAAGCAATGTAAAGCCGGGAGATTTAGAAATGATGTGATTAATACCATACACAGCCGAACAGAGATGTGCATGTGATGCCTAGAATACATACCCGCTTCCCTGAGGGACTGAAATGTGCGTAATGTGCATGGCAGTGTGAAAGCAGATGTAGTGTATATTCATGTATCTGCGCGCCTGTTTAGACAGCAGCCCGTGCCCTACACGCAGAGCCAGTTAATAAAGACTGCAGTGAAATGAGGCATGAAAGTAGCTCTGTACTGACAACTGAACTAAAGCATTAGACTCTTACTCTTCATTAGCTGTATTTAATCTCTCTCGCTGGTCACTGTAGCACCTAATATAACATTAATGTATTCATACTGGGAATTAGTGTCAGTCCCACTTCACCGCTGTTGCTTTATCCGCTTGCTACACAGTGCATACATTTAAGTAAGAGGGTTACATTTGTTTTTCTCTCTCTTAAATATCTTGTTAATGAAACTTGGTTTCCTTGAGACGAGAGAAAGCTGGAAACCCTGGGTACAGCCTTCCAGGGGTATGCAGATTTTTCCACTACAACAGCTGTACCAATTTACCCTTTACACAGCTTGGCCATAGACATAACATATACCAAGCCATACTTTTATTTGACCTGGTATTTTTTTAAGCTAAAATAAGTTAACCCTAACCTTAACCCTAAGTCTTTTCCTAATCTCAGCCAAAGCGCTGTCCTTTTCTAAACTTAACCACACACACAATTCTGTTTGTAAAACATGGTATTTGCAGTTAGTCATTCACTTTGTGCACCCTCCATCCACCAACTCTCATACTTAAACATAACTAGGGAAAACAGTTAATTGAACAAACCAAGGCACTGCCGAATTATTCAATATTTGACGATCCGGTATCTCTGACAGAGTCCCTAGCTCCTTTGCTTCCCTTATTATTCCCCTTATTATTCCCCGTAGCTCAGCCCGTTTCTTGCTTTTTCTCAGTATTTCTCCTTCTATCTACAGCCCTCCTGTGTGTGAGCGATCAGTCACTTCCTCGCTGCCAGATGAGCTTTTAGTTAAGCCAGCTGTCGATAAAGACAGGGATCTAGATGTCACCCCAGCTGAGAGGAGACACTTGTCATGACGTCTGTGTGTGCTTTTTTTTTCCCAGTCAGACATCCCTTTTTTTATTTTATTGCTTTATTTTATCTCCTTCTATCCCTCTCTATTTTTCTGTGTCCCCTGTCACTCTTTCCTTGTCTTCAGTGAAGGCTTTTATCCGAGGAGGAGATTATCACTCTGAGATCATTGATTTCCTAAGTGTTTGTAGGACTGTGAGCAATCATTGTATGTCTTGGGCACTGAGTGAGGGACATACACAATGGCAGAGAGTTTGAGGGCTGCCTGGGTCAGAGTTCAGTAAACGATTACTACTACTAGTTCAGTGTCAGGACACTGTTAATGGGCTTTTGATTTCCTTTAAAAGGCTCAAAGGTCTAACAGAAAGACTTGACAAGTTGCACGGGTGATCAGAACATCGTCAGAGGTGAGTAGTGGGTCACAAGTTTGAATTCAAGCTCAGAAAAGAGGAAAAAAAAACATTCTCTTCTTTCCACTTCAGGGAGAATTGAATCCCAGCTACACTTGTAGCTGCGCTGAGTAGAAATATGATCTAGTACTTGGCAGTTCCCAGGTATAAATTATAGACGAAAGACGTTCTATATTAAGAACAAAAGAGGAGGATGTCCTTTCATGAGCAGCTTGAAAATGGAAAAAAAAAGAAAAAAGAGGAAAAAAAAAACATTTATCAACTTTTACCAAACGGTCGATGCATGCCTGATGCTTCACAGATAGTTTCCACGCTGGGGAAACAGATGTAGTGGCAGAGTTCAAAAAGTGTTCAGCCAGCAACCAGTTAACCCGGCTCAGTGGGTCAGACCCCCATCAGGTGTAATTGGGTGAGGCAGGTGCTGCCAGTCCTTGTCAGAAGAGAGGAGAACCAGAGGACCTGCCAGACCAGCGCGGGGTGGTAAATGGTCCCAGCGGAGAGAGCAGAATTGTGGACACAGGCCTAAATAACGTCCTCACTGTGAAGCCTTTGGGAGGAAAGCAAGTGAAAAAGCAGTGTGGGGAACATGTATTTGAAATGATTGCACAGCGCAGGTTTATTTAAAGAATAAATTTACTATGCTTTTGTGGCATTCCATCTAATTTTGCTTTAAATTCGCTATATTTTGCGATGAGTTCATGCTTCACAGGAGGAGACGTATTAAAACAGCTGCTGGTTCATTTTTAGTCAAGTGCATCATTAAGTATCCAACATATTCATTTTTTTCCTAACCGAAGTCTAACATCTAGCACCACCGACAGAATATCCCTCTCCTCTTGATACTGTAAAACCAAAAATGAAATAAACATTAAACATGTGGCCTGCTAGTGATCAGAAATGATTAGTGTTGTCCATTCACGAAACTCTCGACAGCCCGTGATTCAAGAGCTGCCTCAGCACCAAATTAGCCGCCTGTCAAGTGATTAGTCAGCCTCTGAGGTCGGAGTTAGAGACACCCACCCATCAATCGCCTCCCACCCTCCATACCTCTCCATCCATCCAGCCCTCTGCATTGTCTCTTGTCTCATTGCTTTGCCCTTTCACTCGCTCTCTCTCTCTTTTTTCCACATCCATCTTTGTACACCTCGATCTATCACAACTCTATCACCACGTCCACCTCCATTGCTTCTCAACCGGCCGTTCGTCTCAGTTCCTCGTGGCTCGACTCCACCCCTTTATATCCTTAAAATGTCTTAACAGCAATTACTGAAATTTATTAAAGAAAATACTTATTTAAGTACTGCATATATGTTATAATATATAATATTAGTCAATGCTGTAGAAATATAAAAGACATTCACTTTTAACCCATCTTTCCACCGCATACCATGACACAGCTTTTATTATCCACAATCTGAAGGCAGACTTTTTCTTCTTCTTCCGCGCGAGGTCCGACACAAATCTGCTAACAACAATACGAACACGGCAAACATGATTAACCTTGATGAAAACAGCGTTTCCCTCTCCCTCTCCCTCCCCATTTTCTTACAATATTTTCTTCTCCACACAATGAGGGGGTGAAAAAAATAGACAGAGAGAAGAAAATAACATGTAATTCCCAGACAGGTACGTCCTAATTAAGCAAGAGCCGAGGCTGCTCACAATCAATGCCCTGATCCCTGGCCAGCAAGCTGGGGAGCTGGCTAATGCAAGCCCCCTTGCCCACACACACACACAAGCGCACACACACACACACACCATACAGTCTGGCAAATATTCATTTCCTGAAAATAACTAAATCATTTAGAATCCGGCCGGGGATTGATTAACATGGAGAGGCAGTGACGGTTCAATATTTACACTCATGGAAACCAAATAATGGAGCATAAAATTGGTGTCCAGTTCATTTGTAGCACTTTACGGCTTAATAATAACAAAGCAACACATTAGGGACAGTTGTGTTCTTGTGGGAGCCAAACTATCTGCTGGGCTGCATGTCGCCAGAATCGCATGTGAACCTTTGATCATTTACGAAAATGGTTTAAGGCAACCTTGACTCAACGTGAAATGTCTTTTCTTAACTAGAAAACATGAAGATCATCAAGTGTAGTATACAAGTAATAAAGCCAAAAATGGAGCTTCATGAGTCTTACCTATACAGCAAATACAGGTACTAGTAATAAACTATATAAAACTGGGAGCTAGGGTTATAGGCAGGAGGGAGTTAGGGATTTTAGGAGGTTTAACGAACCATCGCAAGTTCTATAACTTGTCAATAACTTATTTTAGCGACATTTAATTGGGTGCATTAATGCTAACAGCTGGTACTTCCACATGATCGGCTAGTGGAGGCTAATGGGATGAGATTCAAAAAAGGGAACAACAATTTGGTGGTATGATCCAAAGTTTCAGACGGTATGTCCTGGCATTTAACTCTGCGTTTGCAGCACCATATGTCAATCAAGCCATGCAAAGGTGCTTGGATTTCCCACAGACTAGCTCTTCCTCTCACAAGCCTAGCGATGACTTTTGCTTCCTCTCTAAAGCGAAACCCGGCTGTGGATTCATCATATATATACAAACGTATGGAACTTTGTATATTTCGTGTTTGCTCGTGACCGTCTGTCTATGATCTCACAAGTTTCTATTCATTTCATCATAATATCAAAAGAGAAAGAAAATCCTTAACCTTTTCTGCCTTTTACTTTACCAAACCAGATTGGGAAAGACTTGGTCGTGTTGGGGCAACAGTATGGAGCCTGACTAATAGGCCGTTTACAATTCAGATGTGATTTTTATCACATGTTCATGAGAATAGTCCCGGGTACTGTATGAAAGGTGCGTGAAATGTGGCTTGAATCATGCATCATAGTGTGTGCATGTGTGTGTATGTGTGTGTTTGTCTGTACAGGCGTGCAGCCAGCTTGACAAATGTTTGTGTGTCCCACAAATTACATTTTCAGTGACTGGATTGGTGCAATGACAGCAGTAATGTAAAATACAGTAGTGGTGATTGCAGGGGGGCAAAGACTATAAATGTATGTATAAGGTTCATAAAGCGCAATCCGTGCACAGAGCGACTGCATCTAGTGCTTTTTCATCACTCTGTTTTGAAGCTTGGTGAAGTGCTCGGCAAACACGTGCTGATTGAAAACTATTGGACCCGCATCTACCTTTCAAACAAATCTTTTTACCCTCCATCTGCTTCCTTCAGCCTCATTCTGATGCAGTAAACAAACAAACAACAACAAAAAAAAAGGAAGTTGCTCAAACTTCGCCCCCGACAGAGCCAAATCTGGCTAATCAAGTTTGAGTGTCCCGATTTTTGTTTCATTTTCTTTCGTCTCATTAGAAGCAATGAACCTAATCCTTCCGTCTACTTTCTGTCAATTTTACCCTAAGAAATATAACATGGTGAACAGCCAGCTCCCGATTCCCGCTGCCACTTTGTAGGGAATTCCATGTAATGAGGCCGTCTAAAAGGCTTTCAGACTTTATCAAGCAATAAAAGCTCCAGGTCTCCAGACCGTCACTATTACCTGACAGCCCGGCAGGCTGGTGTCATTAAGCAGCAGTTGCTGTGAGTTGTGGAGGCCGCAGACATGTTGAGGATCGCTGCATCTCACCCTCAGCTCCTCCCGTTCAAGCCTCAGTCCTATATCTGGGATCAGATATGTTCTAGTTTCCTAATGGATTGCGACATTCACCAGATTACCTCCAAATGATCCTTATAATTTACAGCTCAGGCTGCCTTTCCTTGCCTTTTAAGTCTTATCACGGTCTCGCCATGATTTATATGGTAATTATGTTGACACAGTTTGAACAAGGACAGTTATCAGAGACTAAAACAACATACTTGGAGATAGAGCCTATGGCTGAACCCTGAAGATAGTGTCCTAACAGCAAACATGTACGCGCACTTCACGTATTTATGGGGATGAAGCAGATAGTCTGTAAAGAATGAGCAGGCACAAAACACAATGTGTGTCACATGTATAATCTGCCACGATCTCTGAGTCATCAGAGATGATCTAGAAAATCCTGCAGGTATAATGAAAAGCAACTGTTCTACAACTCATACATCTAAGGGGCTTCAAAAAGCATCAAATATGTAACTCTGACATGCAGAACGGGCTGGAAGTGGCATTGGAATTATGTGAAATTTAACAAATTTTACAGATTTGGCTTTATTTAAAGCACACAGACATTACTTTTTGAAACTACTATCTAGGATTTTTTAAGTAGGGTTAATTTAAAAGGGCTCAAAACAAGAACCATAGTTATTTTTATGTTGTTATGCACCTTTATTTAATTCTACTGTTTATTTCCCAAAAAATGTGTGGCTTCCAGTTGTATGGATGTTATGTAGATGTTGTAATGATAAAGATTAAATGAAACCTTGACGTGAAATACTAAAACACCTTTACATTTTTTGTTGCAGCTGCATTTCATTTTGAAAAAAAAAAAAAAACATTATTAAGCTCAACTACTGCCCAGAAGCAGCGCTTCTTCAGCAGCGGCACTAAAGATTATTCTCGCGCAATCTACCAAAAGTTGTAAAATCTTTGTGAATTTCAACACTTCTCTCACTCAGCCGGGAGTCATAACATGTGCAGCCCAGGCCGACGCATCTGCCCGAGTGTGATGACGGCTGCACGGTGGCAGCGAGATTTAATACGCTTTAACTCACTGCCCTGCCAAAGCAATACAGGACATATCCCCCTAACCTTCTGCTCCCCTCCATCAATACACTCACTAACTACCTTAGCAGTGAGTACAACCAGAAAAAAAATGCTTCTGTAAAAGTTTCTTCTTTTTTTTTTCTACAAAAAAAAAAAAAAAAACCTTTTCCACTCCTGTGCGTCCTCCCCTGCTCCTCTCCTGCACTCCCATGTGGGGTGATTTAAGGCAGGTAGGCTATGGAAAAACTGTTGCCCTCCATCTCTCCCTCCTCTCTTCCTCTCATTCTCCCTCTCCCTTGGCCTTATTACAGGCTGTCAGTTTATTATAAAACATTAGGAAAGCAGAGGGACACTTGCAGTTACTGTCCTATCGATCGGCGAGGATAGATTCTGTGATTTAGAGTCAGCCTCTGCTCGCGCCCTCCACGTTCTCGGTCTCCTATTAAGGCACCAGCGCTTTGCTTTGGCTATTGATGTCTCAACATTAACAGTTACAAGCTGCTACAGAAAATCAATGTTCAACTTTTATTACCAGCTGCATAACGCAGAGGACCTCCTGCCAGCTGGTACTTAGCAGTCGAAAGGAGGCAAGGATGGTCCGCACGGCACATCAGGTGTTTTCTAAGTGATATCTGCAGTAGTATCAATCATGTCTATAGCACATGGGGGCTTTGGTGGGGTGGGGGGGCAGTGCAGGGGCCTTCGAGCTTAGGGTTACAATATAGGAAGGTGTTGCATGCCAAACAAAATGAGCACATCATCGCAAACATCCGGCCGTGTGCCCAGACAGAGATTGAAGGTGAGGATTCAGGAAGTTTTTAACTTAAATTCTTCATTTTTTTTCTTTTTTTTCTTTTTTTGATTCTCTCTGAACACTACCACCAACACACCTCTGACCACCTATCCATCCATCATCAGCATCAACCTGGATGTGTGTGTTGTAACAGAGAATCTAAACCCAGGTAGGGTGAAGCTGGAGCGGCTGAGGCCTCTCAAACATTTATGAGGGGCTACCGAGCAGCGGTATGGCAGCCCTTCTGGGACAAACAGCCCCCGGTTCTGTACTCTCAGTCCCGATCAATGGAACTCAAGTTCATTACGCGCACTTTTCAGCCGAACGGCGGCAACTGATTTTTTTTTTTTTTTTCTTTTCCCGCCCCTCCTCTGATCGTCGAGAAGCTCGCCACTGGGGGCCGCATTGCACTTGCTTGCTTGTTTACGTGACTGCGCGCATAGAGGGAAGACGGAGGAAGGCAGCGTGTACCGGTCTGAGCGAGCAGGGACTGCTCCCAGTGGGCAGAGCTTGAGGTTATCATTATGTACAGGTCGGTGCACTGCAATGCTAATGCTAATGCTAATGCATTCTCAGTGGCCGCAACTGGGGGTCCCAACGCAGTGCTAGCTGGGCTGCTGCTCCTCTCCAATTAAAGGCTGAGGGATGTCTGTTTGGGGTAGGGAGGACAGGCCTGTGCTACCCAGGGCCCCGCGGAGAACAGGCTCACATTAGTCAAGGAAAACAGACTCGGAGAAACAAATTGTGCATACATTGGGGCACTGCAGGAAATCCCACTCTTGATTTGAGTGATTTCTTAACTAGAGATCATGAAGTCCTGGTCTGGGTTGTGATTTTTTTTTTTTCTTTTTGACAGCGCTCTGACCCGACTGGTTTCAAACCGCCACTTACTTTTCAGCCTTTTCATGATGCGTACACTTATATTAACTTCACAACCTACATGTAAACCATTTCTTTAAACTGTGGGCATGATCCCAAAGCCCAGTAAACTAGGAAAAGACAAACTGTCAAGAAACCAGAGCTGCTTCTAGCAATCGAAAAAGCATCAATGTTTTAATCATAAGCTGCAGACATACGGCAGCGCTGCTAGACGGGAAGCATGTGGGTCGGTGAGTGTGGACGGGTGCGGTTTGCGGTGTTGCAGGACAGCGAGGAAAGGAACGACAGCCACAATTATGTATTGATTAGACTGGCTGCCTCGGCCTTACTTAAACATCATATAGAGCATATATGGAGCTCTACCATCTAGTGACCGCACTTTCTGGGTTATACAGTATGTATACACCCTGGCACGGTATATATCCCTGACGTAAATATTGTGGAGCACATTGAAACACGAAACAACTGTGTAAACACACACGCACACACACACACCAGAGGATCAGGGCTAAAGGGTAGTTATTTGGCCCCTTCATTCTTCAAGTGCATTGCGGGTCAAATGTTCAGTAATACAAATGTAATCAGATGAATCCCCAGCTTTACACACGTCCCTAGTCAATCATTTGTAAACCTTCGAGCACTTAATTCCTTCACTCTGTGTCTCAGTAGGAGCGACACTATTATGTTATCGCCGCAACAGTCATTTCGGACAAATCTTTACGACGGGGCATTTACGGCCTCTCTAGCTCATGATGTGTCATTAGTGTTACTCATTGGACACTCATTACTCGGCGCACAATGAAAAGGACACGAGAGTTGTAACCATTGAGCAACAAAACAAGGGATGGCACATTTAGAGAAGGAGCACTGCCAAGTATATCAGGGATAATAACGGAAGAACACTTGTCACGTTGCAGTCATTATATGTTCCTTTCCATAGAAAGCAGCTTTTGTGCCAGGCGTTAAAACTTGTGAGCGTGCGTCTCCCCTGAGTGAAAACGTGCTGACTAGACTCGGAGTAAAAATAATCCTCTGAATTCGCCGACCAGTCTGATATTACAAATGGAGCTCGCTGGCATTGCAGTACTGCCTGGCATGTGGATTGTCAGCCATTGTGTCCCCGTGTGAATATCTATAGTGCAGAGGCATGCGTTCAAACTATGGTAGCGTTAAGCTATATGGTGGTCAGGCGGCTGCTATAAGATTATACACCCTTTGCTCTTTGAGCTTCTGTGTGTGTGTACCCATGTGTGTTTGGACAATGTAGTTACGAGATACCTCTGGCTGAGCGGAAAACAGCGGAGCTCTGTGGCAGTGTGTGTGCACGCTGGTGTGTGTGTGTGTGTGTGTGTGTGTGTGTGTGTGTGTGTGTGTGTGTGTAACCAGAGACAGTGATTAAACGTTTTAAAGCACAGATGATCCAACAGTTGCTGTCTCTTGTTCTGCCACCAGTTCTCCCTCTGTCTCTCTCTTCATTGAGCCCCCACCCACATGTGACCCTCCAGCCTCACTCCCAAACCATCGCAGCTCCTTTCTTGTCTCTTCGTTCTCGTCCTGAAGGATATTTTAAGCGACTAAGCTCTGCGGGTCGTTTGTGTTAAACACACAAAGAGAAACACACACACACGCGTACACACACACACGAGCTGAGCAAATCTACTCACAGCACTGCAATATAATAAAAAAGGAAAACAGCGAAGTAGTGGTTAATAGAAATTCATCAATCAACCTTCTTCTGAGAAACAAGCAACACTTTCCAATATAACACAGTTTCCCAGATTTTTTTTGATTTTTTTTTTTTAACTTTAAACTCTTGGCTGCCAACTGTCTCAGGTTGTACTGTAGTGCCACCTGGCACTTATATCGATAGCTACCACTGGCGTTACACTGTAACCATGTAAATTTTTTGTGCTCAGTGACGAGGCTTAGAGGCAGCAAACCATATTAGTGTCTTACAGCTACAGAAAAATAGAATTTAATTTATTTCTGTTCATACCAAGTTATTGTTAAAGCCATAGTCATTTTGTTCCCAGATGTAATATTTAGTTCTCTATTACGGAGGGGGTGGTGTTCTATATTAAACTCAGCCTAGTGCTTATCACTATACATTATTATTATTTTGCATTCAATATTAAGCTATTTAGATAATACACAGGTGCAACTGCCGTTGACATAAACATACCTGTATATACCATGCACTGTTAGCTTCTCTTATGCTAGTATTGCATCGTGCTTCTGGGCTCTCGGCCAATCAGTGGAAGCTGACAGAACCAGTGTTTAGTACATGGCCTAGTGATTGGCTCAGCAGCGAGTGTGGCTGACTGAAAGATAACATCTTCTGCCTCCATTTATCCCTTTACTACAATATGTTGGATTCATGTTCAAGTGTATTTAAAGAAATTTAAATTTGTGGATGAAATTGATTTAAAATATATATATATATAAAATGCCTAATCAACCAAAGATTTTGGGACCTCCCCCTGCAGTACCTTCACCGACCCCCTAGGGGTTGCCTGTTGAAGACCTAACCAGAAGTGGACAAACACAAGATTTCCTTGAATTGTGCATCTGAATGTGTTAACATTAAATAAGAGCATGCACTATTACCCTGTCTCAGAGGGAGGAGAGAGGGCCACTGTTATCCAGTGCTGGGGAATAAATTAAACCTCAATTTTCACTTATGTGACCAGCGGAGTCAACTTAACGGGGGAACAAAAAAACCCACAGAGAACAAAGAAGTCAAAGATAGGTGCGGGAAAAACATGTGGCACACTCTTTCTTTCTTTAGTCAGCACTCTACCTGCTGGCTTCCATCATCAAATGAGAGCAGAGCAAAGGAGGAGGGAGGGAGGCAGGGAGTTAGATGTAAAACGAGAGAGCGCACGCGAAAGAAGGAGTGAGAGAGCTGGGGTGGGTTTGTAGTGGGGGGGGCGGGGGGGACTGATGCTATGGATTAACTGTCCTTCATGCTGAAAATATACATCCCCGGGCGCTTGGCGCTGAATTATTAATTCAAATTTGTCAGAGAAAGAATGAGAGAAATCTATTGACGGGGACACGGGCCCTTTAATGGTCTCATTAAAGGGGAGGCTTCCCACACCATGCACCTTCTGTACTGCTGCAGGAGTTTTCGGGGCAGTGGAGGGTTGGAGGGGGGGTACTTGACCCCCCAATGATTTTCTGTCACTTTATCATAAACAAGAAAGGTTGACATGCCCCTCCACTCCCCGTGCCCTCCCTCCACCTCCAAACAAACCGTGTGTGTAATTAGCCAACGGGTGCAAAAGTGCACTGAATGTAAACGAGGTTCACATGCACGCACTGATGCTGACGGACAGAGACAGAAGCAACACACACACACATACACATACACACACATCACAGGCTGAACCTGCCTCTACTGTTGCTGACAGGTACAAATTAAACACAACGTAAAGTCAAGAAGGACCCGAAGAGTCACGGTTAGAGCAACGTTGAGCTTTTTTTCCCGTTTGCTGCATATGTAATGTCTGCAGACGACACCACACACCGCACACAGAGTTCACATTCAGACATGCGTTAGATTTAAATCTGTCAGTCAAGTGTTAGTGTCATTAGCAGCATGTAGCTACCTGACTGGGAGCTGTTTGGTGAGGTGGGGTTAACTGTCGGCACAATCCAGACAGCATTAGTAAGGGGACCTGTGGGTGCATCAGTCAGGCCGAGGCCAGCTCATTGAAAGGCTTTTGGTTCCGCCTCCAGGGGGGCTAAAGAAGGGGGCAATAAGAAGCAGAGGTGGGGAGGACTAGAGGGACCACAGAGGGCTAAGCACCAGGTTCATTGCTGATTCAAGTCTCTCAGTATCCCTCTGGCAAATGGATTTTCATAATGCTGAGACAATGTGATTTTTTTTTCCCAGCAATTTTTTTTTTTTTTTTTTTTTTACCACGGCAAGTCTGCAGCATATCAGGACTGCAAGCATGGATTATTTTCATTATTAGTTCATTTGGTGATGATTTTTCAAATGACTGAGTAGTCTTTTAATCTGTAACATGTTTCGCCATATTATCTTACCTAAACCAAAAATATATCTTTTGATTGACATGAATTGAGCGATTTAGAAATGCACATCTGGCGCAGCACTACTCATTAGCAACTCACGAAGAAAAATCCTAGTCATGCAGTTGCGGTCTTAACTATATCTTTAATACTTATTCCCATTGATATTAACCTCCTTGACTGTGCCCATCTGTTAGAGCCGTCAATAATGCAACCGCAGACAGGACCAACTGATTCAGGGTGTAAATTTGTTTTCCCCTTCACCTCAAGATAAATCCCCGGCACCTTCCAGCCAGCATAGGCAATGAGAGAAGCTTGTCTCCTTCCTGCTCCGAGCACCTTTCCTCTTGTTTATTTTATCACACCTAAGGCACATTTCTCTTCCTCTCAATATCACTCGACCTCTCTCCATCGCCCCCGCCAAGCCCGCCGACCCATCCTTGGGCGACAGACCTCAACCAGCCGCTACCTGTTTAGCTTAACAACAATAGCAACGTTGTCGGCGGAGGTTTAGCTCTGACTTAATATATCCCCAACTGGACCACACATGCTTAATTCTCTTTCATAGCTGCACGGCATTCGGGCCCCAGAGAGGCTAAAGAGACGGTTTGATGAGTTGGCAGTCAAATTGAGCCTTTATGCTTTATTCTGACATGCTGACAATGGCCCGTCCCCATTGGTGGCCTGTTTCCAGGAACTGTGAGATTATTCTGCATTGTTAGCGCAGAGGATATTCGGCCTCTGGACATTGGGCTCTATGTTAGCTGGAGGGCATGTGTGTTCATGGATGCTGGTGAAATAAGGGCCACTTTTTAAGATAAAGGGTCACTGCTCAGGGCTTAATGAGGCCTTTGTAAAATGACTAAAAAAAGCTAATGAGTATAAAGAATATGTCGACTTGATCGGGTACTTGTCCGCTTGGCTTTGTGATAGGTGCTGAGTCCGCGGTTGAAACTACCAGTCATTAACCAGAATTTGAAGTCAAATGAAATCAGGAGTTTTAAAACAGGGGATGAAGCGTTTCATTGTTAACCCTTACCTAACCCAACCCCCATCTTATCCATAGCCCGAGGGCGCCGGTGCGCTCCGGCCGAAGGGGGGGTGTTTGGTTAATCGAACCGCATCCAAAACCTCTCACCTCCACACCTTCTCCGGAATCTGAATAAAGGCGCTGCGTCTGACAATCTCCGTAACTTGCAGGAGCTGGCAATCTGAAAAGAGCAATTGGCTTCACACGGTTATCGACCAGGTGTGCAGAGAACTGAGAAAGTGCACGCAGATTGAACTTCTTTCCATGTATCCTTTCAGTATTTAGACAGCGGTTTCTGACAGTTTTACAAATGAGACCGTTCAAATGCCTGTCACGAAAGACCCTTCGCTGTGCTGGCCAACCTTTCACCCTGCTTTGAAGTCTAACACCATCCCCATTCTGATTTTATACTTTTCTTGAGCGCACCTCTACCCGGACCTCCCATATTTGACAGCATGTACTTCAGATTGTAGCTGAGCTCCAATTCTTTTGAGTTCCTACAACCTCCTCTTGTATGCTTTGATAGCTTAGACGTGATACTAGTTATCCTCTTAGTCTTTGGCGTATCGAGTCTCCAAGATCCCCCATTAAATGTTAAGAAGCACACAACCGCAGTTTACCTTTTTTTTTTTTTTTTTAACGCGCCTCTAACGTGGAGGCGTCGTACTGGAGAAAGGGAATTCCCCAAATGGGACTTTGAGGAAAACAAGGAAGCTGAGAGCTCCAGGGAGCAGGGGAAACTTGTTTTCTGGCAAGCAAGAGGTAGATAAGGACTGTAATACTCTAATGGGGAAGCAGAGCCTCCTGCAGAGGAGGAAAAAAAAATCCACACACTTCCAAGTGAAATGTTGTCAGTGGAATATTGATGGGAGCTGAGGTGAGCGAGTGCGTAGCCGTAGTAGGCGAGTTTGTGTACTATGTTGGTGTGAGGGTATGAGGTGGGAGGGGAGGGGGGTGTAAAAAAACATTGCTACGATACAAAGCTTACGTATCTAGGCAGTGCCACATATAATAGCTTACTTAAATGATGCTGTTAACCATGCGGCCATTGCCCCTTGGCCTATGGCCCTTGTTTGCTTTGTTTGCGCTTGCTGCCCTATTTCTTTTTTTTTTTAACACGCATATATGAACACACTAACACATTCTCCCAATGAACACGTTGCTTATTGCAGGTAGTAAGTCCTTAGTCCTCTTTTTTTTTTCTTTTAGAGTCAAAGGTCAATGGGCTCTCTTCTTCCAACGCAGGCAGATTAATAATGAATAAGCTAGCTGTGCACAGTGTTGACAATCCAGTAGGGTGCAATAAAGAGGGCTTACTCGGGACACAGGTTGAACTCCTCGCACTTTGAAGCAGCCGCTGCCGTAGTAAAAGGCGCTTTGGCTTTGATAGGCTCACACAAATGACCGAGAAAGTCCCCATTGGAAGAGCAGACGCCCTCATCCCCGCCCATGCAGGAAGTTACCGGTTTGTCGCGTTCTCGCGTTTAATTGGCCAAGCTCACAGGCCAAGCTCGACGGCGGTTCACTCAATAACTGTTTACGATCCCGGAGTTTTATGTGTTGTTTTTGGACCCGGCAGAAAACACATGTTGTGGAGTTTGAAAGGCGGAGCGGTTTATTGATTGAGGCACTAAAAATGTAATGTGAGAGGCCGTGGTGTTATTTCGGCGCGTGTTAACTGTTGATCTCATTGCAGTGTTTTCTATGAAGCGGGCTTAACTGGAAGTAGGAGGAAGTTTAATGTAGAAATTGCGTGATGTAAAATAACGATTTGGAAGTGGAGAAGGCTGGCCACGCGGGTTCAGCTGAGAACCTTTGTTTCTTAACGCACACTTTTTCTTGTATAGTCCAAGCAAATAAACATAAACCTCCCATAAAAGAGGCAAATACTTAAAATGTTTGGGTGAGTCCATGATTTCTTATTGTATAATGCAGAGTTTTCTACCTCGTAGGCTTCTTACAGTCATAAACAAACCGATGCATGTTCGGTTTTGCAGATGATGGTGAACTTTGACATCAGCTGATATGTTTTTATTTCTCTGATCAGAGGTCTTTTTTTTTTCTTCTTCTTTTTATTTTTTTTTGCACATCACATTGTCCACTCGGCGAGGCGTTTCTGAGATCAGAGCGAAATAATGGAGCGAACATTTGCATGAGTGAGTGTGCGGCGCGTCTAAATGCTTGTGCGTGTGTCTCCCCGGAGCAGGTTGATTGTAAGGGTCGGTGAAAACATGTAAAAGTGCATGCGGAGAAAGAGACATACATGCACGCACAAACACACAAAGCACAGGGCAGATCCTGTCTAATTAAAAAGCACAGCGGAGATTTCAGGGGTTCTGTGAAAGAGAGAATATGTATGTGCGTGTGTGTGTGTGTGTGTGTGTTTGTGTGTGTGCGCTCTTCCACATTAGGTCCCTGGCTTCGGCGTGATCGCCCGTCAAATGAAACAATGTATTCTGTGGGACCTCAGGGTTTCCATTTGAGTATTCGGACGCGGCACAGCAACGAACTGTGGCTGTTTTATGTGGAAAAAAAAAAAGTTGATAATTAGTCCCACAGTGACTGAAGGATGAGATGGAGAGAGGGGGAGGGGGGGGGGGGGATGGGAGGGGGGGACACTGAAGGAATAGGAGAGAGTGCTTAGCACATTTAATACTCCAACCTGACACAGTCTGGGAATCATTGATCAATTGTTTATTTTTTTTTGTTTGCTTTTTTACTACATTCTGATTTTTTTTGTCCCACTCCACAACTCCTGCTCTTTTGACTGATCAGTGTATGTAAAATCAACACAAATGTGTGATGTGATTTGTAGCATAATTAAGACAAATATCTCTTCAAACTGAGAATTTTAAAGTCGTGTTTTTTTCTTTTTTCTCAACTTGCCCAATGGCTTTTGCAGTCAAGAGTGGAGATCAAGCTATTGTCATTTGTTCTTTTTCTTGCTTGCTTTTTTTTTTTTTTTTTTTTTTTTTTTTTGGAAAGCCCCAATTCATTATTTTTTCAAAAGAGGCCCTGGTAATAATTAGCAATTAAAATGCTGTCTTTTTTGCCTCACTTTCCCCTAATTAGCTTGACAGAGACATTGGGCACTGATATTCTCTACAGTTTCTCCCCCAATATCCACACGTGCCCGCATCAAAACGCCCCACATCCACACACACGCGCGTACACACCGATGGCGGACGCACGCAAACCGCCGGTGCGCCTCTCTGAGAAACCATGGCAACACCTGCCATGTTTCTGCTGTGATCAGAGCTCACCTTGTCATGTTTCTGCAAATTTAACCAAATCAGACTCAGAAGAGGCTCTGGCATCCCAGAATTGATTATTAAACAGCATGTGTGGTTTGTTACTGACGTGTAACAAAAAAAAAATTATGTTCCTACATGATATATTAAAAACATTACAAACTAAACTAGGCTTATGCTTTAAAACTATGTTTTCTTAAAAAAAAAAACAGGAAATCATTCTTGATAATAGTTTATTTGCAGCATAATGCAATTTTTATGATATTTGTGGTTCCTTGAAGTAGATTTATCTCCTTTAATTCACGGTCAGCGGCTATCAACAAAGTTCTAATTATTTTATGGCAGAAATTAACTAACATTTTATTCCAGGAAATGATTTTATTGTTAGCGCCAGCACTTCAGTCTCTTAAAACAACATGACTTAATTGTTTTCGCAGTATTTCCGGCTATTTTTTACTTTTTGATGACTATCTCGTATAATTATTCCAGTAGATTTCGACTCAAGTTTACTTAATTTCTATTACCTTTAGGCGTACGGTTACTTATTTAACAAAGATAAAGCACATCAGCTCATGCGAAGAGACGTATTTCACATCAGATTCAGCTCATTTCTGTCCTGGGTAGGTAGCATACCGCAGACATTCAGTGGCAACTTTTGTTAATTTTTTGATACTTGGTTTTAGTGCTAGGTAAAAGTTTGATGTGAGTTGCTATGAAATGACTAAAGGAGCCATAACGCACGTATGTTTGAAAGTATTCGGTATAAGGTCTAATTGAAAGGGCGTGGCTATAAATGGGAACTTATCCTTACTGAGTAAATCCTGTATTTCATGTGAGCATCAGTGCATCAGTTAGAGTTGGCTTAAAGCGTTTGGCGTAGCTTCTTTAAAATGATCATTTCTGGCATTTCCACACCAGGAATACCATAAATAATAAAATAAGATGATAATGTGAGAAAATGGTTTCGAGGAGACGTGCATCGGAGGGGTGTCGACTTGTTAGCATAACCCAATTTTCCTGAAACTGAAACTTTTCTTCCCGTGTTTGAACGGCGCCGATGAAAACAGGCCTCGTTGACCTGCGTAGGATGTCTGCGTGTTAACGCCTAAAGCGCTCCGACACTCTGCCGGGTTGGCTTACGTAAGGCTGAATTAACCCTTCTCTGAGGTGTCGGCCGTGTGGACGCCGGTTCAGGAGCCTGAGACGGGGGTCAGACAGCTGAGTGGCAGCAGGAAAAAGCACATGTCATGTTTGTTTGGAGGCTCCTTTGTCACAGGCCAAACTGTCCCCCCCCCCCTCCTTCTTTGCCTGCCCTCCTCTTGGCCTTATTTAGCCCCCACATCGTGTCACCCAGAGGTCAGGGTGAGCGCGCACTCTGTAGCGCAGACAGACACACATGCATACAGATTGTAATAGCATGGTAGAGTGCATCATAGATGGAAGTGCCTTGAAGGACCTGCTTCTCATTCTCTAGACCTCATTAGCTGCTGATTTATCTCCCCCTCCTTCCTCCTAATGCTCTGGGTGGGTGGATAGGGGGTATGCGTGTGTGGGAAGGGGGTACTGTGCGAGAGAGAAAGAAATATTATGTGTATTTTCATGGATTAGTGTGTGTGTGTGTGTGTGTGTGTGTGTGTGTGTGTGTGTGTTATGGGTCTGAGAGAGAGAGGCGGAGGTTCAAGACTGAAAGACGGTGTATTTTTAAGTGCGTCTATGTGTGTTGGTCCGGAGGTGTCAACTAAACACAGGGACTCATGTCGTACCACATTAGCCCACTGCGAGCACACACTCGACCTGGGGGTCAAACAGATTAATAAAAGATCACACATGCACACACAGAGCCGCTACCTGATTAAATATTCCGCAGCCCCCTCGCTTCATAATCATGACAAGTACACACGGCGCTCTTGCTCACCATTATCCATTTAGCAAATTTTTGTCTTGTCTTGCAATAATCTGCCTAAACCCCCAGTGAGCTTATTATTGTCAAGGAAAAGTGCTTATAGCTGCGCGGAAAGGTAGGATTTAGGAAAGATGCAAAAATGTGTCTCGCACTAGGAATTAATAGTAAAAAAAAAAAAAAAAAAGGCTTTCCATCAAAATGAATTCCTGCACATGAACTGCAGTTGATGTCCAAAATTCATTAGTTTTCTACAAGATCGACGCATTTTAAAAAAAATATACTGATATCTGTTGCCAAAAATGTTGAAATTGGATGGTGGAGGTGTTGGGTTAAGGAGCAGCTCTGGCCCTAATACAACTCTAACTCTGCCCTACATAATTTATTCATTCACTCCTGGGGAATTAATCTCTCCGGAGAGGCCTTTTCTGCCTTTACCTGAATCTCTCTACAGTGGAGTCCCAAGAGATGATTCAGAGGAAAAAGGGGAAAGAGGAAGGAGGGGGAGGAGGAAGGAGGAATATTTCATCATGTGGAGCAGTTTGAGTGAAAATGTGCCACAACCAAAGAACTTATAACACTGTCCTCGTGATAAGTGAAGATTTTAATTACTCAGACCTTTATGTGTCTGTATATGAACGCTTGTAGATTGTGGAGGTTAAATACTGATTCGGCTCCAGATTGAGGATACCATCACACTACAAAATCCTGTCCTTTGTCAGCCTTTTGCTGTCCTTTTTACACCGCAAAACAAAACCTCGAAACTAAAAGTTCGGATGTTGCGCGAGAGGAGTGAATTTCAAATTTTCAACGACTTGACCTCGATCGATTTCACCTAACCTTTCTCCTGCTTCCTCTCTGCAGATGTGAAGAACCTGGAGAACTTCCACCTGGTGGAAAGCGTCCAGGAGCAGGTCAACGCGGCGCTGCTGGACTACGTCATGTGCAACTACCCCCAGCAAACGGACAAGTTCGGCCAGCTGCTCCTCCGGCTGCCCGAGATCCGCGCCATCAGCCTGCAGGCCGAAGAATACCTTTACTACAAACACCTAAACGGCGACGTTCCGTGCAACAACCTCCTCATCGAAATGCTTCACGCCAAGAGAGCCTAGGAGACGGGAGGTGGGGTGGGGTGGGGTGGGGGCGTGGGGGGGCTCTGCCCTAACGCCCCGTAGCGAAGGTGGTGGTGTGCGGACACTCTGAGAGCTTCGCTGCAGCCCGAAAACTCCAAATAACGCTTTCACCGAACCGAACCTCCGCTTCACACTTGATGCGGTGAGGCACCTAGAGGTTGAGGAGCAGCTGCGTTAGCAACTCTTGTCTATATTGAGCTCATTTTGATGTTCAAGCTACGCGCAAATTCGGAACGAACAGAGACTCACAGTGCGCACAGACACACGGCATATGGATCCCTTTATTGTAAAGAAGAAGAAAAAAAGAAACAAAATCAGAAATTGCTTCATGTCAACCACACAGAAAGAACTGCCGAAAGGACAAAAAAAAAAAAAAAAGAAGAAGAAGACTCGAAGCAAACTCTACATTTGACACCACGTCTGCACGAGCAGGAGCAGGACTATTAAGACTGTCGGGCTGTGACATGAAGAACGAACAGCCCTCGAGTGTTTTAGCACTGGTAAATACAGTGAGAGGCTCTTTGTGCCGAGAAAGGAATCTGAATAACACTGCCCATCTTTTCAGAGCGAAGAGCTGTCGTGGCGGGCGATCGCCCTGCGTGTTCTCTCACTGTTGTTGGTACTGTATAGGCAAACGGACAAGTAGTCAAACAGGCAAGAGACTCTTTACCTATCACCCTGTTTTTTGAGCTCACACGAGACGCCTGCGATGGCATCTTCACCCGACTGAGAAGAGAGAACTGGAGGTTAAAAAAAATGAAGGTCTAAAAAAATAAAAAATGAAAAATGAAAATAAAACGGAACATTCTTAAATGAACAAAATGATCAACAGGCTTATAAGAAGAAGTTGAGTTTTTCTCTTGTAATGGAAGTCATTTGCTCCTCATGGTCACGTTGTGGTTCCCCCTTTCTTATTCCCACCTCCCCAAATCATCTTAAACTATGTACCTCAGAAACACCAGTGTTAAATAAATTCAATTAATAATGTCAGCTTAAATAAACTGTATTTATAGCCCTTATTTTTTTTTCTTTCCTGCAAAAACACTCTTCCTTTTTATCATTTCCTTAAACCTGGAACAGAACAAAGCGTGACACCCTGAGACGGAGAAGGGATCGGTCCTGCCTCCGTCGGAAAAGACCAAAGCCTGCTACAGAACAGAAGGAAATTACAAAATACCTTAATAATCAGTATTATAAAAGGAAAAAAGAAAAATTGTGATGTCACAGTCATGTGAGTCTTGCCTTATTTCATTACCATGCTAGCTAACCGTGCAGATGTGAATGAAAATATGTACAAATATATATATATAAAGTATTAATGTTGTAAAAAATTTAAAAAGGAATAATTCAACAGGTGTTTACATTCATGTGGTCATATGGGAGAGAACTGTGATGAAGCAGAAATTGCTAAGCAATGATTTCCTAAAAAAAAAATGAAATCGATGAAATGAAGAAAAAGATCCCTGTTTTTGTTTTTCGGTGTGTGTACAGTGTTTTTATTTTTATTTTTTTTGTTCCTAGCAGTACTTAAATTATGTCGTGAGACACTAAAATCAAAGAGGAATCACACTTAAAATATTAATTTCTGTGTCTGCTGGCATTCAAATTTTTTTTTTTGGAGCATTGCTGTATAAGGTTTGAGTTTCAACACTTACTTTGTAAAACCTTCCCCTCCTTTTCTTTTTTCCTTTTCTTTTTTTTTTTTTTTACAGTGCTTTGAACTTTTTGATGTACAGTATGTCGCTGGTTACGCTTAATGATGAAGATAATTTATTGCGTCGCTCGGTTCACATCTTTGTGTTACATGACGTGAGAGGTGTCCACGCCAGAATAAATTTGTTTACTGTAGCATGTTCTTGTTTTGTTTCCACCAGTAGTTCTGAGATGCAGGTCTGGAGCAAAAGTAATGGACTTAAAAAAAAAGAAAACGAAAAAAAGAAGAAGAAAATATCCTTTTTTTTTAAAAAAAAGTATTTTAAGTGTTCATGCAAGTCTGTACATTGAAAAGAGTATTGTATTTAAGTGGGTAGGTGTGAAGGATGGTCTGTGCCACATCAGTTTTCTTACCGAAATTTCAACCTGCGTCATTGTTCTGTCCGGTTTGCTCTTATACCAAAGACTGCATCTTTCCCCTGTGAGCTGTGACTTCTAGTATTGTGTCCAAAATTAACAAAACTGGCTTTTTCTTCTTAACATATGGCAGCCCAAATTATCCTCACGCTGAGTTTCTCCATGTGTAGAGTAGTTGTTACTGTTTTTTTTGTTTTTGTTTTTTTAATCAAAATGTCCCAACACTTGCCTCCCACAACAGCGTATGGTGTTTTTGTTTTGTTTTTTTAAAAAAGAAAATCTTGTCCAGGTTTTGTTAAATAAGTCATGGAAAAAGTCTTTCAATGGCATGTTTAATGTATAGAAAATTCTCTTAAAGTCACCACTAATTCACCGTATTAAGAAGCTGTTTCTGAGCGTCACCACCTGTTACCCTCATTAACCGCGGCCTCCAGATAATCAGACAATCTTATCTATCATCCACTTTCTCAAATTCTGTGTTTAGGGTTCTGCAGCTGCCTTGGACTTCCTCCGATGTGCAGGTGAACTCCACTTCAAAGTACAGGCAGTACAGTCACCAATGTGGCCATTGCAGAAGTCCTACTTTTCTTTTTTTTTTTAGTGGAGAGTCTTTTCTGCAGTCCCGTTCCACCCGGATTAATTAATAAATAATTGGAGATTGAGGGATTTTGGAATCCAGAACCTTAAATTTTAGGCTACGTAGTCACTGTCGGACTATTACGTGGGGTAAATGCTCTGTGAAGGACTTAAACAATGGCTTCCTTTGTGCATTATGTGCTCTTGTACGCTGTCAACACATGGATATGCGAAACATCAAAATACCATCTCCCTCCTGCTTGTCTATGACGTTTGCCACTCCTGCTGACATTATGAATGCTCCCATCACTACCTGGTCCTGGGGAGAGTCTTGCTATGAGGCTCATTGAATTTTTTCCTCATATTTCAATAAATAATTATTATGCTTATAACACCAGACTCTGGCTTCGTCCACACACTAACACACTCCCAGTTCACTTGTTGCTTTTTTTTTTTTGTAGTCATTCTTTGCATATCACACTATACCACAACTTGTGGGAATAAGAGATAAATTAAAATCCAGAAACATTGTAGTTTTCAGCAGAACGCTCCAATGTACTCATATGCAGATAAAAAAAAAGAATGATACGTCATGCTTTTGTTTTCTGGGGCATTTTTTGTGCCTATATTTCGCGAGTGAAACTCAGAAAACATGCGTGGAGAGAGAGAGAGAGAGAGAGAAAGACAAACTTGATCACATAACATAAATGTCCCCGTTTCAATCAAACCAGGAAAATCACAGTTGTGCACGACTCCATGCCTTTTACTGGACAATGTAATGCCTTAAAAAAAAAAAAAAAAAAACACAAAAAACTGTACATCAAGAAAACCTAAGAAATACAAATGAAAAAACTGTGACTTTAGGTTAAGGTAAACAGATGAAAGTAATTTGAGGCAGTGAGCTTACATTATTACCCCAAAATAAGTGTACCTTATGTTCCTGTGCCTCTATTATCACCATGAGTGACATGGTGCTGGTCGAATTGGAGGATTAAGAGGCAAAAACACAGCACAGAGTCTGATAAAAAAAAAAAAAAAAATTTACAATGCAAAACTGTATTTGGCATCACACCTGTGAGATTAGTCTACACAGACGAGTCCATAGCTTTTCTGAGGCGCAGGGCTGCGAGGGAAACAGGAAGCCGCAAACTCGAGCTCCATGGGAACGTGAAGACTGCATCCAGGCGGCAAGGCTTCCGCTTCTGAAGGAGGAGGCTCCTGGATGGAAGAAAGGGGATGGGTAAGTGGGAGGGGAAAACTACATTCATTTACAGTGTTGTATCACGTGACATCATAAATGTTAAATCACACCATATAGTACTTTGTTTTGAAGGTGGCTAAAAGTTATGACTTCCTCTTTAACACGAGAGATCTGCATTTAAATGCTTACGTCGTCATGTCCCAGGTTTTTTTTTTTTTTTTATTTTTTTATTTGTGATTCTGCAAGGTAACACCTCGTCTTGATGTGACACTGACCTTCATTACTTCTGACCCTCATGTCAACATATAATAACTTCTGTATTCTAGTATCCAACTGATTAAAACCTTTTTTTAAAACACATTTTAAACCTTGAAGTGAGGCACACCATTTCCAATAAATATATGTTTTGAAATGAATCCATACACGAGTGAGTGATTTAACACGAATAAAGTCTTGAGTTGAGACTCACCCCACAGCCTTTCCCTTTCCTCTCTATCTCAGATGTTTAAGGTACGTATACATGCCCTCTAAGCTTAACAAAGTTATTAAATTGTACAAAACACTCAAAGTTTTCTACATTATCAGTAAAAAAAACAAACCCACCAATGATAGCCAACAGGTTTCTGCAATAACACAAAACTTTTTTTTTCTTTTTTCTTTTTTTTAACAATCTAATGATATGAGAGATCATTTAACTGCTGAGGCGGTGAGGATAATGTTAGCGGTGTTCACGTGCGGCATTAAGGATGCTGGTCACAGACGGGCGAGCGGCCAACTCGATCCCCGGCGCACAGCGTTGCAATCCTCACTTGGAGCTTGGCTTGCAGTGCCTGGCCTCCTGTCTGTAAATGTGTTAAACCTGCTTTCACTCGCCCTGAATTTGTATAAATAATGTATATACATTTATCCACAGACTCTAACAAGTGCAGCCTCAGGTGAAAATACTCAGAAATGCATGCTATGCGCATCCCCGAAGGTGGACATCAGCTCCAAACCAACCAACTCAAAAGATAACCACACAGAGAGCAATAAGAAAAAAAAAAAAGAAGAAAAAAACCCTACAAACGAATAACTTGCCAAAAGCAACATAAACACACATACACGCAGTTTTGCGCTCCCTCTCTCTCTCACACACACACACACACACACACACACAGTGCTGTCAGTTTCTAAACAAGTTTTCTTTTCCGTCACACAAACAGCCCCAAGTTGTGTCTGCCAGTGTTATGTGGAGCTTTTAAACTCTGGAACCACATCACTCGTGTTTACTGAGATGCGCTTGTATGTTTCCCTGCATTGTCAAGCACAGTCAAAGAGAAGGAGACTGAGGGCACAAGAAAAGAAAAAAAAAAAAAAGGTTTTGGAAGTGTTCCAAGACTGCAAGAAAATGTGCAACTGAATGCAGGAAAATGAAAGTTTGATATACAGCCCAGTTACAGGCAGGGCTACAGGCTCAACAGGCCTGAGACGAGCATTAAGCTCTCTGAATAGGATGGTGGCCACATGGTGGCAAAACTCTTCTTAGTGCATAGGAAGACAGATTACAGTATTTACCCTGTAAGATTCTTCAACATGCAAAACAGCAGCAAAATAATCACTACAAGGAACTGCACCCGTGTATATTGATTCAGTCATTATAGGTCATTACGATGACTGGCTGACGGTGTGTGTCTCATCTCAGTGGCTTAAAAAGAAAAAGACATTCATACAAATCAATTTCATATGTGCTGCATAAAAACACACGAGCATTTCCAACACTAGTTTTCCTGCAGCCATGCAACAGATCCCTACTAGTGTTCATTTGCGCGTGACCACAAATTACTACCAGTACCCCATGTATGGTAGTAATTAGTAATCCTAGAAACTAGACTACAGAATGTCAATGTGTTTGGTTTTAACAACCATCAGACAGAAGAAAAATCTGCTTTATTTACAAAGTATATATATCTTTGTCTATACACACACACACAAACAAGGAATTTTCATTAAATCCGAACCAATGAGCACACTTACAGTATTATAGAGCCATGCAAGATGCCCTGAGAGCAGTTTGGGTGCTTGCTTAAGCACCTCCGCCATGGACATCACAGTCCCAGAGCTGTTTCTCTAACCACTAGTTCACAGCTATCACCAGAACTTTAAATTTATTTACAATTATATAAATGAGATAGTCGATACATGTTAATGGGTATTTCAAAGATTATTTGGAGAGAAAAAAAAAACACATTTATTCATCCGTTTCAACAACAGAAAGCAGGTGAAAGTCCACAGATGAAGAACAAAGAGGCTAAAAAGAAGCAGCGCAACTCTTCAGAGAGGCAATTATCCCACGTTCTAATCACTTACAGCAAACCGCGACTGGGGGACCCATTGTTTGGCGGCCTGATGGACAAACTTTAAAAATGTAAAGATCAAATTAATAGGCAAGCATTGTTAATGGGCACACTCACAATTATTATGCAAAAGCCTCACTGTGGCATGCAAAACAAATACACTAAGGTTTGGAGATGGAATGGTTCGAAGGCCGCTGCCGTTTCATTTCAAAGCATGCATTATACATCATTGTGCATAAAGAGGAAGCCTACAGCATTATGCTGTTTTTTCCACGATGATTATCCTTTATTAGTCATTAAAAAGAGATCGAGAGAAAGAAAAAAAATACAACTTTTAAGCACCTGAACCTCGCTGCCAGCATTCCATTAATTGCCTGCACAATGGGGAGAGCCTTTGGAGATTTTTCAATTTCAAAAAATGAGGAGCATGCATTCAGTCGTGCTCATGTTATACCGGCACTTAAATCCTACAGAGTTCACATAAAAAAGGACTCAAGGTTGCATCCGATTGAAAGCCTCCAACTACAGCCACTTTAGAAATCCATTTAGCAAGCGGGAGGTTAGAACATCTAATTCAAACAGAGTCGCCCTGTTAAAACGGTTGCACCAACGTCTTTTAAAAACACACACACTTTTTCTCCTGTGTTTGCTTGGCTCCATTGTAAGAAAGATGAACCTGGCACACAGAGCGATGGCAAGACACAAAGAATTAATCTTGCCAGACCTCAGCCAAGTGGCGAAGGTGAACGCTGGTGAATGACTGCATGTGGAATCTTGACCTTTGCTTCAACATTATCAAAAAGAGAGCTCCGTGGGAGCGACAAAAAGAGGTATGTGGCGTCGGTAATAACATGACAACTTCAATATCACGACGCAGTTTGCACAATACTGGGTGAATAGATTGGACAAAATCCAGACGATTGATTATATTTTTAGTATGAACACGTAGTCTTTGGAAGCTGAGACAATAATTAAAAGTTAAAAAAAAAAAAAAATACTTTCATACAATTAAATCACAGTAATTAGGCAAAGAGAAGTAGTATTTCAATTGCTGGCATACTTTTGCAGTGTGTGTGCTCAAGTTACTTCATGCCACTGCAATTCATAATATTAACTAAACATTTAATATTGCTATTATATATTTTCCTTTTAGCAGGTTAGAAAGATACAGTATAAGATTATCAGGATATGTGCCAATTTTCAGCTGGTTTTGAGCTTATTGATTCTTCTCATGCTCATGTTAAGTACTCTGTTGTTGTTTACCATGATATTTCTTGCTATTACGCACTCTTTTGGGGCTTGCAGCTCTTCTGTACGGCATCAATTCAGTGCCAAAATCTGCGCACATAACAACCATCACCAGCGCACAAGACCACTCTCAGTGCCCACCACCCCCCTTTGTTAAGTGCCAAAACTCAACAAAGCAGAGTGCATAGAAGGCCCAGAAAGTTACAGCGTATAGCACAAACACGTAAAGAGTGGTGTTAATGCGCACTGATACTGTTTTTTATGCGTGCAGATTTTGGCACTGAAAGGATCCCATACTTCTGCCTCTAGTGGCCTTGTCCTGTTTGCTACATAAACATTGTATAATTGAAAATAAGAGTTTTTTACTTGTTGCTTTTAAAACTGGGCTCATGGTCAGCACTGAGTGAAGGAAGGGTTATTTTACTCTTTCATTCACTTTTTGTTATACTACTGATTCAGCTTAACATAAAATAATCTACTTCACTCTTAAAATAATACTTTAAGGTCAGTGTGCTCAATAGCCATACGCCATGACATCATATGACCACCTTCCTAATATTGTGTAGGTCTCCCTTGTGCCTCCAAAATAGTTGTGAGTCATCAGAGAATGGACATGGGTCTTTTGAGGGTGTCCTGTGGTGTCTGGAAACATTATGTTGTTAGTGGGGGCCTTTGGGTTCTGTGGGTTGAGGGGAGGGGTCTCTGTAGATCAGGCTTGTTCCAGTGCATCCCACAGATACTTGATCGGTTTGGGATCTAGTGGATTTGGAGGCCAGGTCAACACCTTGTGTGTTTTTTTTTTTTGTTTTTTTTTTTAGTTATTCTTAAACCATTTTTGTGTGTGCCTATGTCAGGCTGCATCCTGCTGGGGATGGCTGCTGCCATTATGGACTATCATTGCTATGGGGTCGGGGTGTCTGGTCTGGTCTAGGTGGGTGGTACATGTCTAAGTAACATCCACACGAATGAATGCCAGGTACAAAAGTCTCCCAGTAGAACATTTCATTGTCACAAGATGGTAAATGTTATTTACTTCTCTTGTCAGTGGTCATTGTGCCTGATTGGTGTATATAGAGTATATCCATATTTAATTTGACGGGCATTAAGAGGCCTTAGATCTCATCACAAACCAGAATATTTTTAATCTCACAGCATCGACAACAGCCTTGAGCTGTGACCTCCAGCTTGAGAGTTGAGTCGCACAGAACAGAACCATTACCTTTCACAAATGTATACACACACTGTATTTATTTGCAAGGCTCAGACTCCCTACAGAACTAAATTCAAGTGAGTGTAAACACAGATATATATTTAAAGCTTCCTTCTTTGTGAACCAGTCAATCTAAATAACCGAGTTAAAAATTCTGTAACACAAAAGCCGCATGAGATTTAGCCAGCATTACCGTCCTTTCTTTTTTGTTTTCGCTGCCAAAGTCTACACAACAAAACAAAACACCAGCATCATAAATCTCATAGTATGTATCCTTGAGTATACAGCACTCCATACGTTTGACGAAAACAAATGTTTCAGCTCCAATTTAACATGTGTACGTGTATATCTCCCCTAACATGCATGTGTGAGTCCACAGATGGATGCAGTATTTGTTCACATATCTCTACAGATACTGTACATCTGCAGGTCTGTCGGTGAGATCAATATCAAAACCCTTAAGAGGCCCAAATCAAGCAGAGAAACTTTTCTTTCATCTTCCCTGTCCTCCATGCCTGTTTTCTTGGCTTCTCTGTTTCAGACCACCACACACAATTGCTGGCAGGCCTTCAGATGCAAACAGCTGCTCTCAGATTGTCACCATGATGGGAAACTGATTATTTAGTCTGCCGTACCTCTCTTGAGACAGCAACAGTTTCTGTAAGCCACTGAAGATTCTTAAGAGGTTCGGTCCTTTGCCAGGGGCAGCAGTAGTACTGTAATGTGGCTCTGATAAATGAACATCACAGACTTGAACATAGCTATAAAAAACGGAGAGTAGGGGCCCCAGGGAAGATCCTTTGGGAATATCGTCTCAGCATCTGTTAGGTGCAGGCTCTGTTTTAGAAATGCCAGTAGTAGTGCAGTTCTTGTGGAGTTCCAAGTTCTGTGCTGTATCCATTCCCCTAAATCAACAATTTTCCCCTTCATAAGTATTAAATTGTTATTTATGTAAGCATTTGATTTGAAGGATTAGGGTTACAGGAAGACATTTTTGGCATAAAGGCTTGCGTCTCATTAGTATGACTATTTTGGACGATGAGGCAGCTCCAACCCTCACTAACAAGCCTAGCCCTCAAGAGCAGCATATGTTCTGTGTTACACAAATTACACATAATCCAGTGGTGGTGAGTTGATTTGCCCTTCTACTACTTTTTAACATTGTACATGACAACTAACTAAATACGGCTTGTTTAGTACTCATACTCAGACCATGTCCCAAATTTTACACTCGCCAACAAGATAATTTTCAACAAGTTTTCACATGAAACAACTCCAGTCAGATCCATTGAGGTAAGATACAGTATGACAACATCATAAGAGCCCGTCATAGTACTGAGTCTGCACTGTTTAGAGTTTTTATTTATGTTCTTTTAGCCACAGACTCTGGTCCCTGTGTTGTTTTGGTTCTGCTGGACCTAACAGCTGCTTTCGATACAGTGGATCATCAGGTCTTCCTGTCTCGACTGGAGAACTGTGTGGGGATTCGCAGTCATGCCTTATATTGGTTTAAGTACTACCAAACTGAGAGAAGTTTATGTGTTTGTGTTGGGGCCTCTGAGTCTTATACAGAACCTCTCAGGTTGGGAGTGCCCCAAGGCTCTATGCTTGGCCCTCTTATTTTTCCCTCTACTTACATCCTCTTGGATCAGTTCTCCAGAAACATGGCATTGCATTTCATTTCTATGCTTATGTGCCACTTAAACAAGCTTATGATTATTCTGCAAGCCGACTGCTAGAGTGCTTTGCAGAACTCAAGTCATGGCTGGCCATAAATCATTTGTGCCTAAATGATAACAAAACTGAGGTTATGCTGTTTGGACCTAGAGATGCATCCAAGGTCCATGCTGATCTGGGGCCTTTAAATCAACATTTGACACAGACAGTAACAAACCTTGGTGTAAGACTAGACAGTGATCTCAAATTTGGTGCACAGATGAAACCAGTGTTTTTTATTTCAGTTCAGTTAAGTTTTTTCCAAATGAAACAACTTGCCAAAGTAAAACCATCTATTTTTGTGTCATTATTTATTATTTATTTATCTGTTGTAATGCACTTGCTGGGCTTAGCCAGTCGTCACTTTCTCGACTACAGTTGAGTTCAAAATGTTGCTGCTCGTTTCCAGTTTCATTTAAAAATCTTTTGTTTTTAAATTTGTTCATGGCCTCGCTCCACAGTATCTGTCCAACCTGCTCGAGCCATACACTCCTTCACGCTCTTGGCAGGTTAGCAGATTTGTCATTGTGGGTTGTCCCTAAAACAAAGAAGACCACGCCTTTTCAGTCGCTACCCCCAAACCGTGGAACAACCTGTCTTTGCACATCAGACTAACTTTGACTAACTCTTTCTTTTTAAATCCTCTCTTAAAACATGTTTTTTTTCCTTTTGGTTTTTAACTTTGAGATGTTAGTTCTGATTGTTTTTATTGTTTGATTGATTTATGATTTTAATCTTGTGTTATCTGTCACCATGTCTATGAACAGCACATTGGCATCTTATTGTTTTTATTCTTTGTTTGTTTTATGATTTTAATCTTGTTTTATCTGTCCTCTTATCTGTTTATAAGTTTGTACAGCACTTTGGCCAACCATGTTGTTTTTAAAGTGCTTTATATATAAAGATTAATCGATTAAAAACATGAAAGACATCCTCACGGGGATTTGAAAGGCTTAAATGATCTTTCAGTAAGAAGCTGCCACCGGGCCGGGAAATCTCCAGTCTCCACTAGGGTTGAGTAATATACAACCTCCTTATGTCAAGAAGTCACTTTAAAGCTTTAAAATCGCTTTAAGCTACATCAGTCTTCTAAAGTCAGGGGGATAGTGTCAGCACAGTGCATTTGTCATCCATGAACACCCCATTACTACCAGCTATAAAAATAAGAGGGGAAGTTAAAGACAGAGACAAACAAAATTGGCTGGATTAGACTGCAAAGGTGCCCTTGAGCAAAGCATGGCCGTGCATGCATGATTGTAAAAGCTGAAAAAAAGGAAAACATCCTGGAAATAAATGTTTGTTTTCTGGAGTATGTTCCCACATTACGAGTATTTGGAAACAAATATAGGCAACAAAGTATGAATCCCGTGTACCATCAAAACAACAATTTATTTGCAAAGACAACGACCTGAAAGAAAAACATGTAACAGTTGTCACAGCTTTTCTGCGTAGAGCTCCAGAGATCAGTGCATGATAGACAGCAAATGGGAGGTCTTCTTTTGGAGTTCATGTTAACAGGCATTTGACAAGTGTTCTCTCTGGGAGAGTATCTGAGCCTAGCGGTGCGTATCAAGCTCAGAATCTAATGTGAGCTGAGTGTTGTAAGGTGAGGTAAGACTGTGTGAAGCCAGTCAGATCAATATTGGCTCTGCCACAGATGTACTAGACTGGTGTGGTAGACAGCAGAGAGACAACACGTTCCTGTCAGACTTGTACTCATCATTCATGTACACTCACACCGCACAGTTATTCCTAACTAACATGATGGACATTGCCACTTTCCATGCCTTTATTATGAACGCTCCATGCCCCGACTAATTGAATTCAATATTAGCAAAATAATTACTTTTGTGTCAACTCCTAAATGCTACCGTTTGTCACTTGCTTCTATTTGACTTGGACATCACTGCTAAAAATAAGAAAAATATGAACATGCATGTAAAAGGTACTGTACAGATTTATTTTACCAGTAAGTTACTCTTTTCTGACCGGCACTTTTTTGTTGAAGAGGAAAGACACACCCAGCGCAGTCAAATAAGAAAGAGACAGTCTTAACTGATAAAAATGTCAGTAGGAATTTGTAAAAACTTATAAATAATGGATGCACCAAGTAGGCAGGGGAGCATCTTCAATGAACCCAGAGTGCAGAGCACACTTTCTCATCTCCAAACCGAGGAGCCATCTTAATGACTGCGCCCGGAGACCTGGGGGTCTCCACCACCAACCCCCTCCCTTTCCAGCCCATTTTCTCCAACCCACCCATTGGACCCCCTCCTCCCCCTTTTGACAAGCCCATCCATGCTCCCAACCACAACGTATCATGCAGAGGGGAACATGAGCTCTTAAATTAAACATTGACAGGAGCGGCCGCTGCCTGTTTTAGGCAAATCAGCAGAAAATGAAACAAACAGGGCGCCTAAGGAAGATCCATATGTGTGCAATTGAGACATTTTCAGGAGGTGTGTGGGGGAGCGTCTCTTAAGTTTTGTAGACAGAGAGAAGTCTTTGGAGAAAACCCAGATAATGTCACAAGAGTGTCTTTGCATGGTGGATTTTCGGAGATGAGAATTGTAAATGTGCTTTGTGATTTAACTCTCATTCACATACACCCACACATCAATGTGCAGCTTGGGGTTGAGTGTCTCCAGCAACCAAGCTACCCCTGGACAAATATTTCGTTCAAAATAATGATACTGGGCTCGGTAACATCCTGCATCGTAAGGACTTGGGGGAGCGATGACAGTGGATGAGGTAGGAACCACTATATCCCTCTCCTGACCTGCATTTAGACATAAACAGGAAATTGCCTTTAGGAAGGAAGTCATATTTTTTACAGCTGTGCCCTGTGATGAGAGGACAGCGCTGTGTGAGAGCTGCATTTCCAATACGTGTATGAGATTTGCTTTATATGTCCGATGTCTGCAACCAGTCCGTCAGTTCCACACACAACATGAGAAAGAATGACTAGTAAGACAGAGTGGGGCCAGTGTTTTGGTTTTGAATGAATACTGTGATCATTGTCTTTTCCTGTCACTATTAAAAAGACCTTTTCCTGCTCCAGCCACAGATGAACCTTTGTCTCTTTGTGTTTGTTCTTGGATGGAGATCAAGGCACCAGGTCCAGACTCAGGGCTTGTGATCTGTCAGGATACAGGGATTTATACGGCACTTGCATCCTATGATACTCATCACATCAGCAAGTCGCAGCAATAAATCAGACTGGCTTCATGGATTTACATACACACACTGGACATGAGGCTACAGATCCTGCAAAGGAAGCAAAAGTATTCTGTATTTGGTAAACGGTTATATTGCACTTATTCTAGATGAGACTCAAACTGTCTTTATTAGGGATGCGTCTTTTCACTCATTGTAACATTGTAGAGATGTACCCAGAGGAACAAGCAAATGTTTGCGCACACAGATAAAAAGACATGATCGATTTCTGTCTGCTAAAAAACTGATTAAAACTGGAGGTTGAGGCTGGTAGGGAGGCAGGCCAGAGTCCTACAGGAAGTGATTTAATGTCCAAAAAGACATGCACTTGTTTTTGCTCTGTCTCTTTCCTGTTGTGTTCTGATAGGGACTTCCTTTCCCCAGTGGGGGTGGATACAGTGTCATCCGTCCATCCATCCATCCCATCCCAACGAACCCACACCCACCCACGGCTCACGGAAATGTCCTGGCCGGACTATTACTTAAAACTCTTTGCACATCAATGCAAATTGTCACAAAGTAGATGTCTGGTACTCATTACTGAAAGTAAAAGGTCAGACGCAGAGAAAGCGTGAGGAAGAAGACGCGTTTGATATTTTTAATGCATGGTGGTGTCTGTGTGAGCAGTTCAGCAGTAACCTGCGTGTGTACTATGTACGGGCCTGGAGAGCCAGAGGGCTTCACCCCAGCCACAGTAACACCAGGATGATCTCTTCCTGTCTGCCCCAGTATCTCTATGACCAACTCCCTTCCTTCCCGCAAAAACACACACAGATACAAGCGCAGACACACAAACGCAAACACACCCAAGTGTTACCATGCTTATGAACATCTCTTCTTGAAGGAAATCTGTCTCGATTCCTGACCCTTGCAAAAAACCTTAAGTTTGCCCTTTCTTCCCAGGATTGCATGAATGAGGGCAATAAAATTTACTCAACTACAAATTCAGCCCACACACTTATCCAAAGTGTGACTTTAACTTACAATGAAAACTGAACACCATTACCCTTGTTTTGCACAGCATTTGTTGCAATGATCTTACACTGTGCGATTTAGGCGGAACGGATGTTTCAACTTCCTGTTTCCATACTGAGGTGTTTCCTAATTTCTTCAAAAACCAATCAGACACTTCATGCAGTTACATTAACAGCTTCTCTGGCCTTACAAAAAGTGAACAGGTTCAGTGTAAGTTGCCTTGGATAAGAGTGCTTAAAAAATAATTTCTATCCAAACAGTCAAGGTGGTGGGAGCACTCTTTTAAATCAATTCGATCAAACCAGTCATCCAGAATAAGATATAATTATACACATAGTTAATAAAACTATACAGAATAACTTGTCTTGAAAACATTTCCTGGAGCTTTAAACTAAAGGTAAAAGTCAGAGAAATGTTGTTTTCATTTTATCTTTATAATGTAGCATCTGTATATATTTTTTTAATGTAATGCCCCATATTGAGTTGTTATTAGATAATATAGTTTCCCATAACTGTCCTAATCAGTTTTTTTGACTTTGGCCTCAAACGATGCAGATTACAATAAAGATGTATCGGCTCGATCAGATGTAGATTTTAGCAAAGCATTTTCTGCATAGTGTTTAGACCCGACCTTACTGTTTGCATAAATGTGTCCAGTTCGTTGCGGTGTTTCCAGCTGTGACCAAAGCAAATCATGTCTCAGTGCTTATCTGCTCTCCTCTGCGCTGAGTGATTTAACGCTGATCACACACATGTACATACACACACACGCAATGACCCTCCCACCAACCTCTTCTCTTACTCATTCACCCCATCTACCAACAAGCCTGCACGGTGTTAGTCACTCATGCACACTCATAGAGAGACACACATTCACCTACAGATGGAGGAAATATGCTCACTGCTGCCTGTGTCTGTGGAGGATGTGAGGTGTAGTGATGGCACATTAACGACGGGGCCCATGACAGCAGTACGCATCGGCCTCACTGAACAAAGCACGCGGCCAGTTTTTAATTCAATGAGGATTGTTTAAGTGAAACAATGGGTCTTGGCCCCAGTGAGGGTAAGGGAAGGGTGAGAAAGGTGAGTTTGTCAGTGGTGGCTGACTGGTGTTTTTGTGTTTTAGACTACGGATGATCCCGTGGGTTCGACAGGGTCGTGGATCAGACATATCGCTGTGGCGCAGCAACATCCGCTGTTTTTCAGGTAACTAACAAATATGCTGACAATGACTGGGCTAAAAGGGAAATGCAGCCAGACATGCTCACTATGGAACCATAAAGACTATTTAGACTCAATATGAGTCATATACCGTGAGGTTATATTTTGGGACATTTTATTTACCTTTTTTTTTTTTTTAGGGAGTTACTCCATTTCAGAGCATCCTACAATGAATCGTAAGCAGGAGCCCTTTTTCAGTGGGAGATTTTAATGGATTCTGGTATTTATAAAAAGACATTTCGAAGTCCTCATGCCAAATTTACACAGATTAGACATGGATTTCAACATTATATATTTGACTACTGTGAAAAAAGCTATTAATACACTCACTTGACAAAACATTAGGTACACTGGTGAAAATGAGTGCATTCTATTATTACAGTTCTCCATAGTGTTTAGTCTGTGTAAGAAAAGTAGCTACTTAAACTGGATGGTCATTTAATTTGGGGTGCTGTTAAAATGTATTGTGTTTAAACACAAAAAGTGTTATTTAACCCAGCCCGCTGACTAAGATGAGGTTGTCAAAATAATGGGAACGTGTCGGTACAATGAGATGCAATTCAGTAGTTCTACGAACCAAAAAACTCTCTTAGTTAACAAATGTAAAATACCATAAACTTCACAAAGCTAAGATTTAACAGAGGACTGTTATTGTATATTATTTGTTTTCAATGGTGTACCCAATGAACTGGCAAAGGAAGGTATATAGTGTTTCCTAATGCAGCCACTGTTTCATTACTTTGTCTGCATTAGCAGAGTAGAGTCAACAACAAGAATACTTCTTTAACACATAGTTTGACTTTTTAGCGCTCCCAAGAAACTATATTGTGAAGATTATAACACAGGTCAGACACTTTTATGGTCTTCAACATATAATTGACTGGACAGACGAGAGATGGCTTTAAAAGATTTGTGTGATCCAAACAAATCACACATTGACGCAAACTATAATCATGTACATCAGTAATGTAATGTAATCTTTCTCTCTTGCACTCACAGTATCAACGAAGGAGAGAGAATAACTGTGGCCCGTGTGCACTTTTTCAGGTTTTGCATCCATCACAGTCCATTTGGCCTATGCTAATGGAGTCTACTCATGCAGAGCAGCAGGTCTTAATGAAAAAACCTTTGGCTAGTGATCAGTGTTATTGATCAGCCTAAGCCCCAGCTTTAAGCGGGGCTAATTGATCAATCACCACAGGTTGCTTCAGATTAATGGAACATGACTGGTGACCCCCCAAGGCATAACCCACTTCTCATTGAGAGTATGTTTGTGTGCAATGCGGAAACATTCAGCGTGCATACGGTTATCTGTGATTGATATTAAATACGAAGGTAGCAGCGGAAAGAGAATCAGAAGAAAAAGATTATGTTCGATTAAAACTACACAATACGATACTACCAAAACGCAGGGCCAAGTCTGGGCCCCCCTAGGTACATTAAACATTTAGCAATTATTTTATTGTAATAGCAAGAAGCAAATGCATCCATCGCTGTTGTTAGTGAATGGCTGCTTATCTCAAAAACTCAAAAACAAAACAAAACAAAAAAAAAAACACTTGAATGCAATGCAATGCAGATTTTTCAGATCTGCTATCATGTCTACTACATCTGGCCTAAAGTTTATTATATGCTGTTATTTTATGAGGCTATAGATTAATCAGATAATCAATGTTTGGATTAAGACATGAGATGTTTATTCTACAAAGTGTCTTAGGGGCTAAAAACTAAAGCTTTATTTGTGATCTTTTGTCATATACTAATTATTTAAGAAAGATTTCAATAAACAGCAAATGTATATTAGATTTCTAAGCCTTAAAATACACACAGTAATTGTGTGATATCCACACCAGGTACTAAAGCTTCCCAGCAGAACATTGAATTGTCACAAGATGGTCAGTGATATTCACAGTGGTCGACTGGTGTATACCCAACAGTTATTAGCTTGAAAATCAAGCTATCTTGAAAATCGATTTTCCACAGAAATGACTCCACTTTGGTTTGAAGGATCAATAATCAATTAAGATTACAGTACGAATCATCTCTTAAATATCTGCTAAACTACCCACAAAAAATCAGAATAGCTGCCTTTCTAAAGATTTTTTACTCCAGGTACTCTAGAGAATTATCCTTACTAACAAAATGAATTTAAAAATAAAATTGACACACAAATGTATCTGAAATATAGCTGCAAAATCATCAGATTAGTTTCACCCGAGTCTAGATTTTACATGTCTTGCTAGTCCTAAAGCTGACAGATCTGACACCGGCAGCTCTCCTGGCAGGAAGGACTAAAAACCAGGCCAAAACAGGAAGCACCAACACACACATGCACAAGTTCAAAACCCTCCCCTCAAATGACTGACGGGCTGATTGGCCAGTGGTGTCTCCACGGAGGGTTTTTGTTCGAATGTGTGTGTGTGTGTGTGTGTGTGTGTGTGTAAGGGTGGACTAGAGGTTCCAGCTGGCCTGTCATGGGACTCCCAATCGCGTGTGAATGGTACTCAGAGGGAGCTGTGGGTAACGGGTCCAACGCAGAAACACTCAACAGGCTGCAAGGGTCGGCTGGGGTGAGCCCAGCTGGGCAAAACCAGGAATACTGTTTCTTTTTTTTTTTTCCTGTGTAAAAGACCTGCAGGAAATCATGGATTCTTTCAAAATCACGGTTCATTAAAAAAATGTTACAGTAGGTGTCCAATAAGTACAGAAGAAAGTGCACAGTGCAGCATTATTAGTATAAGTTTGAAAAAATGGCCACTTCGTGGTTTAAAAAATAGTATTAGAAGATAAATTAAAGCGTACTGTATCTTTCCCATAGCGACGGTCATTTACTGCAGTTATTTTTAACTTCTATCATTAAAGAAATTTATTCTCCAAACATATTATATATATATTCTGCTGCTTCTGCATACCAGACAAAATTGTCTCCCCAACGCTGTAGCGACTATGAACAAAGGACAAGATGATGTAACAGTCTGAACACTTCACAGCAGCTTATCTCTTATTACGTTTGGACAGCATAACCTGTCAAAGTAAACCTCCACAGGGAACTGCCGACCAGTGCTGAGCCTCAGACTGTTTCAACTTGACAACACCACCTCCGCCGCCCATCATTTGGTTAACCTTGACCAACTAACCAGCCGCACATAAACAGCTCACACCCTCCTATCCTGACTCGCACATTCTGTGGAGTGGGACCACACTTCCACCCAATAACCTCTGGTGTGAACTTAATTGTGTATACTCAGGTATTGGGTTTCGGACCATGCCTGGGTCCCACAGTGCTCAAAGAGAAACAGGCGCCGCGAACTTGACAATGAGTGAGAGAGCGGTAGAGTGAAAGAGAGAGGGAGAGAGAAAGAGAGGAGAGAGAGGAGAGAGACAAGGACCACCCAACGGCTGCGAAGAAAAACAAAGCTGGGTGGAGAGGAAAGTCAGCTTCGATCAGTTTGGAAGCAGGACAGTTGAAAGTTGTTGTGCGGTAGCAGTTCACCAAGTTAAAGAAGAAGAAAAAAAGAGACAGCTGGGTGCTGAAGGGGTCTGTTTTAAGCATTATTTACCAAATGGAACATACTAAATGTGCCATTTAGTTTAGATATAATACAACATCTTGTTATAGATTCCAATAAACTTGCAGACTTCAGTCTTTCCATCGTAAAGAATATTAGTACAGCACAAGATTTATTACTTTACATTAAACTAATAAAGAAAACAAGCTCTTTACTTTGCCATATTAAATGGACATGACTGCTTTAGCAATCAACGAGATACATTCATTTAAAATACGCAGAATATGACATGTGCACTGTGAAAACCACAGGATGGGAGGCTTTAACAATGGGGACATGTCCAGCTTTGAATAAAATCCAAAAGTGTGTAAAGAATAAGCAAAGAATAACCATTCATATGCCCTTGAGCAACCTCTTACTGCATGAATGTAAAGCACAAAACATGCACAGTTGATTGCAAACAGGCAAGGTAAACGTGCAAACAACATTTTTTTCCTCTAAGGAAAATGCACTCACACATTTAACAAACTGGTTATTTTATACAAATCCTAGAGTGCGAATTTTATCCACTGTCAAAAAGATCAGTAAGTCTGAATGTCATTCAGCTTCAGTTTATAATGAGGCGAACTGTGGAGACAGAGGATGCAGTTATGTAGCAATGTGTGATGTGGTTCTAGTGCTGGCCACCAGGGGGACGAGGATATGCAGCGAGTCTGATCTGTGTGTTGGAGGATTTCGATTTTTTCCAGTGGAGAAGCAGTCAGTCAAGCAATAGAGAGCAGAGAGTGTGTGTGAGGGAGTTTTCGGCTCAGCACTGTAACTAGACTTAATATGCAAAAGCTTTTAATTTTAATTTATTAGAGAAATGCTTGTAAAGGTAAACAAGTTTTGGAAAAATAATATATATCTATATATGAAATAATAATTTAAACAATATTTGAGCTGTGCTATTTATATTGGGAATAAAAATTAAGCTAAAATGCGTGTTGAGTGGATCAACTGTACCATATATGGTAAAATGAGTTAATTTTATAGGAAACATAAAATAGGCGAATGCAATCAAACTTTAGTTTAAAAGTTAAATTCAATATATATTGCACTGCATTGCAAGTGTATTGCCACATTTATAATGAAGCCCATAATATTTATGTTTACCTTTTTCTTTTTTTCTTTTATGCAGGATTTGTCTCAATGAATATTCAAGTTGAATCAAAATAGTGCTCCAAGGATAAAAGTGTGAGATGAATATGGACAGTGACATATAAAAGTTGAGTAATAGATACTGCATTATGTTCATATTATTAATAGTAATATTAGTAATAGATCCGCGATTATGTGTCTGTGTTCTTTAAATATATATATATATACACACACACATACATATATATATACATATATATTTTGTAATAAATATGTCACTCCAGGCTTTGGACACAGACACTACTTGTAGAAAGTAGAAGAAAGAAAAATACTGAAAAATCAACAGAATTGTCCTTTGAACACGCTATACGTTAAGCATAATAATAATGATTTGAATCAAGTAGAATTATAGTGAGATAAGTGACAGACTTGCATGAGTGTGCTAACCCGATACAGTAATTGTTTAAACCCCATGACGTCTGTTTTTTATCTCAGGGTCAGAGATCAAATTCCACTGTTGACCCACTGAACTTCCCGGCTATCCGAACCTTAATGTCCCACAGAGACTGATTCCTATTGTTGGGCGTACAAAATGTGTGTGTGTATAAAAGTAAGTTACCTCTCTGTCCAGATGAGTCCCTTTGGAGGTTTGGCTCATGGGATTTTCTGGTCTCTTTGGAACACAAGGAACGGGCAGCTGACCTGAAATCAGACAAACACAGACAGAGTTAGGTCAGCAAGGGGGGGTTCAGGTCAACTGAAAACTAATATACAGTATTTTCTTTGAAAAAACACATTTATATTTCATATGAATATAAAAAATAAAGAAAATAATATGTTTGAACAATTTTTAACTATTTTACACTGCAATGTAATCAGTATTTGCTCTTCCAAAATTCCTTATTCAGGAAAAAAATAAATAAGAAGATTAAATTAAGGTAATTAACACTTTAAGATGAACATATACATGCAAGCAGCATCTCTGTGTAGTAAACTATTTTAATGTATATATGAATGCAGAGTCAAGTCAAATACAATAAAAAATATCCAAGGACTTCTTCCCTCCTTGTGACCTGTAGGATGCACTGAACTCAACCAATTACAGGAGGAAGCAAGACAGAATTATAAAGGATGGCCCAAAGGTGGAGGATTATAAATTGGTGCCAATTAGAGCAGAAAACGAAAAAAGCAAGACAAGCATGGCTAATGATGCCACATTCATCAACTTCTGACACTCATTTTACATTTCAGGCACTTCGCTAATGCTCTCATTTGGACTGTCTTAGAAGGAGGAGAGTGATGAGAGGGCACGGTCAGTATTGTTCAAGGACAACTTAAAAGCCACATCACTGCTAACGGACACCGGCTTTACTGCTCCAAAATGATGCAGTTAAGATTTTATTAACGACTCAGTAGATTACTGTGAGCTAGAACCAGAGTCGCTGTACGTTGGAACCAGGGTTACGGACAACTACTCACAGTGGACACAGTTGTACTAATTGATGTAGTAACGTCACAGGCAGAAAAATGTAATATTAGAAAATACTGGATGCAGGTATCAATGACGTTTAGAGAGTCGATCAAACTATTCCTGCGTGACGAAAGAGTGACTTTTACCGTTTGCAAGCCAGCTGGTGAGCTAAACCAACTTTGTAGATATTGAGTAAATGTAGCGTTAGTTGTACTTGTTGCACGAACCCATGCATTTATTTAACAATGCGCTTTTTTTTATGATGTGAGTAAAAATATGTGCAAAGAACACATGTAAAGTTAGCCACTATGTTGTCATTAATCTGTGGTTGCAGATATACTTTGAGAACTATTTAATAAATAATAATAAAATGTAATCTAATGTACTGTTACATGCAGATTGCTGTAAGAAATAACTTTTGCAGGACATCATGAGCTGCCTAACGCAGCATAATAATGACAACAACATAAGCACCCTTTCGCAAAAGCTGTGATTGGTTTTTGTTTTTGCAAACCAATCATCCATTAGAGCAATACAGCATTTACGGAAATTGGGAAGGAATCGAAATTGTGAAAAAAAGAAAGAAAGAAAAAAAAGAAAATGTGTGTGGGGGATGTATTTATATAATTTATTTCCACAGCAGTCTGACAAACTGTGTTCAACATAAAGCCACACACACAGATATATGGACACAATCTCGGTGGGTTTATTGTTGTCATGAACCCACTCGCCCTATTTGTCTGCTCACCTGTCTGTTTCCCCTCTTTCCGGCGGGGCCCCCCCGTGTCTGGATTAATCTCACTGGTTGGAACTGAAGGTGGGACGACCACCATCCACCAGCAGCGAAACTAATTTCACCGTGTCACCGCGTGACACTCCCGCCCAAAGATGCCCACCCATGCATGCACACGCACATTACAAAATATCTTCATCTGTCTCTGTCTCATCTACATGGAAGAGGGCAGGAGGGTGGGTGACTAGTCCGAAGGAGAAAGGTCAGCGCACCGAAGGAGGTTCATCATGCGGAGGTGTCAGAGCCGCTCTTTAGGAGAGCTGATGAAGGGGAGAGGAAGGAGGAGTGGATGGGAGGCAGGGGATTTTATGTTGGGGTCTGGTTATTGGTTATCAGCCAAAGGTTTGTCACGGCCTACAGAGCTGGCTGGCGTCCACTGAGCGTAAGTCACTCATCATACCGTTTGTGTTTCATAATCACGTGCCGTCTTTGATTGTATCCTAATTACGAGGAAACTGCACAAACACACACATCATTCTCGAGCTGGTCATTTGTTGGCTAAAAACTCAGCAGAGGGGGGCATTGAAGCCGGTAGTCAAACACACACATTCAGTCACTCAGAAGTGATCACACAATGCACCACTACACTTGCTGGCGTCTGGCATGAGGCAAACAGCTTTTAATAGCATCAAACCCACTGCATTTTGTTTGGGACCATCTGTCCAGTCTATTGTGTTTCTCTGTTGTGCCTCTTTGGAAGACCATCGGGGGACAGCTGATGTATGAGCTCTTACAAAGGTCCCAGCCAGGCCCTCGGGATCCTGCCACTCTGTGTACTATCCATTTTTTCCTGTCTATCCATTTTTTTCATTAAGTTTTTTTTTTTTTTTTTTTAGATTGTAGTATGCTAAGAATAAGCGCAACAAAGCAGGAAACTGGATTCGCATGTGAGAGTGGCTGAAGGGGGCAGAACAGGGAAGGGAAATACAGCGCTTTTCAGTTCTGCTTTTGGATTTTAAGTCAGGATAATTATTATTATTATTATTATTATTAATATTTGCAAAGAGTGTTTTCTTTTATGGTGGTGTGGCTCACATGGCAAAACAAGTTGTCTACACATGATAGGGTTGGTGGTTCATTCTCCTTCCCCTCAAAATACCCAAGTGTCCTTGGGCAAGACAGTGAACATAAGTACAGGCCATTTCTAGTAATACGTTGTGGGTTTTGTGTTGGCATTTTCACCACGTACACTTAGAAGAATTGCATATTAATGCACTTGCCCACTAGGTTGCGGTTGACAATCAAGATTATGTAAACACAATAATCCAATAAAGACACTGGCATTGTGTGAGATGTTTCCTGAACTACTGCGATATTGTGGTTAAGTCCAGTCTCTCTTTGTAAAACATGAAATTCAACAATATTTTATGGTGTTTAGAAAGAACAGTGGCAAAAAAAAAAAAGAAAAAGAAAAAAAGGATGAACCAAAAGTCCACAAGTGCCCATAAATGGAAAGGTTAATTTAGGACACAATGCAATGAGTGCAACTGGTAGAACTGGTATAGCTCAACCGAAAGGAAACGCAATGAACTTGAACTTCAATATTATACATCCTTGTATGTAAGTGTAGTCCTCCTGCGCATCACTTTCCAAGTGTTTATAGAAAAATACCAGTGCGCGTACAAGGTGCTTTCCTGAAAGGTTGAGGGGTACGCTGGAGGTGAGGGGTGTAGGGTGAAAGCTGGGTGCAGGAAGTTTTCACTCCTTTCTTCCCAGCGTGCCCCTGGCCTCTCCAACTTCCAGTCATTCGCTGAAGAAAGCCAGACGCGGGCAGGATAATCACCACCTAATAAGAGGCTATATTGAAAGCAGGCTGGCGGTCATATACGACAAGCTTGAAAGGCGTGCGCACACGCACACACACACACACACAAACACACACACACTTACGCGTACACGCGTGCCAACACATAAATGCGAGCACGGCAGCCGAATGCATATGAAGACAAAGTTGGGGCAGGTGTAATTATGGTGCAAGATGACAAACTTCAGAAAGGAGAAGGCGATCACTCACAGACTGTAGACACATGGACAAGCGTGTGTACAAAAACCAACACACACACATACATACAAACACACACAGGCCGTCACACCAGACCCAGATCCTTTTTCTGACTATAGTCCTAGAAAAATGATAGCACATGGCAAAAATATCAATAATTTCTGCCATATTTCTCTATAATATATCAATTACCGTTTTAGAATCAGGGAACAGTATCCCCCTGGGATATGTGTACGTTAGTGTCTGTTTTTAACTTAACCCTGTGAAAGAATATGGAGCAAGTAAGAATTCCACTGAAGTGCTGGGATTTTAATGTTGCATAAAAAATAACAGAAAATGTTTATTAGTAAAGAATTCTCTAAAGGGTACATTTTTCCTAAAATTTTCCTTGGTTCTCATAAGATATAAAACGTAGCTTTCGGATTACTTTGCATTTGATGAAGACTACAAAGTCTGCTGGCAAATGCCCAAAAATAAACAAAAATCTTCCTAGGACCAGTCTCGCATTACATTGTCCAATGTCGCTGCATTAAATCCAAAATTAAAATTTACACCGTGTTATGACTGTGGAGCTACCGTGGTCTGTTGTGCCATGATAGCACCCACCATCCACACTGGACACCGTGCACATATTGTGTGCACTGGTGAGTGAGTCAGGTTGTCTTTAGAAGAGGGGAGAGTCTTTGGGGAGGTGATGGCATACAGTATCAGCTGGCTGTGAAGACGAATACTTTGAGGCTGGCAAAGCGGGAAAGTTGCTTTTGATTTTACCTAGTTTTTGTTATTTCTTTCACAACTGCGAAAAACGTAAAACGCTGCCTCTGAAAAAACGACTTCCTGATCTTCTGTTGTTTTGTTTTCCTGCTATTGTCAGGGTTGCGCACAATTCTCTTTTTAAAATAAATACGCTACCTTGAATTTACAAACGACTCTACCTGTATGTGCAAGCCCATGTCTTTTCAGTACATACAATATATATTCATACCCCATTCTATCACCATTCACAAACACTCACAACATGACCATTTGTCCAAATGTACACATCTCCCCTGTGTAACAACACACCCAGTGTCCTGCTGTTACACCATCACAGGCATCAAATAGGAGAATCTATATTCTCCCCTCTGTCTTTTTTTTTTTTTTTTTCTTTTTCATTTGAGTGACTACAAGCAGCAGCAGCAGCTGCTGCAGCCTCTCTCCCAGCTCGTGCTCACTCGGGGTAAGGCAATAGGTTTAGCAGGCGAGGAGGCGAGGCAGATTTATGGCGGTGGATGTGACCTCTGGGGCCGTAACACGGTGATGGGTGAGTGGCTCTCAACGGTAAGCTACTGGCACTTGACAAAGTGCCCGAAGCAGAATGAATTTACTTCTCTTTTCCTCAATCATCAAGCAGCCACTGCCCTGACCCCCATCCTGACTGCTATAACAAGATCTCCCATCTCACAAGGGCCTGAAAAATTTACTGTCACATCTACTTTTCAATGAGCTCAAGTGAGCACTTCTTTCACCTTCAGCGGAGCAGGTGCCGGTGTAGAGGAGGGCTAACCTGCCCCGGCGTGTTTGTGGGTGTGTTTTATGTGTGGTATATGTGTCTGTGTGTGTGTGTGCGTGTGCGTGTGTTTGCACATATGACAAAGAGAGAGAGAGAGATGAACATCCACTGAGAGATTTGACTGCAGACGACTACACACACATGTAAAGGTGTTCACTCACCTCAAAGCCACTGACTTTTACCATCAGATCCTCCCAAACACACACAAACATGAATCCAGTATTTGCTAAATACAAGATCACAAACACACACAGAGACACACACACACACACAGAATAATGCCTCCAGACAGGGACACAAAGGGCACTGCTATACGGACGTCAGTCGGCACCTCCACCATTTATATTAGGAGTCAATCTACCTTATCACATCTCTTATACACACAAGCACACACATACACTAGGCATTGTGAAGTCTGTGTGTTTGCCAGCTTTCATCAGCTTGATGGCAGTAAAGTTGGACTTAATGATCCTGATATTTTTTTTTTTTTTATATGCAGTCGATAAATCTTGGCGGGTACACACATTTAAATTTCACCTTTCACACTGAATGTCACTGAGGAAAAAAGTAAACATAACAAGTAATTCAGACACAGGAGAAATAATAGGCATTACCTTTTTCTCCGAATGTGGTTTTGATTGGTGATACTTTTAAAACATGAACACTTAATGTATGTATAACTATTTATTTATTTATTATACTACACTTTATAAGATAATAAAAAAGTGTAGAAACAATAAAAAGATGTAAGAAGGGAAACGACGGCAATGAGAGAGAAATTAATTATACATCTATTTGTAAGTTGATACACTGAAATAAACTGCACACAGTAGTAGTAGTAGTAGTAGTACCTCAACTCGCGATGCAGAACATTTTTAGGTTTTGGAAAGGCTGCTGTCAAATTAAAAGCGCTTCCAATAACCCTGTCTATTTAACTATATATGTGTGTATATATATATATGTATATACAGAAGACTGAATGAGAATGAGGTGACAAGGTTCGGAGCCTTTATTTAAATGAATGTACCTGTCAATTATCTCTCTAAATAGTTTTAATTCACTGTCCATTGAAATGTGCATGATGTAGTTAATATTTAATCCTGCCAACTTTAATGGATAACACTGATGTATTAGTAAAAAGAAAAGAAAAATAGCTAGTGAAGACTCCACTTTGCAGTTGTCCAAGGTTAAAATAGTCACTGCATCAAATTGTCCATGGATCTAACCATCACCGTTCCAATCAATGAGCTGTACATTAGACAAAGAAAGTTGGCTGAGCCAACAATTCATTTTGTCAAGTTCAGTCTTTAAAATGTCATAACTAATCCACCCTCTTCTCTTTTAAGAGCCCACCCTCACCCACTGGGACAATGTTATCATGATGAGCCAATAAAAATCAATGATTAAACATGTGTAATTTTCCAGAGACAATGTATTAAAATTTATTGTCTCTCTCTCTCTGGTGAAGCAGCACATCAGCCCTGCAGCGGCAGAGACTCTGCGGGTTACAACTGAAAATAAAGAAGGGCATTAAAAGCTATTCAATAAGCCACTGTAAAATTGATCAGGTCATAAAAAGCCGCTACGCGCCCCCCCCCCCCTCGGCTGCTCAACCGCCCGCCCCGCTCCAAGCGCAGGAGAAGGGGAACCTGAGGCAGGAGATTAATAGAGGGAAGACAGAAAGAAATGACAGCAGATGTAAAAAATGTATATGTAAATGTAAAGCAGATAAAAAGACGGAGATGAGTTTACAAATAGTCACAAAGCAGTTTAACAGAGAGACATTTAGCAGACTTTAGCTCCAATTTAGTCACTTATTGTATTCTCACAACTTTACAGCTCTGGTGGGACTAAACTGGAAACGGGGCTAAACTGGATTGACTTAATTGCCAAATTAAGCCACTTAATGAATTAATAGTGCCAATAACTCAACGGGCTGAGTGTATTTGATCTCTTTTGCAAATTAAAGTCTCTTGAGATATAGTTTGTCAGCACTAACCATGCAGGCAGACACCAATGGTTTCCTAAACACATGGCACATAAGCAAAAACTATTAGAAATAGACTAAAGAGGTCGAGGTAAGTAATTCTAATCTACCAGCAACTATAAACTAGTGGTTTTATCTGAGAAGCATCGCTAGGTGATGTTTATCTCATCATTTTGGATGAGACACGGACATTTTCCTCCTGCTGTATAAATGGAGTACCTGCTCTTCACGCAAACTGAGTATTTTTATATATTAAGTGTATTTTGGGTCCAACATTTTCGGCTCACTTAAGATGTGCTCATTCTCCTCCCACTTTCAAGTAGGTGCAGAAAACTCAAATTGCAAAATACTCTAGATAGACTCTAATCTCTAAAGACTCTAATCTCTACTCATCAATAACCAACAGAGATTTACAGGCTGATAACCAATATGGCTGGTATGCCACTTGGGCCTTCCCAACGCTGTGCTAAAAATGATAAGAAATGAGAAAAATTCCAGTAGCTAAGAGCGGTGCTGCTGGCTCAATCAGCGGCAGTGGCTCGGCAAACTGCGTTTTTCTTTTAACTTTCAATTCTCCTAAGCATCCGTGCTTCACAGCCCCTAGGGCTATTGCCTTTCTCAATCTGTCCCTGGAGAGGCAGGAGTTATGGTCCCTGTCGATTGAGGAGAAAGGGATGTTATTCCCCTGTCACCTCCTGGTCGCGCCGCCATCCTCCCTGCCCTGATCTACGGCCTAACCCCCCCCACCCCACCCCACACACACACCCTCTTACCGCCTTCCTCTCTCCCTTTTCCCCACTTTGCTTTGTCGTAAGCTGGCGACTATGTCGTTGCCATGGCTTGTTGAGATGAGGATGATGGAAAAATGTTGCAGGGGAAGGGGGTGCATGTGATGATATTGGTTGAGAGGTGCTGCTTGGCGGCTGCATGATGGCAGCAGTTGGGAATGCTTTAGTACGTTAGGACAGAAAAATTGCTGCGTGTGTTGTGTGTCAAAATGCTCTCGCACAAACGCAGTAAATGTGTACATACATGACAAGAAGAGAGAATGGAAAAATAAGTCCATTACAAACCCGGTGCGGCCCAGCTTTATAAAATGCATATTTATTATGAAAAAGCATAGTGTCCCCTGTTTGATGGAAGAGGGGGGGTGATTGTGTGGAAAGGGGGAGTGGTTAACGGCGAGACAGCCTGGCCCAGGGGAGATGACCTATGCCAGGGCACAAGCAGGTCCTTGAATGACACTCTTGATAGCAGAGCAGTGACAGGGTTAAACATAAAAGGTTGTTAGCTGACGATTACATGTGGCGGCTGCTAACTCAAGGGAGTCCCTGTAGGTTTGGTTTTATGCTGGATGGCTGGCTGATGCTAAACTGTATCAAAAAAGTGATGGGTGGACAGAATGCCATTGGAAGGAATGAGACCAGCAGCAATGGTGGTTAGTGATAAAGAGCCACAATCTTGACTGTAACATGTGGAAATCTCACCAGACAGGTTTGCATGAATGTTTCAATCATTTCCTTTGTGTCTTTAATAAAGTTTGAGCAAATATCCAAAGACTCAACGAACTGCAGGCCCGCTTAAACCATCAACACCAACGCAGAACATCAGCGAAGACATTAGTACCCCTAACACGCGATCAACAGAGGACTTCCAGAGCTCAGAGGGCTCAGCCCCATTTTCATACCAGCCAACGCTTACTATTATGCATCTTACGCAAATCTCAAGTTTGCGAGGGTCTCTCTGGGTGAAGGAATAAATAAATAAGCAGATAAATAGATGAATAACCCAGAGGAATGGGAGCCCATGCGGGTTGGCCATCCATCATATATCCTATTACCCCACACTCAGCGGCTCCTGCAGTATGTATAATGTAGTCAACCTCCGTAAGAGGATACAAATTCAACTCTTTTCCTCCTCAATTTGTTATATCTGACAACGCCACAGCTCGTGCCTTGTTGTTTCTTTGAATTATGAATAGATTCCCTTCAGCAGACTTTCGCCTGAGCGTGATAGCGTGGCGTTGTTATGCAGAACAGCTGCGGAAAAGAACAAATTCGTAAACCCCGCTACGGTTTGTAGCGGTTGGGTGAATATGCATAAACAGTTGCGCTTAAAGCCGCTTAAGAACAACCAAATGGGCTCTATTTTTCATCTCTGGATTTGTTTCATTGGGTGTGACAAATAGAAAATGCCAGACTGTAAAACGAGTTCGGGGAACACAGTTGTTTGAGAGTTCCACATGATCTAAGAACATTTCTGAGATCAGGTAATAAGTGCAAACAAGTGATTCAATTGTCAATTTAATGGGTAATTTAACCACGGAACCACAAATATTACAAATATCATTCACAAACTGTAGTTTTTTTTTTCTTTCTTTTTCCATTTTTGTACTCGCTTCCTGTTTCCACAGAGTAAATATAAATTAACAAATCAGATGCAAGAATAAGAGTGAAAGAAACCAAGTTGGAGAGAGGGTGAGGAATGTATGTATATATACACACATATATATACATAGCAAACCGATAGCACATTTTGACCGCTGCCTGTTTGTTTGGGTATTTACACTGTGAAGCTACAATCAAGTCCTCAAAATTTAAGCCCACATGACAAGAGCCCAATTTCAGGGCCAAACAACCAAGTTAAAAAGCCCAATCTCATTCCACGAAAAGAAACACGTATACACACAAACCCCAAAGTCGTATCCAGTTATTTGTGTGTCACTTCTAAATGCAAAAAGGATGCAGGGAAAATGGAATCTAGTTCACGCACAGGGAGACACGGGGGAAGATAAGTTATGAGGAAGTGATTTTTTTGAGTCTTGGCTGAACTTTCCAGCTCTGTTTGGTTAGAGCAGATGTAGAATTAGTACACATCACTTCGCATCAGTGAGACATTAAACACAAGCTGCCGTTCAGAGGTCAAATACCTCTCTGTTACACACTCCCGCACACCTTTATCGTCAATAATTCTGCTGCTGTAATTACCAGAGTGACGTTAAGTGTTAAAGAGAGAAATTCTTATACTAACTCTCATTCAAATAACAGGCGCTTTGGTTGTGTTTAGCTGAGACGATTTGCAACGATTTCTGAATGTTGATTCAACTTTCCCTGAAACTATTATTCATATGTTCTAAATATATAGTAATGGTGCTCAGTTGACGCTAACACCGCTATTTGCTACGTCATGTAATTTAGCATTTTACGTATGCATACAATATTATGGCGCTGACCGTGGCCAGTATTGTAAAGCATTGCAGCCTTTCTAGCTGGCTCACACAAGTGGAATAATAGATAGATAAAAGGTTTCAACAGCAAGTACCCAGATGGAATTGCTGCGAACATGCTGTCATTCCACAAGGGAATTTTTCTTTCTCTCTCTCTTTTTTTTTGTACTTTTGGAACAAGGGATTCTGTTGCATGTCAGTGAACTCGGCTAAACATGCGTGACATGTGATGGAGTGTGGGCTGGAGGGAACTAAGAGGGAGTCAACCCCACGGTGGTGTCGGCAAAGATCTGTGTGTAATCTGCAGAAGATGCATGCAATAGACCGCCACACTACTTTCTATCTTAAAGGCCCCTAATTGCAAGGGATGCTGAGGAACACATGTTAGGAAAAGAGGTAGGGGAAGGGGTGTCAGATGTCAGCAATGCGCAGGCATATGGTTCCTACAACTTTGGTTGCTTAAACTGGAAAAGACACCAGAAATCAGGTTTTCTATGACGAACCTATGAAGGCTGAACAACACCTTTTCTTCATTACAGTCAACTGGCAAACAGGTGACGAAAATGGGGTTCAAACAGCAAACACCAGCAGATCAACCTGTCTGTCTGTGTATCCGTTTATCACTGAACTTAAACTACATAAGACTTCAAGTGAAATCTAAAAAAGATTGTGACCATTCTCAGTTAGGAACGGTGAGGGTAAAAGGATTTATTAAGGGAAAAACACTTAAGGTCGAAATCTGATATGAAACGGCATGAAAAAGACAGATTTCATAATTAACCCAGCAATATATCGAGTCCACACAAACACCGTTTGAAATGAGACACACACAAAAAAAGAAAAAAAAAAAAAAAATTGGTGACCTCTGAGTTTCTAAACATGAGCCATAAAAGAAATGTAACCACTTGGCCCTTTGTGCATGTCAAGTAAGAGGCTTTAACAAAGCAAGGAGTTGACGTAGGGCAACACTGGTGACCTAGCACATTATTACTGTTTAAAAGGGCTCGCAACCTTCAACTCAGCCATTGTGTGGGGCCTTCTCCTCAGAAATGCAACACTCGTGCACACACACAAAAACCCACACGACCATTTCAATTCAACCTTACCCCCCCTCCCCCCACACCACTTCACCCCCTACTTCTCTTGTATTCCTTCATTATGCAGTTGTCCTTCTCTTGTGTTTATAGCAAATATGTGCTTTACTTTGTTCAGTTTTTCGCACTGTGTACCCTGAACATAACCTACTGTCTGCTGTGAACATTTGTGCCAACCAACTTGAGTAAACAGAAAGATGGAAAAAGCATAAAAGTATCAAAAGCAGACCCCCTCCACACCCCCTTCTCCTCCGCCTCACCCACACACATAACCACCAAGAAGAGACTGTCCTTGTACATGCAAGGTACCACTGTCACTTAGCAGATGCTGTGGTTATTGTTCGAAAAAGATGGGGCCATCTGTTTGTTCATCGTGCTTCGTTGTGAGATGTATGGGGTGTAGAGTCCAAATAAAGGCATTATGGTTGTGAAATCACCACTTTTGAAAAGACTGATTGCTAAAGTGTAGAATTAATTATTACATGTACTGCACTGTGTCACAAATATGAGAGGTAGACGTAATAACTGTCCCATTATCAGATTATCAAAAAAAAAAAAAAAAAAAAATGATCAACATCTCATTATGACTGTATATATTCAATCGCCACTCATGAAGCTATACAATCAGCTGAGTTCATTGAAACTCCAACATCAGCAAGTCTTTAAGACATGAAGAAGCTACTTGGATGAGTGGTAAATTGAATTCTTAGCCCACGACTCCAGTCGCAGCACTTAATCACACAAAGAACGCCGTCTGCATTTGCATGCCATAGCGCAGAGTCAAGAGCTGACTATTAGGGTAGCAAATAGGCTAAATAATATCGCCTGACAGTCAATTATTCCTGCACTTGTGTTATATCAAAAACATTATTTCTGCTGCTCAATTTGATCTGTCTGGTCGCGCCGGGGCTTGAGTCATGTAAACGTGGCACAGTAACTGATTTAACAACAGCGTGCGAGCGGGCGGGTGAAAGAGACAGCAATAATGTCGAGGATCATGCAAATCACCTGCGAAGGAAACGCTGTAAATCACCGTCTGAGAGCAGCAGTGGGGAGCAATAACACACAGCATATGCATTTTTCACATATGAATATCATTATTGTACGAGTCATCCACCATAACTCACGTAGCTTTTACCAACTGAACACCCGATTTGCGCCATGATATACTAATTTATTGGCAACAAATGGAAAGCATAAAAAATTCTAGCAAGAAAAGGTTAGCCACAACGATTACTAAAAGAATTCACCGTTTCTAATCTACGGTGACAAACTAATTTGTGCCACTGACCACTTCAACTGCTTTGTACAGAAAGTTTCTTGAGCTGCCTCTTGAAGCAGAGTAGCACTAACCATGTGAAAAGCTGAGAAGTGAAATTGTCATTCCAAGTGAAGAGGACCTTTATAAGCTTGAATATCTTGGTGAGATTGTAAATTTCTAATAGCTGGTTTAGGCTTCTGTGTCAATTTGACACCATAGCTACGGAAAAAGTGCAGAGCATACGTAGGCCCTAACGTCGTAGCTGGCATGCACCTCCCCAGAAATGTAACTACGCGTCTCGGCAACGCACACCACAAGAGCTGTGATTGGTCCGCTTGGTCGTATCAATCCTCGAATTGATTGTTTTGGATCAATTGAGATGAAACCAATCGAGGAAAGACTGACTGAGGAGGTTCGAGATACAAGTGTTCATACAAATTTCGGCAAAAGTTTCAGTCGCCATTGGTGAAAGTGAAGTAGGAAGTAGAAACAAAAATTAACCCAAGTGGCAAAAAAAAAAAAAGACACAGCACTGACTAGTGTTTGGGTGGCGTTTTCACAGAGCAACTCAAACTGAGTTTAGCATAAATGACTCGCACTGGCGTAGGCTAGTCCCGCAGTACCCTAAATGAGCCTTAAGGGCGCATTCTACAACGCTTTCAGGAAACTCGGACCAACAGTGACTACATGACAGGAATAGCAATGCCTTCAAGCTTTGGTGGTCAGGAGACAGAAATTCAATTTCATCACTGATATCCAGTAGATGTATATGCTACATATAGAGTCCAGCAAAAGGACTGTAAAGAATAAAACTGTCTAGCAGTAATACTAGTGGTCTTAGAGAACAAATGACTTGCAGTTCCTCACTTCAATCTCTTTAAACATTTATGGTGAGCAGCAGCAGTACGTTTGAAGATATTGTGAAATCCACATAGATTCAACTTTTCACTTATCTGATATTGTCATTTTAAATGACTTTTTTTTAAGTTTTGAGTTTGTTTCTAAATATTTTAGAGCTGCTCTGATCAGCATGTTTGCAGTCAATTGTGAATGGGCGATCAGAGGAAAAGCTATTAGCTGACACTGATGACCGAGGAAGATTATTTGGGTGTGAGTGGAAACAGAGTTTTGTAGTGCTGTCATAAAATACTATGCAACAGAAAACCCATCATCGGATTGACATTATGTCTAGGTGATAATAAGTAAACAAAAACTACATAAATAAAAATAAAAAATCATAATCTGAACTGAACTGGAGAAATTTGAGAAACACTAAGGATGGTTTTAAATGACAGAATGAAACCAGGGACTGACCTCTCCCTCTTTCTTTCACTCTTCTTTGAAACTGGTATCTCCAATCTTTTCCACAATGAAATGAGTCTCAACTTTGCCGAGTGCAGCACGGGTCAGGCAGTGAGGCCGAAGCCAGGGTGTCTGGTTAGTGTCGAAGTTTAACAGGAGATTTCTGATGTCTGATTTCACTCAACAGGCCAGCCTCTACTCTCCGTTTCAAAATGCCTTGCGGTAATGCCTTGCAGATACACCAGTGGGGAAAACAAAGGGGGCAGAGGGTACTTGTGTATCCCTGCAGTCCAAATTATTCAAACCGCTTAACCTGCAAGACACTATCGTTATGTGAATTAAATGTATTTAAACTATTTATATTTGACTTATTATTTCCTATCAGTAGTAAAAATGAAAGGTCCCAGAAGGCATTAACAAAACTCAACCTCAAAGTGAATAGTCAATGAAGGTATCCTCTGAAATTTATGACCTCCAATAAATGTTTCCCGTGCTTTCTTTAAGCGCCACCAGAGATTTTCAAAGAGATTCAAAACTAAGTATCGCTCGACAACTTTCAAGGAACAATTCCAATGACAAGTCCAACAATTTCCAGGGTTCAGTTTACGCACCAAGTACGTTACATTATTCTTCCAAATAGTTGAAAATTTTGGAGAATAAAAGAGTAAGGTAAAACTTCCTACTCTAGACAAAACAATATAACCTTTTGCATAGTCAAAAAAAAGGTTGCACATTTTAATATTTCACTGGACTGCCTTTAGCTTTCATTACAGCACCCATTCACTGTGGCACTGTTTCTATAAGAAGCTGTCACAACACTTGTTTCTATCCAGTACTGCATTATTATTATTCTTATTATTAAAGTATATTTTTTTGGCATTTAGGCCTTTATTGAAAATTTAGTGGAGAGATCGACAGGAAACTGGAGCCAGAGAGGGGGAAGAGACATGCAGGAAAGGGCGCCATGTGCGGGATTCTAACCGGGGCCGCCTGCAGAGAGGACTGTAGCCTCAACATGTGGGGCGTGGCCTCTGTGGTGGCCAATCCATGTGTACAAATGGATGTCTCGTGCTCCCTGAACCACTCTTTCACAGTTTGAGCCCCATGAATCCTGGCGTTGTCATCTTGGAATACGTCCATGACATCAGGGAAGAAAATATCCAGTGATGACCTAACCTGGTCATTCAGTGTATTCAGGTAGTCAGCTAACCTCATTCTTTGGGCATAATGTTGCTGAACCTGGACCTGAGCAACCGCAGCAACCTCAGACCATAGCACTGCCCCCCACAGGCTGGTACAGTAGACACTGGGCAATGGGTGCATGACTTCATCTGCCTCTCTTCCTACCCTGATACCCCATCACTACTACTGGTTAGCTTCAATATCATCAATGAGAGGAGGAGATATATACTTTATATATATATACTATACTTTTAGATTTTGATTATTCCACTATTTCAAAATAGTCTCAAATAGATTAAATCACGCATTTTCTTCATCATTGTTACTTCACTAATAAAAACACAAAAAAAAATATTGTAAACACTTTATGTGTAGCTCTTTAACTAAAGAGCTATTCCCTTGATAAAGCCTTTATAGTTAAACGCATTTGTTTTTGGCCAGTGACTAAGATGCAACCGTAGCGCATACAAAAAAAGTTAATGCAAAGGTTGAAGAAAGAAAGGTTGGTGTTTATGAAATATTAATGCCAAAATATGAGAAGGAAGCACCAATGGGATGCCAGTGAAGTGGACATCTTCAAATCTGTCAAATATTCGAGGTACTAAACGGGAAATTAAAATCCTTCAGACAAAAAACTTCCACAGCTGAACTGAAAATTTCTAAAAGCAAGGCTACAGGTGCTGCCCTCTTCAAAAGACAAAGTAAAGCCCACAAAGTATTTCACTTATTCTTCTGTATTCAAATTTCATCTTTCACTCAACACAAAGAAAACTATATCACACAATGCGTGGCCTTCCTTATTCTTTTTCAAATGATGGTGGATTGGTTGCGCTTTTTGAGGAGCAAGGCCAGCAGTCTAATCAAATTGGCAAGCAATATTGTGACCTGCTTTTATGTTTAGTTTCAAAAACGGTCTTTTCATCGACTAAGAAAAACTGTGTGGGAAAATTGAATCAAGATACAGTTTCCCCTCCGCAATTAAATGCAATCTAAGTGCAAAAGCAATAACTGTAACTGTAAAATAGTGCCAGAAGCGTGGAAGTAGTAATTGTTTCATTCCAAGGAGGCCATGGTCTTACATGCACAAATTAAAAGCGATGAGTAATGTCTTCCAGGACAACACAAGAGTTTTGAGGACACTGTTGTGTGCAAGACGGGAAAACAGATTGACTGTAATACTTACATTCTATTTTTAATGATTGGTGCCAAAGTCTTCTCCATCACAGGTGAATGATACAGTGTTGTCTCAAGTCTGATTCATGTTATGGTTGTACAACAGATTCCTGACAGCTCACCTGTGGTCCTCTCTTCCTGTTTCCCCAGGTCCTGTGTGTTGCTACAAGCGCAGGCCTCTTCCTCTTTGCTTGGGGTCGTTTCAGGCGGCAAACTGACAGGACGAGAGTTTGTAAGTGAGCTGCATGGTCGGGAACTGGCACAGTTCTGTAAGAGAAGAATAGTCCATGTTCACTGAAGAAGTCCTCGTCGCTCGGAAGGGTAATTTTATTTAGGTTTTTTGCGATTCTTAAGAGTCACTTTTAATAATTAATGTCATAAAAATCATGTCTTGTTGTTAAGTGTTGTTTGCACATGTCTCCCCCCTATACAATTCTGTTCCTTCCTTATGTCAGGAAAGGAAAGAATCTCATAGTAAACGCTCATATAAACCGCTGCAGTGACACACACATATAAGCAGAAAGAGAAAACATGTGCACCGTTTCAGCACATGTCACCATAAACCAACTCCAACCAGCAATGCCAGCCGCAAAAAAAGTAAATGCAATTATGTTTAAAGACTTTTATCTGACAACGTTAAGCTACTGCACAGCTATTTAGGCGAAGGGAGACAACAGAGAAACGTAGCCTCTCAACTGTCTACTGGCGAAAATCAAATTTTAGTCCTATTCATTCCAACCAGCTCCTATGTGTAGCTTCCTATATCTTGTCAAAACTTGAATTAAGATCAAAAAAACTAATCCGCTTCCAATTTATATCTATATTTCAGTGGTGTCAGGGGCACGGGGTACTGCGAGGAGTGGGAGAAGGAGGGGGCTGTTTTTTATTTGGGTCCGGCAACTGACAGCTTTATTTCACAAAGCAATCTGGCTGTGTGTGTACAAGAGGGAGGTCAGGGGGGGTCAACAGGTACGTAGTATCAAACGGGCAGGCAACACCGCGGCTGAAAGTGCGTGCGCGTATTTGTGCATGAGTATGTGTGTAAAATCGCACCCGGCGGGAGTAAAAAAAAAAAATAAATAAATAAATAAAAAGGGTGTGCACGAGACCCACACCGATGTAGAGGTCTATGACGAGGAAAAAGGCTACAGGGGTCAACTGTAGTGTGCGATTAAAGAGGGGAGAGTGTGCGATTAGGTTTGGTGGAATTTTTATGAGTGGTAGTCAAGGTTACGTGTGTCAGCATAGCAAGAGCAATTTAGAAATTACATTGCTCCCACTAATTTTAAATAGTTTTTGTGGGATTTAAGGTTGTTTACATAGATCAACCCCTTTATAGGAAAACCATAGCACACATGATCATCCATTAAAAAAAAAAAAAAAAAAAAAAGGACAGCAGCAGGGTGGATTTTTTTCAAGATATTTTATCTCAATAACAGGGCGAATAAAAGTTTGCAATGGTATTTGTCATTTAAATAACTACTTTAAATCCTTAAATTGAAGTTGCACTGAATTAACCCATTGGGTGGAATCTTCACCCGCAAATAATGCAACATATAAACCCTTCCATCTCCGACAAGTGCCATTCGTCTTCAAATGACCCCATATGCAGTAACGCCGCCAAAGCCTCTTTATCCCTCACCCGACGAGGCACGATACCCAATCCTATGTTTTACAACAAGGGGGATATATAGGGGCATGTGCGGTCATCTAGAGCCAAATGTCTCCTATCTAACCAAAGGACAGGTAGATACAGTATGTCACGCAGGATTTATGGCACAAAACGGCATTAGCTAAAAACCGTCAGGCGGCAGTGATGGCTAAAAAATGCATTCTGGTAGCGGAACCCGCCAAGATTGGAAAATTGCCACCACAAGAGGGGAGAGGAAGCAGTAAAAATGACGGTGGATGGGGGCGGGGTCCGGCACTGACAACATGAGCAGCCAATATATCAGTAGCACCTGGTGGCAAGGGCCCCTTCCCAATCCCAACACACACACACACATTAATTTATCCATTTATTTATTTTATTCCTTCCCACCCGTACAGTGTCCATCTCTGAGGTGGGTGGGGGTGGAGAGGGTACGCTCAAGTTTTAAAAATCAATCTCCTGCTCAGAAATGGTTTCATGGCGGAGGGGGGTATTGTAAAGTACATATGTGTGGGTCAGGGTGCAGAGGGAGGGGCAGGACAAAGTGTTGCCGGCCATAAAGCGTGACACAACAGCCTGGGAAGAGGAGTAGAGTTAATGCGATCTCTCATAAGGGACTAAATGCATTCTGTGCGCGTGGACGTGGCCGTGCGTGCGCTTGCGAGGCGGTCGGGTCAAAGGGGCGCGGAAGCGAGCAGAGCAGTTAATAACATGCACGTATGTGTGCGTGGTACGCGCCGGTTTGTGTGTGACTTTTAACTACTTTTAAAGTGCTTCGCGTCGTCTTTAATCCTCTCCTCCCTGACACACGTGTGTATTTGCACACAAGCGCACACACAACAACCGCACACAGTTTCAGCCAAACAGCAGCGTCCAATGAGGTATAAATACTGGCCTGACACTTTAATGTCAGGGGACGGCTCGTCCTGGATTAGAAACTTGTAACCCACCGCGGAGCTTGACATTGCTGGGATGAAGGTGCTGCAATGGGGCGAGTGAGGAAGAGGAGGGGGTGGGGGGGGCAGCCATTACGGAGGGTCTATGTTTGATGTATAAGGGCATCTAACATGGACTGTCGACTAGTGAGAGGCTAGCAGATGTACAGTGCTGCTCTGTGGCCGGCTTTCATTGGCATTGCTGGAGTGGTGAGTTTTTTTTTTTGTAAATGCTGTAGGGAAAATAATTCAGTCGGCCACATCGGTGTTTTCAGATACACACAAACCTGTTCACAAGAAAATGGAGGACTACTTACTGAAAAATTGAGCGCTTTTCTCCTCTCCTTGATCCTGTTGACCGTGCTCCGAACCTGAAAGAAAGACAGGGAGAAGGAGATCAGTGCATCTGTTACAGCACTCAAGGAAACACGACTGTAATGAATTAAAACTAATTATCGTTCAAAGCAAAAACCTGAGAGTGTGTGAAGTGAAAAACAGAGGAAGGAGTCTACAACATGGAAGGGAAATTACATTTTTTTTTTTTTTTAAGGGCTTGCAGACACCGATGTGTGAGTGTGTGTCTGTGTTGCGTGTGTGAGGGTGTTCCAGTATGTCCCAGTGGCTAATGGGACTTGAAAGTGACACATAGAGCTGGCAAACTAAGGAGACGACTTCAAGCTATCATCTGTCAACACAGAGCGCCGGGACCAACAAATGGAGCTATTGGAGGAGAAGGGACCGCCCTAGCAGAACAGATTACATTTTTACACTCCAGATGAAACAGTGTAGCGCACACCTTCATTTAACACATACAAGACCAGACAAGAATGTCACCGATGTTAGAGATATACTGTGTCCAACGTGCAATTTTCTGATCTAACCTCCAAACCCTAATGTGTAATTTACGATATTATTTAATAACGTTTTTAATAATACCAAAAATAACACTTCAAAATTAATTTTAGAATTAAGTAATCACTTTATCAATCCTTAGTGTAATGCTATAAAATAAATAGGCAAAATAAATGCTTTCAAAGTAAAGCAGATGTATTATTATATTTAACTGTCTGACTTCTCAAATAAATGCTTTGTTTAAATCAGAGCATTTTAACATAGAACCTATATAATTATTTATGACTAACTCATAATATATTCATATGTATTCAGCGAGTCGTCTTAATAGCTGTTGAAAACTGTGTGTTAACATCTTTTAGTTTTACAACATAAAAGTAAAAAAAAAAATATACAAAAAAAAAAAACACTAGCAAAGACTGTTCTTCCAAATCATAAGTTAATATGTGGAGAAAATACTTCCTTTTAAATTGTTTCTACATGTTCTTAAAGTGGGTTGGAGGAGGAACAGAAACAATGAGTTGACAATAAAATAAATCGAAATCTTGTTAAATTATATTGTAACACCTAATTTATTTAGTTAATTTTACCACTGGTCATTTGTTTCTGTAAAGAGGAACAGGGACACTTATCTGTTCATTTAAAAAAAAAAAGCAATGAAAAACAAACATCATAGGTTGAAGTGTGGCACTTATTGTGTGAGTGCGTGCACGCATTTGTGCACACTGTCAGCGCTAACTGTAAATTTGTAGCGGCTGGGCACTCATCACCACGGCCCGTCCCAGCCCGGCCCACAACGTTAGTGAATATGCATTATGGCTTATGGCTTCATTAAGTCACGGCGTGTTATAAATTATGACACCACCCTCAACACACATACACACACAGAGTCTCCGAGACAGCGTGTGTACACAGAGGATGTTTTGCATACGTACCGCTGCTGAAGGGCTACATAATGAAGAGAACCCGAGCCTTGTGACAGGGTAGAATCAACAGTGCCGGCATCATGTTTCAAAAACCCTCTGACAAGATCCCGAGAAGGCCTTCAACGCGGTGCAGATGTTGGAGAGACAACATCTTAACGTTATTTAATGGGGGAAAATAAGACTTGGGGATTTCACGGATATCAAAAGCAGCCGGCGTGCTGAGGCAATTACATGACACAACTTAATTAATCATTTGACAATGAGGGGAAGGGCATTGTTTTAGATGATCGTTATGTGTTTAAGGGGTTTTGCGCGCACTCAAGGTTTCAAAATGATGCAAAGCGTGGTTCGCCATGTAAATGGGTGCTAAGCGATTAGCATATGAAAGCGGAGCGCCTGACAACACCTGCCGACATCCTTGGAGCTGATGGAAATAAAAGGTCATCAAAGCGTGGGATTACAAGGTGACCACCAAGGAAAAGGTAATTGCAATGAATAATGGAAGCTGCTGTCAGGTAATTAGCAATTAAAACGTTGCGTTTTGAGTGTAATCGCAGCAGACGCAGTCTCTCCTTCCATACGATATCTGCATTTATTCAGCCTGCAAACCATCCTCATGAATGGAGCAGGCACTAGTTAATTCACCACCTTATGTTTTGCATATCAAAGCAACCCTAAGATGGTTAAAGGGCTCATTTGTTTAACCAGGTTAACAACTAAAAGCAACTTTTCTAAGTTATTACACTGCTTGCAAACCCTTCATTTACTACAGCTGCCATTCAACCAGAGCTAAAAATTAAATGAAATACCACAGCTCTGGAAGCTTTCTGCACTTATTAATTCATCTCTGTGCCAAATATGACCATCAACCTCAAGAGCAAGTGTTCATCCGCGCTGCTTTGTGACGGAGGCGACGTGTGCGGCAATGTAATCAACAGAAAAGGTTAGTGCTACAAGTCATTACGGCCAGTTATCGTGAATAAATACAGATGGAATAGGAATCGCCTCTTATTACCAGCTTTTTCTCTCATTCTCATCTTCTATAACCGCGTGTCCTCTAGAGGGTCGCGGGGAGGCTGGAGCCCATCCCAGCGGTCATCGCGTGAGAGGCAGGATACACCCTGGATATGTCGCCAGTCTGTTGCAGATTATCAGCTTTTTGATTGTTCCCATTTAGCATTTGTGTGGTTTTTCTATTAAGCAAATACTTTAGTGGTCGGTAAGTTAAAGATACTAAGCGAAGACAAAAATGGTGAGATCAAACAAAGGCGGCCTGTCTGAAAGGTGACGAAGGTTAAGAGGAAGAAAGGGGGGTGCAGATGTGAATGACGGCAACATAACCGTTTTTTGTTTGTTTGTTTGTTTGTTTTTCTAAACGCAGAAATGTGGTCCTTTTTGAAAATACGAACATCTACACAAGCTCCACCCAAACTGTGAAGACCTCAGGGTCAAGGACATCTAGAGTGTAAGGAAATGAATTCCCAAGCACTAAAAAAGCCACTTAAGCAAGAATGAATGTTGATTTATTTTACAGTTTGAAGGGTCAGCCTTCCCTGGCTCTGCATTGTCGTTGCATCGCCTGTGACTCAGGGACAGCTCTTCACGCGGTGGCAGAGACGTGAATAGAGAAAGAAAACAAGAAATTAAAAATAAAAAAGGACGGGGGAATTTAAACGCCACATACGAGCTATACTCTTGGATGGTCAAAGGGATAGAAGTGGGGATAATAGAAAGTTGAAGTAAAGGAGTGTTAAAAAATACGAGTATAAAGTATAAAATAAACAGAGAGGCAAAGGAGGGACAATTTAATGTAACATAATACTGACCATTGTGAAAAGCTGCATACATATAATTTACCCAGTTCCTGGAGAAAAAACTGTTTTGTATACGGTATTGTGACGATGACCTTGTGTATTCCGTTAAAGCAAACGAGAGACAAATGAAAAGATGCATTATGTTTGTATCAGAACTGAAGAGTAGTTCAACCACAGTTTACTCCAGAGAGATGAGTTGTTAAGTTTACTTGGTTGTGCTGAATTTCCACTGATATTTATTTTTATTTTTATTTTTTTATACAAACAGAAAAAAAAAAAAAAACTTTTGCAAGGGCATCGCATTCTGTGCCAGATAAATCAGATACTGGACTCTTGAAGCTATAACACACATTCTTTTATGAATTTCACTATCTTCAAAAACTGGAACTGAAAGGTGTGGAAAAAGTGAGAAATAGACGACAAGTTCAGAAAAGGTGTTGCATTTTAAAAAGGCGCTAAACGCGGTATCAAAACCATCTAAAGTTAACCGCATTTACATAGGCTAAGAGCCACGTTTGACCAAGAGTGATTTTCATAACTTGAGTGTCATCCATTAAACCGCATCTCTCTGTCTCGCTCTCCACCCCCGCAAAGCTACAGCGCATCTAAATGGTAATAACGCAGCATCTCAATATGATATTTCCTCACTCCTTCGTTGCATCTTGTTAGCCGTGCGCTGTTTTTCTTTTTTTTTTCTTGTCCTACCGCCGTTGCCGCTCGGAGCCCGGTAAAGCTCTGGCCAGCGGCTTTGTCAGGATGCTAAATGGAGGGCCGTGAGTTTAAAAACTTAAAGAGGCAGTGAAATATTAGCCAATGCGGGTGAGGAATGAGTGGCTGAGAACCGCAGCGTGTCAGTGTTAAATGGTCGGACTCGGATGCATATAAGTTAGTCCAAGCATGAAGGGCAGTGGGACGCTCGCGTGGAAACGATGTCCCCCCCCGCCCCTCCTCCTTTCCCTAGCCTCCTTTCTTCCCCTCCTTCCCATCCCTCTACCCATCTGCAGATGCACGTTCGCGCGCACACGTACTGTCACACCCCACCCACACGGCTTTTAAGCAAGGAGCCCATCAGAAACTTGTCATTTCTCTCATTCACTCCGACAGCCTTGAGTCACAATGCAGACTTACCTCTGTGTTGTACACCCCATATATCAGAAAGATGAACAGGCCCTGCAAACACAGACAAAGAAAGAGCGGACGGGGGAGAGAGAAGGAAGAGGAGGACAAAGTTGTTACTGTTGTTTTCTCTCTTGTGCATTTAAGAAAGAAAAAAAAGGATAAAAAGTAATGATTAGAGCAACATGTATGGTTGATTCCTACTCTACCACGGCTTTTTAGAGCTCAAGAAGACTGTAATGAAAAGTAAGGAGAGAAGAAGTGGGCCAACTTCTCCAAACTGGGCCACCTCTACAAGGCTCGGCTTGCGTTTGTTTCGCCTACAATACTTTTGCTCCTCATTGCAGGCTGCACTAAGCCATCAAAGGCTCAAACCCAAGGTCTCACACAGCTTCATTGAAATAGAAAAATCTCAAGTGTTAGACACACACAGATATAAATACACGCTTGCGTACCAACAAACACACAGAGAATGCACAATGTATGTGCTGAAACAGGCCATCCATTAATTGGCAAACACATACAACAGACACAATTAACAATCAATGAGAAAATACAGAGAGTATTAACACAAACGTAGATGAAAAGCCACAACCAGAAACACACACACACACACACACAAAGAGAGCAGCCCAGGCCAGACGAGACTATCAAGGAAAACCATTGGAGGAAAGCACAGGGAGAGAGACAGAGGGAGTATAATGAAAAAATGACACATAAAAGAAGATATTTCATGTTCACAAAACTCTACGGCTAGTACCCAGGGCTCAAGAATGCCATGCCCTTGGAGGTATAAAGGCTGCACTTTTGGTCACAGAAAAACAGATATTTTTCATTCCAATTCATTGTGGCATCCGATGAATGTACAAGCTGTGCATTTGCCTTCGGGTCATAATGTAATCGTGTTTCCTCAATGGAAACGGTGAGAGCAACATTCCCGGAGCAGATTGAACTGTGCCACAAAAGATGTACCAAGAAAAATGAAAAGGCAAGTACAATCCTATAAATTCCAAGGCTGATAGATACAGTAGATTCTTTGATAAGAAAACCACACCTCAATGTGTGTCTAGCTAACACACACACACACACACACACAAAAAAAACTTTTAAAAGTACATCTTTCCCCTTTCAGCACTGAGAGTGTATTCGGTTTGCTTCATCTTTAAACGAGGGTGAGGACACATCCTGAAGACAGGCAGGCACGAGCCGGTCAAAGCATCAATCAAGCCGAGTTTGGAGCATCCAATCTTTGCCAGCGGGAGATCTCGATGCATCACCATTGACAACATGATTTGGGGTCCCATTCGGAGTGACAGGGAGACGATGGCTGACGATGGCGACCTCTAGCCCAAACTGCTGCCCATTCACCTCCTATTGGACGCTCTCGTCCTCCAGGGACTGAATTGCCCTGTCTGCCACGCTGTCAGGTGACGCCTCAGGACATCCATCCTCTTACAACTGACAATTCCACTGGTCTGTGACACGCTAAATACAACAGGCATTACACAGAATCTCATGATGAGATCTGAGACCTGGAATTTTCTCTCTATGCTTCGTAATTCTGGCTACAGACGCATACAGTACAAGGGTTGGGTATTGGCAACGACTTCACGATACGTTACGTACCACGATACTTGAGTCACGATACGATACATTATTGCGATACTATGATATTGCGATATAATGTAATATTTTACATAGTTCATTGAGAAATTTTAAATACAGCTTGAAGCACACATTGTATATGTGTACATCAGATGACAGTGATAATTAAAATCATCCATTTTCCAATTTATTGCAAAATCACTTATCAGTTCATTGCAATAAGCTAAGACACGCAGAAGACCACAGCAGTACACAAAGATCCGCTAAAAAACAACCAGAATTTGCAAGATACTTGTTAAATTGTACCCAATATCACAAGAAAGTTTCCCAGTGGAAAGCTATTATGGATGCAGTCATAATATATTGGTAAAGATATGGTGCCTATTTATACAGTGGAAAAGTCATGGTTTATTCTGTTGATATATGCTACTCATGGCCCTGAGTATTTTGCCACAGTTCCTTGCCTTGCCTGTGCAAGTGTACACATGAAAAGATTGTCAGACATTACAACTGAGCTATAAGTGTAGCTGAATCATGCACTACTGCATTAGTTGTTTAAGGGTAAAACTTGTCTGCATATGTTCTAGGAGTGAGACAAACTGTTCTCTACAGTTTTCATTCAAGTGCTGGGTTAGCTGCAGGACACTGTAGCTCAATGTTTCTGTGAGGCTATTTGAGCTTGTATAACGAATATAAACACCAATAATACTCATGAATACACATAACCAACGACGTGCATCCAAGGCATCCTTATCCTTACAGTGTTGATAATAGATTACCATTGATATAAACACCTTTGCATTGGTTAATAAATAAGTACAGAGAAAGGAGAAGATATATAGAAAGACAATTGAAGACACAAGCAAGCATGTATACAGTTGCATACATACAATAACAGACAGTGGGTGGTTAATTTGCAACGCATCCTCTATTGTATTGCATTAGAATTGCAATTCCCAACCTATTGTTGCAATTTGATTATCATGTTTTTGATCATTCCTCTTATTTGTAATTAATCTTTTGTTGTGTAGCGAACAAAGTGGGGAGAACATACTGTGTGCGTTACGAAAAATGATCTATTAAAGTCTAATTGAGTTAAAAATAAGTGGCAGCACAACAATAATGACGGATTGTTTAAAATGTTAATTCATTAAAATCATTACTAAAAAACAAACAGACAGGAAAATGGGGCGCATTATTTAAATGTGAGGGAGCTTTTCTAAACTCAGTCCTGTTTCTTTTGAACTCAGCTGAGAATGCTACAAATTTATGCAAAGAGCGCACGCGGCTGCTTTCAAAGTATTGCTATACCATACATCAAACAGGGGAGCATAAATTAATTAGCATCCCGCTAATTAGGGAACAATTGTATATTTAAAAAGTTAAAGCCAACAAACACTGTGTTTGACCAAAAACATTATCACCCCAGAGAGATGTACCATGTAGCAAAGCGAGACGGAAAACAGAATTTGTTTAAATGAGCAAGCGCGATCCTTCTCACCACATACTGACTTTGTCTGAGAAATCAGAAAGAACAAATCAAAGTTGAGGATTCATTCACATAAGAACTTTAAGTCACATCAATTAAAGCACTGATGCTGATAATATAAGACCTGATATAGAAATGGGTGCATTAAATATTTAAAGTGCTCCTTTAACTGCTGGGTACCTTTGTAATAAAAGTTTGATTGTACTCTTTAAGTGTGCGCTTTGTAAATTAACATGTTAGATTGTGCTCATCTTCCTTAAATGTCAAATGTATTCTTGGTTTGAATTTTCAGTTAACTAAAATCAGGTGCCAGACAGTAGAGTTGACTGGAAGCCTTTCACACATTTAGTCATATAATTCATAAGAGAAAGTGAATGAGAACGTGCAAGTTCAGTGTTTAGCTGAGGGATGCGTTGCACAGAATACAAGGCTGCTGATGGCGCCTGTGGCTTTTCAGTTACAATGATTAAACTGAGGTATGACAGCTGCGGGTAAGAACCAACAAATAATTAAAAGATCACAACTTTAATGTGTAAAGATTACCATTTCACGTGCAAGCAAGTGCAACATTATGTTCACTGAATCTAAAAAAACACAGTAAATATGACTAAATTAAGGAGTATTCACACACTGATAGACGACTAATATCTAAATCTTATAGACATAAAAGGCAGAGTTTTTCTGCCTTTTATGTCTATGAAAATGATTTCAATATCAAATGTGGAATTTCCACCAGTTTTGGCTTTTTATCAGAGCACATAAAAATGGCTGTAATTCCCACACTCAATTCAGTCGCCACTTTCAGCCCATGTTCATTATATAACTGCAGTCTGATTATGTGTCCAAACATTTTGTGAACCTAACTGAATGAAGAGACATCAATATAAGATGAGAAAATCTACAAATTATATCTCCTGCCTTCAGTACTCATCCACACACACCTCCAAAACAAGCTTAACTGCCGACATCTATAAATCTGTGTTAAATTAGACCCAAGTTTCACAGCAAAAACTAGGCACAAAATTAGGCACCGTGTAAAGAGGACACAATTTTGTGACAGTAATGAGAAATTCTTTTCCCTTTGTTCCACTTCGCTTCATACACGGCCCACCTGGCACTCCACTGCAGTACCGGGACAAACAAATGCACATCCACACTGTTAGTCCCTACACCTTTCTGTGTTATAAATGATTACAAATTCTCAGAGAACAATACCGCTATATTTCCACACCCTCCCTTGCCCGATTTCCCATCTCCATCAACCTTCCCAATTGTGTAGAGTTAGTGGGGGAGAAGAGCGCTGGCAGGCAGAAATCTCAGAAAACAGCAAGTTTATGACATCGTCCTTGGGAAACAAATTTTCAATGTACAGATATGAAAACTATGATTAAGGGAGAAAGGCGGCGTCTTGGCAAAGAGAGAAAGACTGGCAGGGCAGCTTTTTCTTTCTTGCTGGAATATATTGCCACTGTCAAGCCTTTTGTATGAGAAGGAGGTTAACGTGAGGTATAATGACAAGCTGCATAACTACTTGGATTGTTTCCGTTTGCTTTAGAAAAACCGAACCAGAAGCAGTGTGACGTAAATGTCGTCATCTGTCCTTCCTCGGTATATTATTTCATGCAGTGGCACAAAAAAGGTTTGCAGTGATGCACATCTATGTAGTATTTGCTGTAAATAAACAAACATTAAAAAACATATTTTAATATCTTTGTTTCTGGAGCATTCAAGAGGAATTCGGATATTAATCAGATTAGAGACTAATTAGGATCATCCAATGAACCTATTACATCAGTACTAGAGATAAGTTGTCTGAGCACAAGCACTTTCAATAAACCAAGCAGGTTGGGACAGAGGCAGTCCCATCCAAATACAATTTGTTCCTGTCTTAATTAACTAGTGCACTCTGGATTTTGGGGCTTCTTTAAATTGATATTCAGTATTTCTCCACAAATCTACCAGTTTGCAAAGTCTATAATCTCCTACAATGCATGAAGTGAAGACTTTGAAGGAAAGTAATGGAATTTTTTTAATACATAAACCAACAACTTCAGCTACACTCATTGATAACGTCACGGTTAACTGGATTACAAAATGTCTTCTGGTACACCGTTAGCTAATATCTCTGATCATCTTCCTGTATTTCAAATCGTGTTCACCAAACCAAACAGAATTTGTAAAAGCGACAGCTCTGATTACAATGGAACAGAAAATCACAAACATGCAAAAATAAATATGGAAATTTTTAAATATTTATTTGGGATGAGGTTCTTGGGCTGTGACATGTCAATGAAGCTTATCAGGCATTTCTTTATTTCTTTAATTCCTCTTTGGAGAAATCCTTCCCCTGAACCTCTACCAAGACTAAGAAAGCTAAATCATTTGACAAACCCTGGATCACCAAAGAATTCAAAACATGTATTTTAGATTAAAAATAAACTGTACAAGAAATCTATTATGTATCACACACCATTCAATGTGGAATCATACAAATCTTAAAAAAATAATCTCACTCACTACTTAAGACTTAACTAAAAAAATAAATACTTTATTGATAAATTTCTCCAAGCATCAAATGACATCAATGAACTGTGTTGTGGCTTATCATCGGATGTTTTTGTTTCCAATTTCTGTCCACATTTGAAAGTGGTCTGGGTTGCATTTTTGCATTTGTCCACATTCCTTTGTGTCATGAGTTACACTAAAGACCGCCCCCTCAGCAAGGATGCTCTTGCATCAGCTGAGTTTTGTCTCATTGATTAGAAAAAAAAAAAAAAAACACAAACGATTTTATCAATGATCATCTAAAAAGGAAAAAGCACCGTAAGTGATGTCTGTTCATGCCTTTTAAAATATTCTGTCCTTGTAGCTGTTAACTTATTTACTAAATTATAAATTAATCTCAACAAGAATTAACATTCATTCATTCATTTTCTGCAACCACTCGTCCTCTGGAGTATCACAGGGAGGCTGGAGCCTATCCCATTGGGCGAGACGATGCACCCTGGACAAGTCACCCATGTAGACACAGGGAGAACATGCAGACTCCACACAGAAAGGCCCCAGTGAGCTTGTGAATTGAAACCCAGTGCCTTCTTGCTGTGAGGTATCAGTGCTAACCACCACACCACTGGGCCGCCACGAATAAAGCGTTTAAAATTAGTACCACGTGCGTCATTCTGCCATTAAAATACATATCTGCACATTGTTAATTATTGATGCGATCATGTTGATGCACAAGAAGCCCTCTGGAGTTAGATGTATTTCCTCAATCACCAGTGTCCCTTTTCCCCTTCATCATCAGAGATTATGCTGTGTAGGAAAGCTTCAACAATTGCAATAACTTTTTAGTTTTGGGCTGACCTCAAAAATAAGTAACAACATGGCAGAAATCAATAAATAGATAGCCACTGTTTAAAAATACTCTACTGCGCCCCAATGACGCCTGATGCTGTTTTTCCATTAACTTTACAAATGGGTAAAACCCAAATATCGCAATAAAAAAATGGTAATGAAAACACCTACATTTTGAAAACCTTCCAAATATCACTTTTACGTATTCATGAGGTGGCTTTTCAGATGTATCGATATAACAGTTTATCACAAAAGTGCAATGGAAACACTTTTTCCCCAATTCCCCTTCACCGGCAACATCGGAGATAATGCAGGGGGTCATGTGACCAGTTCATTTGAAGTCCATCTTCCGCAAAGTGAAGTCTCACGTGACGAGAATTTAAGAAAATTATAGGATATCATATTATTATTATAGGAGTCACAGCTCATTCGCTAAACACCATTAGCTGGAAACACGTACAAAGCACAGCTGTACTTTATTTTGAAATTTCAAAAATATCACTTTTATTTTGAGAAAAAGTGCAATGGCAAAGCAGCTAGAGTTTATGTGTATACACAGCGAGATTGGATCTTAAGAGCTGGCTGCGGACACATGAGGAGACGCATACTAATGCCAGGTGTGAACACAGGTGCTAAAAGTTGGCCACTTGAGATAGGACTGCACAGGATGTATGCTAATGCAAGGTCTGAACAGGGCCACAGTCTCCTCGAACCTTGTGATAAACTGCCAGAAAAGCCCCCAAAAAAGTCGGATCAGCAAAACGTTGTGTTCGTTGGGCTACCTGAGAAAAAGTCACAGCTCTGCTATTGATGGAGACAGAAAACCTGGGAGAAGCACCTATGTTTGAATGTTTGAAGTCACCCTCAGTAAGTGGATTGATGATTGCCTTATTTTTATGCAATAAATATAAGCAGTTTCATCTGTATGTGCAGAATTAGTTCCCTCACCGAGAAAATAGCAGTATTTGGTTACTTACTTCAGAGCAATTGTAAACCACATGTTCCTCACAGATCTCATGAGAACTTCAATCACTGCCTTTGCTCAGTGTCAAAAATCATTCCTACTCATCTAAACTGACATCAAAAATCATGATAGACATATTTTTCACAACGACAATTCTCTTTCAAGCAACTGAAGACCACAAGCTCCACATCCTTTGAGAGAATTTCAGGCCTCAGATGCCAAATATGAGCGGTATTTGAACAAGTTGGAACCGACGTCAAATATCCCAGCCCAAATTCAAACACACAGAGACACTTTTCACAAATAGAGCTATCTGCATCTGCACTTGGCAAAAAAGGGGAGGAAAAATTCTGCCCTCGCACCTGGTAACCATTAAGGAAATGAGAGACAGAAGAGGTTAAAACGCTGTGATGGGGAAAAGAAAAGAAATTCACACTTCTGCGCTGGGACTTGCTAATGTCTCTGACCCCTCCACGCATAAACAGTTTAATTAACATGTATACATAACTTTCACTTTAACTGCTCATGGCATGTCAAATCAAAGTGTCTGTCAAAGCTGTGAAATAGGGAGTTGATACTTTGCAGGTCCTCAGTTCAAATCCCGCTCTGTGTAACTGCTCCAGCTGGCCAGAGAAGCTGGCAAGAAGACGTGAATGCAGACAGACAGAAAGGCAGGTAGACGGGCAGCCTGCCACTCTGTCAGTTTGATGAGGTAAACACGTCCCAATAAAAGCTTTGTAACACCCAGGACTGCTCGAGCTAGGGAGGAAAGACTATGATGTTTCAATGGAAACACAAACCAAACGCCGAAGATCTTAATGAGGCCTAACGGGTTTTAAAAATCTGGATGGCATCAACATCACTGAACATGAGATTGACCATATACAGGCTCTCGGTAACGTTGACGTTAGCCTGCGTTGAACTTTTTAAAATCTTTAAAAAGAGAACTGCAACCTCAACGTTGGTTGATGCCCAGTTTGACTCCTAATCCTCCAGCTTTACATCAAATACTTAAAGGGATACGCCACCCCAACGTGAAATTTAGTCACTCATCGTATTCCCGAGAGCTGGATCAGTGATAAGAGGCATTTTTAAATTCAGGCATTGTCCTAATCCTGCAGCACAGCTGTTAGCTTTAGCTTAGCATAGGGGCTGTAATATAGTGTTGCCAATTAGCCAGTCGTTACTTCTTGCAACCTGTACATTCACATTGAGTACAAATGTCAGTTCGATTAACATGTAGGAGTTGCCTAGGGCAGATAAGACTTGTCACTATATTACAGCAAAGCAGCCCAAAGCAGAAAATCCCAACTTCCGTCAACACACCAGCGTGACTGGTTTTCAGGTGCCACGTGGTGCCAACTTAAAAACATTTTTTCTCACTTATCCAACTCTGGCGAATACGATGTGTGACAAAATTTCACATAGGGGTAGTGTATCCCTTCAAAATGTGACAACTGGAGAAAGAAAGCTGCTTTTTTTTTTTTTAATTATTGATTTAAATGTACAGGCTATGATATCCGTCAAAAATCCTTACACTACTTTGTTCTGCTGTAGATAGACTGTGCGTGTGGGTGGAGCGCGGGTCAAAGTTCTCTTCCTGTTTCCAACCTATTGTCCATTATTAGGGAAAGTGGATAAGTTATTATTTGAGAAGAGCTATTAGGATTCCCTGTTTCTTTCCCACACACGCATCCAGTCTGTTGGGCTGTCACATTGAGGAGGGGACCCCCAAGCCAGCCTGCCTCTACGGGGTGTATAGCTACAGAGGAAAACTGAGAGCGTACACACACACACAGACACACACACAAACAGGCACACACTGAGGCCAGCAGCAACGCCAGTACTGGTGTGTGATGGCTCAGGAGAGGAGGGAGAGTTATTAGCTTAGCCCTGAACCACCTACTTAATATAGGGGCCGGCGGTGATCGCTAACAGAGCCTGGCAGAGGTGACAGCTTTTGGCCCTGCTTGAGGAAATCCAATTGAAAAGCAGCCAAGAGGAACAACAAGCCCGAAACAGATGTTGCTCGCTACCACCGGTGCAACTTGGGTACACACAGCCCGGCGGCAACAAAGCGCGATGGCAAAGCTGACACACAAACGCACACACACAGCAGCAGACACCGAGGCAAGAGCGCACACACGTGTGCTGTGAAGAAAAACTGTACAACTATGACACCTCCACTGGAATAAACCAGCACGGTTAAAGGTCCATAAACGCACACGTTGTGATTTATAAAGTTCAATCTTGCAGATTCCGATCTTTTAATTGCAATGGGGCATTTTTATATTCTGGTTTCCATCCTGACTTTTGTATTGTTGATGATGATATACGATGATCGTGATATTTAATATAGTGTAAGTTCTCCTCCAAAGAATCCATCAGAGTTCGAACCAGGATGCATGAACCCGGCCACCACGACTGTATTTAGGCAGAACAGCATGATCAGCTGTATATAAGTATATCATATTAAAACTTTTAATTGAAATACCTTTAGTGTAACCCACCAAATACTCACAAACACACATGCTGCAGTTTAAAAATGATTGAAGGATCTATAAACTCTGGCAATCCAGGGCTAGGATTTTTTTTTTCTTTAATGTCGTAGCTCAAAATGCTCAAAATCTGCCAGCTACGCCTAAAATTAAATTAAAAGTAAAACTAAAAAAAGATAAAAATGAAAAAAGAAGGGAGTTTTAAAGTCTGTTAAAAACATCTTTATCGAGCAGGGGCCAAAATCTTGCTCCCCAGAGACCAACCCAACCATCCATCCATCAATCTTTTCTTTTTTAACATCTGCCCTGGTAGGGCATCTCAAATAAAAAAAAAAAAAAAAAACAACACATAGACCCTCAAATCATTACAGCAACTTGCTGCAATATTAATTGAGTTTGGCAAGGTTGACCATGCCTTAGTCATCATAACATTCTTTTATTTTTTTTCCTCCTCTCACCGCTACTGAAAAAGAGCAAAGCAGATAGAAGGGGGAGGGAGAGGGAAAGAGATAGAGAAGGGGGGAAAATGGGCTAAAATCAATTGTGACATATCTTTATTACCAGTCGATGACAAATGACACCACATTTACCATTGCTCTGGCATTGTGTCAGTGTGTGTCATATCGATTTTACATCAGATGGACAAATGTTATTGATGAAGTGCTCAAGGAACAGACAAGCGCTCTATTTTACTAGTTTTTACGTTTAAATAAACTAGAATGATGAAAGATAAAGCTGGCGAAGTGTATATTTCCATTTGATAATAACCATAATTTTATTTTTACTTGAGCATTGGCTAAATTCCAAGGAATTCGCTCAACCCCAGGCCTGTTTAAAAGACCAATGGGAGTTGATAACTACGCCCTGAACCTGATCACGCTGCGCAGATGTGGTAATGTGATGGGGGAGTGGTAAAGAGAGAAAGAGACAGAGAGTGAACTGTAAACAAACTAGCTTTTAAACAAGACAATTTAGGATTGCATGTCTTAGGCGCCAAGAAAAACACAGCCATGGAAAACTGATACAAACTTTTAACACATGGGTCAGAGCGGGAGGCTTTGAACTGGTGAGGGAGAGAGCGCTGCCAGCGCGTTGAGCTGTTTAATTAAAAATACTTATGTATCCAACGGGCCTTTCTGGGACGCCTTCTTGTCAAATTGTGTGCGATCCTGCTGTCAATCTTTCAAGGTGTTTTCTAATCGCATAGTTTTGTACTGAGAGAGGAAGAAAAAAATGTTAGAAAGGAAGGAGTCCTGAGAAATAGCTGCCAAAACGTTCAAATGAACACACACAAGTTATATTTGTTGTTTACACACACACTATTGGTGCTGTATATAAGGTAGAGTCAATACTGTATCAGTGAATACACACAGATGTGTACACATTTAGATTTATGAATATGAATGCGCTTCTAGTCGCATACAAATTCAGGACTCATTTACACCTGGCATTGACAGTATGAAGTGTATATTATCTAGATTACATCATGCCACGATTATGTAAATCTAAATGTAAATGAGCTTCATACGCCGTGTATACGGAGACATATGAGGAATTTGTTCTCTGAATTTAACCCATCCATTTGTTTCACACAGTAACACAATGTCAGAGCCCAGGAAAGAAAAAGTCACCCCGAGTATTCATGTGATTTATTTCTATTCCAGTATTTTCCAAAGCATCAGCTCTGTGCTTTTACTAAAACCGACTCACACCAACTTATGGAATGACACAAATTTATCAAAATAAACCACACAGAGAAAACAATGGAAACTTCCTCCGCCGACTCCCACTATCAAATGTAAACAATTATTTCCTGACACCTAAGAATCTACTTTTCAACAAACAAACATTTCCTCGCGCACAAAATGCTTCCAGCTGAGCCCGACAGATGCTGAGCAAGTTTGCATAGTATGCATGCATCTGCATGCACAAATGACATCATTTATGACAACTGGCCAGGTTTGTTTAGACCTGCATTATGAAGCAGACTGTGACAAGCACTGAAGCAGCACTGAAGCGACATCTAATGAAGAACTTAAACTGTTGGAAAGAGGTGGTCTGGACAAAGACAAATTACATGAACCTTTTCATGTTTTGTTATAAATTCCTTCTCATAGGACGCGAACTAAAACTTCAATAACTCTGGTGCAGGCACTCTGCACTTGCAGTCACCCATTGTATTCATAGGCAAGCACCTTAGTGAAGGTGTGCAAGAAATGCCCGTCCTGTGCTACACAAACACGAACAAAACAATACACATAAACACGCGAACAAAAACGAGTGTCGGGAACTATGGAACATTTGCCCTTGGTCGACTCGTTTTGTGTTGGTACGCACTCCAGTTATTCATTCGGAAGCAATTGTGTGCACGAAAACTAAAATATTAAATCAACGGAAAGATAAGTGTGAACGCACAAACACGCGCCTTATCCGTGCAACAGCAACATTCGAACTGAGCGCCTAAAATTGCACCTCTGACAAGTCTGCGTTGCGGTGCCCTTGACTAGCAGTGACAAATAGATGCAAAATGCAAAGTCTGAAAAAGACGCTTTTCGGATCCCGAACGAGGGGGAAAAAAATCACACTGCAACAAGCACCACTACGGGACGCGTTTGGTCTCCTGCTTCCCAGTTAAAGTGAGCCGAGCTGAGGTTAATGGCATGTGTCAAGATCAGGTGGTGCCTATGAGTGTGCGACGTGCCGTCGATATAGGTGTGAGAGAAAAGGAAAGACAAGAGAATATCTTTCGATTATTTAAGTGTGTGAATTGTCAATCGATATCTCATGTGTCATGTAACTGTGGCCTTGTATTTATTAGGTAAAGCACCACATTTTTTAAATATGAAAAAAATATGTGTACATTTCTCTAGTATTTTTTTAATTACAGTGAGTGTGCCTTTTTTTTTTAAAAAAAATAATAAAAATAAATAATTATGACAAAAATTAAGGAGTTTCTCACAAAGCAGCAACAACAGCTCTATTTAACTCAAGTGTCATTGTATGTAGCTAAAAAAGATAGTATCAGATAACTTGTAAACTAAAATTAAATTGGTCAGCAGCTAGGAAAACTACAATGAGGGTAAAATTACACCGGGCAAAATGCACAGTTTGAAAGCAGATCTGAAATAACCTTGTCTCTCCCCGTGCGTGTATGAGCATGTAGTTTCTGGGTCGTACGCTGCTGTTGTGTGTCTGCGTACACGTGCTACTTGCATAAACCCACTTCTGTAGCTCCCCGTATCCATGTGTTTGTCTGTGTGTGTGCGTGCGCGTGGCTGCGCGCTACAGCACCACCATGGTGGCAGGGTGTATCCATCATGATAAACCGGCAGACTCGGCAACTGTCACATGCAATCACACTTCACTACGGTTCGCGGGACTTCAAAGTGAAAATGAATGGTAGTTCATCGACATGAAGACTTCATATATCTTCATCTTTTTTTCCACCCTCTTTCTCTTTTATTTTTTGGAAGAGACTTGTATCGTCTCTTCCCCCGGACCTCTTTTGTTGTGAGTTTTGTTGAGTCTGAAATGGGACACTTGGATTTAAAATAATGAGTAGATATTTTAAGTATAATTTTTTATCAGGCAATGAATAACTAAAAAAATAATAATAATAATACTTAATACTTTCCTCATATTTTCAACCCTAGCCTCAAGTAACTAATTTACCACTATATTACTGTACTGCAGTAAAAGTTACAATAGACTTAAAGCTGTTGTGGCAAGCAGAGAGCTCCAAGACAAGCTTAGTAGTGAGTCCTGATACAACAGTGTGTAATAAGGTTATTGGACTCGACCATAAAAATCTTATTGCACAACAGACCAAAAATGAGCCTCTTGCTGTAATCCTATTTAAAACTACCCGTTATTTGCATAATCGCATCAAAAATCATTTCTTGGCTGGATGTGTGGACTTCTCTGCCATACCGCGCTCTGCTATTAACAGTTGTTTATTGTGAGCTTGTGGAATATCAATGGCTGCTCATGATGTTGACTCGACAGTTTTTAAGTCTCAAACAGACTAATAAACCTACACGTGTTTTAACAGTATGTCAAATGAAGCTTGACACACACACACCTGATAATAGCCTGCTAAGCTCAATAACACAAGTACAATGAAATAACCAACATTTTATGAATAGGCCCTATAATGGGGAAATGGCTGATTTTAGTGTTAAACACGAAAATGACAAATTTGATCATTTTTCTTATAATGGAAACCCAAATATTACAGAAAGAATGATTTTATTGTAGCGTGGCTGAGAGATTAAAAAAATTAGTTATAATGGAAGTCAATGGGATATTTTGTCCGCTACGGCTACAAGGGGGTAGTAAATTTTAAATGTGATGCTACACAGAAACACAAAATGCTAACAATGCAATCAAGCCAAGATTTTAGATAATTTTGGACATACCCAAGACTGATCTGACAAAAATGCTCCATCCAACCAGTATTAGTTTTATGAAATATAGCTATTTTTTCTTCTTTTTTTTTCATAAAAACAACAGTGACTTCAAGTAATCAAACTTGCATTTCAAGGGCTAAAATAACTCAAAGTGACTAAATTTTTGAAGTGGTTTAAGAGATTTATGCAGAAGGAATCAGAAAAAAAATACATGGGAGTTTTTGTCCGCTAAGGTTACAAGAGGGTGGCCAATTTTTTTTCACAGTGTTCTGCTGACCTATTAGAATGAATTTATTTGGAATTTCAAAATTTGTGTAGAGATAGACTTTGTTACAAAAATGTGTGGTATATGCACTAACACAGCCAAAATGAAGAGGATAATTTTACCCAAATGGACAAAAATGTCCCTAAGGTTGCCCGAGGGTTAAATAAGCATAAAAATAAAAACAGAAAAAACAGAAAAACTGTACTACATAAATTAGACTTCCAGAATAAGAGAATTTAGAGAAAAGAATAAAGGGCAGAAGCAGATATAAACACTGATCAGATATTTACAAGAAAAGAACTTTCAAGCTTTATATATCACAGATAATATAAGATAAAGGTATAACACTGCTGATATCCACTGACATTTTCAAAGTAAAACCTCACAGTTTCCAATTAACTGCCCTCATTGTGATGCAGTGACTCCACAGAAACTCCATTTGAGATTAAAAAACTCTAAATGAACATGGCACGTGTTAAATGTGATCATTTTGTAATCCACCAAATAGCCAAATGAGACACAATCGTTCCAGCGCCGTAGCTGCATCAGCACCGAACAAGGCTTGCCTTTAATCTAATAATGACTCTGAAATGACGCCGTGCTTTTGAAAACTGCGAAGATCACGCTATGGCTCTGCCTGCCTCTCGCCACCTCTCTCAGCCCCGGCCCAGGGCCCTGCTCTCGCTCTCCGAGCTGTTTGATTGGCACATGCTTTCACTTAATGAGGGATAATTACTAAGGAAAACAAGTGGGAGACCACATCTGCTCAGTGTAAAAAGAAATCCAGGCCCGGTGCAATCTGTCAGACGGGGCTTTCAGGTTGTGTGTGAGAATGTTTTACCCAACTTCAGTGGCCTCCCGTGCGCAACACAAACCCTCCAGGACCCTCCCTCCACCCTGTCCCGACAAGAAGCAGATTAATAGGAATCAGCATGTGGCTGTAAACACTCAGCGGGAAGAGTGTATATCTGTGTGCGTTGACATGTGTAGGAAATGACCCAGTGTATCTATCTAGGACTGGCTGGGGGCCACAGCAGGAAGGGCAAAAGGCCAGTGGAGACGATCAACATCCCAATCAGTGTCCTGCCGCCAGAGCTGTTGTTCTCCAGCTCCCGTCATCACCGTCGTGTTTACTTTCACACAATACCATACTGTAATGGTAGTAAAACACACAGGTAGCTTCCCAGACACCACCACCCATCGCCCGTAAATCATCTCCGCATCGGCTACACAATGAGCTAAACGGTCTCTTAATGACCTGCCTGTGTCGACGGGTAGTTGTCATGATTACAGTCTGACGCTAACGGCGTAAATTAAACATTTAAAGGGGGACGTCTTCCAAGTTACATGCTGAAATAGGAGCACTTTTTTTAAAAATTTACCTGCACACTTATATCGGTCATCCGTCAAATCTGAAGAATGCGTAGGCGCAAATTACATTTATTGAATCGTTTAAAAAGAGAGTAGAGTCAGAGGGTTTATTTGTCTTAACCTGAACTCAGCAGGAAAGAAATGGCTCACGTGTAAACTTGAGCTGATATCTGACAGCCTTTTAACCCCTCCCCGCCGACACCCTCGCCTCCCTCCTCAAAACCCCACCCCGGCAAACCTCCCTGCCACCCACCCGCTAAAAGAACAACAGGGTTTTGCTTTCTTGCCCCGTGCTGACCCAGTTCCCACTAATTACCTGCAAAGTATACATCAAAGACGGGGCAAATCTACAGATCTGGCGCAACGTGGCAGGGTAAGGAAAACCAGGGCTATTCCTAACCTAGTCACCCCCATCACTGATATGTGAACGTATGTGTGTGTGTGTGTGTGTGTGTGTGTGTGTGTGTGCGCACGGCGAAGCGGTGTCAGCCGATACAAAAGACAAGGCGGTGAACTTATAAATAGAACGGTCATTGTTTCGACGTGAGCAATTTAGGTTGACGCCGTCTGTGTGAGGAGGGGGAGAACAAGTGAGGTCATGACGTCGGGACTCAGCTGATGGGATAACACGCTCGGCGACACGCATACGCACACAAAGCGGAGACGCACCTACCGGGTATCGCTAATGACATCAAAGAACGGACTAAAATATGAAATTCGAACGTGCGAACGAGACTCGTAGCACTTTCTCTGCTTCTCTTTCGCACACACATGCAGAGAGAGGTTTGGTTTGACGGGGCAAAGGGGATTGGTTTGCTTTCTTATGACATGGTCTATTACTAAATTGAGCTGGCAGGTAATTCTAAGGCAAATAAATGCCAGCGGGTTTAACACAAGGAGAGGTCTTTGGGTTGGCGGTGCTAGCAATGACAGGAATTCTCTCGCCTCATTTGACAGGAAGCTTATTATTCTCACCGCTTTATTTTCCCAGGCCAGCTTTTTAAAAACTGATCTCCCAAAAAAAAAAAAGAAAAAAGAAAAAAAGAAAAATATCAATTCTTCCTCAATCTGAATTGCCGTGGCTGCTTGTTCAATTTCGCTGGTCTTTGCTGTATCGTTAACTCCCAGACTTCATATTTACCTTTTAAAAGAATAAAAAGCTGATATTTTAACAGCGTCTTTGACTGGCTCCTTCTCTGTTAATTTCAAGGGTACTTAGTTGACAGTTTCCACGGGTGGATTCTTAAGCCCAAAATCCTTGACGCTCGCATTGTGAATCAAGCCTCCACCTGGAAGAAATACCCCACTTTCTTTAAACAGGTGAACGCGCATCGAGGCGTTAAACAGAGCTCCGATTCCGCTGCTTTTCAAACTAAAGAACATATAAAAGCAATACGGCAAAAGATGAAAAGAGACAACAGGGAGCAAAAAATAAGTACAAGTTGAGACAAAACACACTATAAATATACCACTTAAAAAAAAAAAAAAGCAGTGCTATATCCTCATTATGAGTGCCATCTCAGACGAGCGTGGTGGGAGCGCTGACCTTGGTATCCCGTTTGAATATTGTTTTAATGCCGCGCCTGGTAATTGAGGATGCAATGCAAACAGCCGACTCTTTTTGTTTTTTCAAAGGGAAAGTTTTTTTTTTGTTTTTTTTTTTTTCCCAGGCAATGCAATGGGAATGCAAACAATTGTGTTGTTGTATTTATTTGTTTGTTTTTCACTTCATAATTATTAGAGCCGCCAATTAAAATATGGACTTAAAATAAATAAATCCCTATGATTTCACCTGCGATTACATTAACTTCATTTTTCATCATCCTCTTATTTTTTTTTTAGTTTATTTTCTATTTCTATTTTGCATTTATAAAAAATAAATATTCCAGTTAGTGAATAACTACGTATATAGTGCCACTAGGAGTATTTTTTGTGAGTGAAGTGAACTGACAAAGTACATTCCACTCTACTGGGAGAAATGGCCGCTGTTTAAAATTGCGTGTGATCTGAGATACAGCCGACAATGAATAAAGACGTCAGGGGAATATGGTTCCTGTTTTCTCAAACACTGCAAAATGAAAAACATTTCCCACCATAATCTGACCGGTGAGAGGTTTGCCATGTGTGCACGGCTCCTCTGTGTGTCACCGTATGAGTGTGTAAGCATGTAGGCATGTACACGGTTACAACCAAGGATGTGCTGATATAAGGTTTGCAATCAAAAATAATCTTTCCTTACTGTATAATTCACATTAACAGCACCCAAATTAGCAACGTGCTAAATCCTCGAGGATTAAAATCTATTTATTAGAACCTTGAAATCACATTTTAATTTAACATTTCTTTTAACAATAAATCACGTCTACCTACAATTAAATGTTCATGTCTTAGGTTTAATCCTCTGCTGTAAGAACACAGATGCATACGCAGACTAACAAATTATACATCAGATTGCTCAGTGATTCTAAGCAATAGATCAATCCCGCTAAAGCCGTACTGTATTGAGAAAACGTCAGCTCCTGTATGCTCTTTAGCAGAGTAACAGTCTTCACAGAAAAGGTCTGGTAAGCCTCAGTTACAACACGGTACAGCAGGAAAATAAAAGAGGGAGGGGAACCAGGAAAGGAAAATTGGCTTTGAATGGGCCGGTTGTGCGGGACCAGATGAGCGGACTGAAGTTGCCTGACTGGGAAACTGGATCCAAGTTTTGGTGTTTTTGTTTCTTCTGCCAAATCAGGAATTAAAATAACTTCTACCTCCTTCGTCTATAGGGCATTGAGGCTGGTGGTGGCAAGCGGTCACACACACACACACACACACCCGCTCACTCACAATACTTACGAGGGCGTTATATCAAAAATACATAATAATAAAACCAAGCTGGCCTTTACAAGATTGCAAGTGAAAGATCACACATGGACACACAAACTGAACATCCTTGTTGTAGGGGTTTGGTATTCGCAGCACACTCCAGTTAAAAAGTAGTTTTCTTTCAGATTTTTATTATGTATTAGTAAAGGCTGAAATTATAATTTGTAGATGAACTGTTTTTTATTTATTTTTTATTTTTTTTTTGGATGCAAGAAGTCAACTGCTACGACACATCGGTACCAGCAACCTCACAGCAAACTGCAAACCTCAATACGGACCCACGTTCTTACTGATTTACTTATTTATTCAGTTTCTTAGTTCTGAAACGACTTTGCTCTGATTTTTATAGAAGCATCGAAACCGCAGGTCGAGTCAAGGTAATATTAAAAGCACGCCCTCTCCTGCTTATAATATATAGAAAAGTTTTCACTCTTTCCTACCGCCGAGCAAGGCCTTAACACCTAAATAAGAGCTCTCAGAAAAGTGTTTTGATTTATGAAACATTCACCGACTTATTCCTTGTAAACATACAGACTTCTGTAGGAGTCGGACAATTTGTCAACTGAGGCATGAAATCAAATAAATTTCTATTGCGCTGAACCAAACGTAATGAGAGCAAAGCAATGAGAACTCTTTTTTTTCCTGACCTGCACTGAACACTATTTCACATTTTATAAATTAGAAAATACTGAATGAATCCAAATTTGTGTGTGTGATCTTCTGTTGCTGCTGTTGTTTTTTTGTTTTTTTTTTACCTTGTGGGGGATAGGACACTAAAGTGGAAATGGTTATGGGCTGAGGACGACTAAAACTGGTCAGGGATTCTGTGTCGAAGCTGTCACATTTTGGGACAAGATCCAGTCTAAATTTAGCTATTTTTATCCCAGTAACAGCAGTAATTTCTCCCAAATATCTTTTTAAAGCTCTGGAGAAAGAAGACCAACAATTTATAAAACCAGTGAATGAAAGTCCTCAGCAACACATTTAGTTTTTTAAAAAATATAACAACAATTGGCTCAGATGACTAATTATTACCCATACGAAAAGCCTGCAAGTCCATTAACAATAACATTAAATGAGAATAAATAATAATTCCATGAATGGATTTCTCAGTTTATCGAGACAACTTTTCCAGATGTGTACAGCTAATAAAAGGCAGATTAACTCCCATGAGTGTCCCGTATCTGGTTCTGGTGATGCCACGCTTTGTGCATGAGGCTAAATAAGAAACAGAAGCACTGACTCAAGTAGTATAAACACAGTTTGTAGTCACAGAGCCACTGGGCAAAAAAAATAAATAAATAAAAAAGAAGAAAAATTACCCCTTCACAAACAATCACTTCACACACTGTAAAAACATTGCTTACTCACACAACAAATCTCCCATATGGCAAAAATCAATAGGCAGAGCAACACTCTATTGATCATATCTATATCTTGGATACACTTTGATGCTCGCTGGCCGAGTGTGTTTGGGTGTAAGTTGGGTGGGGTAGACAGGGCATTAATTTCAATGCAAACAATATCCATTTTGAAGCCTTAAGCTTCTTTAGAACTATGTGTAAAATGGGTGTTTTCAAAGTATTTTCTCTTTGCATTATTGAGTACCTAATACGCCTTTGTGAGTGTGAATTGGTAAATTTAACTAGCCACTTATAAACTCAGGTGACTTTATGTAAATGTTAACTCTACAGATGTGCATCTTTAATCGTGAGTGAAATGATAACTTCGCTGAAAGCCTCTAAAGTCTCACTACCGCTCGCCGGTCTGTTCATTTCCTAAGAAAACTGAAGAAAACTGTCATCGGTGCCTGTGATATAAAAGACCTTAATGTGATATGAACGAAAGAGCGAAGATGAACTGTCTCATTGATTTCTCTATATATTTGCTCTGTAATGACAAGGAACAGGGCTGCCCCCCGCAGGAGGCGAACTGACATGACAGAAACACAGGGATACATTGTGGAAAGACGCCTTCCCCCGCAAAGTTACCGAAACAAACCGCGAGCAGGGACTTCATGCACTCTCAACAACTTGCAGAGGACAATCATTACCCTAACATTTTCTTTCCAACTCCCTAACTTCCTTCACCTCTCCACTTTGTTTTCTCCCTCTCCCTCCTGCCTCTCCCGCCCCCACCCCCCCTCTCACCGTCTCCCTGTGCAGCTCTAAGTTATTGATAGTTTAAAGTTATGGGCTAATAATAAGATGGACACTGCATGGCCAGGAGCCTATTATACCCAGGTAATGGATAGTGCAGGGGGTTTGAATGACATTGCCCAGAGATTGGATGACAGAGGATGGAGCAATTTATGGGCTACCCAAAGAGCCCCCGTCCCCCTTTTACCCACACACACACACACACACATACACACACTGCACTCTATGCTATTTATCACCAGCTTGATAAGGAAGCAGATGAGGCATGTCTGTATTTATGGTGAAGATGTTCATAAAAATAACTGGCTCCGAGTAGGAAGTTAGAATTGACTAAGGGGAACAGTATATCGACTAAAAACTCTGTGGGTATCTCATTGAAGCAGAACAAGGCAAACTACTTAGATATAATTATATGTATTAGCTATTCTTGGCTATTCTTTACACACTCCGGGCAGTTTTTTTTTTTTGTATTTCAAACCCGTGAACGTTCACCTAAATGTCGTTTTACCTTAATGAGGTGTTGCGTGACCGTGAGCAGACTAGTAAGGAAAAAAACGCTCCCCCGTCTTCCCGTCTTGTCACGAAACATCTTGAATAACTTCCACACATCGGTGACGTAGCGCAGCAAGCGAAGCGTAATAAGGATGCAGACGAGCTCCGCGCGCTACTTTCACTCGAAGTGAGCATCATCTGGCGTTCACAAGAACACAAGCGAGAATCAAAAGCTCTCACTGCAGAGGTCAGCGCAGCAGGCGTACGCCTTCGCGCAAGGTCTGCTGTACGTTTGCTCATAATGGCCCGCTCAGGTGTGCATTGAGAAAAATAACGGCAACAGTGGAGATACTTCAGAGTCTGTTGTCAGGATGGAGGAGGAAGAAGAGGAGCGAGGAGGGCACGGGGGAGAGCAATGAAAAAGGCTTGTCAACATTATCTGTTTTATTGATTTAACAGTAAAGGCTTGCCGCTTAAGCTTTATGTTGCTTTGGCTGGGCCCATTGAAAATACAACAGCTGCAAATAAAAAACGATTTCCTAAAAGAAACCTGAGTGTTCTTATTTATTTATTTTTATTTTTATCTCTTCACTACCACGAGCTCGGGGTTTTGCATGCATCACTGTTAATGCTTCACACAATTCATCATCTTTATGAGCGCTCGCTACGGCGCAGATATGTTGGGCCGCGCTCCCCCGGAGGGATCGATGGCAGTGGAGAGACTGTCTTTTATACAGTGGTAGTGATCGATTGTAATGCAGGGCGTAATAAACAGATTAAGTGGACATTAAGGAAAAGAAGAAAGTGGCCATTGTTCCAATAAGACTATGACACGAGAGCCAGACTAACAGCCCTGTGAGGATGTACTTCAGTGGTTCAGTCTGTAGCATTTTAGTAGCATCTGGCTTAGAAAATACAAAAATGTTAATCTGCTGGTGTTGCTTAGGCAAAAAGTCATGAAGACGCATCCTCCGTGAGCCATGAATATCTCCACAAAATGTTCTAATTCTTCCATACTTGAATGAATAAAAATAGTGTAATTGTGTTACCTACTACAGCAAAAAATCTGCATAAAACTGTTACGTTCATTTAGCATACTGTCTGATAGATCTTTTCATAAGTCCTCAGCAGCACATGGATGTATTTATTTTTTTAATATTTTATTTTTTTTGCAAAAGCAGAAAAAGAGTATCTTGTAATTACAAGGTAAAGAAAAATGTGCCACCTACAGAAACGTCACGGCTGCACAGAATCAAAGAGCTTGGGTCACGCTGTTTTGCACTTTGAATGGAGACACGGCCACAGCAGAGAAATAAGCACTTTACAGGAATTTCTCCCATAACGCAGAATCTTGAGGATTTCTGCTTAAAGAGTCACAGTGAAAGCAGCAGGGTCAACAGAGCAGCTTACAGCCTGTTAAGTTCCTGCTCTGCCCTGAACTGCTGAGGCGTTTAAAAGATACGCAATGAAGCTAAAATGAGAGGTGAAGTAGCGCCCGGTAGACACCGTGGGACCTAATTTTGGAAAGATACAGTAGAGTACGACAGCAACAGCGCGAGACTGACTTTACGTTACTGTCTGTCTCAACGTTTGGCAGCAAGTTTTGATGACAAGACTTTTGTATTTGTGATCTATTAATTACATATTTTCACAGTTTTAAACTTAAACGGTTCTACTACAAGATGCAACTTGTTATTATTGTCAGTATTGTCTTTTTAAATTTAGAAAAATCATACGTGTAATCCATGGCCCATTTCCAAAAATGATTTATCCCTCCCCATGGACTACCAGTTCAGCTAAAGTTAGCCGGAAATGTCTTGGTTAAGTTTTTTTTTTCCTCCTTTTGCATAATTTATGGCCAAATGGTAGAATAAGCAGTCCCCACCCCATAAGAGTTCAATGAGAAAGTTGCATAATTCTTAATATGTAGCGACGAGTGGCAGCGATAATTATTATTATAGTCTGGTTTCAATATGTGAGGACGGAAATTAGATTAATACACGGCCACACTATCGTCTGTCAGCAGTTAAACTATAACCGAGGAAACACTGCAATTGACCAAGACAGAAAGAAAGAAAGGTTGAGAGCTGAACGGACAGAGGCAGACGGAATGAAACAGAGTAGAAATCCATATTATGTATTAACATGTGGAGCAGCGCAGTCATATAACAAGAGCCCAGAAAAACCCTCCGTATTAATTACTGTGAACGTGGAAAAAAAAAAAAAATCTAATTAGATATGAGGGCGAAACAGAACCTATTTATGGCAACCAAGGGGCCTAACTTAATGATCAGACTGCAGCTAAAACCTCTATTGATTTTCTCGTTAAATATACAGCTCAATTAAAGATACGGCTGATTAAAAGACGACTACAATTCGCCTGCTGCAGTGAGAATTACATGATTTCATCCATGACTGATGCAGAGCTACACAATTGTGATGTGAAAAGCAATATTTCATACTGTACGTTTTAACCATTTCTATTTTTGAGTTGTGATGCCCACACACACACATATATATACACACGCATCTCATAATTCAAACATTATGTACTCTATAAAAAGTATTTCCCCCTCAAAGTTCATGTCAAAATGAACTGCTGAATCTCAACACTAAAAGCTTATAAAGAGCTGTGATGAGCTGCAAACAACAATAATGCTGACCTCTGAATAAATAAAACAGAGAAATAATCAGACAAACAAAATAAATCCACTTTCCTTGTTAAAATGAAGCACCTGCTTAACACAAGCCAGACTGAGGCTCCTTTTTTCCTGCCTTTCTGCCTCAGCCTTGTCACTGACAAATAAAAACCTTGACAGGCTGTGCACCCTCGCCATGCGAGAAGGGCAGAATTACAATGTATAATGGAAAACCTTTCTGTTCCTCATTGATGACAAAAAAAAAGCTACGTTTAAAGTATATAAACTTTTTCCTTACAAGTTTTAGCTGTGTTTTTTTTATTTTTTGTGCATATGGACGGCAGAGAATGTGTAGGTGCCAGATCTCAGACATCCACTCAGTCTTTTGGACTCTATATCACAACACCGTTAAATACATTATATATAATGATATATATATTGATGTTGTATTGAATTACTAGTGTTAGATTTACATTTGCACCACATTTGTGCAATGACCCATATGCTTTTGTTTGTTGTTTGTTTTTTCTCTATTATTTCCTGAATATCTCAAAATAATTTTTCCAACATACAGTTCTTTTGTTTTGGTTTCAATGTGAATATCGTTTAGGCTTTAAGACTCGTGTGTGTGTGTGTGTGTGTGTGTGTGTGTGTGTGTGTGTACCTGAAAGGAGTTGAGGAGGATGAAGATGTAGGCCATGACAATGGAGAAAGGTACCAAAATGCCACACAGCCACGTCAGTCCAAGGATGGGCAGCAACACCAACACTGCTTTCACTGCAGCCCTGTGCTCACACACACACACGGAAAATAAATCACATCTCAAAAAATGTGGATGCTGGAAAAAAGACACACACACAACATAAAGACTCTTGCAGACTGAGCTAAAACTCCCAGCACACCCAATAAAAAAAATGATAGGGAATGAAAGTATTTCCTATTAGTTGCCCTTTTCTCCGACATCATCTCGATTCCGTGTTTCTCAAATTTTCAATCCCTTTCGGACAAAACTGAGCAGCCCTGGCAGGTTACTTGTTCCATATACAACACTGTGCGGCTACGACGGTTCACAGAGTGACAACTTCCCACCTTAAATCCGCCTTAATTGTGTTTAGAGTGAAATTAGCTTCCCGCTCAGGTGACCGCCAAACCGCAACAGCTGTACGTGTGTGTGTGTGTGTAACATGGCAAGAGACGAGCACTAGTTCATTCAGCGGAGGAATGTGTTTAAGTTTCCGAGACGGCTGCCACCCAGGGATGCCGCAGGGTTCAAGGCCTGCTTTGAATAGCTTCATAGAGCACCTACTGTGAGCCCCAGTTGACTGAGGTGGCGAAAAAACATATCCGCTGACAAGATGCTCACTGGTAGGATCACATAGAGGTTTACCGGAGGGGAAATGTACTGGGTCGCACACACTCATTCTGACGAGGTGGTGCCAAAGAACATGGCAGAGACAGAAATGATAAGGCGTGAGTGGACATCAAGATGCAACAGTCGCAACGGAAGCAGTGTTTTAACAATAGTGAACTTTACAGAGAGTCTAGCGTATCTGATGAATAATTGCATGCACAATATGCATGGAATGAATAAAAGGAGTGAATAAATGCATATGAGCTGCAGAAGTTACACATCATTATCTGCTTAACTGAATACCCTCCGTTGCTAAAACTAATTAAAATATATTGTCCAGCGTTGCACCATTCAAAGAGAAATGTTTCATGCAAATATTCATGCTAATTTTAGACATCTGCTGCTAAGAGATACTATTTTTTACATTAATAAAACACATCCTCAACACATTCTCCCCTGAAATGTTGTCATATTTTATTAATATTAATATTGGAATTGATAATAATTACAGCAACTGTCACTGATGGTAATAATTTAAAAGAAATTTGCAAGAAGAGATTTAAATTTGTCAACACTAAAGGACGCCAAAACTTTCCAGACACATCACAGTATCTCAACATGAAAATGACCAATTCAATCCAAAATACAATGTAGCCCTGTGTTATTTGATGGACAAAGCTTGCGAATGGAGTGTAAAACCTCCAGTAATGGCAGCACGTGTGCTCCAAGGCCTGTTCCCCCAGTGAATTTATCTTAAAAAGAGGACAAATGGCGCCTCCTTGTGGCTCGTACCTGATTTGATCGTAGGCTTGCTCCAGGGGACTGGCGCCCATGGCCAACATGATGGACCTTCTCTTGGCCGTGGAGATGGTGATGACAACCACCCTCGCCAGCACCATGATATTCACCTGGAAAATAAAAACCGGAGGAAACGAGGCGGAGATGAGAACAAGAGGATGCACGAAAGAGAAGAGGAAGGAAAGAATTAATGCATCAGTGACAGGAGACTGTGAAGAAAGGAAAGTGCTAAAATAGAAAAACAGTTACTAAATAACTGCCGTGCAAAAACTGTTACGCAACATTAATGGGACGCCTTATACCATTTATTGATAGCATAAACTTTCACAGTCAAGATTTTATGGTAGGATTTATGGTTTAAATTACTGACCATGATGATGAAGATGACCGGCCCAACAAAGCCCCAGATAACACCATTCTGGACGCTGAGCCAACAGTAGCCGTCGGCTGCGTATTTGCCTGAGGCCGACGCTAGTGTGATGGTGACGATCAGCACTGGCAGACCTGGGTGGAGAGAGGCAAAAAAACATAAGAAAATGCAACGGAATAAGAGGAATAAAAGAAAGAAGAAATATCAAACATAATTTAATACTTAAAAAATGTTCATTTGGCAATTTATAGGTTTGAATACGTGACATTTGCTAACATTAGGCATTAATGTTAATACAGCAAATCCCTTAACAGCCAGGGTGCACGTGTGAAGAGAACACTTTGTCGTACCCCAGCCGATGAGATAGTAACACTTCATGTGTTGGTCTTCACTTAGATTGACTGCGACCACTTTGCTCCAGAGCAGCAGACCCTCCACCAGCATCCAGGTAAACGCTGCCATGAAGAACAGATGAAGCAGCGCCGCCACAAGCGTACACGCCACCTTCAGACGCACGAGCACAAAACCGACACAGGCATGAGGACAGATGCACAGATCACGCTCCACCTTAAAAGATGAAGCTTCTGAGTAACGTGCAGTAATGGTAAAGCACAGAATAAGCCATCTGTAGCCATCCGCGTTTTAAAAAGGAATACATCAGCTTTATGAGCAGAACTACAAGAATTTAAAGAGAGTTAACGTGAGGCATTTCATAAATGATACTAATTACTCATGTCTGGAAACAAGATGTTAGACGTTAAACGACACGTTTGTGACGATTGTTTAAACATAACTGAGGATTTTGAGCGACTAACATAACATTTGCACTACTAACAGTCTTTAATTCACTAATCACTGCATGTGTCTTTTATAAACTAAAGATTAAGGTGGAAATATACTAGTGAAACACACTAAAATTATACGCAGTATAAATAAAGAATACTTAAGCCGCGAAGAACAAATTGGTCGGTTCAAACCGTGTGTGAATAAAAGCTTATTAAGTACTGAAAAATCACTCCCTTATGGTCAGTCAGCCTTTTCGTACATGTGAAACCATTTGATGTAATTCCAACAAGCGCCCACCTGCCCCCAGGGGTAAAGCCCATCTGACGTGACCTGGGGTCAAAGGACCAGAGGTCAAACCAACTACAATTCACTGAGTGACCACTGAGAGATTGAACCATGTGTTCTGGCTGAGGGTGACAGTAACTGAGGTCAATTATGTCACATCCAACGCAAAAAGCATTTGTTCTGCTGTGGTTTCGAAACCTCATTTATCTTAACAGCAGCTGTTTTAAAGTGAAAACAAAGACCTATATAAGAAAAATGCTTATGCCATCTGCAACTGTAAATGTTTCACACATAGTTTGATTAAATTCAACACACCAGTGGCCAGATTATAACAAGGATGCACAGTAAATAAGACCTGATGTGTTAATTGTCTGCCTGTACCTTATTGTGAATGGCTGAGCCGCTGCAGAGCAGCATCACCTGGGCGCAGATCAGAGCAATGAGCAGGTTCTTATGGATGGATGTCCTGTCCGATTTGGGGATGCTGCGGGTACAAGAGAGCATTAGAAATAAGGCAGAAATGTCAAGTTACATTTTAAAGGAAATTAAAAAAAGATGGATGAGGAACGAATAATGAGAAAGCCTATTGTCTGCATCAACAGCCTAAGTACACGATTGCATGTACATCATACGCCGGTGTGTATGGAATGCATGGCCGCCCTCGCTGTTTTTAGGACAGTCATAAATTGTCGAGGCGGCTCTTCTCCAGCCGACTGTGATCCCTCAATGATTGTAATTTTAATTAGCGGCTGCTGAATGCCGCCATAAACCTTCAGAGTGGACTCACGTGAAGACACCAGTAATTACTGGATTAGCGCTAGTCAATACTCATAGGAGCCTTGGGAACCGAGCACTAGCGACTACACTGGCGGTGAGTTATCCCGGTGTTTCTCACAGTGGAATAGTGGCTTTCTCATGACGCGTCACGGTCCAAATAAGTGGCCACGGCTCATATCAGAACACTTAAGATGGAAACAGTAGTTTCTTACTTCTGCATCACAGCTAAATATATTACGGAGAAGGAGGTGAGGCCGGGCTGTGACAAACAGAAAGCAGGGGAATACGTTCACAGTATATGTAAGCAGAACAGAAAAATCAGCTACTCACTCCAGCACTGTAAACAGCATCAAGGTCACCAGCAGCGCGCACAGAGATGTGCCGGAGCCAATGAATGTCAGCCTGGTCAAAATGCGCTCCTGCTCAGGACTCCACTGAGACAGAGGGGAAAGGTTGGGAGAAAATGAGTGGACAATGTTGTCAGAGTGGCCTAGAGATTCACACAGCAGCCAGGAAAATTCACAGTTGTGATCCACTTAATGCTTCTCAAAAACAGCGAATTACAAACTTGTACTTAACTTATACTAAGTTCATTCGTGTCAGATATATGACAAAAATGTTCAGTTTTACAATGAAAATCAAGACACCACTGACGGGTTTACTCTGTGTCAATTTTTATGTACTACCTCTTTGTTCTGTAGCCTTGTAGTCACACTGGGACTGACCCCTGCTGGTTGATATACTGTACTGCAAATCCTATTTAACTTGGCTTCCAACATATTACAACATGAATCACTGTGCACAATTCCTCTCAAGCAACCCAACCTCTTGTGTGCGTTTTAATTGACTTGCATGACAACAAACCTCAAGTTACCTTAGACTCCAGGTAATTCATCAGCACTGCAAAGTTGGTGGTGTGGTTACAGAAACAGGACGTCACACTAGAGCCCTTGAACATCACTGTGCAGCCATCACTGGACCAGCCGCTGGTTTCCCTACACAGCACAATATACAAACACAGATACATATACATATCCACTCACTGACTCTTTATGATCTCTACATACATAACAGCATAGAAAAAGGGTAATATGTTTTCGAAATGAATGTCACAAGACAAAAGGAGTATCTCTTCGTCATTTATCTGGCTACCAGTAATCCAGTAAGCGTTTAAGAGATTGTGGTGTTGGTCAATCTTACCTCAGGCTGAAATTCCAAAAGGCACAAACAGGAAAAACTCCTTGTAAATACTCCAGCTATAAAGAGAAACACACATGTTCCTTCTTTATCTACAACAATGATCCTTCGCATGCCAGTAAATAGCCCCCATTGTCAGTACAATGCCTAACGTGACCATGGTGAATGCTATACCAAACCATTTCTTCCCCGTTTGTTCAACATATTCAAAATTAGAATTGACAATTAACTTTCCACCTCACAGACTTTGATTCACTTCAGCTGCGAGTGGTCAGAATGTTTTGGCTCATTGTATTCTCTCCCTTGCCTCAGACTCTAAACAGATAAATTGCAATGAACCACATCACCGAATTACATCAATTACTAGCATGTGGCGCATGCAAACAAATGGGAAATTTCTTTTTTAATGACATGCTGCAAGTTTATAAAACTCAGCTAGTTTTCCCACAAATGTTACCTTTGAATCCATCTCCGTTTGTGAATATTACAGACCTGATTTAACATCCCTAACTCCTCACCCACCACCTCCCAGTCCCCCTCAGCCAGATCCTTACCACGTTTGAGGAGGACAGGGTGTACTGGACGGCCACTGGGATGGTTTGGCGCTTGATGGTGTCACGCACGGTGGCTGATATGACGGCAGAAGCCAGCTGACCTGGGTGGGTCCTGGGAAAGCAAACAATGGTTATCAGTTAGTTCAGTCAAACAAAGGTCGTAAATACATATTTTAATATAAACTAATTCATCGACGGAACCAAAAGTGGAACCGCACATTATCTGGGCTGAAGCCGGAGAAAACAGCACAATTTGTACAAAATTTGACACTATAGAGAGTAAAAGTAAAAAAATAGTTTCAGTATTTAGTACAGTATTGTTTTTACTCTGATCCGAGCATTTGTGCATTTTATTTTAACTAAGAAATTAGTGTCAAGTCCGGTTCCTTCTGATTAGATGCTTCCAAGAGTGGATTTCATGAACAGCTTGGCTATAATAAAACATCTCAAAGTTTTATAAAATTACGTCAAAATCTATTTAAATTAGGTCATTTTGAGGTGTGCACAAAATGTGTTCCTGTGAGTTGACAACATTTCAGAAGAGCAGAAGATACAAGGTGAACGTAAACAACCTTTTCACTTCCTCTTGTTGACTCGGCGCAGGTTCCTTCGCTCCAGACACTATCTCACTGAGATGGCTGTAGTGTGTGTGAATAAACATCACTTCTTCGTATCCTGATTAGAGAAAACGAAGACGCGGAGCATCTTAATTTGTATTCACAATCACATAATGCCGCATATAATATGCTTCTACGCAGCATTAATACAACTTAATATCTGAGTGTGAGGTTGTTCTGCTGGGCTTGCCTCTATAACAGGTGCATTTTCAAGTCTGTGTGTGTGTGTGTGTGTGTGTGTGTGGGCTTCTTACCAAGAGAGTGTATCCTCTGGAGCTCAGTGTCAGGGATAAGCAACTCATCAAGAGTACTGCTGCTGGGCTTGTGAGGGCTGACTGCAGATGGCTTGAAGACTTGATTACAGCCCTCTCGAGACAGTTTCTGCCACTTCATGTGCACATCTGACAGAGGAAACAGCCGGGGCAATGAACGCTCATTAATGACGACGGCAACCATAAGTAGAGATACAAAATGAGCTTTTTTTGTTATTTAAGTCACAAAGCCAAGAGCTAGCAGATGTTTGGATAATGTTCATTTATCAATGTCATATACTTGAAGACCAGTGAAAAGCAGGAAGTGAATAGGAGGAGAAGTCTAATATTTTATAAATGTTGTAGAATCCATACTACCTATGTTCTTGGTAGAAAGAGAGAAGCCCCTCTCTTCGGCAGACAGCATGTCTGCAAGCGCTACAGAGAGATTATCGATGCTCTTCACAATAGTAAATGGTCCAACGCTGACCTGCACACAAAGGTGGAAACCAAATCGACTCAGAGAGAGTTTCCATAGTCTACTTGCAAGTAATTATAAGAATACAATTCATTTTTTATGTTTAAAAAGCGACGCGGTTCCCAATTTTTACCTCATCCGCCGTCAGACTCATCCACTGCGTAGCCGTGTGCGGCTCCAGAATCAGACTCGCAACGTTTAAGTAGTCAGTAGCAATGGACACGATCAACTCTGTTGCATTAGCTCCTGCGGCCGGAGCGCTGGCTTGCGCGATAGTGTCGGTCATCTGGGAGAGGTAGAGGACATCGCTGGAGCTCAGGAGGTGAAAGCCACCGGCCTCGATCGAATGCAAGACCTCCTGGATGACCTGCTGCAGCAGAATCAGGTTTCTGTCCCAGGAGTTGGCACTCAGCTTCTCCATCACCTGAGGGAGAAGACTTTATTATTTTATTTGGCAGTGCGATCGCAGTTAAGTGCTGCCGATTCACTAACGCCCTGTCTGCACACATCAAACTCGCTGTTAGTGCCATTTGCCACCCAGATTTGAATGAAAAAAAAGCCCCTGGAAACTTTTACTCACTACGCACAGTCTAATTTAAGCTCCAAAACAATATAATTATCATGAAATCCTTTCATCTTTGTATCCTGTCAGTTTACACACTTTGAAAAAGAGTAGTACTTATTGGTTTACTGTATGACTTAAGTGATGATGTGCAGCCTGACTCACAGGTTTAAACAGATGATCCTTGTTTAGTCTGTTGAAGAACAGAGACTCTGGTAAATTGAAACCAGTCAGCACGTCTGCAGAGACAGGGACAAATACGATTCAGTCTATTACAGCAGGTAATTATTCCATAACAGTTGCACATGATAGCATGACGCTGGTAGGGTAATGTTACGTTTTCATGATCACAACAAGATGAAAATGAAGCGGTACCTTTTGTGAATTGACAGACAGCCCCTCTGAGCGAGCTGCACTCGACTAGGCTACAATTCCCCGTGACAGGATCGACAGTGTCACATTGCTCCACTTCAGAAACAGGGCTGTGGAAAATCTTGACGGAATACGGTTCATTCTCCGAAGAATTCCCAACCACGATGGAATGCAACACCAAATCTGATCGACGTGAAGAAGGAAAAGGAGAATGGTATTTATGATTTTTGAGAAAATTTAAAAAAAAAAAGATCCAGACACAAAATCACGACCAGATGACAGTTTTTTGTTTTTTTTTGTTTTTTTTTTCTTGAGCATGGGCAGGCCTTAGGAAACAGAATAAGTTGCCAGTGGCTTCTAAAAAAGACCCAGATAAGCATTTTTAGATGTTTCTATTCTGTCCCTGTGTTTAGTGCGTGATTAAGTGTGCCGACGGGATCAAAGAAACACTGAGGTCAATTTAAAAATAAGAAGTAAACGGTTTAGTTTAGGCCAATAACAGAATAAATTTTACGGAACAAGAAAACTCATCATCATTAGGTTTGCAGCATAAGACACTGAAGTATTGTTTCTTCCTGTTCACTAGGTTGCTAATTCAGTATACGTGCTTTTTTAATATATATATGTATAGAGGACTTCTGAAAAGTTCAGAACATGTCTTATAAATGGGCCGATTTCAAGTCACGGACAGAAGGATGTGGGTGTTGGGGGGTTTGCTACAGATGTGAAGACTGGCTGTTACAAGTACAGTACATATCAAAGAAGATGAAGGGATTAATTGTGCCTGACAGGATGGAAGGCGCTGCCTTGTTTTATTTATTTGGTTTGTTTTTTAGGTCCTGTAACTGAAAGATGGACCGTAACATTCAGGCTTTCAACAGCAACACACCCAGATTCTGTATGTAAGTTAATGTTTAAAAGACTGCCAAAAAAAAAAAAAAAAAAAAAAAACTGAAGGAATGCAAATGTACTGTTCCTTCAGCATGTTCAGTTCCAGGTTTTCTCGATGTTCATTGCTCACTGGGGACCATGATGTCAGAAGAAGAAAAGTCTGTTTTGAAGGGTGGGACTCGGAGTGATGTGAGTCACAAAACATTTACAAGTAACATTAGGAGAGTTGCTATTCGCCAACTATAACTTGGGTCACCATCTCCCCTCATTACGGAAAGGAGAGGGCAACAGAGAAAGAGATTTCCTCTGTGTTTAATGCTGCAAAGGAAAAGTGCCATAATTGGCCATTCCATCCTTTCTGAGAAAAGAAAAAAAAAATAGGGATATCCTGATTAAACTTTAAGACTGATCCCCAGCTGAGTCATTTAACAAAGTATCTGCCCTGATTTTCGAACAGATGTTATTACTTTACACAGTAACTCAAGACAGTACGGACCAAATCCATCACTGCATTTACGTGGCGGCTGCTGTTTTCTATTAAAACCAGTAATGTATTGATGTAATGTTGTGTGTACGTAATGTTTTTTTTTTTTCTTTTCATCATTATTACTATTGTTGGTGATTTTTAAACAGTGGGGAACTCGAGCTCCTGATTTGAACATTAGAAAAACGTGGACCAGATAAGAGAGAAAAAGATAAAAAATTACCAGAATTTTGGCTTGTTTTGTCACTTTTAAATTATCATCTATGTTTCTGTCTCTGTACTCACTCAACTGCATCTCTATCACTTACTACTAACCTCAACTGCTGCTTCATTTAAGTTGGTTGACCAAAGTGTCACTAGCAGTCAAAGACCTGCAGCCAACATCTATGTCATCGTGACCTTTGAACCTATACCGGTTGTTTATTTTGGGTGTAGATGAAGATGACACAAGACTATTGAACGTATGCCGCAAGATGGGTGTTTACAGGATTAGGCCAGCTCTAGATCTTGGCACGTTGTGACTAAACGTGTAGTCAAAGATGACTTTCAAATGGTCTCCATGTGATTGTTTTTCAGCATAGCAACACCAGCCTGCTCGAGTGCCAAATGAGCTAGATGGTAAACACGGAGAAAATGTAATGCTCAACGATACTACGGGACATTTTTGAGTCTCGGCTGTCTTTTACGGTGTAGAATATTCCCTGTATCCTGTATCTGGCAACCCTTCAGCTTCTTTCCTTGTCTTGTGGTTGCATCCTAATGTACCTAGACACGGGCTGTCTCTCCAGTCCTGCGAAAGGGAGGTCTCAATTTCCATGCCTGGTCTACTCCACTTGAACACCAGCCCAGAGGAAACGGGTGAGCAATCTTTTTCCATGGTTAATATTTCGCTGCTGTTCAGTACCCGATCCCAAATGTGTAGTTCTGTGATGCTCCCCGAGAAGGACTCATCAGTCTTAAATGAGCCGCCAAAGGTGTCCTGCTCTTGGCCAATAATAAAAAGGCCCTCCGGGCCAATGCTGTCAGTGCTGTTCAGGCCATCACCACTTGAGACCATACGACCATGAGAAAATATTTCCCAGTGGCCACCGTTGTGGCTCCAGGAAACGCACACAGAATGCCAGGAGTCATCATGGCTGAATGCCTCATGGTAAGGTCCATGACTTCCATGGACCAACAGAGCCAGCCGCACGTGTTTGCCCTGCAACTGGTTTGCACGGAGCTGGAACTCATTTATATACGACTTGATGGAATAAGAGAAGATTGTGGAAATTCCAGAGAAGTTCAGATCAAAACGGAGGAGGGCACAAACAGTCACAGAGTCCATTGATGGAAACTTGTGGAGCAGACGGGCATGCTTTCTGTTCGAACGCCCGCTGAAATCCAGGACGAGGATGTCGGAGGAACCTTTGTTTTCACCGCACACAAGAGAGAAGAAAGAGGCTATGAAGGGAAGATCCTGGCAGATATTTTGGAAAAGGCGAGCGCTAATTACAAAATTCCACTTTGGAGTCCTATTTTTTTTATGTACACAACTAGGAAACATATATTCACAGTGGCAAAAAAAAAAAAAAAAAAAATATTGTGTGATAGCATTTTTCCTATTTTTTTTTTTTTTTGTTGAGTGGGTGAGAAGGGGGAAAAACCTATAAAACTACCATTTTAAAAAAGTGATGCTAATAAAAGGTGTAACAAAGAGCAATCTTAACCTACTTGTCGTGTGTGTTACAACTTTCTTGGCAATCCACACAGGCTGAGAGACGTTCAAGGATGTCAAAAAGCTGGTTAGCTTTTGGTTCTCTGTTGGGTTGGAGACAACAGCTAAGGACCCAGAGTATTGGTTGCACCATTCGTCGGCACTATTCCACTGCAGGGGACCGGGCACATACTTATAGTAGGGCTCATCATATGTCTGAGTTCTGGTTCTCAGTGTAAAGGCTGTAGAAACAAAAAGAGAGAGAGAGACAGAGAAATGAAACTGCGCAAACTCAGACTGAAACTGCTGACTGTGGTTTGATTTTTAAAAGGACATTTGAATTCTACTGGGTTCATATCCGGGAAAAGTCAGACCTCAATTCAGATCTCAGAATCAGCCAACAGCCGAACGATGTCGTGAATTTTCCATAGCTCCACTCAGGGATTTTATGTCCATATTGAAAACGTGTGTGAAACAGATGAATGGAAGTGCGCTTTTTGAGTGCTTACAGTACAACCAGCCAAACGGTGACGTAAACATGAAAAAAGAAAAAAAAAAAAAAAGCCTGTTGGCAGACTCACTGTCAAGCAACCCTGTATGACCGACCCAAAGTTTTTTTTTTCTCATGGCTTTCACAAGTACTTATGAATTTTCCTGGTAATCTTTATGTAATAAAGTTGTAAACCAAGACTGACGTAGCATGAATTTGCCTTCGCTACTTCAGTCTTGGTTTTTAAGACATTTGGGGAAAAGTTTCTGTGTTCCTCTGTATATTTTGGACATGCATTTGGAGTGTGTTGGTGTCTGTTTTAGTGTGCTACAGATAAGTGTATTAAACTTAAAATTCAGTCTTCAGCTTATCAATAGTTATGGTATTAGCATTGCAATAATTTTAGCTTAATGTAACTAGCAAGACGCTAGATAAAACTTTATAAAAACTATAACTATAAAGGTAGCTTTCGCTCGCAATAATGAAATAAAAAGATTTTAGTAATGAACAATTGTGATTTTAGCAAGCCAAAAAATTATGGGATCCTAGCTAGCAATACATTAGCTGGTACAGTTTTATCAATATAATATAATATAATATAATATATAGTTTTGGTGTTTTAGGGCACAGTAAATGGTGTTTAATTGAACATATGAAGTGGCTCACCTGCTATACAGCTCTGGAAACAAACCTGAAACACAAACATAAGTTTAGCTCAGTGATTTAGGCAGGAAATGACCAAAAAAAAAAACAAAAAAAACAAAAAAAAACGTTACTCACTAATAAAATAATGCATACATCTACTCCATAGGCGACCTGATTAATTAAGATAAGAAACACCTGGATTTCCTCCATTACAGGACCTTATTGAACGCCTCCCCAACCACGTATTTTTAAATACAACATTCACCTAAACTATAGATAATGCGATTATTCCAAACGAAGCTAGCAAGAAACATTTTATTATGAACTCGTATGAAATCGAGCTGTATTCATCTTGTGTACAGATATGGCACAAACGAGACAGAAAACGCGTTACAAGGGTATAATTATCCCGCCATTATCGAAGACCACTATCGACTAACAAGTTTACTATCACTTGGCTTATAATGTGTGTTCTAAAACAATATCCTTAAGTTGACAAACATGGGTTTTCCATAAGTCAATGAAAGAAGATAACTTGGGCACTTACAAGCAGGCCAAGTAGGGGGAACAACGACCAGTGCATCCTGAAAGAAAATATACTTTATTAGGTGGGAATATAACGCGACATAATCATCGAAGTGCCGTTTCTTCCTCGGAGTAAAAAAGATATAGTTTTACCTGAATAGTTACTGGTCCTTTTTTGCGCGTCCTCTCATTCCAACCGCGTCGTGTCTGTGAACGCAGCATTCAACCACTCCTTAGAGCGAAGGGTTTCAAAATGTGCCAAGTGTAAGAATCAGTTAAGTTTGTTTTCTTCTCGGAGCTACTCTGTCAGACTCTTACTAATGTACAATAGTAACCCTGTTACTGTCAGACCCTCGAGAGCATAAAGGGAGGATGCAGAGGAGTCTGCACAGAGGAGGAGGAGGAGGAGGAGTGGGTGTAACTTGCAGCCAGTAAAGCAGATGGTTGCAAAAGTAAGGTTCAGGGACCAACACGGGCCACCGAGTGGATTTCAGGAGGTCAAGCCAAACTTTGGATTTCTGTTATTCTGTCACAGTAACGTTTCATATTTTCATTTTTGACTGCATTACACACCTGTAGGTCACAACTGATTTTTTTTTAATTTATTTATTTTTTTAAATGGATGACACATGTTTAGGGGGAGTGCATGGTTTATTGAAAAGTATCCTTCAATATGAAAAAATCCAGTCCTTGTATACTGGTAAAACAAGCTACATGACATAACAAACTTTTTTCTTTTTTTTTAACCAAGAGACATAAAGAACAAAAAGGACATAAAACAGAAGAGCGCTTTGTTAAAGTACGTGTATTAAGAAGAAACCCCAAAATATACAAGTCTCCCCTGAGTGCAAACTGTAAAATACAAGAAAAAATGATTCATGTGAGAACAAAAAAAAAAGCCCTTATACAAGGATGAAAACGTGAAGTCTGCTATTAGCTTTTACAAAACAGCGTACCTGAGCTGCTGAGTATTGAAATGTTACATGTTTAAATTAATAAGACGCAGCAGAAGAATCAGAAAAATAATATAGTACATCTGTGAAAGCCTGTTACAGCATAAACACGTTTTCCCTACAGCTAGTTCCAGCCTAATTGTGTTTATCCACAAGTAATGACTGTTAAACTCCATCTGTTAAGGTGACTTAAGTCTTTGTGTCAAGAATAGCTTTACTGCGTCAAAAGGCCCATTACAACAAATATAGGTAAAGAACCTTGAATATGTAACTCGATGCCTGTTTCCTGCACACAACCCGCATCAGACACAGCACAATTATCGGAGTTGCAGCTGTTGTGAATATGATATGCTACGTAAAAGCGGTGTCTAGTGTTTGCTGCCGGTGGGGTTACGATACAAAATATTACCCACAATCCTGCAGGGTGCTCACCTTAAGGTTTTCTTAATGCCATTGATTCATGTTTACACCGTACACACCATAAAACAACAGATTAAATACACGTTACACCCAGTGTGGACTGCCATTGGACAAAGCGCCCGGCGTGAGGGAGTACACCATCTTACTCACAACCCGATTTCTAACAGAACTGTGAGTGGGAGCTCTATCTACGCTCGACGCTTCGTCTTCCGCGCCCTTCTCAGAACCAGCTGAACTCCTGCTCTCTGCCAACGCCTCTTGGTTCCAGGAGGAGGACAGGGACCGCAGGGCTGAGTGGACCTCGTCCCGAGCGGACACCGCGGTCTGAAGACGGGGCAGCCGCAGGGTCTGGGTCACTGCCGCGTCCGTGGACAGGCCGGTGATCAGCTCGTCGACGGCGTTCGCGGAAGAGGAGATCAGCTCTCTGCAGCTGCCGAGCTCGGAATTCCTGTCTCTTCCTGGAAGGAGGACGGTAGGTGGATGAGTGATACATCAACACATGAGTTATACCTCCATCAAAATCAAGTATTATAATAAGAATATATTAAGATCAAAACACATTTCAGCGATGGCAATTTAAAAAAAAAAAAAAACAATTTCATTTACTAATTAATAACGATAATGAAAGAGAAAATGATAACAGCTGTTTATCACATCTGGCCTCCGTCACATGGGGATGGATGCAGCGTAAATCACTCTGGATAACGCTGCGTGCGAGTTAAAAGCTTCACCTCGCAAGGTTGCAGTCAGAGAGGAGTGCAGCTGCCTGATGGCCTGGTTCAACTGGAACAGTTTGGTCGAAGTCGTCCTCAATCTTTGCAAATGAGAAGCCGAGCCCTCCTCCTCCTCCCCTTCCTTTATCTCCTCTGGGTCGGAGTCTCTCTCCTGTTTGAAAACACGAACACACCCAAGAAATGAAAACAAGTTACGGTGAATAAACAGTTCTCGAATGTGAGAAAATCAAATTCATCTCTTAAAATGCATACAAAAAATTACAATCTACACACTTTTGAATCACTTATCGAGACACTGGTCAGTTTTGCATTTGAAAATCTTTATTCAAAGCCAACTCAGCTGTAGCAGCTCTAACTACTGTTTCTTAACTAATTGCTCTAACATTCCCCTGCTAAACTTTTCCAGAGGGCCTTCAATAAATCCACATTTTTGTGTAAAATAAACATGTATCAAATTTAAAGCTGAGGGGGTAGGCAATATTTTTGCCATCACAGGGGGAAAAAAAAAAATCCATTAAAAAGATAAATAAATTTTGACATGATGCAAAGTGCGCTCTCAAAGAGTGCCGTGCACTTCCTCCTGGCTCCAAACTTCAGAAAGCCCAGCCTCTGACAGGAGACTTTGGCCGGCGACAGGTAATTTCAGAAAGAAGTCCGTCCTATTGGCTACTGCGCGCACGCAGATGCACATGGACGCCACTTAAGGTATCGGAAAATCCAGATTCATTGGTGGAAAACCCTGTAGGAAAACTTGGATTTTTCCAGCACTGGCAACAATTGTATATACAGCAAAGCAGCTCAAGTTAACAAAAGAGACTTTTTTTTTTTTTCCAGAAACGCAATAAAGCATGGAATGAAATGTTTAAGACGTGGAGAAAACTTTTCCACTCCATTGGCCTCGAGTTGGATCTCAAGCCTGTGATACGTCTCACGGACAGATCGTTTACTAATCTATGTAACGGGATTGTAATGAATGGTTAAATAATGTTGGTTGATTTGTTATATATATATTTAATGCTGCTAATTGTTTAGCCTTCTGCTAACCGTGGCCACAGGCCCAGACTCGTGGCTGTGGCGAATTCAGTTCGATATTCTCGTCGCTTTTATTTTTGCATTTAAGATCAAATATATAAACATATTTACATAGACATAGACGTTTACACCTGAAACACTTTGAAAGTGGCCGTTGGCGGCCGTAACTCAGGTTTATTTGACTGCAACGACAATGTGGGCAGCAAGATGTCCCCGCAACTTTATGTGTCAATTTCAGGTTTTAACATAGAACAAAAAACAAAACAAAAAAACAAACAACTGCTGCCTTGTGTGGCCAAGATAACGGCAAACAAGCCTGCTCGCTCTGACTTATGCCACTTCATTCAACACATTCATTACGCCAACGACCGTCGAGGGATGACTGCGGAGAGATAAGCTCACGGAGCGCTGAGCTTTACAGGGGCAATAAAGGCTGAGTGGCATCTTTGTGGAAGTGGGTATTAATCTGTGACATTTAAGCCTGTGTCAAGATGGAAGATTGTTTTAACCGTTACATAACGAGGAGAGCTCGTCTGGCAGCTGTGCTCGAGCAGGCGAGAACCAGCAGGTTTTTGTAATGAAGCCGCTGATGCTGCATTGTATAATTTTTCAGTTGTGACCACAGCAAATGTCTGTCTAGTGTTTACAGTTTTTAAAAGTTAATAAATTATCTAATATACAATATTGTTTTGACTATACACCTATCGTGCATGACATTACGATGCCTCCAAAACAGTTGTGAGTCATCAGAAAATGGACATGGTCCTTGTGAGGGTGTCCTGCGGTGTCTGACAACAGGATGTTGTTAGTGTTAGTGGGTTTTTTTTTTTTTTAGGCCCTGTGGGTTGAGGGGAGAGGCCTCTGTGGATCAGGCTTGTTTCAATGCATCCCACAGATACTGGATCAGTTTGGGATCTGGTGAATTTAGAAGCCAGGTCAACACCTTGTGCTGTACTTCATGTTTTTTGAGTTGTTCCTAAACTGTTTTTGTGTGTGTGGCTGCGTCAGGCTGCTGCCATCATTGCTATGGGGTGGGGGGGTCTGGTCTGGTCTGGTCAAGGTGGGTGGTTTATGTCTGAATAACATCCACACGAATGCCAGGTTCAAAAGCTTCCCAGCAGAACATTGAATTGTCACAAAATGGTCAATATGTTTTACTTCTATCGGTGGTTATAATGTTATGCCTGATCGGTACATACTGTAGTGATACCAAAAGTCGAATATAGAATATACACAGTGTTGTGGTGTGCTTGTCTAGTTTAAGGCAGAGTAAGCAGTGCTCCTTTTTGTAGTATTCCGTGAATATCTCTTCAAGGTCTGCAGTCTGTTCTGTGCGTGCAGTAAAAAACAGTCCGGTGTTTGTACACAGCCCTGCCTCCGTAAATAGGAATTAAAAAAAAAAAAAAGGGGAGGGGAGAGCTAGGAAGCAAGAAAGAAAGAGCTACAAACCAACGCACAGAGCTGGCCTCTCGTAAACCATGCTGGATGCAGTTTATTCATTCTAGACGATCATGTTGTTGTGACAATATTAATGTATTTAAACGTACGGATGTGGTGAAGACAAAAAAAAAATAAAAATTTGCCCCCGTCATCTGTCTGACGGCCGCAAAAACAATGGTCACACAATGACGCTCGCGGAGTTGCCCGACACCGGCAAATTACCGGCCGTGGGCCGGGTGCGTCACAACACTTAACTTCGCAGCTGTTCGGGAATGCGTGTCAATGGATTCCGAGTTTGTGTCATTGTTTGGCTGTTGAACTCGAATAACAGTCCTTCTCGGTCGGTTACTACGCTCGGCGGATCACATTGCAGCGCCATCGTGTGAATAAACAACATCAGACGCGAGGCAAATAAAAGACATGAACAAACGGATTTGTTTCCTAAAACGTCAACTCACCGCGATGTGGCCGTACATGTAGTTCTGCAGAGCTCGAGCCGCGTCGAGGGTCTTGGATTTTAGGCTCTGCAGGACCTGCAAACAGAGATGACGGGCAAAAAACCGTGCAACAAATCACTTACGCCTTTTGAGGAAGTTATCAACCTGAACTATATTTACGACGCTGGTCGTGAGAAACCGCGTGATAGGATGGATAAAATAACATTTCTCTGCTGCAATTGAAACAGGGCGGAGGACACCGGATTGTAAATGATTATGATCTCTTACTGGGTTCCGGGGATAGGCCAGCTGAGCCTCTCGCAACATTTCCCTGGTGACGGTGAGGCTCTCCTCTAAGAGAGAGCGGACTCCCTTGTCGGTTCCCTTCAGCAGACATGTAACCGCAGTTTGCTGGAAAAGATTCAATCGTAGGTTACAAGTGGCACAAATAAAAGATTCAGATGGATACAGTGCGCCGTGACAATACAAGGTTGCTCTGACGGGTTTTAAGAAAATTTAAAAAAAATAAATAAATAAATAAATTGTATACGCCCATTACTGAGCTGAACATAAATTAAAAAAAATAAAAATAAAAAATACATGCCACACCGTAATTTTCTCAAGTTGCACTAGCATATAAGCAAATCAAGCAGATCATTAACTTTGCTCTGAGATCAACACAGGTAATATTGCATTCTCTGCTACTGTGAAGAGTGGGGCTTGATTACAATGAAGCTCTGGGCCTTAACAGAGATACTGGCTGCTACGGTATTATTGGCAGCGTTACCTTGCCCGTGGCCCGGGCGCCCGGCCCCAGGACGTTTAACGGCATGCCTGTCACCGCCGCCAGGTGGCCGAGCGCGAGCAGCGCCGCATCCAGGCACTGGCTGCTCTTCCTCCGCGCCTCCAACACCATCGACGTGATCTCCGATTCGCAACCCTGGACGGGGAGGAAAAAAAAAAAAATATTGCTTTCAGTCAACATCAAGTCGGCATAAACAAACTGACAAACAGGTTAAATTAAAATTGATTTAATGGCGAATCGATGCGAGCGCACCAACACAACGGCCGGCAAAGTCTGAAGGGTCAGTAAATAAATTAAAACGCCAGAAATATTGAAAATCAGGATCGAGGGGGGAAAATAGTGTGTTTAGGTGCCGGGACTGGTAAGGAATTTAGATTTATTTTCCATATATTCATGTTCTGTTTGGGGCTCAAGGTTGAGAATTCCCTCTGCTTTGCCATTTCCATAGACAGAGCTCAAACAGCTCAGAGCTAAGACCCGTCAATCAATGCTCTGCATTTTGATTAGCGGCCCCGTCTCCAAACTATGCCAAATTGAAAATCATTTGTCGGCTTAGATTTTGCATGCTTTTCAACCTATGCATGTACGGAAAGTCCCAAGAAAATTCCAGTATCATGTCACTGCTTAGCATTTAACGCGTGATATATTTTTGCGTTTGTGTGCGTTTACCTGAATAAGAATCTGGAAGAATCCTCCCATCTTCTTGACCTGGCTCTTGAGCTCCTCGGCGATGGTGTAGAGCAGGCCGGAGGAGGGTTTAACGCTGGCCAGCCACTGCATGGTTACAAATACTGCGCTCTCTATGGCTGCGGTGGCCTTGACCAGCTCAGTCTGAGCGACTATGTTGCAAACAAACACTGCAAGGGGAAAAAAATCATTATATAAGTTTGTGCGAAAAGAAAAATGCTGAAAACACTGCATCAAAATTGGATTAATTGGCGTGTCATCCAAAAATATAAAAGTAATAAATATTTTTTTTTTTTAATCGTCTATGGTTAACCGGCATTAAAACTCACCGCTGTGCTGGCTGTCGTCGTCCAGGCCGTCGTACAGGTCGGATATGGTTTGGGCCGCCGTGTATATCAGGTTCAGATCGGAGATCAGCCTGTCCGCCATGCTCTCCTCCGTCCCGCTGCAACCGCGCAGACGAGACACCGACTGGCCGATCAGTTCCTTGCAGATGCCGGGCGTGCCGGGATCTGAGGTGCTGGAGTGGTTGGAGCGAGGCTGGAGCACACCCATCAGTCCTGGTGAAGGCAAAGTAGTGAAGAGAGGGTGCGTGCAGAGATGGCTTCGTAAAACGTTCTTGGGACAGTTTGACAATGTCACAAATTCAAGGGTAGCATTAGATCTTTATTTTCTCTTTAAACTTTATTAAAGTAGGTTTATTTATATAGTAACCTGTGTCCTTTTTCTACATTGGTGCAGTGGATGCTCATCAAAACTTGATAGCAACTGGGATCGGTACATATTTTTAACAACCAGTTCAATCCTAATTTGTACGCCGAGTCTGAACTTTCATTTCACATAAAAAAAAAAAGCTTTAAAGTAAATTTTGTTGGGCGCCTTACCAGCAGACTGCGAGGAGGCATTGTGGAGGCTCTGAATGGGATGAACCCGGATCTCGTAGAGACGGCCTGAGATTCTCCTGCTCTTCAGCATACTCCTGCTTCTGCAAGAAAAAAAAACAACCAGAAACCCTGTGAGCCAGCCGCCTACGCATTCACATTTCTCTAAGAAATGCAGCTAATGCGCTCGTATAGAATTACCGTTTTTAATACCAACAGGTGTTAAAGTAATTATCCTCGTTGCAGCTAGAGATGTGTCCGCACTGCGCCAATATTTTTTCGTGCGTGTGTTACATTCTTTGTTCTCCGTTATTATTCATTTGCTGACATTTACCCCCTATTAGTTATGGACATGTTTAAGGTAATGTGATTTCAAAGGTGCTATTTCCCTGGAATTTCTGGTAAACCCACATGTAATGGGACAGTAGGAAAATAAACTTCACTTATTCAGAGGCGGGAAGGTCAGTCAACAGTCATGAATCTTAGATTTAATGAGTCGGAGAGAGAAACATGACAGAACCACAGACGCTGTGTCTTGTTTCATTTGGCCGGGGTCTAATAGAAGCGCTCGACAAGAACAACACCGACGCGAAGAGGGGGGAAAATGTTGGGGGTTCTGCGTGCACAGCAGGTGCTGTGTGTGCGCACAGGTTATGGGAATCGAATGCGGCCCATCTTCCCATTTTCACTTCCACACCTCGGCCCGGTCTTCACGGACATGAAATAAACCGAGTAAACACTCTGCGGCGCGGGCACCCACTTTAATTTAACTTCTCAGGAAAAGAAAAAGGGACGGACTTCACGTTAAAAATATGTGCGAGGTTGCGGAATGTCAAAATGCCAGGTTTGTGAATCACACTGCTGGAAACTAGGAGGAGGAGGTAGTGAAAATAACCAAAGTCTTCCCCCGAAATATTGTTCCATGTTTCATCTGAGCTCATTACATAAACATCCCTCTGCCTAGAATATTGTCAAAAATCAAAAGAGTCTGGCGTGAGAGCTGTGAATTCAAGACATGCACGCTAAAGGGAAAAAAAAAAAAAAAAAAAAAAAACATCGCCCGTCCAATCCGTGACAACCGAGACGCAAAGGGACAGTCCTTTTACTTCCCTCGGGTAAAGGTGTTTGCTTTTCCTACCTTCCTACAAGCGTATTTCAAGCAATAGAACAACCAATTAATTTCCTGAAATTTAACGTTAAGGAAAGAGGGGTTGATGGATGGGCAGAGAAGAGCTGGATAATTACCTTCGGCGAGAGAAGGAGGAGGAGGAGGCGGAAGCGGAGGAGGCCGATATATCTTGCTCCCACTCATCATCGGGGTCATAAAACACGTCGTCATCTTTAGAGGTGGAATCCCCCTGCGGAGAGTGAACTACTGCTGACATGCCCGGTCTCATTTACACAACTTAATGAGAAAAGTGCAGCAAAGTGAGGCGGCTTCCCCTCCGTCAGACAACATAAAACAACCCATTCTGGACGGTAAATAAGGTCAAACGTCTGGGAAAGCGGCCATTGAGCGCGAGCTGATGTCAGGCTCCGAATATGCGGAATGAGGAAGAGATAGGCCGAGTGCGCTCCAGTCGACACGGAGCGCGTGTTATCTAATTGGGATGCTGGGCAAGACAAATAAACACGTTCAAGCACAAGCTTCCTGTTAAATTGTATCATAGGACATAGGTTTTCCATGATTCAATAGTAAAATGCCACAACCACAGACCATTTGTTATTGTAAAGAAAAGACATAGAAATTGGGGAAAACACTGTCAACAATTTAAAAACCTAACAACGTTCACGCGAAAATTTGAGATGGCAAAAGTTTTGATCAGAATTCACTGCCTTTTTTGGAACGTTTAATAAGTCAAGTGTTGACTGCGTTTTATACCTCTACAGGACAGACGGCGTAGTCTACTTGTCAGTCTGGCTCGCTCTGTAAAAACACCACCCAAACACTAGTTGGCGCTGTCTTTTTCGCCAGATGGGTTACTACTTCCTGCTTTACTTTGAACAATGGTGACTGAAACTTTGCCAAAATTTATAATCTATATCTATAAACGTTTGTAGGCTTAAACTTGCCTTTGTGTGTTCCATCTTTATTGATCCAAAATAATCAATTAAAAAAATGAAAAGAAGTCTGAGTTTGACAAATTTTTAGGTCTCAAAAAGAGGATGTCTTGTTACCCTAGAGAAGCATATGGAAATACTAAAGCGGAAATACAGTCCCAGCTTTTGCAGTCTGTGTCGCCGCAACGTGTAGTCACATTTCTGGGGAGGTGCACGTCAGGCTGCGGCGTTAGGGTCTGGACTATTGCCGTAACTACGCCGTCAAACTGACGCAGAACCTTAAACTGCACAGATACTGCCACGTCTTGTTGACGTGTCAAAGAGATCCCCACCTCTTAACACGTTTCAGAACTTTGAAACATTCATCAATTCAAATAGATCGAAGGCAAACCTGCTCGAGATCCCTCATGGCGGCCATGTTGTTCTGGAACTTGTCCAGGCTCCAGAAAGTGGAGACTCCCAGCTTCGTGTTTTGAACGCGCACTTGCAGCGGAGCCCTCTGCTCGCGGTTCTCATCGTCAGCGCTTTCGTGCCTAAAACAGGGAAGAGCAGAAGCGATCTGTGGCGACTCTTGATGAAGATGTGTAAAATTGCTCGACAGTCCATCTTGCCAGGCTTTTATGTTGAATCACGCGAGTGCAGACTAATCCGCCACCGTGCTATGGGCATGCCCGAAGTGACGACAGACATGAGAGGCCTTTTTATGTGCCAGCTCCTCTTACAAAGACAGACACTACGATCCATCTACAATCATGTCAACTACAAAGCTAGTGACACTGACAGGTTGCTTGCTTTCAAAGCTTCTCACTCTGTTGCATGTTGTGCACTCCAACTACCCATATGAATAATTGATCTGACGGGTTTACGTTCATGACTGAGAGTATTAAACAGACGGTTCACCCAATCACCTGCCAAGCATTTTTTTCACAATTATTTCAGATTGTGTCAGATTTCCATATTGTTCTGCGTAAAAAAATCTGTCTCGCCAGGTTAAAGTCGTTGTCCAAACAGCGTAATATCCGATCTTGTTTTTTTTTTGGTTTTTTTTTTCTCATACCTGCTGAAGACTGTGTGTTTCCTCAGCTTTGCGCTGATTTTATTGGCTTCCTCGATCATCAAGGACAACTTCATGGCGTCCCACTGCGGGGAGGCTGCAACGCAAAAATAAAACATTACCTTCACAGGCAACCGACGGGCCCCGGCTCAACGAGTATCTGGACGGTCTCTCCCTACCTACACTGTAGGGATTCTTATGAGAACAATTCAAACAGTGTTAGATGAGTTACCCATTAACTCAAGTGATACTGCACAGAGACGATATTAATCCAAAACATGTCAACCTGGGAAGTTTGTCCTTCAAACTGTTCTCTTCCCTCTTTTGGTTAAGGTAGAGTGGCTCACGAATGATGATATTCAAGAAAATATATCAAGGACTTGGATAAAATATATATATGTATATATAATATAAGGGGATCAGTGTGAATGACAAATAAAAAATATATTTAGATACTGGTTGTTCATGCAATTTAATGAGATTTAAATGTCTTACTCTGCAAGGTTTCATTGTTTATCATCACCAAGTTTATTACCTAATAATATACCCCGCTGCCAAATATGACATATTTCTTGTCCAAATCCTTCTCTGCACCAATTAAACTTATTTCAGCTCCTGGCAAACCCTTCACTTGGAGGCCTAAGGCTAATTAGGACAAGCGCCACCCAGCTGAAACTCCTCTCGCAGGTTGTGACCTGTCACAGTGTTTCACGAACTCCGCGATCAGTTCTGCAGAGACTCAAAACACTCTCACCGTTTCTGGGAGTGTGGTTTTCCCTCAGAGCTCTTCTCTTCTGCATCATCTCCAGCTCTTCGCCGATCTTCCTCTTCTCCGCCTCCAGGGCCTCAACAATCTTCGCCTGGCACACGCGGTGTTCTTCCATCGCCTGGAGTGAATCGTGGTGATGTAAACAATATTAAAAACCATAAGGCCAAAACACTCTGCCCCCGAAGGCACGCTCCATCTAGGAGCAAGAGACGCGGCGCGTCGCTTAAAAATAAAACCCGGTGTCAGCATGTTTGCTTAAGCCTCGTATGTTTATATAACATCAACAGAAATCACGGGAGTGAGCACATGCTGGAGGTGATGTCATTCAATATTACAGTATAAGGACTTGGGGAACAAGAAAAGACAAATGCGAGGTGACAGAAAGAAGAACCCTTTAGTAAGTTATGGATTTTGTAGATTGATCTCTGTAAGCCTGCTCCTCCTAAAGTCATTTACACTTTTATCCATACAGTACCACATAGTGTTTGATACTGTATTCCCTATAATAAAGGGTAAATAACGTTAGGTAAGTTAATTGATCATACTGGGTGCTCATGGCTCAGTTGATTAACTCATCTGTTAAAAAGCTAAAAATAGGATTAAGAAATGTTAAAATTCTAGACACTGACAGCTGCACGAAGCGGAGAGGCTGAGTTTGTGTATGTGTGAGAAACTGTCCAAAACCCAGAAAACCAAATGTTATCCTGACCTGAGTCTCCAGGTGCAGGCGGAGGCGTTTCTTCTGGGTGTCAACCTCCTGCTCCAGCTCCATCTTGGCCGTCTTGAGCTTGGCCATCTGGCTGGCCACCCTCTGCCGGTCCAGCTCCTGCTGACGCTTGCGTTCGTTCTCGTCATTCTGGAGGAATGTTGGCGTGACTCACATGAAATGTTTGAGGATGTGCAGAAACCTACCCTGACCTTATGGTACTGTACAAATGCAACGTAGGACGCAAGGGTTACGGAAAACCTGCAGAGAAACTGACTAAGAACTGCGACAGAAACGTCGAGACGCCGCTAAGAAACAGGCCACTGGTCGGAATGATCATATTATACTGTGTGTAGAAAATGTACCAGGCTATTAACCAGTCCTTTAATAATAGAAAGCATAGGACAGTATTAGTAGTCTTGTTTACCAGCTCTCTCTCCAGGGCCCGTATCTTTTCCTCGTAAAGCGCCTTCTGGTCAGAGAGCTCTTTCTGAGCCACCTCCTTTGCCATCTGGATCCCCTGCATCATTTCCTCCTTCGCTTTCAAATGGGCCTCTTCAATTTCCGCCTCGAGCCTGGGACGCACACAAAAAACGTAAATGGCAAGATTTTGAAGAATATCTCACAGGGGAGCGCTGGTACGCTGCGAGACATTAGTCATCTTATCAGATTTCTCTCCCCACTCACTGCGCTCTTTGGGCTGCGAGCAGCTCATTTTTGGCAAATTCAAAGTCCTTCTGACCGCCGTCGCCTGCGCCCGTCCAGCACGATACTCGCTTCCCAGACTGCACCTCCGCGGGGTGATTGAAGCGGAAGTAGTGGTCGCCGCCGAGGATCACCCTGTCGCCCTGGAAACCAAGAAAAACAGGTACAGGAGATTCAAAGAAAAAATATTTTGCGTCTTTTATTTATTTAAAAAAAAAAAAAAAAAAACACAGCCCATACTTGAGTTCCACCATAGTACACCGATCAGCCACAACATTATGACCACTGATAGGAGATGTAGATATCATTGACCGTCTTGTGACAGTTCAATGTTCTGCTGGGAAACGTTTGGACCTGGCAGTCGTGCGGATGTTACTTAGACATGTACCACCCACCTAGACCAGACCAGAGAACACATGTGATCCACAGAGACCCCTCACCTCACCCCACAGGACCCAAAGACCCCCACTAACATCCTGTTTCCAGACACCACAGGACACCCTCAGTGGGTCCATTCTCTAATGAGTCACAAACTGTTTTGGAGGTTACAAAGGTGGTCATAATGTTATACCTGATCGTTGAAGAGGCAAACTTTCTGGAAAGCTAGGAAAACACTTACATGGTGCAAGACGGTGGACGCAGAGATGAGGTTCCCATTGACGAATGTCTTGGCATTTTCCATAGGAGTGATGCTGACAGTGTCATGGGCGTTGGATATAACACTTAAAAAAAAAAAAAAAGAAATTTATATAACTTCCATTAGAACTAAAATTAGATGAGTCATTTACCACAGGCATCATTCATGTCACACTGACACTTATACCGTTTTTTTTCTAAATACAGTTTATTTAAATAATCCGGGCCCACATTCATTCGCTTACTTACTGCACTTGTGCACTTTTTAAATAAGCACACACGCAAGACTGACAGGAATGAAAAACAGACTCTGTAACATTTATTCAACGGAACAAAAGGCTTTTCGTTTTCACGCCCGACTCCAGAGGTTAGTACTCACCAGTGCTGATCGGCAATGAGAGCTCCCGTGAGCTGGATGTCATGTCTGGAGCCAGGTTTGAGCTTTCCCACTGTGGTCCGACCCTCTTTGATCATGTAGAGGAGCATCTCGGACAGCTGGGGATCCTCGTTCAGATTCACCAGGTTGGGGAGGCGGTTGTCCACTTTGAACGTCACACCTGCTTTCTTTATACACGGAGCAAGAAATACTTACAAAGCTGCTCTTTCTACTTCCTCTCTGATTCAGTAAGGTTCATACACTGTCGCGTGCAATGAAATGACCAGTGGTACGGTGGAAGTTAGAAAAACAGACTTTTTTTAAATTATACTAAAAGTTACCTGCAACTCTTTGGTCTCTTCGCGTTTGCGAATTTCCGCTTGCTCGAGTTTCTCTCTCCACGCCCTGCGAGAAAGTAAAATAAAAACCGAAGTTGAATCACCTAACATCAAAAATGCGACCATGAGTTTCTAAGATGCATCCTGTATTTGCTCACTTCCTGAAATTTGTATAAAAAAGGAAAAGAAAAAAAAAACATCCACCTTGCAGTATGTTCACTTCTGTTTTTGCAAATTTATAAATTTAAAATTAGTTAATCTTTATAATCAGAAAATCTGTGCAAACATATGCACAATGTTAATTAAAAAATAAATACATGCAGAGGACTATGAAAATGACATTGGAGAAATGAGGTTTCTCTAAAATGTTAGCTTTCACTTTGACTCATCTTCTACCAAAAAAAAAAAAAAAAGTCTTTTTTAATTATTGCAGTGATGCTGACCGGTTGGCCTCGACCATCTCTCTCTCTTGCTGGCACAGTTTGTTCCTCAGGGTGGTGATCTCCTGCTGGAACAGCCTGACTCTGTCGGGTTCAACGCCCTGGGAGCTCATCTGGGCAGCTCGCAGTTTCTCCACCTCTGCCTTCAGCTCTGAAACACACAGATAGTTTGTCTGAAACACTTTTTTTTTTTAAATTTACATAAACATTGCCGAAACGAGCAAAATCGCTCACCATAAAAATCACACGGAGTAACATAAAAAGTCTAATATTCAGATTTTGTCAGTGAACTCGCTCGGCGACGTCACTCATCGTAGACAGTTTACTGATTTATTATGTCTGAGGCACATTCGCTTTGAGGATTGTCTCATTGACGGACGCGAGCGAATTCTGCAGCAAGAGCTCCCCTTAGTGCTAAAAACATCAAACAGCAGCAGGGTCCGCTTGTGAAAAATAATACTTGCATGACAGTCAGACGCCATGTGCAGCTGACAGTGCATAAATAAGGCCTGGAGGCAAGGTTAGGGCCACGCTTTAATTTCAACTGGGTGGTGCAAGAGCTGGTGAAGGATAAATGGGTAGAGAGGAGGAGGGTATGCGGGAGAGAAGGAGGGAGAAGATCAAGAGCAAGCCACTAACACAAAGACATTCAAATATAAAGAAAAAGAAACTTTAGACAAAGGCGGTGAGAGAGGAAAATGAAGGAGGAGATTACGGACGGTAAACAAAGACTAAGAGTGAAATGACTGTGTTTGTATTAACCTAATGAAGAGAGATGGAGGCAGTTTGTTTAAAACATCCTCTTAGTATTGCGAGGTCTTGCCAGTGCATAAATGCAGAACACAGCTGTTGAGGCCAGGATTATGATAACACATTTTCTTTTCTTTGCAAATGCAGGTGCGGGGCCATTTGTGCGGTTATGGGAAAAAAAAAGTGAACGTCGCTTATCGGAAAAGAATGTTTTCAAGATCATGACGGCTTTTTTTTTCTGAAGGCAGCAAAGTCTTTTGTTAGCGCTGCCTTTCTTTCCACATCCAAGGATATGTTCCCCCGTCGGAAGCAGAAGCTTGAACAGTTAGTGCCGGGGCTTTTTAATGGACAGAAAAACACTTTGGCTCTGGCGCACAAATAACGTTACAGGTATTTAAGAAAAAATAGGTCGGTTAAGATCATAAAAAAAAATATATCATTATATCAATATAACATTCGGGCAATATATCAGGCTGATATTTGCGTCTTCATTGGTATTAGCATTAGTTGATATACACACACACACACACATATATATATATACGCTGACCGTGCAGCCCATACATTGCCCCTCCCCCACTAGCAGAGTGCGTGCAGCTGGACGCTAGAAAATGTGCTGTGCCTCTTTTTACCTGTGTATTTTGTATAGCGTTAAATAATCTTTGAGTTCAATAACTGTTTCTGGTTTTGGTCAAATTGTGACTATCATTGTGTCATTTTTTTTTCATGTAAATGGAGTGAGAAAAAGCAATATCAGCTCCAAATATTGGCTCAGAAAAATCGGCCGCACATATCGGACGTCGGCAAAGACTGTTTAAAAAAAACAGTGGGAATTCAACTGTATACCCACAATTTCATAATATACTGAAATAGAAAATATGCGTTTTTATTTCTGCTCTATTTAAGACTTGGATAGATTAAGACTGTACCGCAAAATCACAATTTGCGGTATTTGAAGATAATCATAATAGACGTCTGACCTCTGATGAGCTTGGCGTTGGTGTCCTCGTTGACCTTTGCTATGTTAATGATTGTGCGGGCCTGCTGGGCGTAGCGCAGAGTGCTCAGGCTTTCCTCCACGTTGCTGCCAGCGGGGCTCACGGTGGCGATCATGGCCGTCTTCGAGTTGCCACCGAGGCTTTCTTTCAGCAGCCTGCAGGAGAAAATTCAAATGGGTCAAGATTATCCTTCTGCGCTGACAACGCTAATCCAGATCTGCTTAACCACTGTGGGTCAGAATACTGCTTTGCAGGACTGTTTTTCATTTGCTTAAATGCGCCAAATTATTTATATTTTCCATTTTATAGGCACTACGTTACACCTGTATATGTGCTTTTGTTCACAGAAGTCAATTCAAAATATATGCATTTGTCTCACAACTTTTATTTATGTTTGACATAATTTTTTATTTTTTTTTTTTTAAATGGGTTAATAAAGAACATTGTTGCATTCATTCGCACAATCTTCCCACCATGTAAGGACAGACTCTCTGTACGGTATGAAGATCTTCTTCCTGCTCAGTGCCTGTTCCGATAAGGCAGAGATGACCTTTCCAAGTGTTAGCAGGGATTTGTTGATGCTGGCGCCTTCCTGTAATCACACGGAATGACTAACTTAATGAAACTGCAACTGCAATGTAAATAAAACCGAACCTTCTGTAATAATAGACAGTTTTGGACACTGTATGATGTAACTGCTAAAGTAAAATATGAGAAGAATTGACTTGCTCATCAAGAATCTTGCCTAATATCAGTTCTAAATCACAGCTAGAGAGAAAAGAGATAATAAATAAGAAAAACTTTATTACTTTTTTGAGCAATAGCCGTGTGTGTGTGTGTGTGTGTGTGTGTGTGTGTGTGTGTACCCTGAGTCGGTCTCCACTTGTTTGAGCAGAGCTACAGCGTTCGCTGCCAGCCAGATCGATCAGGTTGATCCTACTGGTGATACTGTGGTCATGTTCTTCTCCCTCCACAAACTCAGTCTGCACACAAGAACACAGACAACTGGACTGGTGAACATTCAGTATTTTGCATTCTTCCTTAAAAAATTGCAAAAGCTGAGGTGAAATAAATCGGTGCCGTTTATATCTAGGCGTGCAGTCGTGTTAAGAGTCGTGTTACCTTCATTTGGGTCATAACCAGGGTGAAGACAGAGTGAGATCTGGAGCTCTTGTCGTTCATCCCTGTGGCTGCGGTGGCTCTTTGCTTGTTGCCCAGCTCCAGCCAACCCTTAAAAACGAAGGACACTCAACGTTAGGACTGATTCCCTCAGCGTGAAATCTTACTTTTATGTTCAATGCATTGCACTGCACCGCTTTCAAGACATTCACATTTAGTCAAACGCTGGTGCCTGTGATGCTTGTTGTACTCGACACTGAACCCTGAACTTGCTTGAGCATTTAACGTTGTTCTCTCTTTAAAAGAATCCACAATTCAACCTACCTGAATGTCATTGTAAGAGCTCACCACATTCCTGTAAAGAAATCATAAAGTGAGCAATTCTGCAAAGCATGGGCTCCAGGAATATTCTTCTGCCTTTTACTGAAGAATAAATATGTGAAATATGGAAGAGAGGGGTTTCTCACGCGGAGAGCTCAGCGACATAAGGACCGTGGACAGGATGCTCCCTCACTCTCAGCTGAAAAAACAAGTGAAATCATGATTTAATATAATCCCAGGTTATTTGAGACAACAGTAGCAATCTGCATTAAATTATAACCAGGGGGGAAAATGTGTCCAGGTGAATGTAGCCAGGTGCAGGAAACATTAGGTTCTCTCAAGTCAGGATCTACTCACGGGCATCCTCCTCTGGTTTGGCTCATCTCTGGCCACCAGCAGGTCATGGATCTTCTCGTTGTACACTTCAAAGTAGCTCATCTCGATATGACATTTCACCTGAAATATGAGAATGTTAACTGATGCTTTGTTTGTTTGCAAACTGAAAAGACATTTCATACACACATAATAGCCTTTTTTTTTTTACCCAAGTAGATGTGAATGAGACAATTAAAATAGGCCGACGTGTTACCTCTTCGTTTTCCATAGAGGCCAATCTAGAAAAAAGGTCCTGGCAGAATCGCGGGATAACGCCAGCCTCCTCCTCAAAGCCCATCATCCTGCAAGGTTGAACGAGTCACAATGACGGATTCCATTTTCAAAAACACTTCGACAGACAAGCAAAAGGGCAAAAGGCGGAGAGCGGGATCAAAAAGTGACAAAAACAAAACTACTAACGTGTATGATTTGCCAGAGCCCGTCTGGCCGTAAGCGAAGAGGCAGGCGTTAAAGCCTTCGAAGGCCCTCAGCAGAAGAGGTTTGGCCAGAGTCTCGTACACCGTCCTCTGACCTGCGAATGTGGGATCACTGTCGTCCACTGAGCAGAGAGAGAAGTCGTACGTGAAGGAGTAGCTCTGTTTGGAGACCGGATGCTGGACGACAGTTTCCTGGCCGTTCATGAAGATGACACGCGATGCCTTCTCTGCCTTCTCCCTGTAACGGAACAAAATATAGAAAGACACACTTTCAGACACATGTTTTGTCTTCCGTGATTTATTCACTGACACTATACTGTATATAATGGCGTCTGTAAATTATAAAAATGCGCATTGTGTGGCCTCAGCTAAGCTGCTGTTTTTCAAGAGCTTGAATTGAGTTATATCATTTGGCTGATAATGGCCTATAACAGATCTATCAGCATTGGCCAGTGTGCACTGAAATTAACTCAGATGTGTCACACCCAAGGCCGTCCTTTTATGTGGCCCACCGTGCGTATGGTGGACTTAAAATAAAATCCTATAGTGTAGACTTTTATTAGTATGTACCCTATACTAATGTTGCATCACTGATGACAGTCTCTGCGCTGTTTTGAGGATTGCAACGACACAAAACCTGAAACAAGACACTGACACACCGACCAGGAGAAAACGTTGAGACATCCCGCCAGAAAACAAAGAGATGAGCATTTTTAGAAACTTAATGAAAAATATAAATAAAATGCGTGAAACTTAATGAGGGTGAGGGTGACCTGTTGTCTAAGGGGGAGGCAACAGCAGCATCGACTTATCAACCCTAAAACTTAACTTAACTGAGTAATATAGCTTTGATATGAGACACGTCTTTTTGTCATTTTGACTCACTGATATAGCCTACATGTAGCAACGTGTAGCAACATTCTTATTTTGCTTGATGTTTTGAATAAAATTATTCATCTCGTATGCAGAAAAAGTTGTCGCAGTCAGTTCAAATTCAGTATTTCTGGTTGAATCATTGTTAGTGCTAGACAGCTCAATAAATGTTAGTCCTGTTTGTGATTGAGTTTGACACCCTTGCTGTAACTATTCTTAAATGGTGTGTATGTGTAGCTAGCTGACAATGAGACTTTATCCGGAAAACCCCAAATCACGAAAAGCGTGCAAATTCTTTTAAAATAGACACAATGAACCGGTCGCTTTGTTAAAAAATGAACGATCCACCACAGCAGAACAACTGCTACTGGACTGCTGCAGGGAGTTTTTGTGTCCGGGTCCAGGTTGGACAACGGCGCCTTGAGTCATTTGCCATGTATCAACACCAAAATTGGCATCTGGACAAAAAGTCAATTGGGCAGCCTCTGCTGGTTTACATTTCAAATTAAGAGCGCTGAAACAGATTTAATCCTGATCGTACGCAGATGTTTGGTATAATAATCAGTCTTTGTGTACACTGTCGCGCGCGTGATGAATTGCGCATCGCAAACCTGGCATTGAAAGGACGGACGCGGACAGCCACTGTCACAGCACTGTTTTCCATCTTAAACGAATCCTGCTGGTCCGGGGCCTCGCTGGGACGAGACCGGAGTATTTCAGTGGGCGCCGGAGCCGAAGCAGATGTCCCGGTCTGGATCGCCTCTGCCTTTTGGCTCGTGGTTGTCTTTCTGGCCTGCGGAGCGCCGCTGGGTTTGTGCACACCTGCCGGGGCCTTGCTGACCCTGGGAGCTGGGACAGGTTTGGCGTCCTCCGCTCGAGATTTGGCCCTTTCCAGACTTGCGGATTTGCCCAGCACCTGCTTAGGAGCTTCTTTCCCCGCCAGTCTCTCGAACACGTCTCTTTTAGCGGCGATTCTCTCGAATGGCGTCTTTTTAGTGGGGGTCTTAAAGATGTGGGCCTGGTCCTCCAGGTGTTTACCGATGGAGGAGGGCGTCCTGTCGTGTGCCAACTTCACCTGCGTTCCCACGTGAGTCGCGGTGTCCACGCCTTTAGTCTTTGCGGAGGTTTCTCTCAAACTCGCGGACCTAAATATTCCGGGAGTCCTGCCGTTTGGCTCACCGAGGACTTTCGGCTGCGGACCAGCGCCGCCGACCTCGCGCCGCCCGAGTGCACTTTTATCCGCGGAGGGGGTCCTGGTCCTGCGCTGCAGAGTCAACCTTTTCTCCGGAGCTGGCGTGGTGTCCTGGCTGCTCTCACCCATCGTTTTCTCTTCGGCCCCGGTCTTCCTCCTCGACCTCCTCTGCAGGGTGAGCCGGTGTCTGTGAGGGGTGTGTTGCCCGGTGCCGACTTTTGACATAGCAGACACGACGTAAGTCCTGTTTACCACCCGGCTTCTATTATCGGACAACCTGCTTTCTTCACCGGCAGACTCTCCGGATGTCACCTCACTCCGACCCATCGTCGTGTCTGTCGCCTTTTTCTCCGTTAGCCGCTCTCTGGCGGGCGTCCTGGTCGTGGATGTTGACATTAGCTCATAATAAGCTGTTTGCTTCCTAGCTTGTACGCTAAATATCGACATGGCTATCGGTTGATAAAAAACAAAACAGACGTTAAAATTAGTTAGTTAACGGTAACCGCTTTACCCAAAGATGAACATATATAAAAAAATAAACGCAAGTATGACTCGGTATGCTATTTAAAAGTGAATGTAAATCCATTCGTGTAAAATATCAGCAACACTAAGTGACAGAGCGACTTTTGTTTATTGTCAAATGCCTCTTCTTCTTCGCTTCCGCCTTCGCCCGCCTCGATTTCAAATCGTCTCCGTCACTTACTGCTGATTGGCTGAAAATCCGGACGTCATTACGTCATATCATGGCTAAAACATGCAGGGACTTTAGACTGACGCTAGGTGGCAGCATGATTAAAGTATATTAGGACCTCATTACAGTTGAGGACTGTAACTGGTAGGGCAAAATATGAGCTAATCATGTTTCCGCTTCTAAATTTAGCACTCAACCGTTTAAAAAGTGATGTAATCTCCACAGTTTAAATAAAAGCTAATATTCTCAACCTCTATCTTCATTGGGGAATAGAAAATTAAAAAGGAAAAACCTCCTGAGAATGATGAGTTTTGGTTGTTTTTTATATTGTTTTGTTTTTTGTCAAGAATAAACTTTTATATTCTTTACAGTCTTCTGCTTTGGGTTTGAAAATTGATTTGAGTTTTATGATACAATACCTAAAAAAAGCATATGTTTCATCTGGGTTTATTTATGTGGATCACAAAACTTGCAGTCAGACTACACCAAATTCATATTTATTTTTTTTTCTTCTTCAACAAAGCAATATACAAACTAAACATCTTGCATTTACTCAATAAATAGACAGCACCGTTGCACGAATCACTGGAGGAATTTGCTACTTCTTGCGACGGTCGTGTTTTTTTATGATGTCCAGGAGGTTGCTCTTGGTGACCAGCGTGTCCTCGGGTCCCGTCTTGGTTTTCTGCCTCGCCCTCCTCTGCTGCTCGTGGAGGTGGGGTGAGTTCAGGAGCTGAGGGGGAAGAATGGACCCCGTGGGTTTGACCCGGTTCACCACCTCCAGGAACAGCCGTTTGTTGTTGTTGTTGAGGAAGGTGATGGCTGTTCCTCTGTGCCCCAGCCGACCTGCTCTACCCACCTGAGATGACAGAGGGGACATTTTGATATTCCTGATGCAGCATGATTATCTTTTTACATCTACCTTGTCAGAAATATGTGAAAAACACTGTATGTAAGTTAGTGCTACGCAGTGCTGGTTGACTAACCTGGTGGACGTACTCATCCATCGTGTTTGGCATGTCAAAGTTAACCACCAATCTGACGTTGACTAGGTCCAGCCCTCTGCCGAGCACACCTGTACTGATCACCACTTCAAAGTCCCCATCCAGCAGACCCTGAAGACGCAGCAGAGAAAACATTACACTGAGAGGCGAGCTTAGTTTTACAATAAATTCTACAATAAAATCTACTGTTTTATTGACCTACAAACCGCAGAGTTAAGCATCAAAAGTTCCCAAGATATACAACAAACTGCATGTAACACCTAGTATATTTCCATCTGATACAATCAATAAGCCAAAGTAAATATGACTTAACCTTTAATGGTAATTACTGGTTCTTTAAACACAAATTGAGTGAATGAAAAACTCACTGTTTTGTCTGCATTTGAATTGAACAACAGACACAAGTTAGGTCAACTTCGAGCTACAACTAAATCAGGAGCAACACTCTTGGACACCAAACATGGGAGCACTGGTCTTTATCCCCTTGTGTGTCTGCCACCGGCCTCACCCTGAGGATGCGGTTGCGCTCCCACTGGCTCTTGTCGGAGTGGATGGCCACAGTAGTCAGGCCCGTCACCTTGGCGACCGCCTCACACAGGAGATCAGCACCCAGTTTACAGTCCACAAACACCACCACTGGAGGCTGGTACAGCTTACCGTCCTGGGAAATCAAGAGAAGATTAACACTAGATTTCACAGCATTTCCATACAAAACTAATTCACACACTAAATCTGCGTGTGTGTGTGTGTATGTTACTGGGCTAGAGGATGATTTCCAGACCTTAATTTTAAAGGTGACAATTATGGCTCTGCTGTCAGCAGTGACATCCTTCACATTTAAGTGTTTGGCTGTATTTACTGCAGTTAAAAATGTGTTTACCAACAGTTTCACCGAGAACACAAGTGCAAAAATAGGTGAGTGAATACTTCCTCTTATTACCTGGTCTCGCTTTGTGTCTTGTCATTGACAAGTCTTGTCCTAGTAAATTTCAGGTAATGCCTTAACACTTGTTTTTGCCTTGCACAGCATGGTTGGTCACATTATAATTGAGTTCTTCCCACTCTGAAGTCTACAGGGAGAATGTGTTTTGTTTTTCTGATTAAGTTTTATGGCAATTATTATACACCGATCTGCCACAACATTAAAACCACTGACAGGAGACGTGAATAACATTTGCCATCTTGTGACAACCTTTGGACGTGCATTCATGTGGCTGTTACTTAGACATGTATAACCCACCTAGAACAGGACCAGGCACCACCAACCCACAGCAATGACACAAAAAACACAGAAAACAGCACAAGGCATTGACCTGGCCTCCAAATACACTAGACCCCAAACTGATCCAGTGTCTGTGTGATCCACTGGAACAAGCCTGATCTACAGAGGCCTCTCCCCTCAACCCATAGGTCCCAAAGACCCCTGGATCCTGGTTCCAGACACTCCAACTTGTGAAATTTTTTGAAAAAATTGGTTTCTGACTCATTTCCATAGTTTTGATTTTTACTGCAGTGCCCCATCCAAATCCCACCCTACACACCCACTCACTTTTCCTTGTTCAGAGAACAACCTTACACTCTTGAGTTGAATTAAAAAACAGCTGTCATTAATAACATTAAAAAAAATCAATAAAACAACATCCCTGTAAGAAAAGGGGTCCTTGTTTCTCACACTATGGCCATACAGCACTTTTTCGCTGGGCTAACTAAAGCAGACTCTTCCTGTCTTGCCTTGTGTAAATGGTGGAGGCCATTGCTGGGATTCCTGGAGTGGGGCCATGGCTCTGGGCCCACCCATTTCCTCCAGACTGGGGCCAGGGCTGCAGCAATGGCTGTCTAAATATGGTGTAGTGGGGAGACTGGTCCTTGGAGCTTAAGGAATTCCCATGTCCAGCAGCCAGGCAGATAATAAAACACTAAGATGGCACCAGTGGGTGTCAAGACTGAGCGATTTAGAAGGTAACCAATTTTTGTTACAATTAGAACTAAAAAAACAACAACAACCAGTTAAAGGAAAGCAGGGTATTTCACTGATACTTCACCCCGAAGTGTGTGTGTTTTTAATCTGCGCCTCTCCAAATCACACGTAAAAATGGAAACCGCGGTGAGTTTAATACCCACATTGAGGATCTCAAACAGCTTCTTCTTCTTGGAGGGTTCCTCCACCCAAAGCAGGATCTGCCTGACGTTGGCACAGGGCTGGTTCTTCTCACCAATCACGATACGTACGGGGTCGTGGACCAACCGAGCAGCCAGCTCCTCCGTCCATGTTGGGATGGTGGCCGAGGCCAGCAGAGTCTGGTGTTGCTCGGGGACTTGGTCCAGAACCTCCAGCACCTGCTGCTGGAAGCCCATCTTCAACATAGTGTCGACCTAAGGGGAAAACCATAAATGTTATTGCTCTGTAAAATTCTCCATTCTTACAGTATGTTTTGAAACATTTCCTTAGCTGAAACTTGTTTGTCCAGAGCGTAATAATTGATGGGAAACGCTCATTTAGATGGGCACAACTTCAAAGAGGTGAATAAACTACTCTCTTCCGTGGTTAATTTTAATTCAGCACAGTAGTCATTTATTCTTTCACAGCCCCCTGTCCTTATGGCCGCTTTCATGGAAGTGCAACTTCCAGTAAATGTTTTTTCTTCCATACTTGGCACAACTGGTCATACCTCATCAACCACCACAAGCTTCACTTTGTCAAGCTGCAGTGCTTTCTGCTTCAAGATCTCAATGAGTCTCCCCGGGGTCGCTATGACGATCTGAAGGAGGTCATGAGGAGAACAACACAATGATTTGGAATCAAAAATGCACGGGACAATGCTTCGACTCTGGGAAGAGGAAATTACTTTTAGGACGGAGAGTTTTTACCTTAATGCTGCTCTTGAGGCGGTGAAGCTGAGGGGGGAGCGGCATGCCACCGACCAGCAGGGCGGTTCTCATGTTCGGGAGTCCCATCACCAGCTCCTTGGCCTGTCTCTCGATTTGAATGGCCAATTCTCTGGTGGGGGTCAGGATCACGGTCACTGGGCTGCGCACACTCTGCACTGGCTTCTAAAACCAGAAGTGATGTTACAGATTACAAGTTTTATGCATAATTTAATCATTTAGATTTGTGTAATGAAAGTTCTTTTTCTTGGCTCTTCCCTCTGCAGACGGACGTCTTTGCCCCGTAGGTGTTGAGCCGAATTTCCGTACACGGCCTACCTCCACCTCAAGGCAGCTTCTCTGTTAAATACTGGAGGTCTAGTGTCTTACTAATTGGTAACTAAGAAAGGAAGATGTCTGCTGTACACATACAGGAAAATCCTATACAATAATACAAATCGGAATAATTCTCCTGACTATGTAGGTTGTTTTTCATATGTTATGCATGCTAATGTGTACTATATTATGTCAACTAAAATACTGAAGTGGGTACAAATTTAAAGTTTGCATCTGATTATCTCTCACCCTCTTCTCCTCCATTATTTTTATTCTTTCTGTTCATCTCCCTTTATTTTCTGACTGTACCAGGCGGATGAATCTGATGAATCATACATTCATATTATGGCCAAGATTCCCTGCACTGCATGTCAGGCTGTTAAAATGGTAAAGTTTGACATAAAAGTTCAGCATAAAAGTTCTTATAGATTAAAAAATGTTTCACCTAAAAGGTATCTTGGTGGCATGTGGCATAGTAAATGTAAATTAATAAACGGCTGCACAACTGTACCTCCAGTGCCGTCACTACCACCGGCAGCAAAAAGGCCACAGTCTTTCCCGATCCCGTGTCCGCACTCGCGATCACATCCCTGCCCGTAAGACCAACGGGCACCATCTGCATCTGGACGGGCGTCGGTGCCTCGTAACCGGCCTTTTTCAGGTTGCTACTTAAAGTGGCGGGAAAGCCACAGTGTTCAAACTCTACAATGGGTCTCATGATGTCCCTCCCCTGGGTTTCAATGCCCAGCTCCTGTTTAATTCGCTGCACCTGCTCGTCCGTTAGTCCCGATATGAAAGGATCTTCCCTGTAAGAATAGTCTGCCGCTGTGTCGGCCGCAGTCTGCTGAGGCTGAGGAGTCCTTTCATCACTGTTTTGCTCCTTACGCTCGAACGCATCTGCCCCAGTCCCCATCCCCATTTTCAGTAAATGGCTGGCTTTGCATTCAAGACTGCACACGTCGTTGTCAGTGGCATCACAGATATACTCCCCATAGCGGCCGCACATCACACAGACAGGCTCCCCGGGTTCAGGCCATCTCTGGCTCTTTCTGAATGATTTAACTGGTTCCTCTTCATCATCTGAGGAAGACTCGTGTCCCTCTGCATGTTCTGAGTTTTCTCCCAACTGTGCAGTAGCGTCCACTTCTGCTTGTACCACCTCATCCTGTGTTTTGCTGTCTTCACAAACTTCCGATTTCTGTGCAGCAGGTGTCTCTGAGCTACTTTTGTTGTCCTCCACTTGATCAGACTTGATTTTCTTATTCAAAACTTGGCCTGAACTCTGAGCAGGTCTCTTCACTTTCAGGGCTCTCGGCATAAACATTTTAAAGTTATCTACCTGTAAACACAAGAAAATAGACATAAATATACAGGTCCATTCTAAAATAAGCTAAACGCGCTACTTTAGCCTAATATGTAAAAATGAAGAACGACTTCTTTCTAAAACCGGCATTTTTAAAACTAAAGTTTTACGAAGATTTCCTGTTTTACTGAGTTTAAAATTACACGTTTTAAACCAACACTATGTCGTAACTGATCCACAAATCCCGAGAAGCTTCTTAGTAGCTGAATGCTTCATATAAATGGACAGCAATACACATTACCTCCTCGCGTCAAATCTTCCAACAGTTCAAAACAATCGCCGACGCACACCGATGACGTAATCGTATTTTGCGCTTCGGGAAATGTAGTTCGTATGTACAAGGCTTGGTTTTCATTTTATTTATTTATAAAATACTATTTGCATACGTATTTCTTTTGTTTTTCTCAATTAAATTTGCAAAACATTATTAAACACGGTCCTTAAGTCTCATCTGAGATCATGATTTACATTGGGGGATGAGATTTGCACACTGTAGTAGTTTATATACATCATATATACATCGGAAACAATACTCTGGTATTAAAGAATCACAACACAGTCAATTAAAAAAGTCTTAATGAGAATACGTAGTCATAATAATATAACATTCCTCGGTTGGGATTTCTAGCTAATTGCGAGCACAATGCATTCCTTATATGCTACATTCAACTGCTCGGACTCGTAATCGTTAAGGTAACCTTCAACGTGTTGTTCAATAATGCTGCATTTTTAGGCATATTAGGACATTGTTTAATAAGACCAAAATTATTGTTGATCTGCTGTCGTATGGCTAAGATATCTTGAGATACTGTAGTCATTTTGGATCATGTATTGCCATAAAATACTGTTCAAGCCAAAGGACCAAAATAAATATGTGTTTTTCCCGATAACAAGTGAAGGCGCCGTTCGCGCATGCGTATTGCGCCACAAAGGTGCAGGGCTGGAGAGAATCTCAGTGCGGCACGAAAACCGCATCACGGTGCTACTGAGTGAGGAGCGAATGCAAAAAAAACACACCTTGGCTACTAGGTGAATGATATGTTGTCGTGAAAGGAAGAGCTTCCCTAGAGCCTAAATAATGGAAATATTGCCGTTTTTATTCCAGTCGAAGAGAAGTTTTTCCTCTCAAATCCAAGGAGACCTATCTTGGTCCGCCGGAGTCCATTTCAACTGGTAGGGAGCAGAATGGATGAAAAACCCCGAGAGTAGCGGCTCATTGTGTCAACGAGACCGAATAAAAGACAAACACGCCGCCAGCCTGGCATTTTATGACTGAAAGAACCCGTGAATAACCCGTGGAAATACACCTGGTCTCTTCGTCTCGCAGCTGTTTACTGTTTTTCCATGAAATTCCAGTAGTGGGATGCTTTGGCGTTGTGTCGGTCCATAGGGTTTTTTACGGTACGATCCCAGGGAGAAAATATGGGTGAAGTTCAGGACGTGAAGGATGTGAAGAAGACCTTCGTTGCTCCGGCGGTGAAGTCTTTCGAGCACTACGACTTCTCCCGAGCCAAAATCTGTTGCAGCCTCACATGGCTGGTGGCCAAAGCGTACGGGACAGGTAGGTGCATGACTGTACCTCCGTATAATTACCCAGAAACTGCACTAATTTGCTGCTGTTTAGCGTTTTCAAACGCGCATTTTCGTCGTATTAATCCACGTCGATACAGACGCGTAATGAACGCATAATATGTTTGTAGTAAGTTTTAAAATGACACCAAAACGATGTACAGGTACGGTTCTGCATCCCTAAGAGTGAATACATTATTTCTTATGATCACTTGTGGGCCTTAGAAAAAAAAAAAAAAAAAAAAAATCCCAGATTTAAGGACAGGCATTTCATCTGTGATTTGAAAGTACCTGTCCCAAATGACGTGTCACCTTCAGGATGCTGCATCCCTGCCAACATGAAAACAGAGACATCACATTGCTGCACTTTTTAGCATTATAACAGTGGTAAATGAAAAGAAAGAAACAATTTTCCTCCTTAAAAAATATCCTGTTTCTTGTGTTACTCTCTTAATTCTCATGTGTGGAATATGTTTGTTATGATAGAATAAGTCGAGAAGTAAATTTAGAAAGAGAAAAATAGAGATAAAAGTAAGTTTGCACCACTTTTACCGTTATGTTTAATGTTTAAAGTAGCATTAATCTGCTATGGGATGAACCTCCACCCACATCTCAAACAATGCAGTGAAAACAAAATGGCTAGTCTGTCTGGTTATTTGGCTAGTGCACTCCCGTCTGCTGTGGTGACTTGGCTTCGATTGTTTGAATCCGGCCTCCTGCCACAGAATCACTTCATTCAAAAACTACATTCCCCCGACCGGCTGAGAGTTGGACGTCTGGACGCCCCCGGTTGGTCAACGACTACATGTATCTACTTGACAGCGTGTGGCAAAACAGCACTGTGTGACGAGTAGTGGAAAAATATCAGGAGGAGGCGATTTCTCCAGTGTTGTGTTTTTGGGTTGCGCATTTCCAACCCGACCTTTTGGGAGGAAGAACTAAAAATATGACACGATGCACAACTGCAACAGAAAAAGCATCTGTTCATGTGGGCCACCCACTTAACTTTTATAGCGCATACAGTGAAGCTGTGTTTATTTCAAACAGTTATGGCTTAATAATACATAAATAAATGCAAAGACCTGTAGCCCATGTCTTTTCTTTCCCATTCATTCACTAATTCATCGTGAGCCCTTAATGCTTAATGCTCCTGTAGGCTTAAACACATCAGCTTTGAAATAATCTGCGTCGTTCTTCACCCCTGCGTTGTAATAGCCCAGACGCCATCAGATCCCTTGCAGATCCTCCGTGTATCTCCGGTCAGGACTGAATGAAATGGGCTGATTCCAAAAATACAGCCCTCTAGAGAGAGAGGGGGGAGAGGGAAACAGAGAGGGAAGGGGGAGGGAGGGGGGTCGCAAGGAAAGACAGAGGGAGGCAGGCTCATCTCCAGATCCCAGCCTACGCTGCTCTGAATACTTCACATGCATCTGCCTCATTACGCCGATGCAGAAAAAAAAAAACGTCGAGTATACGCAGTCGAGTAGGTGCTAGATGGGAGATCATCCGCTGTCAGGAAGTGCTATCAAACGCTATTTCACTGCACACACACTCACGCCCTTTTCAGAGTTCTGCTTCACAGCCAGAGCTCAGACAGAATTCATCGTGACCTCAATCATATTGTTCGAGGCATTGAACTCCAGTCGTCGGTTGTTCTGCTCTTCTTCTTCTTCTTTTTTTTTCACAGCAACTGATGAATGCGATACTGTGAATGTGGAGGAAGCCCGCACAGATTTCCATGCGAAAGCTTAAATGGCTTAAAAACTAATTAAATATCGAGGACGCACAACAACTGGAGTGCGAGCGGGATGTGGTATTTAAACAAATGTGAATAAATAAATGAATTCATTTGTTATTGTCCACAACATGAGTGGAGGATCTAATCTTCACAGCTGCTGCTGCTGCTTGTCTCTGGATTTCTTTTCCATAATGACACATCTGTCCATCCATAGATGACCTTGTTGATGGTAATCAGTCAAAGCAGGTGATTCATTGACTCGTGCGTGTGTTGGAGGATGGGCAGCAACGTTGTGCAGCATAAAACTGTCAGCGTTGCTCACCGCACGCTACATATTTATTTATTTATTTATTTTTTTGCACACAGGCAGTTATCGAAATTGAAATCTATTCTCCTGCTGTTGACTCTGTGATGAGCTCCGCACCGGGAGCGCTCGCTGATGTATTTTAATGTTTTCACCCCCGCCACAGCACCTCATTTAATTAATCAAGGTTATATTGTTTTTCTGGGAAGGACCTGCGTGAGCTCCTCTGACCGTAAAACCGCTTCCCTCTTCGGAAAACACTGGCAAGAAAGGTGCAGGACAAAAGCAATAATGATAAAAAAAAACACACGCACACAATGTTTTTTGAATTATTTGTAGACTCTCCATTTGCAGTGGACCTGCCTGAGGTTATAAACACACACACACACAGTCTCCCTCCCTCTCAGGCAGCCTCCCTCTTTGATGAGGAGGGTGTTCCCAGGGAGCTGGAAGCGGCGGAGATACAGACTAGATGAATCGATCGGGTTCCACTTCTCCTGCAGTTGCTATAGCAACGCCTGGGTCTATCCACGCGTATCCATGTCAAGATATTGTCAAAGCATGGCAATAAAAAGAAGTGGTTCTGCCAAATTATTAGAAGAGAACCTGTGCATCCAGGGGGGAAAAAAGTCTCAAGTTACTTTTTATTTCTGGGGCTTCACACCAGATTTTATCATACGCCCTTTTACCAGCACATTTATCGTTATTTCTATTGACCGGCTGCAGAATTTTGTAGAATATGTTTCCTGAAACCCCACTTTCCCTTCCCATCTGTTACACAGACAGCATCCCGGCAGACTTGAAGGACCCCTTCTACACTGACCAGTACGAGCAGGAGCACCTGAAGCCCCCCGTGGCCAGCCTCCTGCTGTCCGCCGACCTCTACTGCAGGGCCGGCAGCCTCATCCTGAAGAGCGACTCCGCCAAGCCGCTGCTGGGTCACGACGCCGTCATCCAGGCCCTGGCTCAGCGTGGCCTCTACGTCACCGACCAGGAGAGACTGGTCACAGAGAGGGACTTGCGAAAGAGGCCGTTGCAAATGGTAAGTCTTGACTTTTCAGGCCCCCTCGTATGTACCCCGCTCTCTGGTTTGAATATTACCAGCCAGAGGTGAAGTTCTCAGCCGCTTAAACGTGTTTCATATGTGTAGCTGTTCCTCAGTCCATTAGTCCGTCCAGCGTGCCCTTTAATCTTTAGGAACACGTTTTAAGGTAAAACAGCAGGAAGTGGGAGCTGCGGAAACATATTTTTACTGGCATGGACTCATTTCGAATGCTGTTGAAGCTGCATAATTTACATAATGATCAGCTAAGTTTAGCACAGGAAATATAGCTGTGTCTGCTTTGATTCTGCCTTTATTTCACTTGAAGTGATTAAATGTAAAAAAATAAAAAAATAAATATAAAAATAAACTGAGTTAGGGCTTGTTAGAGTTAGAAATGAGCTGTAAAAACACCCAGTATATCCACAGTAACTTATCTCAAGTTTGTTTCGGTCAGTCGGGTCATTGCTCGCAAACAAAGGCAGGAAATTATCTGTGACATTTGCATTTGTGAGAGCACAAAGAATTTGACACTGCAGAGTTCTGTGGAACTCAGGCATGTTTGATATCATAATATCTATCCTCATTCCATTATTCCATCCATCATGTCTTTTGCACATAGTCCTTCAGAATGTGGTTAATCCTGTATCTTAGCTCCAGTTGCATAATTTACATAATGGACAGCTACGTTTTGCACAGGAAATCTTTATTTTACTTAGGTTGATTAAATGTAAACAAAAACAACTCATCAATTGACCTGCAGGTTTTACTGCAGATAGTGCTGAGTGCACTACTGGAAGCAAGTGTTGTAAAAGTAGCCGTCCTCAGGGGTTGCTGTAAATTAGGTTTCCATCAGCTTTGCATTTTCCAGATTTTGGATGATAGATGATGTTTTTTTATAACATATGTGTAATTAAAAAGTCAATAGATGGCCACCACGGCCTCATTAACAAATATGCAACAACTATTCACTTCCCCCGTACAGACATTTAGTTGAAATCGACTGTTCATCCTCACATGGAGCCTTAAACCCTATGGCTTTAAAACCAGCCAGGGAGCATATAACATGGGATCTATAATCAACACATGTTGTGTAGCTCGTCTCCATCAGTCAGGGTTGCTGATGAGTTGGCTTTGCAGGCAGCCTACTGAGTGACAATGAGGCATCCTCATTATTTTATGGGGGAAATCTCAATAGGAGGCTTTATTGCTTCAGTGAATTGCAATTGGGGCACGATTAGCACACAGTATGCCTGCAGTCTGTTTGTAGAGTCTCGCTGGTTTTAATTTCCCTTCTGTGCTAATTCTAAAGTTATTTAAGTTTTGTTTGGTGGCACTTGGCGTTGTGGAGACAACACGTATTTTTAGTACAATAGTTAAATTACTCTCAGTCACTTAAAACTTCAGAAGTTCACGTTGTGTATTTGTAATTCTTTGTGTCCGTGTGTGATTGAACGAGGCTCTCAGATGCGTTGTCCGTGTCTCGTGCCAGGAGCCGTGGGATTTTCATGTCTTTTTTTTAACCTCTCAGTTATATATTAGAGTCATTTCTAGCCCAGACCTGAAGAAGTGTTTTGCACTTGATTATGACGTAGCGCTGCTCATGACCGAACGGTGTGTGTCTGTGTGTGCACAACAAAGCTGGGTTTTTTTCTTTGTGAATGTGAAAATGAGCTGCTAGAAGAGTGTGAAACTACTTTTTTTTCTATTTTTCTTTTTTTTCTTTCTTTTTCCCTTATTGTCACCAGCTCTTCTTATCACCACCTTATTATTTCCTTTGTCATTTAATTACTTCATTTCTCCACTATTCCACGGGTTTCACGATCGTGATTTCTGACGTTTTTTGGTTTCCAGCAATGATGTGTCAGCAAACTTAGCGCAGTAAAAAGTGGCTTGTGGCAGGCAAGCATTCATAGCGAAGACGCTTTAACGCTCCTTCCGTTGTTTAAACTTTTCTTAGTTAGTCCGACAGCAAAACTTCAGGTTTGCCCTCATGATTTTAATATTCCCAGAGTGTTTTATTTTGATTTGACACTCCCTGTATATCCCACATCACATCCATCCTCCAGAAAAATCCAAATAATGGCATATATTCTGATTTCTTTCTCCAATGCTAGGGCACTTTATAAGAAAGGCCAGTGCAGGCTCTACCTGCCTAGGACACTTAGGCCCTTTGAAGTGCAGCGAGCACTGGTAACCTCAGTGACCTGCTGGAGCAGCAGCATCTCAGACAAAAAGAGACTGAACAGACTGGTCGAGAAGGCCGGCTCTTTTCTGGGCTGCTCTCTGGAGCCCGTGGAGGTGGTGCAAAGCTGCCAACGCTGATGGCAAACCAGTCCCACCCCGTCCATGGCACTTCACCCACGATGTGTGAGGGAGTGTTGCTGCAGATCCTGCAGATTACTGCTGCTGTGGGGCTGTACTACCAAGCCTACTTCCAGCAGACCACACACGTAGAGCTGCTGTTTTATGTAATTGCTATTTTTGTATTTATTCAATGATCACTTTTCTTATCTTATGCACTGTCCTTAACCGGATGTTACTGTAACGCAGACATTTCCCCCCTCTGTGCGTTAAATTAAAGTATTATCTTTTCTTATCTCGTGCTTTGTTTCGACAACTTCCTCTCGCGCGCTGACCTCACCTTGAAAAACAAAAGGACCTCAACAGCACTATTGAGTGGATTGAAAAAGCTTGAGGTTTTCAATTTATGTAGAAAAGGATTTTGTATGATTTTCTTCCTCCCACTCTTTACTGAATTGTGCGAAAATAACCTAAACGCACGACACAGGAGGCAGTGACAAAGAGGACACTGTACAAAGGCTGGGTGAAGCTTATGCATAACACCGGTCAGGCATAACATTATCACCACTTCCAAATATTGTGTAGGTCTCCAATGCAGTTGTGACTCATCGCAGATTGGAGATGACAACAGAATGTTGTTATTGGGGGGGGGGGGCTATGGGTTGAGGGGAGGTGTCTCTGTGGATCAGGTTTGTTCCAGTGCATCCCACAGATACTTGATCAGTTTGGGATCTAGTGAATTTGAAGGCCAGGTCAACACCTTGTGCTGTTATTCAAGTTTTTTTGATTTGCTCCCAAACCTGTGTGTGTGTATGCCAGGCTGCATCCTGCTGGGGATGACTGCTGCCATCAAGGAATGTCATTACTACAGAGTGGGGACCTGGTCTGGGTGGGCAAAGTTCACATTCCAGCGCAAAAAGTTTCCCAGAGGAACATTGAATTATCGTAAGATGGTCATTCACTTCTCCTGTCAGTGGTCTTAATGTTATGGCTGATCAGTGTATAAAGGCAGGTAATTGATGAAAAGCCAATTAAAACGGGATAGAAAAAATAATTAGACCATGACAGCGTGCAGCATCGTACTTTAAGAAATGCTGTAAGTGTTTGTTGTAGCCGAGCTCAGGTTAGATGGACACGTTCAGCTGTGCAGGATGCAGTTAGTGAGGATACCTGCTGCACACGGGAGCTCAGGTGGGTGGGGGGTCATTTATTATTAAGAGGCTGCTTTAAGACCTGTCTTGGCTAACAAGGTCCGGGCTGCACTGTGTGGGGATTGGTTGAGTCACAAAGGAGAAGAAGAAGAGGAAAAGGTTTCTTCTGGAGGAAAAAAAAAAAGATGTCTCGAGAGGTTTTAGCAGAAACAGAAAAACATCAGTGGAACAAACTGATCTTCTATCCGACCTGGATAACAGCACCAGCAGTGTCACTAAGTACTGCTTCATGGCAATTTTTTTGGTAAGCGTGTTTGTTAACTCAACAGTTTGTGAGAAAGGGATACTTTCAGAATAACTTCAGAGGATGTTGACGGCAGCCTTAGTAAGCCACTCAGCAGCTGAGGCAGATGCTGATGATGTCTCGTCCGACGCACGTCACAACCGAACACGTTCGCTGACATTTTGCTTTGCGGCCTCATTTCGTACGTCCCTCTCTCTTTCTGTCACTATTCTGCCCACTCGCCCTCCTGTCTTCTGCCATGTGACGGGTTTCTGCACGTGAAGACACAGAATCCAAATCGCGGTTACGGCCCACGTGGACGCCCACACACATTATGCACCGCTGACTCGGTCCTACACGTGTAGCGTTCACATAGAATAAAGGGAGAGATGTGGAGGAGGCCGAGGATGTGAAAATATTATTCCGGCGTCAAACATAATGGCCTACGCGAGGCGTCACGGGGAGCACAATAATAGCTTAAAGTGGTTCTCAGAAAGCTTTAATTGCCAAGTTTCTTGTTGACCTGTTGAGAGGAGCTTCTGTAGTAATGGAGGATTTATAAAAAGAAAAAAACAAGTAGGCAACTAAATTAACGTGTGCGGTAATGACATGTCAATTTCTTCAGGGGGTTGAGTGATACAGCAGTGCTGAAACTGGACACCATAACAAACAGATGATCAAATGACAGACCAATATCATGGATGATTAACTGACAGCCCCGTGGAAATTCAATCTAAGAGTCTGTTGCCATGGTGAAGTTATGTTGAGTTGGGTGAGATGAAAATAACGGCACGGTCCAAAAAGAGATGATGAATGAAAATAGATCCCTAGTGGGTGTACACACTCCTGACGTGTGTGTACGGGGGAGAGCGGGGGAGGTACATGTAATTCCACACTGTAAACTGAGGCTTGAAACACTTTGCTCCGTAATCGCAAAAGTTCTCAACTACAGTCACAGTCTGAGCTGCTTCAACGAATTTCTGCACTGATAATGAAAAGGAGAGACTTTCACTTTACCGTCTACGTAGCAGCCAATCAGCGCTCATAATTTATTAGTAGGAACCAAACTATGTGCGGGGAACAGTTTTCGACCACACACACTCTGAGGTGGCGTTGTGCTGTGATTGTTGCCTGGTGTTTGTTTGTCACTGTGAGCTGTACAGACATCGGATCCAGCCGGACACTTTAAAGCAAATACGGAAAATAAATGGAGCGAGTTTTTACCTGCAAGACCTGTCTGTCTCAGATTTTTAGTCAGCAATCAAGGCAATGTGTGTGTCAGTTACATTAGTCAAGTCAAGAGCTGGAGCGGTCCATATTTACGTTGCTCGCCTTCACACTCTTGCATTCAGTGCATTTGCATTGTCACGATTGGGGACCCAAATCCAACACACAGGCATGATGGAAGCAAAATGTGTACAATGAAAACTTACAAAAAGCAGGGAAGCAAAGGCGCTGCAGTGCAGAGGCAGAGGCAGCGTAATCCACGAATTCAAAAGCAGGTGAGAACCAAAACCGAGACAAAAGAAACAAGAAAACTAGTCCAAGACAAATGAAGTTGCGTAGCGGGACAGGGGAAAGATTGCAGGCGACCTCACAGTGAACAAAGAGAATGACAGAGCTATATGTAAACGTGAAAACATCTTCTAGAGGAGTCAGGCAAATTAAATGATCTAAACATTACGAATAAAGTTTTTAAGATGAAGCTTCATACAGAAACAAGTCATTACTAAATAAATTCATCATTATAATCAGATGTAGGACAGAGTAAAAAAAAGGCCTATGACTCCAGTAATATAATATAATTACTGCTTGATATGAAGTTTATCATTGTGTCGAAGATCATGTGTACATTCAAGTAACTGAACCGTAAGTGTCATATGTTTAAATATTTAATAAAGCAGCAGTAAATAGGTCACGTCGAAGAGTTTTTCTTGCATTTATAGAGCAGGCTATCGTCGTTACGTGCCGTTAGTTTCATGCTGCGAACGCCGATAGTGACGGACACGGTGCCTTATTTGGTTTCTGAGTTGCTTTATTGGTTCTATGCGTCTCTCTCCGTGTGTCTGTGTTAGACGAGCAATAAAGCAGACAGGTTTACAGTCGCACTCGCGTCCCAGAACGCTTTGAAATTTCACCGCGATGACAATTGCGCTCGTAACGTCTCCGCTTTAATGCGAGTGCCCACTTAGTGCTTTTGGATATTTTTAGAGAGTCATTTGTAGAGGAAACATAATCATATCAGTGCTGGGTTTCAGCCAATTATGTAGAACATTAGTTTGCACAAGTCAGATTTGCACAATGCGTTTAAGCTGCTCATTCAAACCTTTATTTGTCCGTTTGGGCCGAGCCAGAAAAAGGAATCCGAGCTTTGCAGCAAAAGAAAGAAAAGAATAAAAATAGTACGCGCTTTGCACATCTTTGCAGCGACTCTGGACGAGAGCGCAGAAAAAGAAACGTTCCCTCTTGCGCCTGATTAAGCGAGAGTTATTACTGTTGCTTTATAGTGTTATGTCATGTAATTTCCTCCTACGTGTTCATAGGACGATTCTCTTCAAACAGACTGCATTTCAATCCCGGGCGGATTTTTTATTTTTTTTTTGCAGGTCAGAGTGTTGAAAACTGAAATTACCGCACCCAAATATTAGTTTTGCCGTATGACAGATTGATTCACCAACTCATGTGCAGCATGGATGAATAGAGAGGGGTGGGAAAAAAAAGATGGGAACACACTTCCTCCTGTTATTCTCCCTCTCTTTTCCTGCCTCCATCACCACCCCTGTCGGGCAGGCGCTGCGTTTCCATGGTAACACTCCAGCAGGCAGGGTGCTGCGTGTAGGTGTGTGTGTGTGTGTGCGACGAGTGGGGGTGCGTACTGCTGCATATGTGCTGTGTGCAACGTTGAGCTCGTATGTGCAGCTCCCGGTGCGCGTGGTGGGGGTTGGTTGTGCTGGCGGTGGCTCCGAGGCCGAGAATGCTGAAATGCCGGATGTTCGCACAGGCAGACGGACGGCATTTCTGAGACGCTGCCTCAAAGACGAAGGCAAACGAAAAAAAAACAACAACAAAAAACACACGCACCTACATAGCCTCTGTATTCTTTTCCGGTGCACTTGATCTCGTGAAAACAAAGGCGAGCTGCAGCAGGCTGGAAGAGAAGCCCGTCCAAGTGCTCTCTGTCCTCCTTGGCAAAGTCGCGGCCGGCGTGTTGACGCTCAGTGCTCGCGGTGACTCCCAGAGAAGTACAGTGTGGATGGATGAGCAGCGAGCACATTATTATTATCATGAGACGGCCCTGAGATCTGCATCTTTCTGTCCTTTAATTTTAGATTGTGTTTGCAGGCGGATGCTGTGCGTTTGCTCTTCATTTAACACGTCATTATTCTCAAGTAAGGCTGAGAATGCACGAGCGACAGTCGGGTGTCACAGAGACTCGTCTATGTTCTCCACCCCTGAGCACAGGAATCTTTAAAGAATGCAGAAAAAAAAAGGAAACATGTTTAAGGTAAACATTCTTATCAGGTGAAACGCAGGTCAGCCGTGACCAGTGATTTCTTTCATGCTCGGTATTTGTATGTTGTTCATTAGTTAATCTCAGTCATATAAAGATCATTATCCTCGAGAAAAGAGCAACCAGACTAACTAACAGGGATAATGTTTTCCAGGTTATCTAACGGTTGGCACATCCCTACTCTCTGTTTAGAATCACTATATTTGCTGTTAAATGCTATGTCTCCCTTTTTCTGTGAGCAGCTGTAAATTATAGCACAGTAAGTACGCGCAGGCCACAACGTAGCAACACACAAGACTCTCTCTGTCCACTTAAGTAAATTAGCATAATCAATTTGCAGACAGAAGACAGAAAGCCATGACTGTTAACTGATATCTCGTAAAATCAGGTTATGCTCCGCAGATAACGCGCAGCTGTGTGTTCGGTTTTGTTTCAAATCCAAGTTTTGTCTTTACTAGTGCGGCTACGATACTTTATTGGGACGGAGATAAGTTCGGAAAACATGCCCTTATAACGCATTATATCTGTTTCCATTGTGGCGTTTTTCCATCAGTGGTCACTTCTGTGCCACTTTCAAATTCCAACGTTTCAAACCCAGAGGGCCGTTTCAAAACACCATGGAGGGATTTGGAGGAGTGAAGGCATATCACCAGAGCTGGGCAGCGCTGGCTCTGAGCCACGATCCCGTCCCTAGATACTGTTCTAAGGTTAGCTTTGAGGTTTCCATATAATTACTGGGTTGGGTTAGAAGCATATGGAGGGGGAAGGTACGCCACTTAAAAGTTCCCTTCCCACAACCGATGCCAGACCCCACAGTTGGTATTTTGTACGTCCAAAAGTGCGCGTGGGCATGTGTGAATCTACGTGCGTTTTTTTTATTTCTGCTCACAGTAGCAGAGGCCGTTAAAGGAGTTGCGTCGCCTGAAAACTGGAAATTTTTTTTTATACTTTGAAGGATTTTCTGATCATCATGGGAGAGCTGTGTCGTTCCAGCAGCTTTGGGGAAAAGCTGCATTACCTGGTCGGCTCCAGGTGGATTTACAGGGGAAAGTTAGGGATTGGTTAATTAACCCTCTGGAGTCAAGAGTATTTAGACTTTGTTTTACTTTTGTTTTTACTTTTATATTTCATCTTTAAGAAACAGTTTACATTGCCCTGTTTGGTTTCATTCTTTTCATCACAACCTCACATGTTTACACTGATGTTTACATACGTTTTATTTGCATTATTTTTGTCAAACTGTATTAACACATTGGACCTAAAACTACACTAAAACCATAAAATCAGAGTAGGAAAAAGTTGTGCGAAAACCACAGACATGTTTAACGAACCGTTTTTACAACTAAGAATGTAAATCTAAAGTGTAAATTCCAAAAGGTTATGTACAAATTTAGAAAACGACAAAGCTATTTATAACTATTTTAAAATTGAGGGAAATGCATCACGCATTTTTTGTATTTATAAAAAGGTGTAACAATCAGTAATGCACCAGACACGCACCAACATGATGGCAATATTAAGGAAAAAGTGTGGCATAAATTATTAATAATAAGTCTAGTTTTACTTGGCCTATCAACACAATTTAAAAACTGTTTTAGTTTGAAGTTAGTACTTTCTGCAAAAGTTGAAACAGGAATTTAGTGGCGCTGCATCTTGCTTCTATGTCTTTGTCACCGGCACGTCCGTCGACAATTTGATAGAGGACTTGGAAGCTTGGTACAGAAATAAATATTAACCACAGGTCAAAATTAGTTAAATACTCTAATTACGTTCCCATTATTTAGAACCTCTTCGTATTTGGTTCTATCTCATCCATTTGCATTCTCGTTTTGGGGAAAAGTGTAAAGACTCTGTGCCACGTTTAAGCCCAGATTAATGTCAAGCTTCACCGGATGACTGTTACACGTGTGTTGATGTTTCAGATCTGAATGATTGAGTCAGTATTATGACAGTAGTGTTATGTTGTTATGAGGGAAATGAGTCTTCCAGGACGCAGAGAAGCTGACACCGTTTCCAAGGAATCTAGCACCTAACATACCTCTGTAGACGGATATTAAAATCTCCTGTCCAGTTCTCAGTGACGACAGCGTCTCTCATCTGCACTCATTTAGCTTTGTTTTTTTTTCTCCAAGTATTACAAAGGTAGTTACAAGTTCTCCATCTTTTACCTCTTAATCTTTGACTAGAGTTGGCAAAAGAGATCTATAGATTTACAGCATGTTGTTGCACTGCAGGCCTCATTTTTTTTAAGTTCACCTTCACAGAGGAGGAAATAAAGTATAAAATAAAAGAGGGTGGGGGGGTGTATATGCATATGAACAGTTAACTTGCTTCTGTCGCAGTACTGCATTCAGCCTTTTACTTTTCCGTACTGGGCGACCTTCAAAAGACTCCAGAGAAAGGTACGGCTGGAGTGGTTTTCCATGTCCTGCTGAGTTGGCGTGAATTTACCTGAAGCTGGAAAGATTCATTTCTCATTCATTCATTTTTAGACATCTGCCCCAGCACGAAGTCTCTGGGCCTGGACAGGGAGCGTGTGATACGAAAAGCAGATTCGCAGTTCAATATTACATCACCCCCTGGCTAAAGTTAAATCACCGTGTGTATGTGTGTGTGTGTGTGTGTTTTTGTCCTCAGTCACATGGAAGTACAGGACACTAATCTGTGCAGAAGGTTGGCGATCGTTTAGTTCGTTTGTCATTTTCTGCTCCCAGTTGGTCTGATTTAATTGCCTTTTAAATAAATGAATCCCGATAAAAGCAGAAGAATGCTGATCATAAGCCACTGCAGCCCGGTGAGCTTCTTTAAGTCATATTTAAGACGTAACTGCAGTCATGTCCTCAGTCGCGTTGAGTTTGCGGCGACGTTGAGGATGAAGGCTGCCCCCTTCCAGTGAACACCTGGGTCAAACCTCAGTAAGCAGCTCACGGCTCTGACAATGGAGATTTGCTTTTATTTACAACAGACACACAACTGTGCAGTACAAGACACACCACACTGTCTTTTGTAGGTCGCCGTGGTACATATTTGCAGTTCTTTTGTGCGACGTTAAATCAGGCCGCTGTGGTGGATTTTACATCTTTGCTTTTTTTTTTGGGAAGCTGGGAAATGGGAAATGAGCCGTGTGTGTGTGTGTGTGTGTGTGTGTGTGTGTGTGTGTGCCCATTTCCCCAGGTGAAAATATAAAAGCCGGCACGATAACAGCGGGATATTGATCCCGAAGCAGCATCTTCTTACCTCATGAGAAATCATTACAAGATGCGGTGTATGGACACAATCGGCTTACATGAGAAAGCAAAACATGCACGCTTTGTGTTTGTGCAACTCGGCAAATTCCGATTACAGTAACTAGACACAACCATTTGTTCAGTGTCCATAACCAGCACGTGATACGGGCAGTATGAAATTAACAGTGAGGGACGCGGCTTTGTAATTAAAATGTCACTGGTGTGGATCCTGGGAAATGAATCAAAGGGACTGAATTGGTAACATGTCTCGCTCTTTCAGCCATCTATACACCCCCAAGCAATGGATTTGATCTCTGCTGACCGCTGAGGCTTTGCCGGGCAGCTCCGACGTAGCAGATATGTGCAGCAGAACGTGACGTAAAGCGGTGCTGAAGGAAAGCACACGTGCTCGTGCAAACCTAAAGGTTAGAAAACATGACGTCACGCGATGCTGCGGAGGATACGGCTTTATGGTGAACGGCACGCGGGTCACGAAGGCCCTTTCTTGACCCTTGACCCTTTCTTCTGATTGTGAAGCAGCTTCCCCTCGTCTCATTCCTACGCCTCCACCCGCCGGCTCCCATCCAATTACTGAAGGCTTTAACATCCCTCTAAATTCCATCTGACATTTACACGTGGTCAGCCAACCCACTGCTGACTGTCCACTTCTGAGCACGCTACATCCACTTAAATCAACTGAGGCACATTATCCACTATATACAGGTATATATGCACTCACCCATAAATACTGACGACAGAGAACATTTTAAGAGGCATTTTGCACATTTGTTCAGACAAACAGTTGCATCTGCTCTGGTGCAACAAAGAATACGCTAGGCTGATAACCTGTAGTGTGAAGAAGAAGCTGCAGAATGTGAAGAAGCAACGTAATTCATAGTGAAATGTCGGTCTTCCGAAAAACTGAAGCTCCATCTACATGGAGTATATTTTTTCTGCATTTTAGCCTTTATTGAAAGTCAAGTGGAGAGAATGGACAGGAAATGGAGGCAGAGACATGTAGGAAAGGGCACCTGGTGCGGAATTCAAACCAGGGCCACCTGCAGAGAGACTGTAGCCTCAGCACATGGGGCGGGTGCTCTATTGGGTGAACTAAACTCACAGTTGTTCATTAGAAGTCATTCTGGGGCCTGGTTGCCTAATTCTTGTATATTTCTCACCCTAAATATTATTTCCAACTGAAACAAGCAGAACATAAAAATAATGTGTAATAATGTGTGTGGATGAAGCCAGTTACTGCTCTCTGTTTGAAAGGGAAACCCCACTATTGTAGAGAGGCTCTAAGTGTAAACCTTTAAAGCCTGAAAGTATCTCTGGTGATCCGTTAAAGGACACGGCATTTGAATTACGGTAACTCACAGTAGTTTGCGCTATAACACTCGAAGTGTGGCTGAACACTGGGAAGTTGTGCTTTTGTCTTGAAGACCTTTGTGACATCTCAAGGCTACAACTACCTTCATTTTTACCAACAAATTCCACCAAACAACTCTCTCCTCCTGGGTCTCCCTGGTCTCAACCTGCAGCCGACAAATACCAGAGGGGATGAGGGGATGTTCAGGTTTTAAAGGGTTAAAGTAAATGTTTGAGGAACTCCATGTTTTACGTCCATCAGCCTCAAAGCTGAGATCTGTTCAGCTTGGTACCAGTACCTACTTTACATCACCAAAGCAACTCTAGTAAGTCTGACTAATAATTAAAAGCTGTTTCATATAATTGGATGTTCAGTGACTCATCTGAGTCCACGTAAGCTGCTTTTTTTTCACGTCATCATGCTTAATTGCCTATGTGATAGTTTTTCATCCATATCCGTAGCTCTCGTCGTCCATTTATCTGTATTATTAAATGCAAATTAAATAACAGGGAATAAAACTATTAAGCCTTTAAATATTATGTCATATATATCCAGTATGTGTGTATTTGTGATCTCTGTGTCAAAAACACCATCATCTTCAAGTGAGCATGTGGTTCCACGCAGTAGTCATTCAGTATGATTAGCCACTCTGGGTCTGTGGTTCAGTAAACAAGATTAACTCATCTGATCTCATCAAACCACAGCACACTCAAATCAATATCCTCAAATTGCTCAGCAGTAAGGGAGAAGATGAGAGGAGGAAGAGCCCTTTGGGAACCTGTGCTTGTTCCGTGGTCGTTTCTTCTTCTTCAAAATTAGCTTTGTGTGGAATTAATCGTTTTGTTGTGGAAATAAAGGCCAGATTTGTAACTGTAACTCTGCGAACTGATAACAAGATGTGTGTGTGCGTGCTTTGTCTCTGGTAATAATGTTTTACAGTGTTTGGACAGGCCTAATGAAGGCCAACAGGAAACATCTTGGCAGTGTGTTATTAAATGGGGTTGCTTTGCTGCCTGGTTGCCAGATCACAGATAGGGGAGTTAGGAATTGCACTAATGTGATGTCACACGGGAAATTCATTTCAGAACCACATGTACACTTACGGATGCTCATGATTTATGGCTCAGTGTCATTTCATGAAAGCGTGAAATGACACCACGGTCTTTAGCTACAGAATATGGCAACATCAGGATCCTTCAGCAGCTCTCCCACAATAAAACTTCCAGTTATACTTTCATTACTTCAGTTCCTGAGTGTGTAACTGCAGCACTGTTGATCTTCAAGTTTATGGCTCATTAATGGGGTTAGCTCATGGAAAAGTTGCTCTCCAAGTATAAATATTTAGCAGGTGGATTCCTGTTGCGCGTTTCGGATGCACAAGACAATATAAACTGACAAAAGGAGGTAGACGTAAGAGTCACAAATTAAAACATAACTCACCAAAAACCACCCAGGTGCAGTAAAGACAGCGTTACATTTTCCAGGTTTAGTCCAAGTTTTGACCCGCGTTGCACTTCCAAGTGATTTTGACTGTGTTTTGACCTTGAGAAATAATGTTTTTATGCAAAACTATTGCTGCTTTCAATTTGCCTTTCATTGCATGTTCCCTAATTAGTTTCCAAGTTTTCAAAATTACACTGGAACGTCAGACTTAGAATAAAAATATACAGACATAATAATATAAAACTAGAATGGGGGCAAGCAAACACTCATGGATTATATTGTATACTGGGGAAATGTCTAGTGACAGGTCTTGGGTTTCAAGACCTTTTCCATTAGAATTAAGCAAAACCCAAATATTGCAATTAAAAAGGGTTATGGAAACACGTACATTTTGACAAACCTCTCAAATACTGGTAAAACACTTTTACGCTTTCATGGGGTGGTTTTTCAGACATATTGTTATTAAAATTTATCGCAAAAGTGCAATGGAAACACTTTTTCTGCAATTCCCCATCACCGGCATCACTGGAGATGACGTAGGGGGTCATGTGACCTGTTCATTTGAAGGCCATCATTCTCAAAGTAAAGTCTTGCGTGACAAGAATTCAAGAGAATTACAGGATATCACGAGAGTTACAGCTCATTCGCAAAACACCTTTCAATGGAAATACGCACAAGGCACAATTGTTCTTTTTCAAAAATTCAGAAATATCGCTTTCATTTTGCGAAAAACTGTAATGGAAACGCAGCTATGGACACAAAGAAAATGAAAAAAAGCTGCAGTATTAGAACTAGCACATTTCCTGACTTTGACACTGAAGCACACACATTTAGTGCATCCCCGACTGTGATCCATTTACAGAATACCGTGATCGTTTTCCCAAAACTGGATTCACGTTTGCAGCGCTTTAAATTAAAAAACCTAAATTAAGGAATGGTGATGACAGGAGTGGTGTATAATGAATGGTGCTTCTGTTACTTGGACTCTGTTGTCAGGAAGATGGCTTAATCTGGCTTCCCAAAGGCTAGCAGTCACTGTAAGCAAACTGGGTCTTGTAACAAGGGATGGTTGCACTTGTTTCCAGGGCAACAGCCACAAGGGAAAATTCAGCTGAAGACCGAGATCGTCTAAAAGAGGATTTAGAGTCCTGGTCTAATCATGTAAATCACTGCCTTTGTGATGTATTGCTCTTACTCAGTCATAGTATCAGGCTAATCATTTTTCTTACATAAAATTGAACTTTTATATAAAATAATGGAGCCAAATGGGACAACTGTACCTTTACAGGACTGTTTAAAAGACTAATTTGCAGTCAAGTGTTTCAAGTCTAGCTCACACTTCTTTTTATTGACTTGCTCATTTTCCATTATGCATCCGGTAGGTCATTGTCTGCAGTATTTCTGTATCAATCTGTGTTACCTTGATACCTTGATTTTCTTGTGTCTCGGTCTGTTACTGAGATTTATGCGCTGTAATGGTCTGAGTTCCAAAAGAAAAGTGGAAATTTCTTTTGAAGTTGAGTTTCTTTTGTCGTCTATCACTTTCATTGCTTTGATTGTTACCATCACACTTGGTTGTTAGCTTATGAAATTTGTGAAACCGAAATGTTTTAGTTTTTTGTTAAGTGGCAAGGGACATACCTCCATGTGCAGTCTGATGGATTCCGGTACAGCCGTGCTGCGTCATATCTCTTTGTTTTCACCCTCTAATTTATCCTGCGTTGTTTGTTTTTCTTGCAGAGCGCCCACCTGGCAATGATCGACACTCTGATGATGGCGTACACGGTGGAGACTGTGAGTGCGGAGAAGGTGATGACCTGCATTCGTCAGTATTCATCCCGCAGCCCTGAGGTGGAAACACCTTACGACACAGAGGACGCTGTGACCACCTGGATCAACAAGGTGGGTTATGATAAATGTGGATTTGTCTGTGTGGGTTTTTTTCTCTGTGTTCCACTGTCCTTTGCATCCATCCAGTCATTTTGTGGCTGTAAAGAGTAGTTGTCAGCTTGTCCTGATTTGTATTCTATACAAATCCTGTTTAAACAATTAGATATAGAGTAAGCTCAAAAGCTACTAGCGATTGGCATCATACCATTTCATAAACTTGAAAGAGGCTGATCTTCCACACTATTTTGTGTCCGTCCAGTACCAGGAAATGAGACCAGCAGACCACTGAATTGGCACAAGATGGTCAATGCTATTCACTTCACCTGTCAGTGGTCATAATGTTATGCCGAGGCGACCACCTCCAGGTCTGAGCGATGAAGCCCATTTGGAAGTGCGAAAAACTGCAGTACATCCAGTGGCCACTTCAGTCTGGCTGCAAAAGGGACCAAGTCCATGTTAAAAAGCCCAACTTTACAGCATTATTAAATAAGTTTACAGCCTGGTACTAAAAAACATGGTTTATTTCACTATTAATTTGTTTATTTTTTATTAAGTATCCAAGTGTGGGCAGAGTAAATCTCATCTAACATGGCAACCACTGGCTCCACCCACTTCATACTTCATTTTCAGAATCCAATGTCGGGTCCATAGTATATACAGTCAGTGGTTATGCCTGATTGATGGAAATGCAGCCATGTTATATATTAAAACAAAACTAATTTTACTTTTCAGGTCTTAAGAAGATAAATTTTGTTTGATTGGTGCATTACTTATAATTTACAAAATTCATTTTTATATGCTCAAACTAACAATAATAATAATTAATCTATGTTCCAGCTGTGTGTAAAGGCTTCAGGAGTCAAAAAATATTCCCTCTAATGTGTTATTGTTGCCCATTCTGCAGTAAAACCCCCTTGAACCTAAATTTTCAACCTACATATGTAATTCAGGTTTGAATTATAGAAAGTAAGTGGTTGCCTACATGGCCTGTGGGCACAGATGGCCCATGCCCCTCCATCCAATACTACAGGAGCCAGTCTGTTTACATTCTTCTGGTAGGAACACTGGGCCTCTGCCAGCTCTGAGCTTTACACACACACACACAATAGCTAAGAGGAGGTGTGGTCGTGGTGTCCTACTGGTCAGACATATGGTTCTCTGTTGGAGTCCACATTCGTTCCAGAGATCCAAAATTCACTGTTTTTACATCCTCCTTTTACTTGATGAATTCACTGTGACTCAACGTGTCTTAATGTCTATTAAATTATAATAAAAACCAAAAAGTAAACGATATATGTATAGACAGTGACTTATTATGGAAAGCTCAACAACTTAGTCAATAAATCCTAATATATTTATGATGCTGTTATTCGGCTGTTGTTGTGGAAACTGAGATTTCAGTATCAATATTAGCACTTTGAAATGTAATTATTCAGCCTCATTGTAGTAACATGACTAATTTAATTTCAGTTTCAGGGCTATTTTGTGTGAGAGAAGTAGACGAATAAGCGTTAGTCACAGATTGCTCCTGAGACTGTATCGAGTTTCGCTCATTGATTTCCTTTGTGGCTCAGATAAATTAAATCTTGTGTGTCCTTGTGTGTTTCAGGTGAACGAATATCTGAAAGATGTTGTGGCTCAAGATCAGAGGAAGAAGGAAACGCAGAGTACCGAGCCAGTTGGAAGTCCTCGGGTGAGTGTTTTTCCTCTGTCAGCTTCAGGGCTTCACACAAACTACACACAAACACACAAACACTGCGTCTGATGGACAGTTTCACACAAGCCAAGTAAAAATCCTTGCCTACCACAACTTTCGCCTTTTGACTGACAGACATTTGTCTCAGACCTCCGTCCACTTTAATATCTGAGACCAGCTTCCTTAAGCCGTTGAAATCCAGCTAGAATCAAAGTAAATCTCAGTCACACATGTCTGAGCTTTAGATTACCACGTATTTATTAAATCACAAAGATGGAGGAAGCCAAGTTGCATATTCAGCATCAAACTGAGGTTATCTACGCTGACAACTCGACACGCTTCCCTCTCCTCATTTATTGCCTTAACCAGAAGATCAGTGCTCTCCAGTCTAATTAGGGAATCACTCATCTAATGCGGAGTGACCCACCTCCAGGGTCCAGCCTCCAGTCTGAATCTGTTTTATAACTCACCCACTTAGAAGCAGTCATTCCTAATACCAGACTGGAGTGGTGCGTGTGTGTGTCTGTGTCCGTGTATGTACAGTATATCGGTATATCAGCATATCAGTAAAATGTGTTTGGACTCTAAAGTTTGACGCTTTAACACGTCAGAGCTACGATCACACAATACAGAGGGAAAACAGAAAGTGCGACATGTGACTTGAATATCTCACTTGTAATAAGGGAGCAAATAGACTCAAGTATTTTCTGTATCATATTTAGCATGTGACAGACACAGACTGCGTTTGTTGTTGGGACTGGACTGGCTTTTTTCATCTAATTTTCATTACAACATATAGCATATACAGCAAAAATACTGTAAGAATGATCTATTATTTAATATTGCGCTGTGGTTAGGTCGGATGATTCACAGTAAGGTGTCCCAGGTTTGAACCCGTTCTGTGTTTGACTGTTCTCTGTGTGACTGCGTGGGTTTTCTGCAGGTACTTTGGCTTCCTCCTACATTTGCACAATAAAAAACAATTAATTGGTGGTTGTAAATTGATTCGCCCCATGACAGCCGGGATAATGCAGATTTGGAAATCAAAACACCAATTTTTTTAAGGTACTGTATATGACAAAGTATTACATGCAAGATGGACATATGATGCTGCTACATATATATATATGTATATATATATATATATATATATATTATAAATAATAAATAACAGTCGTCCATTTAATCACTCTGCGGTGACTGGAAGTGAACTCCAACAGTTCACACACTGGTGAACTGAACTAAAATACCTTCAAAATATGTTGTTAGTGAGAATTAGTGTTATTTAAGCACATTATTTTGTTTCCTAAGAGCTGGACTTCACACCTTAAACACCTTTTGGATTATGGATAAGGAGTTAGGTTTTCTTTTGAGAGCTCATTTTTGACAGGACTTGGTCTTTATTTATAACATTGTTTTGTTTTACTAATTTCTTATTGCTGCTTTCTGAGTGTAGCAGATGCTTCCAGCTTCATTTATTGTCGGCCGCTCCCGTATTGCAGCCCTTTATTGTGGAAATTAATTAAAGAAATGTGATGAAAATCTGATATATTTTGAAACCAAAGCGTGGGAGTGTGTTTATTAAGTGTCTTTATGACTTGACTGTGTGTCAACGGTTTGGCTATTGTGTATTTAGTGTTATGGTGCAACAACAAGGGTCAAGATTTCTGGCAGCCGCGGGGAGGAGTAGATGGACGAGGTCTCTTTGTTTTGCGTCTGTCTGTCATTGATTATGCAACACCAGAACTTTTCAGGAAGGCAGTGAGTTTTTTCATCGTCATCATCATCTATTTGTCATGTTTGATATTTAATTTTTTGCCCTTCCCAAGTTTCCTTTCTGCTGTTTTTTATGTCAGGCAACAAAACAAGCCCAGGTTTTGTCATAGTTGCTACATTGTAGAGATGTTTGTGTAGTTTGAAAGTTATATTAAGGGTACAGAGAGAAAAAAAACGCCGCCCCTCTCTTTGTGTTTTAGCCTGCAGAAAGTTGAAATAGATAACTTCAGCTTGTGTGTCCGATGTCAGACCCAGGGCCGTGGCAGACTGCCACCGCGTTTGATTCTGATCTGACCAGTCAGCGTGCAGACGCAGCACTGCACGCCTCAGCTGTCCCGCGCAAACACACAGGAAGACACGCACACTCCTGACCAGTAAAGCTGAATCAAAAAGTGGCGTCGCGTCATCATTTCATTGTTCATCCTTGCAGAACAAGAGAACAAAAGTTAAAGACAACGCTCTCGGCAGTGCAGTCATCCTGCCACTGACTCAGTGTGTCGCATGCAAGTGATAACACATTCGCTTGTTTGGTCCCCGTGACGGAGAGTTGGCCCTCGGACAACCTCATCCCCAACCTCTGGGCTGCTCTCGCAAATTGGTTTGTGCGTGTGTGTTTGTGTCCTCGTGGTGACTCTCTATTGTCTCACTCCTCACTCTAGCTCGTGGCTGACGTTGTTCCAGTTTCAACTGGGGTGAAAGTCAAAGTCGGTGGATGCTTCAGATGAACTGAAATCCACATGTATCAGTCAGTGTTTGTGGCAGAAAGTTTAAACCTCTCAGCAAAGGGTTTAGATTTTGGTGGACATAATAGAGGTCGTGTGGAGTTTGAGCCAACTGAAGACTGAAGAATGCAATAAGTTTCTCAGAAAGAAAGAAAAAGAAAGCTCACTGTTCCAATTGCACAGTCAGAATCAGAATCAGAAAAAAACTTTATTTATCCCCGAAGGGCAATTCGGAGGGCGAAGAGCGGTACATAAAATAAAACTGTAAAACAGCAGATAAGGTATGACAAATAAATAAATAAAGTGAGGCATGGTTTTTAAAAAAAAAACAATAAAAATTTAAAGTGACATTGTAGTTAAAGTGTCAAAGTAGTATTGCACATGTGATATTGCACTTGAGTGTAACACAGGAGGACTTAAGTTATAGTCGTATAGCTCTTAGAGTTCAGGAGGAGAATAACATTGGGAACAAAGGTTGCTCTCCTCCTCTGGGTTTTACAGGCCGGACATCGGAACCTGCGACCAGACGGCAGCAGCTCAAATGCTGGAAGCAGAGCACGGGTTGAGTCTTTGAGAATTCGACGAGCCAGGCCGCTCGCCTGCTGCTCGCACACGGTGCTCAGGTGGCGAGCAGGGAGTCCAGTAATCTTAAAACACACCTTGACAATGTTATGCAGCCGGTTCCTATCCTGAACGGTTACAGAGTGATACCAGCAGCACATGGAGAAAGTTAAAACACTTTCAATGAATGTGTAATAGAATGTCAGCAATATGTTCTTACTAACAGAAAAAGAGTTCAGTTTCCTTAGTCGGCATCTTTGTAGTTTTAATTTTAATTTAATTTAATGACTTTCCTTGCACCCATCTGCCTTTCAGTGTTTTCACTTTTAATAATTTTCATGAAATGTAAGTTGATTCTGAATTATAGGTTAGGTGTTTAGGTGTTAGTGTGAATGACACAGCCTCAGCATGCTAGCTTAGCCCCATGGTTAGCTCATTGACGACTAGGGTTAGCGCCTCTCTCCAATGTATAATAACCACCACGTTCTCCCCCGCTAATCTACCTTTATTCTGACAGTCTGGCTGTAGGTGCGTATTCTCCTTTTTGTTTGTGTGTACGTCGGTGCGGAGCTCCGTCCGTCGTAAACCATAGAGCATAGGAGAAGTGGAGATACGTGACAATGAAGAAAATAACATTAAATAAATTCGCTTTTTGCTAACATTGCGTTGTTTCTTTACAATGCAATGTCTGACAGCTTTTACATAACCCCCTGTGCCCCTCACCATCACTCCATACATTCCTCCCTGTGTCTTTGCGGTGTGACTGCAGTGTGAGTCACACAGGGAGCCTCTGTCTCAGGCACAGAGAGACACATTCCCTCTTAGGACAACGCTGTGGAGCTCTCCAGGGCAACATTGTTTTCATTTTAACCTGCTGCATTATAAACAGGGGCACAGCTGCAGCTCGACCGGACGTGTCTGGATGAGAGGATGAAGTTTTGTAGAAGAAGAGGGGGCGTCGCAGGAGGATTGAAGTCGGGCGGGGCGGGGTGCGTCAAGTATGTGTTGATACGCATACGTAAAATGCGTGAACTGCTGTAAAGAGATGACAGTTTACCTCTCCGTAGGGGTTTGATTGGTGGTTTAAACAGATTTCCACTCAGCTTAGCCCAGAGTCTTAAATAATTGCTTCGCAGACGGTCATTTCCTCCTTCTTATTCTCAAATTGGGGCAGTGGGGTTTGCAGTCGGAAAAACCTGGCAGCAAAAGTTGACCCTTTTATAGGCGATTTGTGAGCATTACCAACCACATGCTATGAAAGCGTCACACTCGCTTCCTTTTTCATTATTTCAAAGCATAACCAGATGCACAAAAGTTCTCAACATACTTAGTAATCAGCTTGAGCTTTAATAACAGCTACAGAAGGGATCAAATCCTGAACTTCCACGGCTCCGCTGTCACTGCCAGACCCCCCTCCTGCAACCAAATGTTAATGTTGTCCTGTAGGGCTGCGCTGACTTTGTGAGGTCATGTTTTGGAGTGTGTAGCTTTTTTTTTTGCTGCTTGGCCTGCAGAGGTGATGTGAAGCCAGAGTGAGCGTCTGTCTCTCTGTCTATAAATACTGTGGTGCGGCTGCAATTTTATTGCACTACAGCAGTTTTTGAGGTCAGTAATCTTTCAGAGGTGGTCTAAACAGAGCTTAACTCTTCGTCTTCCTCCTCCTCCTCCTCCTCCTCCTCTCTTTCGTCCTTCTTCTTCTTCTGTTCCAGTTCGGTGTACACATCTAGCCCAGAATGCATTTCACAGAGTCATCAAATACTCTTCTTCTTCTTCTACGTCTTCCTCCTCTTTCAAAATAGGTTCTAGTAAAGAGTAAAACAGCAGAATATTCACATGACACTAAATATATTTGTATTTAATTAAATGATTAGACACAGCATCAAAAAGCATCTTGAATCATGCCGGGTTGAGGTTGGAGGGGGTTTGAGGAATCTGGAACCGTACTATTATTTTAGTAAGAAAGATTATGACTGATGAAATATTATAAATGCATGCGACAGCAGTGAAAAAAGCTCACGTATTCTTAAATAAGCTTTTACAGGACAGAAGTTAAACAGCATAAACACAGATAGTGATGTCAAAATGCATAGAATATGGCTGAAGCATGAACCTTATTCTTAAGGCAAAGAATGCATACAAAGTTGTGTAGTAGTGTGCTATTTTTATTATCCTAATTTCACTTTCAAGGTTATTGACTAAAAGAGTAAAAACGGGTTAACCCACACATCAGCAGATTAGATCACATCAAGTGTGTTCCTCTGATGACATTAGTCTCTATTCACAGAGCCGTGGCACTAATCAAATCAGGAAAATCCTTAACTACTGTCGGCCCTTTTCTTCCCCTTCAGCATTTATTTTGAAGGTCTGGATACAAAGCGGCTGTATTTTTCTCACGAGTCACCGCTCGCCTTTGAAGATGAGGACTTGCCTGCCACTTTGAGTGGAACTTACATTTAGGGTCTTTGATGCTTCTAGGTAGCGTGGGATTTAGCTGTTAGCCGAGGCAAGCCTCTCCTCGTGTGGAATCAGCTTACAGCTGTCAGTGGATAGCCGGCAGTTATAGCTGAACAGTGGGATTGTTATTTGGTTCAATTCTCCCATTGAAAGTTCTTGAGGAACTTGACAGTCGGCGATTAAATATGCAGCATTTCTGGTTAGGACACACGTTCTAATATCTTAAGGAGCATTTGGTGGAGGAGGCCTATGAAACTGATTAGTGTGATATTTCCTGTAGGTTTAGCTGTTTGCAAATGTGCAAGAAATTTTGGAGATTATAGGGATATTGCATCATTTGACAGCTAAACAGAGGTGCAGCAGCCTCCGTGGCTGAAAAATGCAGCTAACAACATTCATAAATAAATGTGTTTACAACCTTGTACCACAAATACATGTAGAATTTCTGCATTCATGACAACTTGTGTGTTCAAATCGTTTTAAGGCTTGAAGTTATGCAGAATTAAGGGCGTCGCCTCTTTAAGTGATGATTAGGTGCGGTCGTAGGTCGTGCTGGCTGTTGTAGGAGTCGAAAAAGAGTGTGCGTTAATTCTCTTTCATTTAACAATCGTGTAATTGTGTAAACTGACACAAGACACCAAAATGCTTGTAAAGTGACAATAACAACATTTTTTACACAGGCTTTTCTGGCATTTGTGACCGATTCCTCTGTGACGTTGGACAAAATGCATAAAAATACATGTGGAACAATTTTTCTCGGGCAAATGGCTGGTCACCTAAATCTCACTCAGAAGCCCTGCTCATTCATTTCACAACAAATGTGTTGCATGTTGACTTTAAAATGTTCCTTTTGTTTTGAAACCAATGAAAAAGAACTTGTTATTCTGAATGACCCGCTCAAAACTAAACACCGCATTAAGCACAGTTTCCGAGGTATTTCGGTTTAGTCTGACGCTTTTCGTGCGCGCTCAAGAAGCTTTTCCCCCCTTTGCTCTCACAGTTGTCATGTCTTTGCTTGTATTGCTAATCGCATTACTAACTAATCTCACTAACAGGTATGTCTTTGTTGTTGTTGTTTTTTCCCCACTCTGCTGTGCTGCTGCAGTCTCCAACCAAGTGGTACATGAAGCTTGTTCCTGTAAGTCAACTAATATGTGTATCTCTGTGTGTCCATACTGACCCCCCTCCCCATCCCCCCTCTCCCCACGCATTTCTTTCTGTCTCGACTGCCTTCATTTTTCACACGTGCAGCTTCTCTCGCTCAAGAAATCTCTTGCGTAGTATCCAGGTGATTTCATGGACAGCGAAAATATCAAATCAAGTCTGTAACTTTAAGTAGTAGGTCATGTAAGCCATGAATCAATTACTGGTCCAGTTTAAGGTTTAATTTACTGAAATACATACAGATATAAGGAAAACCTTCTGTCTACTGTGTCAATTGTGTTAGACCCAAGTAACCAAATATATAAATAAAGTGGATTTTAATAGAATTCAGTCTCAGAAATGGGAGTTGGGGATGGGAATTTGACATCTTGTCCTGGTGCATTGTAAAACTGTGTCTTTTTTCTTCTAACATTGTGAGTAGACGACGGCCTACTTACTATAGACCGATCAGGCATAACATTATGACCACCGACAGGAGAAGTAAATAACATTGACCATCTTGTGACCATTCAGTGTCGCTCTGGGAAACTTTTGGACCTGACATTTGTGTGGATGTTACTTAGACATGTACCACCTACCTAGACCAGACCAGACCGGGCCAGGCACCCCCACCCCATAACAGTGACACTCCTTCATCCCCAGCAGGATGAAACCAGACATATACAAAAACGGTTTAGGAACAACTAAAACAAAAAACATGGGAAAAACTCTAAATTCACTAGATCTCGACACAGAGGAGACCTACGCAATATCAGAAAGGTGATCACAATGTTATGCCTGATTAGTGTTGATATAGTAGTGTAGTTATTTTATTAGGGGAAGTTCTGTTTCATGCAACTTATGACTTACTTTCTGCAGTTGGAACATTTGTACTTCACAAGCTGCCATTGAATTACCTTCATGCATGAGTAAATCTAACTACTAGCTATGCTATCATGTCTTTGAGGATTGCTGCATTATACGTCTTTCATTTTTGCACGTATCATTAATGAGTTAAAAAAAGGACAAATACAGATCAGTGTTCACCATAAATGTAGGAAGAGAAGTTTTGCACATGGTTCCATGGGTTTATAGTATTTTATGTTTTGCAGGCTCGCTACAGGAAGGAGCAGGCCTCCACCCAGCCGGCTCCATGGATCCCCCCAGTGGACAACCTCCTCAAAGACAGCACGGACGGCTCGGCCCTGGGTGCACTGCTGCACTTCTACTGCCCTCAGCTGCTCCAGCTGGAGGGTAAGGAGCGGGCACGATCTCTGCTAAATTATTCTTTAGATCAAACATATAATCCCTCAATGTTGCTTAAATCGCTTGAAATCTCACATTTGCTGATTAACAAACAAAAAAACAAGCAATTTTTTTGTATTTTGACATAAAAGGATGTAAAGTCCTGTAATTTCAGTGACGCTCTGGGTCTTAACGGTCCTTTCAACAGACAATAGATAGCACATAATCACATCACATTGTTGATGAAGGCTGTTCACTGGGACAAAAGATCAATCAGTCGACATTGTTTACCCTTTACATATTTATTAGCACACACCTTCACCCATTGGTCGATGGCTTTAGACGACTGTCATGATGAGTCAGACGTTCACAAGACTTCACGCTTCTAATACCTCAGCAGTTCCTGATAAGACGCACAATGTTTTTTAACATCCATCTCTGATCTCAAGCCATTCCCATCAGCACAGCACAGTAAAGAAAAAACAAAAAAAAAAAACACTGAGTTAGGGATTTATAACCAGAACTACTTCAGTCATCAAATTCACTCTGACGCCACAGCTGACATCTGATGGCTCCCTCTGCCCTCCCAGATGTCTGCCTGAAAGAGAATATGACTCTGGCTGATCGACTGTACAACATGCAGCTCGTACAGGACTTCTGCAAAGACAACCTGAACAGCTGCTGCCACTTCTCCCTGGAGGACATGCTCTACGCCTCCTCGGCCATCAAGGTACTGCCCGGCTCTGGCTGCATTTAACGTGGAAATGAAAAAAAAGTTATTTTAACAACAGCTTGAAAACTTAATATTAGAGATTTTTGACTTTCTTTAAGAAAAGAATTTGTAAAATGAATTTTTTAGAGACTATGTTCTGGGGTGATTTAAACCTTGTATTGTGATACTGACTCAGTCGAGCTTGGTTAAGGACTAAAAGTCGGTACAGCAGTGGAAAATATACCTATACAGTACATATTTTTTGAATGCGGACCACCGAAACCCTCACATGGAGCTTCTATTAACAAGAAAATCCTAATCTGGTCCAAAGTTGCGGTTGTTTTGTAAGTTACTTGGTGATGCCAGTCTAAGCTGGCACCAAAACACAGAGTTCAGTTAACGATTATTTCCCAACACACTGTTGATTCATTTATAAGTTCTTCATCAAAACGGATTAGAAACCCATATGGGTTTGTCCGGGTCCATCCGGAGAGGGTGAGCGAAACTAGAGCGCGAGCCAGAGTAGGCCAGTGTAGTGAATCATGCTGTGGAAAAACCATTCAATCCAAACTGCATCGACCACAGAGAGCTCCCCCTCAGCCGGCTCCGCTCAAATGTCTGCGTGTGTTTCTTCATTCTTTGCCCACAAACTCAGTTTCTTTGTCATTTAATTTCTTTTCCTTTCTTATTTGTTTACTTCCTGTCTGCCTTTTCTGCCCTTTTTCTCCATTTCTTCCCTTTTAAATTTCGTTTGTTTCTGTCTTCCTCTCTTTTGTGCTGTCTTCTAACTTTGAGGCAAAATGTTCCCGTCATACATCGTCTCTTTTCTCTGTTTGTCTCCCACACGGCGTCGTCTGTCTTGCTCGTAATAACTTGTCGTCTGTATCATCTCCAGTCCTCTCCTGTTATCTTGTCGGTGTCATTTTAGTTTACTGCCGCCGGTGTGAAATTAACCACTGTAATTTATGAGTATATAAATGTGTGATGCTGCTGGAGCGCGTTTGTCACTCATGCAGGCTGGATTCTATGATGCATTTCACGTTTATATTTGCCATTTATTTCCTTTCTCTATTATTTACAGTGGGGGAAATAAGTATTTGATCCCCTGCTGAATTTGTAAGTTTGCCCACTTCCATAGAAATGATCAGACTCTGGTTTTTATGGTTGTTTACTGGTTATGGGTATAGACAGAATATCAGTCGAAAATGCATAAAAAACACACAATCTAAAAGTTATAAATTGTTATGTATTTTATTAAGGGAAATAAGTATTTGATCCCCAAGCACAACACAAGTCAGTACTTTGTAGAGAAACCTTTGTTAGCAAGCACAGCGATGAGACGTTTCTTGTAGTTGGTCACCAGGTTTGCACACAGCGCAGGAGGGATTTTGGCCCATTCATCTTTACAGACAGTCTCTAAATCCTTCAAGTTTCTTGGGTGCCTCTTGGAAACTCGGAGCTTCAGCTCCCTCCACAGGTTTTCGATCGGGTTAAGGTCTGGAGACTGACTAGGCCACTCCATGACCTTAATATGCTTCTTCTTGAGCCACTCCTTTGTTGTCCTGGCAGTATGTTTTGGGTCATTGTCATGTTGGAAAACCCACCCACGAGGCATCTTCAGTGTTCTTGCTGAGGAAAGAAGGTTTTTGTCCAAGATGTTACAGTACATGGCTGCATTCATTGGCCCCATAATGCGGTGAAGTTGCCCAGTACCCTTTGCTGAAAAACAGCCCCAAAACATGATGTTTCCACCTCCATGCTTAACCGTGGGTATGGTGTTCTTTGGGTCATACTCACGTTTTTTCATCCTCCAAACACGGCGGGTCGAGTTAATGCCAAATAGCTCAACTTTGGTTTCGTCAGACCACAGCACTTTCTCCCAAGCCTTCTCTGAGTCATTTAGATGTTCACTGGCAAACTTAAGGCGGGCCTGTACATGTGCCTTCTTGAGCAGGGGGACCTTGCGGGCACTGCAAGAGTTCAATCCATAACGGTGCAGTGTGTTGCCAACTGTTTTCTTGGTGACGGAGGTCCCAACTGCTTCCAGATCATTAACAAGCTCCTGCCGTGTTGTTTTAGGCTGCTCCCTCACCTTTCTCATCATCATCCTCACTCCATGAGGCGAGATTTTGCGGGGAGCTCCAGACCGAGGACAGTTGATGGTCCTTTTATGGGTCTTCCACTTGCGAATAATGGCACCAATAGTTGTCACCTTCTCACCAAGCCTTTTGCTGATGGTTTTGTAACCTATACCAGCCTTGTGCAGGTCTACAATCTTGTCCCTGACATCTTTTGACAGCTCTTTGGTCTTGCCCATGGTGCTGTAGAAGTTGGAATGTAAGAAACTGATTCTTAGAGCAGGTGTGCTTTATATACATGACGAGTTAAGATCAGGAGTATTGGTAATTAGTTGACTGAGCACAGCTGTGTGCCACATGCGCGCCAGCCAATCTGTAGGAGCCTGAATTCTAAGTGAATTGTTGGGGATCAAATACTTATTTCCCTTAATAAAATACATAACAATTTATAACTTTTAGATTGTGTGTTTTTTATGCATTTTCGATTGATATTCTGTCTATACCCATAACCAGTAAACAACCATAAAAACCAGAGTCTGATCATTTCTATGGAAGTGGGCAAACTTACAAATTCAGCAGGGGATCAAATACTTATTTCCCCCACTGTACATCACCTGACGTCAACAACTGATCTGGTGAAATATCAGACGGAGAAGATTTTAAGTGGAAAGACTTTTTAAAGACAGACGGTCTTGAAACAGGAAGTGATAGCAGTTTCCCGGCATGTTCTTCTTGCTTTTTTTATTTAAACACACATTAATCAGGCATAACATTATTACCCACCCAGAAATGGTTTAAGAACAAAAAAACAACAACAAAAAAAACGCATATAATTCACTAGATCCCAAACTGATCAAGTATCTGTAGGATGATCCACAGAGGCACAAGACCTACACAATATTGGGAAGATGGTCATAATGTTATGCATGATCAATAAGGGATGACTCCTGGATGACTACTTCTCCTGTTTTTTTTGGTCAGTTTCCGCCTACACATCTGTGTTTTCATCGAAGCAACACAGTCCATTCATCAAATCGCCATCATGGCTACCGGAGTCCGCGTTCCCATAACATCCCGAAATAATCTCGGCCACTATATTTTCATATAAAAGGCGCGATGGCAACCGCAATCACAGTATTGTTCTGTTTGTCCGGTGGTTTGACGTTACCCTCCCTCCCTCCCCGCTGCGTGTTTGTTCTCGGTGTGTTTTGCCTCACAGCTGCGCAGGCAGTAAAAACTGTTGATGTGTCTGGATGAGTCTGGCTTTGCGTGACTGTCACCTCAGCGCGTCCTCCGTTTCAGGGCGGCTGTTACCAGCGTAGACGAATGCAGGTCACTGAGAGGACGGTCCGTCCAGGCCGCGTCTTACACCTGACGTGTGCTTTGTCCGGTGCAGCTGATGCCACATCTCCAGTCTGCTACGGAGAATATTCCTCACACAGTAAACACATCGTTCAGCACGAACGCTGTGACTTTTTGGATGCTGATAATCAGCCTAATTATGTGGGTCTGAATGCTGCTCATGCTCATTTTATTCCCATTCGCGTTAGTACTGATAGAATCATAATATATTTTAAAGAAGCGCATCGCATTTGAACGCGTTTTGCACCGAACGGCCGAAAATGTTTTCCATCTGACACCCCGAGCAGCTGAAAAGCACACGCACACACGACGTCAAAAAAATAATAACAGAGTCGTGTGAACCAGCCAGTGGCACTGTTTTGCTGACACCGACTTCCGGAGGGAAGAAACGGTCCCGGCGGAGCGGAGTTATTGCCTGAGAGAAGCGGCGGCGCGGCCAGAAGTGCACGCAAACCCAGTTAGAGCCTTCAATAACCTTGACCCAGATTCCAGTCGGTCGCCCCCTCTGCGTGGCTCTAAGTTGTCTCACTAATGGAGAACTTATTAAAAAAAGACTGAGATGGGAAGCGCGAGAGGTGAAGATGTGGAAGAAAATGGGAACAGGAGAGACACACGGGAGGAGGAGGAGGAGGAGGAGGAGGGAAAACAGTTTGAAACGATTAGAGGTGGAAGAGGCTGAAGGGGGGAAACGGCGGCAGAGGGACAGCATCTTTTGGGAAAGTGGTGACATGAGTAGACACATCCATCACACACAGACACACACCATGACTACACTGACACTTAGCAGCTGAAAGTCTTCCTGTGCTAATTCTTCATTCCGATGTGATTAGAGATGACGCCCATTCCTCAGTTTTCATTTAACCACAACTCCTTTTTATTATTATTATTATTTGCACATTTTGTGAATCAGCACGTTAATATTTGTTGATTAGATGCTCAATTTTTTATTTGTCATAATTATTCCCCATTGTCTCAGCTACAGATTTAAAGATATCAAGTTTGATGTTACAAGAGACGAGGAAAAGGTATTTTTGTTTTATTTTTTGCCATTAAAAAACAGTAATGAACCAGTAACAAAAACAGAGTTTAAGCGTTTAAAATAAGTAAATCCTATAATTAACACAAGCCTTGTCTGAGCATGGACGACACAGCGATGGAAAGACAAGACAAAATATGACCAATAAGTGTTAGGAGTTCACTTCAAATGTGAAATCTTGGCTTCTCGTGGTGGCTGTGGGCTGAGACAGTTTTAATAGATATTATTAGTCATGCAGAGAAATCACAAGCAGAAAATTGGAATTGCACATGAAGCCTCACGGTGTTGAGATTTAACAGCTGAGTTAGTGCCTTTGTGAAGACACGTACACCCCAGTTTTGTTTTGCTTTTTTTCTCTGCGGCTGAATATGTAGAGCGCTTCACTTGCATCTCTCTCTGACAGAATCCCTCCTCATCATCCTTCCGTAAGAGGCGACGCACTGCCCTTCAGTGCCCAGCCCCCTCAAAGCCATGCATTACATACATTACTCAGGCCTGTTCTTTCCTAATGGACACCGGGCCAGTAAATCACGTCGGCCCACTCCCACTCGCCGGCTTCGCATTTAATTAATTCCCTGCACATCTAAATGACCATCTGTGGATCAGAAAACGAGACAGAAAATTCTCCAGCTCTGGGCTTCTGCCAGCTTCTTCTTCTTTTACCAGCAGCCTCGTGGCAGACGCGCTGACGTTGCCCTGAGGAAGGCAATTAACACACTTACTATAATTCATAACCTGCCTTCTTCAACGCGACGCTCAATCCGTCGTTTGCGGGTAATTTGACAACAGAATGTCAGAGATGACGCATGGCTGCTTCACCGTGAGTTTTCATTGGCCAGAAAGTAGCACATAGGATTACAAATGGACTAATTACCTCTGAAATGATGGTCGTGACTATATTAAATGAAGACAGGGTACTCAGAGATAGTAGAATACATTCGGCTTGACCTGAGTAAAATTTAACTTTCTACATAACCAGCATGTTAGGCGTGTAAGGGTTATCTGAAGATGAAGTAGTGATTGTTCTTTCAGTATCAAGACACTGATCTTTTTTTAATTTTGTATTCTACCTTTAGCATGGGGTTTTTCATTGTGCGTCTGACAACATCCTGATAAACTTGGCAGGAAGTCAAAGAGCGGGTTTTCCAGATTGGAGTGAGTGAGTCTGTCTGGCTGCAGGGCGTAGATCTTTTAATCAACCCTCTGGCCTTGTGTTTGTTGAGATTAATTCCCTCTGAATGCTCAGTGTGTGGCCAGACCTTGTGTCTTGCTGACTTGGATAAGATCATTTAACCTCTTATGTGCCCTTTTTTCTATCACGGCTTTTAATCTCTCTATGTGTACAGTGCATTTGAATGTTTTCATTGTCGTGTGGGAGCGTGTGCATGTGTAGCGCGCATATAGGGCGGGGAGGGAGGGAGGGGGGGTATTTGTCCCTCTCCCTGCAGAGTGGATTAGCCCCCCCCCCACCCACCCGCCACACTCAACTCTGAGCTCTCCTCTAGTAATCACCAATCAGGTTTTCATCCTGAGAGTCACACACTCAAATCTCCAAACAGCCAGATCTGGCGGCGCCGCGGATCTGGCTGCGCACGAGGTGGTAAACCCCGTCAATGGTGAGCTAGGTGGGGCGTCGGTGGCGGTGGGATTAAGCGATAACGCGCGCACCTGGTCTGTCAGGAGTAGTCCAACAAACAGATGGGAACGGAGAGGAGGTAGTTGGGTCGCTGCCACCGATCCGGACAGCAGGACGGACGAGAGGAGATCTTTGTCTCGCTCTTGTTCTGTCTGTATTTTCTCTTCTTCTTTCTTCTTTTGTTCAACAACCGAGGGATGCTGCACGCAACCTAAAGGTAACCGGCGCTATTTGAATTAATTCTCTTCTCCGGAGCTATTTAAACCCGGAGTGAAACTGAGAGCAAACATGCCTCAAATATTAATTAGCAAGTGAGGAATTCAGTTTGCATGGGAAGTTGTTAATTCGTTTTTTCCTGCCTCATTTGAATCACTTTGACAGCCACGTGCTCCGCCGCTGCACACACCTTCTCAGAGTCTCAGCGCCCGAGCATGTGAGTTGCAGAGGGATCCAAAATAACTGTAAAATACTGCAGTAACACTCACACAGACTGGTGTCACTGGTGTTAATTGCCTCCGCCTCTCCTGGTGTGCCTTTGAGGTGCAGTTAAAGGGATTTAAGAGGCGCGTGTATGATTTGTGTGCTGGAATTCGCTTAGTACAGCAAAATAGTGCTGATGAGGGGAATCAGGTGTGTTTAGGGCTGAGCCATGCACCATTGTCTTTGTCTGGAGACACTGGACTAACGGAGGGTGGGGAGAGGGCGTGTTTCCTCAAGGTCGACCCTGCTTCCCCGCGCTGGTTTTGCATATGCATGCGTCCACGTGTGTGCTTTTGTGACTGGGTGCAGACCACCAGTAAGCTACTGGTATAACAGTTATTTTTTCTATTGTGATTTTATTCTTATTATTTGAGAAGTTTTACCTATTTTTATAGATCGAAGATAATGCCATTTAAAATCAGCTTAAAAAGTGTTTATTTCTCTTTTGAGTGCACTGAAATCTTGACTCATAAAAAATGCAGTTTGCAGACTGAATGAATTCCTTGCCGTGTAGACAAAGGGGGCAACAAAAGTCCGCCGTACCTTGCAGATAAGTGCCCATAACAGCATAGAGTACAAGCATTGTTATTTTTCACAGTTTCCCCCTTCCTTTTAAACAAATTGTGCATTTGGGAAAATGATCTCATGCTGAGATGGACCCGTTTGCAGTGCAGTGTCCTCCAGCAGTTTCTCCTCAGACGTGGCCGCGACCTGGCACAGTACTGTCAAAAATATCTCCAGTCAGATTCAGGTCGGCAGGTGGAGTGCATGCTGCTGACGGAGACCAGAAAAAAAGGAGCTGACCTCTATTTTAAAAATTAGGTTAATACCTTAATCGTCCCTCTCCACCAGTACAGGTAATATTCACAGTGTTATGTGAGCGGAAGATTATTTTATCCAGTGGGTGAAAAACCATGTGTGTTGAAGCTCAGATACCAAATAAAATGAATGACGCCTTCCCTTATTTAAGCGAGTGATTAATATAAATCCCTTTCAAATTAAATTATTCCACTGTAATTTAAGTCCTTGCGAAGAAAATTGTAAAGGAAATCGAAGCAGGCTTGGTGAATAATTTATTTACAGAGAGGAAAATAAAAGCATCCTCTAATTATTGTCAATCACCTCTGGTGGTCATTAAGGGACAATAGAGACGCCTGGTGGACAAATGAACGAAATGCAGTTGTAAAGTTACAACAGGACGCATTCAGCTTCTTCTACTCATGTGTCTCTTTATTTTTTTAGCATAGCTGCATGTTTTGTTTTGTTTTTGTTTTTTTAATGTGGTTTATTTGTTTTCCTTCTCAGAATAACTACTTGGTGTTCATGGCAGAGCTGTTTTGGTGGTTTGAGGTGGTCAAGCCGTCTTTCGTGAAACCAAGAATGCTGGACAACGAAGATACAGGCAAGTCCTAAATACAAACCTCACAATACAATTAATAGCAGCAACAAAAAACATTAGGGTCATTTGTAAGAAAATGGTGGTAAGTGCAAGAAGAAGTGGTGTTTAGGTAATGAACTTATGTATAATACTATCTTGCTATTTGCTTCATAATCTATTTGTTAGATTCATATTTTATATTAATATATTATGTTTATAATCTTTCTCATGTCATCTCAGAGCCCTCATCCTTGTTGAAGAATATACCAGCCATCCCAATCTCCAAGGCAACCAAGAGGAGTTTCATGGAAAGAAGCCCAAGTCCTGAAAGACCCAGGTACGATGGACTATTCAGTGTAAAACTCACAGCACTAATAAGCCAAAAGGCTTTAATGAATATGCACATTGTGATATATGACATATGTCCTTTCCTTTCTCTTTTTAGTTTACCCCTCCGACCCCAGCCACGAAACTCAGGTGATTACAATTTAGTCATTTACCAAAATTGTACAATTAGTTAGAAATATCAAAATGTATACATGTAGGTACAAAAATCTCCATTTTGATTTTTACTTTGCTTTCTTGCGTCAGGAGAGATCAAGAGGTCCACCTCAATGTCCTTTGTTGACGGAAACCTTGGCACATGGCCCAAAGAGAAACGGTTAGTCATACTGTTTTCTGTAAATGGACCACTTACTTAAAAATCCAATCCTTAAGTGTATCGTCACATCAAAGATGCAAGATGTAATTAGTTTTCTTGTTTCTCTATTAAGATCCGGGCCCTACGGAGTGTCGTTTGACATCCCGTTTGACAAAGAGGACTCGGCTCCTTCTGGTGTTTCCGCCGCACGTGGCATGGTGAGGTCCGTCAGCACTGACGATGGTTCCGGTTTCAAAGTTCACCACATGCCCCGGGGAATGAAGCGCAACCTGTCCTTCCAGCCGGTGAACGGTCAGAGCGTTGGAATCGAGGAGGAAGGTTGTCCGGACAGCCTGGCTGGTGTGGAGCCTGTCCGGCCACCGTGCTCCAATGGACACGGCAGAGTCATGGACTCAACTCCCTCCATGGAGGAAGCCCTGCAGATTATTCACAGCCCAAACAGGCCTCCGGTGGAGGGCATCAACAACGGCTTCTTTCTGCACAGCCCGGCCCAGGGGGCTGGCGTTGGTGGCTTAGACCCGGTGTTGGAGTTGGACACCACAGGTCCTCTGAGCACCGCAGACACCACGGAGGTCACAGACACTGGCATCCACATCCGAACAGAGGACATGCTGGATGAAGATTCCTCCCTGAAAGACTGCTCTGTGAACATGGACCTGGACATGGACACACCAAGCCCCTGCCCGAGCAGTCTGAGCAAATCCCCCTCGGCGGTGAAGATGACCAGCTTTGCCGAGCAGAAGTTGAAGAAGCACAATCCATCAGCGCCGGACTCGGGCAGGGGCAGCAGCAGCTCCCTGAAGACCACTCCTGAGGGCTCTGATTTTGGCCTTCCATTATCCGTCTCCTGGGCCCCGACCCCCGAGCACAGCCCCATCCATCAGCACACCCCGCCGCCCCCAACCGCTCAGGCATCGCCCACACCTGTCCAACTTCCACCCAACGACCCCGCTCAGGTCATGGCGACTGAGATGGTTCACCTGAGAATGAGGCTGGAGGAGAAGCGGAAAGCCATCGAAGCACAGAAGAAGAAAGTGGAGGCTGCTTTCACGAGGCACCGGCAGAAGATGGGCCACTCGGCGTTCCTCAATGTGGTAAAGAGAAAAGGCGACGGGGCTGCCAGCGGAGAGGATGGAGGGAAAACCGAGGCGGAGGGAAAGTCAGCGAGCACAAGTCCGACGTTTAAATTTGGGAGGAGCAAGGCAGACACGCCTGATGGGGCAGAGCAAAGCAGCACAGCCTCCTGTTGGCAAAAGTCACCCGGCGCAGGCGAGGAAGGTGGACAAAGCCACGCTCAGCTGACCGAACTGGATCTTACAGAGTATACCCGTTCCATCGACAAACTCAACCACTCTCTAGCCTTCCTCCAGACGGAGATGCAGCGATTGGCTCAGCAGCAGGAAGTGATCATGGCCATGAGGGAACAGCAGCATCAGCAGGCGTGGGTCATCCCTGCTCCGCACACAACCCCGTCGCCCCAAAAACACAGCCGCCCTGGAGCCGCTACTCGATCCTCGGGGCCGTCTTCTCCCGCCGACTCCCCCCGCTCCACCCACCGCTCTCCAACCAGCATCAAGCGCAAATCCGCCTCCTTCCACTCACGTAATCCTCGCACCCCTCGACCCAGCGAGCTCAAGCTGGCGCCCTACAACCGGGTCCTGACTGCCCCGCAATCTGTCGACAGCATCCCGAGGCTACGGAGATTTTCCCCTTGCCAGCCATTGGCAAGTACCTTCGTTTACATGGGGGAGAAACCGGCGGGAAACACTAGACCAGAGACAGTCGCCCCAGATGTAGATAAACACAAGGAGATGGATTCACTCCTTTCCCCTGAGAGGGAGTTGGCAACTGTATGCATAGTACACTCACCCCCTGGCTCCCCCGACCTGCAGAACAAAGGACAAAAAACTGAAGAAAATACAAAAGCCCAAACCCAGGAAACAGAATCTCAATCCCAGGTTACTGCTACGGGATTAGACGACCAGAGAGTTAAAAAGTCAGCTGTGGAACTCAAACCAACCATAGAGTCGTCATTCCCTGAGGTCCTGGCCCACCCTGTGGTAGAGACCTTCACGGTGACGCCGACAGAAATCCCTCCTCAGCCAGAATCCTCCGCTCAAGCCAAAGGCAGTTTGATTGAGGTTCCTCTGTCAGTCGTGAAGCCCCTGGAAGATCTGACACTTGAGGATGCTTTGGAGATGCAGCAGGAGAACGTGGAAGGGGACGACGAGCAGAAAATCTGCCGTGGCTTCTTCTTCAAGGTGGGATGCCGCTTCAAAGAAGTTATTTATATCGTATCGTATGGTTTTACTGGGGCAGCCATGGTCGTTTCCATGAGGAAACGTTCTTGAGATGATTAATAAATCAGTATAAGCAGCTTCTTCCTGGTTATAGTTTTAAGACTGTTGCTAGCTGCTGTCTGAGCTTGGATGTAGGTCAGAAAACTGGGGCTGATGTGAATAATTCAGACACAGCTGTGGAGATGCGGGGTTGGAGAAGGGTTGACTAGATTATGAGGGCGGATGCCACGAGACGAGCCATGAACGTTTTCACGCATAAAACTGTATTTAAATCAGGACTCAGCTGTGCAGCAGAAACTGTTGATTTCATGTTACTAAAGCATGATTTTAACCTCACAATGAAGTCTTGATTAGAGAATAACATTAGAGAATAATACTTTGCATAATAATGATGCACCTTTCTCGGTCCAGAAAAGTTCAAACAAGAGTTAACATTTCACATAAATATCTTAAAGTTTTAAATTATTATGATTGATTATGTGTTATATTAGAATAGATAGAACAAGATTGTAGGAGTAAAACACACAACAGGTGAAATTGTAATCAGATTCAAAATTTTCTGCTTGTGTTTCTTTCAGGATGATGAAAAGCCAGAGGAAAATATGGCACAGAAGAGGGCCGCCCTGCTAGAGAAAAGGATGAGAAGGGAGAAGGAGAGCCAGCAGAGGAAGATGCAGCTGGAAGCTGAGCTGGAGCAGAAGAAAGAGGAAGCTCGGTATGCAGTTTTATGTAAATGAAAATGTTTTAGGCAGATGTGGGGGAAAAAAATGCTGTATATGCTGCAAGTACTGTATATATTTGTTTCCTTTGCTTGTAGAGGTCCTTTGTCATTTTGCTATTTGGTTTATTATAGTTCTGTCCATGTCTTTTAGTGTATACTGTAGCTAGTTTCAGTTTCATAAATGATTAGTTGAAAATAAAACCCAACATACTTTAAGTCATTTCACAGCTGTCACAATGGCTCAAGTATTAAATGACTAAGCTTTAAATTGGATCCACCAGGAGTCGAAAACCTGTATAGATTTAATATGGAGTAGGATACATATGAGAAAAGGAGTCATCCACCCACTGTTGGACATAATGACATAAACAGATTGGACACCCGCACTACACCAAAATAGTGGTGCAGTTTAGTGTTAATTTTCTGTCAGTAAACAAACTGCTATACATGCAATATTCATACTGGTCACTTTAAATATCCTTGATTGCACTACTACCTCTCATCTCATCTTATTTTATTCTTAAATTCTATTTTTTATTTTAACTTGTTATTCTATTTTATATTTCCTATTCTATATTTATATTATTTATATATCTCAGGTCTGTACATTTATACCAAGAGCTGCTGAACAGAATTTCGTTGTGCCTTGCATAATGACAATAAAGATTCTTGATTCTTGATTCTTGATTAACTGACCTGTTAATGGTCAAATTTATTTAATGTTCTGTATGGTAGTGAACAGTTCTTATGACTCCCCTGTCTCTTTCATCCGTGTGCGTCTCTCCAGACTGAAAGCAGAAGAGGAGCGTGTCAGGAAGGAGGAGGACAAGGCCAGGAAGGAGTTCATCAAGCAGGAGTACCTCAGGAGGAAGCAGCTGAAGCTGATGGAGGACATGGACAGCGTCATTAAGCCTCGGCCAGCCAGCGGGGCCCGGCAGAGGCGGGGCCGACCCAAGTCTATCCATCGCGACAGCATGGACTCCCCCAAAACCCCCGTCAGAGCTGCCACAGGTAACCATGGAGACGACATCCGCTTAGAGAGGTCGAGCTCACCTCGTCTGTCATATCCGTGTCACAGCCAGCCGAGCGTTGTCATGTTCCTGATGTCTCCTTTAATAAGTCAGAAATAATACAAAAAAAAAACATGACATATTAAAGGAACAGTGCAATGCAGCTCTACTGTGTTTCACATGCATGTTTCATTAAGCAATTTTATAGTTTAAATATTTAGCCTTTTATTGATGTATTGGATAATATGTTCTTGTTAGTTTTGCATGTATGTTATGGATGTACGTGTTCATTTGTCATCACACCACGGAGTCTGCGTTGCTCTGCAACAGTGTGCCGCGAAACACCGTGGGCGGCCTGGTGACGTTCTTGTTCGTGGTGTAACCGTGTCGTGCTGTGCCCCACTTTGTTATCTCACATCCAGGTTCACGCCAACGTGTCTTTTCAGTCTCCAGCTTGTCCCTGGCGTCCCTCAACCTCGGAGACAGCGACAGCGTTCACTCTGACAAGAGAGCGCCAAGGTGAGATGTTTTCTCCGGCCTGTGAGTTCAGGGGAACGTGCAAAACATGTTATTCACATAATGTCGTATTTTTACACACAGCTTATTATTAAGCTATGCTAAGTAATGACATGAGCATGAAATCCATTCATTATATATATATTGTAAATAGAATGAATTCCACAGAATAGAAAGGGTTTTCTGCAGCCTTCTCTGAATTAACAGCAGGTGTGTTGCATTCACCAGCCCTTGTGTCTTTATCTACTAATATTACTTTGTCTAATGGTGATTCTTTTCTGATTGTTTTTTTGCTTTTTAAAGTTTTCCAAACTAACTTTCTCTCGGATCTAACACTTTTCCTGTCTTCTTCCAATCTTCCCTTTTTTACCACCTCTCACACTTGTCAGAAGCTCTAGTTTAGCCTCTGGCAGTCTCCTCCACTTTCTGAGCTCTCCTAAACTGAGAAGGAGAAGGTTGGTTTCTGCTTAAAACCTTAAGGCGCTTCACGCTGTCCTGAGCCCAATCCCGCACTGAAACCCTTTCCGCCCCTACAATGGGTTTTATTAGGGATTGAGTGAGCACTTGAAGCAAAATCTTCATATTTTCTCTCCCTTTTGTGTACAACCCTCGCAACTAACTTCAAAGCGGTGGCGGTCTAATGCTACGCTTTGTGCCTTATCATCACCCACACGGCGAGACCCTTTTTCCCCCACTCTCCACTCTGCTGTGCCTTCCTCACAAATGTGCACTTCTGCTGTTTTCTTTTCCATCCGATCAAACACCAAAGTGAAATTCCTTGTTTAGATCCACTGATCACAAACCGTACACGGCCTCCGTTAAAACGTCTGTCTTATCGAGTCATTACGGTCATTAAAACATTGGACTCACTAGATCTACTGGATGAGGAAGCAATGCTATAATGACTGTGATGAATGCGGGCAGTGTGCTTTCACCAAAGTGCACTATAAGCACATTTGAGCTAATGTTGGCTTTAGTTGCTCTTATCGCCTCGCTTATTGCATTTTAACACACATCTTACGCAGATTCACTAGTGGATATGTCAATTCCTTACGATTCATTTGGCATAACTCATATTGTCTTTTTACTAATTGAATTATTACTTTAGAGCAGGGGTCTTCAATGTTTTTCGCGCCAAGGACCCCAAACTAATGGAGAGATTAAGTAGGGACCCCCTACCAACTATATGTGTTCTATATTAAACTCGGCCTAGTGCTACTTATAAATATACATTATTATTATCATTTTGCATTAAATATAAGTACCTCTAGTGAAGAGCTATGTTTTAGATCACGCGCTTTCAGTCCTGCAGTAAAAAAAAAAAAAAAAAAAGCTCAAATAAACGTGCTGCACTGCAACCGTTCAACCTACTTTAACTGCACTCGCTGCCTGTGCTTGCAAGCTTTGCTGCTGCGCTACATAATGTTTCTACACTATAATGACCCGTGAAACACAAACCCTGCTTTTGACCAACAAACACCAGAATGCATAGTTTGCAGGTGAGTGTTCAGGACCAGTGCGCATGCAGAAAGGTGAACTGACTCAGTGTGTGTGTGTGTGTGCGTGTGTGTGTGTTGTAGGCCAGACTCTGCAGATGGCTTCCTGTCCCCGAGCCGCTCCAGCAGCAGGAACGGAGAGAAGGACTGGGAAAACGGATCCACCACCTCCTCGGTCACGTCCAATACAGAATACACTGGTAGGTCAACGGAGCACATGTCTTCTATACGTCTAAGTGTAAATACAGATGAACAAATATGCTGACAAATTGAGTTTAATATAGATTTTTCTTGTCTTTAGATTTTATTTAGATATTCCAAGATTGTAGGACAGTACTGTTTGTTTTTTGTTAGCCTTTGCAGCGTTTGTAATTTCTCTTCATTCAAGTCCCTTCATCAGACCAACTCATAATACAAGGAAGTGGTACCAGATTGGTTCATGATTCATCAAAAGAAAGAGTCAAAGACTCAAGGGAGGGAGTTAGGGAGGGAGGGGAGGGTCTTTTCTTTCACATGACTCGATTGGTTTCTATGGCAACAGCCTCATCCCGACATTCTCGACCATTCTCCTCGTCTTTCTTTCAGGGCCGAAGCTGTACAAGGAGCCCAGTGCCAAATCTAACAAGCACATCATCCAGAACGCCCTGGCCCACTGCTGCCTCGCAGGCAAGGTCAACGAGGGGCAAAAGAACAAGATCCTGGAGGTAACGGCATCATTCAAAGCACTCAAGAGCAGGAATAAGAAGAATAAATAAACAAAAGGGTGAATTTAACCTCTGTTTCCCTAATAAGTGATAAACCTTTCTCACTCAACCCTAACAGGAAATGGAGAAATCTCAGGCCAACAACTTCTTGGTTTTGTTCCGAGATGCCGGCTGCCAGTTTCGCTCCCTCTACACGTACTTCCCCGAGACCGAAGAGATCAACAAGCTGACGGGGATCGGGCCCAAGAGCATCACGCGCAAGATGATCGACGGCCTCTTCAAGTACAACTCGGACAAGAAGCAGTTCAGCCAGATACCAGCCAAAACCATGTCGGCCAGTGTGGACGCAGTGACCATCCACAGCCACCTCTGGCAAACCAAGAAGCCAGCCACCCCTAAAAAAGTAGTGCCTGCCCACTCCTAATGGAACTTGATACCACCCCCCCATACCCATTTCAATTTGCACTTCACTGTACATATCCATAAAGATTCAAACACCTGCAATGCCAGTTAGATGAATGCCAATTTTTCCGTTTGTTTTTCCTCTCATTGCATTCCCGTCCTCGTTTATCCGACATACTCTGGACTGGATGTGATAGGAACAACTGGAATGTACGACACTGTTGAAGAATGATGTACTGTAAATGTAATCCCGTTTGTTTTTCAGAGATCGTCAGATCACGAACGGCAACGAGTGTGTCTTGTTTCTCTTTTCTTCGTGCCAAACGTCAAAAAAAAAAAGAGACAGTATGAATGCTAGGAGATTTTACTCGGTACACTGAAGCACTGAATGTTTTTAATTAATGTACAGACTGACTTTCGTTTGTGTTATCTTGTTGGTGTGAGGCCTTATGTGCATTTTGTTTTAGCGTGAGAGTGTAATTAATGAGGTGATTGTAAAGCCACAGCTTTTTCTTTTCTTTTTTTTCTTCTTGTATTTGGAAGAACAACTTTTTTCTTCATCTCTGTGGGTAAACCGGTTTGTATATTAAGGTGCGTAAAACTCTTGAGGGCCAAAAAACTAATTGCATACAGCTAGTGTTAGCCACACAGTACATGTGTGATCAGCTCAACAAAGCCAAGCGGTTTCAGCTTTTCCAGAACCCTTTTGGAGGAAGAGATTTTAAAGAATGCAGGTTCTTACTCTTACAGCGCTGCTTCTAAGCCGATGGGTCAGGACTCCTGCAGAAGTGTGACATACCACGTGTCGGAAAAACAGATTTCTAATGTTTTCAGAAAAGAAGAAAGTGAAGCAAAGAGAGTTGAGACCTGGTTTGCAGGGCTTCAGCCACAAAGGTTGAGAACTAGTGTCGTAGATCACTTTGCTGTTCACAGCAGGTTTGTGACCAAATGAAACAGCTCAGTATTTTTTTTTTCTTATGAAATGCTGCCTACTGCACTCAGTAGCGTCTTTGTAGTGTTTTATGGTACATAAAATCAAGGAATCGGACTGAAATCTGAAAGACATAACAACACACATGAGGTATTTCTCTCGAACGAAATTGTTTTACTTTCTTGACAGTATTAAAATAAAGATTTACACTTAGACTACACATTTGATGGTCTGCTCTCATGAGGCGCTTTTGGTTCACTGAGCACCAAAATGTAGGAAGCATAGGTCATAGGATTAGATAAAAACCATTTGTTCTGTTATAAAAATAAAAAGTCACCGTAATTATTTTCCAATTAATTAAAATGGCCACATTATAAATGGTTGTGTCATCTGCAATATGTCTGTGCATCTGTTGCTCTTTCATCACTCAAATGGGTTTTGGCCTAAACAAGGCACTGAGTGAAGGGCGTACTAGTGGCATATTTGTCTGAAACGTGTCCCAGAGCGGCCAGTAGTAGATTTATTTTATTTGTTCTATTTTTTTGTCAGAATGGGATTCACATGATAATGCAAGGCAAAATAGGCCAAATGTTGCTGAATACGGGTAGGAACCCTCCACTGGGTTTCATTGGTGTCGGCTTCATGTTATTTTTGCCACCGAATGTCAGATCAACACCATTTGCAGATCTATACGGGATCCAACACAAGAAATCTGCCAACATGGTGCTTTGTTTTCAACAGGGGTGGGAATTTATGACCAAAAGAGAGCATGTACATGTTTTTTTGAAATTGTAAACTAGTGCAACAGAGGGATAGAAAGGTTTCTCTGATTTTTTTTTCTCTTTTTTTGAAAGGATCAATTCACAGGAAGCTATGTCCACCTGCTTTTGGCTGTTTAAGGCCAAAGTTAAAGATTATTTAAACTGTAATGATACTGTACAGTGTGTTCATGTGAGCTACTTATTCACTATGATATCTTTGTTTTGTTTGTTAGACGCTGTGCTGTCATTCAACATATTGCTGAACATGTAGGATTTTATTTTATTTTTTCTTTTGCATTTAATAAAATTAAGCATGGCCTCAGCATATATGTGGTCTTAACTGTAAAAAAAAATGTTTTTGAAAAAAGAGGATATAAAGAAGGGCATAATATAATATAAGATATAAAGAAGTTTATATACAGTACATGAATACTGTCCCTTGCATGGAGTGATACATGCTTGAAAGTATTAGTCTTATTTTTGCACTTTTTTACACTTCTTCTGACACTGGACACAGATATAATCTATTAACTTTTTTGGTTTACAACTGAAACTAATTGTATAAGTTTATATGGTACACTTGGTAAAATGAAAAGGGAAAGGAAAAAGGAAAAGTATATCAAACAACATCCATTCATGGGGATAATTCATTATTTTCCTAAATTAAGTATCAGTTGTTGCAGATTATGAATCCACTGTAATTCTATAAATAGGAATTTAATAAGGCAAAGTTTTCAAAGGCAACATGAGTTACTATCCCTGTTCCCTTTCAGCAAACAAAGGTTCATTACTCTTCAGTTGCTGCTTCCAAATTAAACTTGCCAGCTTGTGGTTACAACATCAGATGTCGGGTGCACAAAACGCTTCATGTTGAAGTAGTAACATCATATTTGCAGGTTTTGAAAACGATGTTAAGCATCCCAGCAGGCCTCTCTGGTGAGCCAGCCATCGTTATTGTCATTACAGACACCTGTGCTCATCCCACTTTGACAAATCAAAATGTGAGAAAAGCTTGGTTGGTCGAACAAACAAACTGCAAAGTGACATTAATATGAACTAAAAGTGGCCTTGTATTATTGCTAAATTGTTTAGCTCTGTCTTGCAGACTGGAACATGGAGCAAACGTCATTTTGACCAACTGAATTTAGTTTATTAACTTAAGAAATGTGCATTGTGAAATATTATCACCACATATTATTAGAAATTATAAAAGGCAAAATGTCAAGGTAAATGATGAGTACTACAACAAGATAAACTGGTATAAAAATAGCAAAATGTTAAGGTTAAAATGCCTTTTTGACATACGGTGAAATTAGGATAAGCACGATGAAAAATAATAATTTTTATTTCTTATATTTTGATATTATGGTATATTTTAGTTACGATTTCCAACTTTTTTAGATATTTAAAAAATAAATAAATAGGGAACACAGTAAATGAACCATTAGCTCGGCAATATGCTAACATACGTGCTAGCTTAATGTATCAAAGCCGCCACTAACTGATGTAAATGCCTAAAAAGGAAAACGTAAGCATTTTTTATTTGGTTGATTTATTAATAATTGCACATAAATGCAGTCACCGTATAACCACAAATGGCTACATTATATCCCGCCTACTTTATTTTTTATTTATTTCCTAAATTCTCCTCTTAAAGTTTAACCTCCCTGTCGTAGGTGTGACCTGTGTCAGGGGCGTCATTGCTACAGTTGACTGGTGGTTTGCGGCAGCGTCCGCATGGCAACCGCGAGCTGTATACAAGAGAAACAAGGCAGACGGGAGCTTTCTGGAAACGTTGATAGATTTGGGCATTAAAACGCCCGTTCTTGTCCCGTATTTTCTCATTTTTCTTCTTCTAAGTGGACGCTGTCACAGCTGGTGACTGCAGCCGGGGGTGGAGCGGCTTTAATGCGGCGTGTCGTTGTCGGTGCAGCCGGACAGGTGAGGAGTTGGCACGGATTCACGGTGGCGCGTTTAGCCCTGCGAGTGAGAATGAGAGGTAGCATTTTGTTTTGTCTTCTTCTGTCCCGCGTATTTTTTTTTTTTTTTTTTTTTTTTTTGTCCGGGGCTAAGTAGACAAGGTGTGTTTGGGCCGCAGACCTGCCGCCGTTACATCCAGGACCCAGAGCTGGATGTTGTATCTGTGCGCGCCGGGGGAACAGGGCGGTGTCGCCGGCTGCCCTGCAAACCTGCATGCATCATCGCTATCTCTCTCTCTCTCCCTCCTAGTGCATCATGAATAATGAAGACCCCCTTTATGTCTCGCTGTAGCTGCATGTGTGATGTTGCACCGATCAGCCATTTATAAGAACTGCATCCTGCACCGCCATGCAAAACTACACAGAAAAGTATTCCGAATAATCGGGGGGAGACGCATCAAATTCCCTTTATGTGATGTTACGTGCGCACTGCAAGTCTTTTGCGGTGCTAAACGGATGCCACGGCGTATTGTAATTCGGTGATGGTGGTCCCACAGAGTGCCTTAAACGTATCAGACATCCGCACGGGTCCTGTACTTAAACCACCTGCTCAGTGCTGTTATCGTAGAAGACACACCAGATGTCCCTGTAGGAATAGTACGGCAGTGGTGCTGCAGCGTGTAATGCAATTTGTCTACATCATTAACATTGATCTAAAACTGTTAGGTTGTTTGCACACCCAGCCTCTTCAATTAAGACTAATTTCTCTGTGCACAGCCACAGCTAGAATATTAAATGCTGTTTTATCTTGTACAAAAATGATTATTTCGTTGGTAAGTTCACAGCTTTTTTCTGACCAGCAAAACATGTGAAATACAGGAGCACATAGACTTAGGTTCATGTATATGTTAATAACGAGCTATGATTTCTACACTTGGAGTAATTAGTCTAATACTATTAACAAAGATTCATTCAAATTCTAAAACTCTAATTAATAATTTTGTAATCTTTTGACTCAAGCTTTTTGCGTTTAAGAACCGTGATCATTTTCTTATTTGGGAGCAGCTTTGTTATCAGCGTGCCTGTCTACAGCTCCCTCTCTCCGTTCTCCAGCCAGTGTAAGCTGCCAACCCAGGTCTGTAACCATGACAGCAGAGGAGACGATCAACATCAAGGAGGCAGAGGTGATCAAGGTGATCCTGGACTTCCTCAACTCCAGGAAGCTCCACATCAGCATGCTGGCCCTGGAGAAGGAGAGCGGCGTCATCAACGGACTCTACTCCGATGACATGCTCTTCCTCAGGTATGACGGCGGACTGGTGCGACGCGGAGGAGATGAAGACATTCGTAGATATTTGTTGGCTTTTTACACATCTCAGCTTCCACTGGTTTATGTTTACAAAAGTGTTTTCTTATCTTGACTGCACCATCTTATTTTTTATTGGTTGCTTTCAACAGGCAGCTCATTCTGGACGGACAGTGGGAGGAGGTGATGCAGTTCATTCAGCCCTTAGAAGGAATGGACAAGTTTGACAAGAAAAGGTGACAGAAATCATGTTACATATTGTTTTTATAGAGTCTTTATGGATGATACGTGTAATCTGCAGGATGTGTTTCAAAACAAGAGGAATTTGATTTGTTTTTCAGGCATTATTAAGAGAACACAAGTCCATCTTTGAAGTTGTTTTTTAAATATTACATGAAAAACTGCATTGATGCCTTTTCCCGTCACTAGTGTTTCAGGCTGGATTTGCTAGTAGAGTGTCAGACTGGTAGCCTCAGAAACTGAATTAGGTCAAGTCCCAGTACTGTAGTGGGGCTTAACTTGTCATATTACTGACATCCTCTGTCACCATCCAGAAATGGAGACCACTTAATCAAACCTAAATGAGCAATCGGTTGGAAAAAGAAATAAAATAAGATTTATGCTTCCAGGTTTCGTTACATCATTCTGAAGCAGAAGTTTCTGGAAGCTTTGTGTGTAAATAACGCCATGTCAGCTGCTGAAGACCCTCACAACGTATGTATATATATATTTAATTAACTAGTATTCTACCGGTAATTTGAAAATAATCCAACTAGACGAGTATATAGAAATCCAGATGTCAACTTTAATCATCAAAAAAAAAAACATTTAGTTAATCTGTAAAACAGACCTGCATTTAACCACTGCGGCAGACTCACCGGTTGTCTGACTGTCCACAGCTGGAGCTCACCATGCAAGAAGCAGTCAAGTGCCTCCACAGTCTGGAGGAGTTCTGCCCGACGAAGGAGGACTACAGCAAGCTGTGCCTCCTCCTCACCCTGCCGCGCCTCACCCACCACGCCGAGTTCAAGGACTGGAACCCGAGCACGGCGCGAGTCCACTGCTTCGAGGAGGCCTGCGCCATGGTGGCCGAGTTCATCCCCGCGGACAGGAAGCTGAGCGAGGCCGGCTTCAGGGCGAGCGGAAACCGCCTCTTCCAGCTGCTCATCAAAGGCATTCTTTACGAGTGCTGTGTCGAGTTCTGTCAGGTAATTTAGTAAAAATGAAAAGGTTTATCCGTAGTGGATGTCAAAAGGCTGAAATCTAATGCAGCCTCTCCAAGCCTGTTGACATACTCACAACTCTGTTGAAAGGCGTTTTGATGCGATGTAACATAATGCTGCTGGTACAAACCCGCTAATGTAATGTCAAGAGTCGATTTATTTGAATCATTGTACGGCTTTTTTAAACCATAGATTCTGATCGACTGTTTCTGTTTTTCAGAGTAAAGCGACAGGCGAGGAGATCACGGAGGGGGAGGTGTTGCTCGGCGTAGATTTGCTTTGCGGGAACGGCTGTGATGAGCTGGACTTGTCGCTGCTCTCCTGGCTGCAGAACCTCTCCCCAGGCGCCTTCTCATGCGCCTTCCAGCAGAAGACCCTCAACATCCACGTGGACCGACTGGTGAAGCCCAGCAAGGCCGGCCACGCCGACCTCCTCACGCCGCTGATCAACCGGCTGTCCCCCTGCCCCACCTCACCTTTCCGTCAGAGGCCCCATTCAGCCGACACGTACATGTCCAGGTCCCTCAACCCGGCTCTGGACGGGCTTTCGCACGGGCTGGCTGCGCAGGACAAGAGGGGAATGGAGGCCAACATGAAGTCTGCTCTCAGTCGGAGCTTGGTGGAGAATAATTTGCATCATCAGGATGATTCGCCTGAGAGGTAACATGGAGCAAACGGGAAAGACGTTACAGATTTGTGAAGTACACGTAAAGTCAGACCTTACCAGCGAAACAAATTCAAATTCACTAGAGAGTAACACATTCAGTTCTTATCTTGAAAAGAAAACATCTGTTTAATTATTTTTTCTTTCACAAACTGAATCTATTTGAATCTTAAATAGCACAAAACACACAAAAACAACATACAAATGGAAAATACGTAGCTTAGCAAAAGCTATTCCATTTCATGCTTGAATCAAATGTCATTGTCAGCTACACGCTTGCTGTTGTGATAAAAACATGACTGAATAATAATAATGTTTGATTCATAAACCCAAGAATGAAATTGCTTTTTGACTCATTTCGAGTGAATTATTTAAATCCTGACTGATCCTTAATCGCCAACAACGAACCACTTAGATTGTTAAACACTCGATGTGTTATTCAGATCTCCTCTGCTGTATGTCATTCTGTATGTTTTGGGATTTATTTAGATTTTTTCATCATGCCATAGTCACGCTCTTCATGGTGAGGTTTTACTGAAGAAAACAAAGTAGAATTTTAAACCATTTGTTTTGATTTTCTATTACAAATCTTTCTTATTCAGTGGTTTCTCTCCTCCATCTTCCACCCAAGTATTAAACCCAGTGGAAAATCTTCCTGTATGTTTAGCACCATTAATCCCATTAATCTTAACAGAGATGCGCAGTCTTGTTTGTCACCGGTGTGGCATTGATGCAGTACAATCTAAAGCTTTCATGTCATGATTCACGACTGAAAACCAGGACATCGAGCCTTACTTGGAACTCGGGGTGTAGACTTAAGATACGGTTGCGTTCTCGTATTTTATAGCTTTTACTGAGTTCTTTGTGGCTCATGTAGCTCTACTGTATTCGCCATGTTGTCCCTCTCTCAGTGTAGTGTCGTCTGTTTCTCTGCTGTGGCTTTCCACAAGTGACAAGTTAGGGCCCCCTTTGAGTGTGATGAAAACACAGGTGGTGATGATTTTTCAACAGCCCCACCTGGTGGAGGCAATTAGTATGCACACCTGGTATATAGTGAGCTTATTTTTATTTGAAGTTTTTCATCCTTTTCATCCTGTAGGTTGATATGTATCCTTTTAGCCACGATATAATTCATAGAATTATTATTAATAGATTTGTTTTTTTGTGTCATAAGACCTTATTGCTGTGGTTTGGAGTATATGTGAGATGTTTTTTTTGTTTGTGACGTATATTATACTTCATGCTTTGTATCAGTTTGAATTCAAAGAGACATCATTTTTAAATATTGTATATCTCCTTCACTGTAGGAAACACCCACAAGGTCTGGATGGACCCAACACCACACGCACCCCTCTGACCCCTGGAAAAGACGGCGGGCCACCCTGCAGCACAGAAACACGTGAGGTAGTGTGAACTGCAGACTAGAAGTATGTGCGGTGGTAACGTGTGCAGCTTAGACCTTAAACAGACCAGATTTATTATGTGGAGTATCATCAGATGTAATCTGTACATGTGATGGAGCGCAGTGCCGCGCCTTTGGTTGCTCAGGCTCAATTGACTTCATGACTTATGAAATCTTTTTAAAAAAAAGACAAAGCGTTGTCACTTGAGTCAAAGTCGAACATAAATTTCCCTGTCTTACGTCTGGAGCCATTACTCCAGATTTAAGAGATATGGAATTGATTCCCCTCTGAATCCCTGAACCGCCTGGTCTCAGTCCCTCTCATGCACCATAAATCCTGCCTGTATTTTTTCTCCCCCGCGCTTGTGCGTGGGGTACTTACGCCCTGCTGCCCTCTGTGCCGGTGTAAGGGTTTCAGATCATGGACACTAGAGGCACATAATTACGTTTCATTTTCATGTGCGGTCACACCCGAGAGATGGCCCTTCTGCTTCCATCATCCCTCATCCCAGGTCCCAGCTCGAGATTAGATTGTGTGTGTGTGTGTGTGTGTGTGTGTGTGTGTGCGTGCGTGTGTGTGTGTGTGTGTGTGAGAAAAGCAGCGAGAAGCATAAAGTGAAATATACAGTAAACTTGTTGGAGATCCTTGAAAACTTTTTTTATGTGATGGATGATGGAGGACGAGGCCTTGGGGGTTGAAGAGTTGTCATTACTGGCTCATTGAAAGAGGTTGTGTATTATAGTCCGGTGTGTGCGCATTTGCATGCGCGCGTGTGAAAAGCCAATGAGCGCCGCCGAGCTTTAAATCACAGAATGCTGAAAGGGAATGATAAATATCAAGAGTTTTCAAGTTATGAAAAGTTATCCTATAGAGGGTGTGTACGTGAAGTCTCCATGGTTACGGCCACTGAGTGGCAAAAATGGACAGTTGAGCGTGGAGATTAGCAGCATTAGTTTGAATCATAGGCTTTAACAGCGTCTAAATTGTAAAACTAAATAAATAAAAAATTGGGGAGGAGATGTCATGCGATTGACTGGTCCAACAGATATATTTTTACAGAGATCTTCTGTCAAAGGAAAGAGAAGTAAATGGATCGCTGCATTAAAAGAAACAGCTGGAATCCAGGCACCGAAACCTGGTGTGGTGGTTGACATTTAGTGTCAGGTAATATTAATTTTTGCTGTATTTTTTGATGAAGTCACACCTTAAGTTACTTCTTAAGTTACTGTATTTTGTGGAGGGCTGTCAGGTAAGTTTGTGGATGTTGTTGTATTGGCTTAGTTACAGCCGACAGTAAGTATTCAGTTCCAACCATAAATAACAATAAAACAATAAACGGAATATTTGTGATCACTCCTCATCATCCTTTAAACATCTGGGATGGACGCTACAGTATTGTATAGCTAACATTACTTCTCAGTAAAGCTCTTAGCGTTAGCATCTTTTATTTAGCTACATTTAACAAAACTGACATGACCTAAAATTAACTTAAACTAACTTAAACTCAAGCTAATCCACTTTTCCAAATCCACACTAGTTCGTATGGATCATTGTCGAGTCCAGTTGTCCTTAATTTGATCTGATAATCCACATTAATCCCAGTCTCGCTGTATTTACTGATACATTTCACCATGTTTTTGCCCCTCGGGGGGGCGTGGCCCCAGGTGACATCAATGCACAACCTCTATACTGGTAAAACTGGGCTCTGTACGTCTGTGTTTATGTGGCTCAGCTGGCTCACCACCTGTGTGTTTGCATCCAGCGTCGTGACTCCACAGAGCACATCCAGGAGTATTACAGGCAACGTCTGCGCGTGCAGCAACATCTGGAACAGAAGCAGCAGCAGAGGCAACTTTACCAGCAGATGCTGCTGGAAGGAGGAGTGAAGCCGCAGGACGGAGCGCAGAACAACCTCACTGAGGCGTTCCTCAGCAGGTGGGGGACGTCACGCTTAAAGATTTCCTATCAGGTGACATGTGAGTCACGGCGTCGGCGCTACAAGAGGTGTTCCCTTTTATCTAGATCCATTCAGAAGTTGGAGGAGATGAATGTGAGCATGGACCACAGGGGGGATGAAGCCTTGACGCACCTGGGCCAGCAGTGGAACGGACTGACGGGGAACACGGGCACCTCGAGCCCCAAGACGTCCACCGGCCGCCAAACCCCAGACAAAGGGCCGCCCAGGGACAAGCCGGGGGGTGTGATCAGCAGCACCCCGTTAAGCGCTGGGAACCATGGCTTACCTTCCCTCAGCGAGTCCCCAGTTCCTACTAGCCACAGGTAAGAGCCTGATGACTGGGAAGTAATTAGTTAGGTTTTTGATGAGCTTGTGCTAATCAATAGAAATAACATTCATTTTGATTCGATGATGATCAGAGAAAAGATGGAAGGTTATTTCAGTGTATCAGACTTTTAGACTGTAAAAGAAGACAAACAGATTTAATTTATCTTTATTATTATCAGCGCTGAAAGAATCAGAGCATCGGGTCCCACGGTCCAGGACGACTCCGGCTGCTCAGCAACACGTAGCGCCCATGAGGTAACTCGGAGTGGCCCAACACCTGCTACCGTCGTTTTTTCTCTTATCTGTAGTTTTATGTCGCTTGCTGATACATGTGATAAGAAGGATTGTTTTTTTCTGATCCTGTCCAGCCAGGGAAATCTAAAACCCAGTTTGTTAAAGTGAACCAACTCGAGGACACGCAGGCAGTGCGTGCTGTGGCCTTCCATCCCTCTGGAGCGCTCTACGCTGTCGGCTCCAATTCAAAAACCCTGAGGGTCTGCGCTTACCCCGAAACACTCAGCACTGGGTAAGAAGCATTCACCCGCTACCCGGGTTATATATGGAACTGTGTGATGACTTAAGGAGAAACAAGACACAGCAGGCTGTTTTTTCATTAACATGTCTTCTTACAAACTAGTCTGATTATATGATTATATAATATGTTTTGAAGGACTTGAGTAGATTTGGTTTTGGTATATAGTGGTTCCCAATAAAAATCTACATAATTTTGCAGTTTGAAACTTTAAAGGCTGTTTTCTCAAAATGAGTTTTTCCCGCGTACACTGAGCCAGAAATCTCCACTTCAGCAGCTCTCACACATACCAAACTTTCCAGATTTATTCCTAATTACATTCTGCAGATATTTACAGAGAGGATTACTCATATATCATTCAGAGTCTGTTTTATATAACATTTTACTCCTTAAAACATGGCAAAACTTTAATTTTTTTTTGGATTGTTGACAGTATTTTGTGATTTATGCAGTGATTAAAAAAGAATTCCCTCTTTAAATACGTGGAAATCTGATATGTTACAGAAATGAAACAAGAATTTTGAACCTCATTTGAGCCATTTTTCAGATTTCTGTTCTGGAAATGTATGCAAATTTGTACATTTTTATGTAGATAACTCTATATCTGCATATTTAAATATAAATTCACATTCAAATACAAATTATTGCATTTATGTAAATAATCAACTGGGGAAGAATTCACCCCACTGGGGATTTGTTCATCTCGTTAGCAATAATTGAGAAAGACGAAGCTCACTTTGCTACAGTAATATTTGCTGAATGATCTGACACACAACCAACTTAAAGAATAAAAGCAACATAATAATATGTTAGGGTCAGCTTGACCAAATTCCGAAGAGGTTTCAGTGAAGCAGTGAAATTGTCGTTACAAAAACAAGGGTTCAAACGTTTTAAGAGTTACTGGTAAAGTCCCTTTCTAAATCATGGATTTTAAAAGGCCTCCCACGCAGTTTTTCATCTGCCTCTTAAATCTGTTTGCTCCCTCAGTGGTTCTGGTGCAGTCAAGCAGCCGGCGGTGCGCTTCAGGCGGAACAAACATCACAAGGGCTCCATCTACTGCGTGGCCTGGAGCCACTGTGGACAACTGTTAGCCACCGGCTCCAACGATAAATACGTCAAAGTCTTGCCTTTCAATGCAGACAGCTGTAACGCCACAGGTATGGTTTGTATAGATTTTAGCTCTAGTACAGAAAACGTGGGGGCAGACTATCATGTCTCCTGTTACTGAGCAGCTTTTAAACCTCTTGTGTCTCGACCCTAAATCCACGACCACGGACTCAGGTCCAGACCTGGAGTTCAGCATGCATGATGGGACCATTCGGGACCTGGCCTTCATGGAAGGACCTGAAAGTGGAGGATCCATTTTGATCAGTGCCGGGGCCGGAGACTGTAACATCTACACTACGGACTGCCAGAGGGGACAGGGGCTTCACGCACTGAGTGGACACACGGGTACGTTGGCCTTTTAATGAAAAAAACCCTGTTACAATAGATATTTAAGCCAAGTTAAATGTTCTACACAGTTAAAATACAACCCAGTAAACCACAGAATCACAGATTTAAGACCATGTCATTTAAACAGGCCACATACTGACTCTGTACACGTGGGGAGGCTGGATGATCGCCTCGGGCTCACAGGATAAAACGGTCCGGTTCTGGGACCTGCGGGTGCCCAGCTGTGTTCGGGTGGTGGGAACAACTCTGCACGGCTCAGGTGAGTCACATCATGACTGGCTCTCACTGGAAGTGGACATTTATTCAGCTTCAAACCGCTCTGGTTCAGTAGCATCACAGTCAAAGATTTCTGGGCAAGTGACTGAACATATCAGCACATGAATGGAGAAGAAACAAAAGGAAAATATTAAGAAACACTTCAAATAAATCTTCTCAATCCTCTAAAACTGTTGATAATGTTTTTATTAAAATTTAGTTTAACACATTGGGGTTTGCATCAGTATTTTCAGATCAATATTTTTTATTGGCCTCAAAGTTGAGATTCATTTAATCACTGTTGTCACATTTAATCTCATTTTTGCCCTTTTAGTTTTATATCTCTCAGTGATTTCAGATCTTAACCCAAAACCGATCTCTCGTTCCTCGTTTCCTTCTTTCGTTTTGAGTTTAAAGAAAAGCCTGTTTCTCACACAGGAAGCGCAGTTGCTTCGGTGGCGGTGGATCCCAGCGGCCGCCTGCTGGCCACCGGCCAGGAGGACAGTACCTGCATGCTGTACGACATTAAAGGAGGACGCATAGTCCAGACGTACCGCCCCCACAGCAGTGACATCCGCTCTGTTCGCTTCTCACCTGGAGCCCATCACCTCCTCACCGGCTCCTACGACAACAGAATCATCATCAGCGACCTTCAAGGTAGCAACGCCCACAGAAAATTACTCTTATGTCAGGGGTCGTCAACATTAAGGACAAGCGCCCACAAACTAATGAGAGATTAAGTAGAGACCCCCTACCAACAATATTTAACTTGACATTCAATATTAAGCTAATTATACAGGTTCAAATTTCAAACATGCAACAGTAGGGTGGCTGTGCCACTGCCTTAAACATACATACCATTATCTTTAAACAGCTAAATGTTGTACAAAGTGAATGTTAGCTTCTCTTCTGCTGATATTGCAGCATGCGTCCAGATTTCACCGGGCGACTGAATAGGCTCTCAGCCACTTGCGGGGAACCTGAGAGAGTCTTGTGATTGGCTCAGCACTGATGGGGGCGGGGCCTACGTTGTACAGGGAGCTTAGATTGACGAGTCTCGGCTAGTGTGGCGCTGATGACTGAAGTGCTGAAAGACAGATAACCTCGATTTATCCTTTCACTAAAATGTGTTGGATTCATGTGCATTTTAACAGTAGTACCCCCCGCGGAACCCCTAGGGGTCGCGAACCCCCTGTTGAAGACCTATGCTCTATGTTGTATATGTAGCACAGTACACATACTGCACAGAGGGCATACATGAGATAAATCATTTGATCCAATTTTATAATCATAAAATCCACACCAATCATCAAACTAAATTAAAAATAAATTAAAACCACTGAGAAGTAACTTACTTACTTATCATGTACCACCTAGACCAGACCAGGTACCCCCACCCAGTAGCAATGATACTCTGTGAAGGTAGGAGCCCACATACGAAAATGCTTTAGGAACAACTAGAAAAAGAAAAAAAAAGGAAAAAAAGCACAAGATGTTGACCTGGCCTCCAAATTCACTAGAACCCAAACTGATCAAGTATCTGTGGGATGTATTGGAACAAGCCTGATCCACAGAAGCCCCCTCCCCCTTAACTCATAGCTTCATCTTGTTCCCAGACACCACAGGACACCCTCAGAACGTCCATTCTCTGATGAGCCACAATATTAGGAAGGTGGTCATAATGTTACGCCCGTTCGGCGTATTTTAAAAAGCTGAATCGATTCGATGTCCATTTTCTCCGCCCCCAGGAGACCTAACGAAGCCCCTCCCCCAGACAGTGGCAGGCGAGCACTGGGACAAGGTGATCCAGTGCAGGTGGCACCCACACGACCGGACCTTCCTCTCCTCGTCCGCAGATCGGACTGTCGTCCTCTGGGCTCCGGGCCCCTGAGAGTCGGTGTTCACCGACGGGAAGAGCAGCGAGGCGAAGATCGCAGCGTCCACAAACAGCCCAGCAGGGACCACTCACTGCTGCGAGTGGTTTGTGTATGTGTGTGTTGGTGTATATACATATCATGAGCATTTTTATGTGTTGCTCAGTTTAAAGTTAACCCTGTGTGTGTGTATACACAGTATGTATATTGTGTGACCGATGTACATTTGAGGCAGAAAGTCTAGTCACTTTAAAGATGTTTTATAGGGGTGTATGTTTGAATCGGACTGCATATGTCTTTGTGAGTGTGTACCTACACGTGTGTGCATTTAGATTTGCGTGCCATTAAAACTAGATTAAAAGGAAAATAACATTTTGCAGATGCAATGAAAAGGAAACAAAGGGACTCTTTTTTTGTTGTTCCAACTTGGATCCGTGTGAGGTTAAATACTTAAATATTAACAGATTTGTCTGTGTTCGCTTAATCTAACGTGTGGCTTTTGTAAATAGAGCGTAGAGGGAAAAAAATGGCTGATATGAAACGGCACAATGTAGTTCACTGCAAGCACACTTTCAAATTAATTTTAGTCAGACATGCTCACGCAGAAATTAAAGGTCAGTTCAACACGACCGTTCTTTGAAGCTCTGCTCCTTCTGTGGGAAGCAGCGACTGGACTGACCGGTAGAAGCCACGTTTTGTTATGCATATCATAATGTGCCTTTTTGTAGCAGCTGCAAAGATATTTCAAATTCTGGATTAATTTAAAGATTTATTTATTTACTTACAGCTTTATTTTGTCATAAATGTCGACATTTGTCCGTACCTGAGCATACTTTCTCATTGTTAGAATTTTAAGAGATTTTTTTCAATAGCTTTAAGTGAAGATTGAAAATGGAATTGAACACAGTTGGAATTAAAGAAGAAAGTAATTCGATAACACAACACTGGGTTCCAAATGTAAAGAGTGGCTCTAATTTTAGGTAATTTTTATTTATTTATTTTTTTAATTTTGCCACGGACACATTGATGTATGAGTTCGCATTCTTGATCTAGTTGATCCATTAATGTATGTATTTATAGTTTTAAAAAAAGGAGCACAGTAAAGCCAAAGCTTAGAGCTGCTGTTAGAAAGGATTTTAGAATCACATTTAAAATGATCCAAAGCTTCACGGTGAGGATGAGTTTAAATTGAATAAACTGAAACTAAACAGTGAATAATTTTTTTTAAACGTGAGATAAAATGTCAGTAGGTCAAAGGCAAGACGATGATAACGATGCACTTTAAAGGCAAAAACTTTCCTTTAACTTTTTACCTGTAGGGTGGAGAGAATTGATCTTTTTTTTTTTTTATGCACCATATTTTACCGTAGCTATGACTCACGTTCATCGTTACCGTCCACCTCTGTTGCTTTAAACAACAGTTTGTGCACAAACGTGGCACGAATGACGGATCTGCCAAAGGGTCAAATGGGTTCAGACTGTCAAACAACATGTGCTTTTGACTAAATAAAGACAATTTAGGGGACATTCTGAAACTAGCAGGTGGAATAAAGATGTTAAAACCTGAATCTTTTAGTTTATTCGTTTATTCCTTGCACCTTGTCATATATATTGTCACATCACTATTTGCACCAAGGCCTCGGTGCAAGATTAACACATGCATATGTCAAGGAATGATGCATGCATGCTCAAGTATGCTGAGCATGTAAAATAAGCTGAGGGATGAAAGGAAGTCACTGTGGCGTTACGAGGAGAAAGATCAAGTGTAAGAATGATGGAGGTAACTGCAGAGGGGGGAGCAAGCGAGGGTTGGAGGGGGTGTTAGCATCACTCACATGCTGCGCTCGATCATTCCCTCTTTTGTGCGGTGGACAATGACGGCCAGAGGTGCAGGGCTTAAAAAGGATACGCACTCTGGTGCCGCCGACAACCCTGGAGAGACACCAGCCACGCCAGAGGTATCAGGAAAAATGATGTGGAATTACACGGAAGATGAGTCCTCTGTACTGCCAGGAAGATCCTCTTTGAGAGCTCAGGAGGCAAATCTGGAAAGCTGCTTTTGGAGAGCGACGAGAAAGTTTTAAGGAAGTTTTAAGACTTGTGTTTGTCTTGCTCGTGGGTGACATCAGTGCTGCCGCGTTCAAACTGAGATCAAGCTGTTTGCTGCTTGACAAAAATTTGCAACTGTAGTGCAGCAATCGGTGCATACGCCTGCTTTGGATGTGCTTTTGGATGTGTTTTTAAAAATGTGAGGAGTTGAAATCTGCATGTGAAATATCTGGTTTGCTGGCTGGGTGACAGAGAGAGACAGCAGTTGCTGACGGTTCAGTTGCTCGGTGTTGGAAGATTAGTTTGTGGTGCGTTGGGGGGAGGAATTAGTGGTGGACAATGAGTCTGAACTGCCGGATAGGCAAGCTTATTGTCACACAGTAGTTTTTGGTCAAGTACTTTGCTGGCAAAGGCCAATGTGACAGCTTTTTTTTTGAGGAATGAGAAAGTTTCTGATTCAGACGTGAGTGTAATTGACTTTAAAACTGGTTGTGGATCTTTCACTAAAAACAGTCATTTTGAAAGTTGTTCTAGTAAAAGACGATGTGGTAAATCTATCCTGAAGCCTGCGTCTAAACCAGGGTCAGACAACGAAAGAAAGGCAGCTGGTTTGTGCTTAGGGTTAGGGTTAGGGGTTAGGGTTATGTTAGGGTTAGCTCATGAAGCTTTTAGGCCTTTAACAGATGTTTGACTGATTTAAACTTGTAACCAGATCTGGGCCATCATGACCATGACTTACAGTGTGATTACTCCAGATGGTGCTGTGTTGTAATGGTAAACGCGTCCTCTTGACACTCGAGTTTATTTTTAGTTCATCATTTGTATTCACAGATCCCAGGATCCCACGGAACTTCACGGAAGAGAAAATCTTAATATTGTACTTTTTCTGAACAGTCAGTAATATCTGATGATGGAAGGAGGCGTGGTGGTGCTGGTTTATCCAGGATCTATTATGTCTTGTCACAGGTGTCAAACATGCGGCCCGTGGGCCAAAAGCGGTCTGCCAGAGACTCTAATCTGTACCGTGACATAATTTTGCAGTTTTTCAATCAAAATACCTGCTGTCCCTAATTTGTCCACTGAGACCCAGGACTAGACAGCAAACAGTGATGTGCCCAATTTGCACTTATTTCCCTTAAGAAATATTAACACAAACAAAAAAAGGGTTTATTAAAAGTTTATTAAATTGTTAGCCTAATAGCATAATACCCTAAGTCATTGTTTGACTTACCGTTACAATATCGATAAAAAAATACAATGTGCTTGCTAAAAATTGTGTTTTTTCTTGTTGTCCGAAAATATGATTTAGGCTAACATGCTATTAGGCTAACGAAGTGTAAACACTTTCCTAATTTGTTTGTTTTTCATTACGTTACCTACAGGTTGTTATTTGGTTAATAGGTTATGCTACTTGTCCAGCCCGCTTGAGATCAGTTTGACACCACTGTGTCTTCTCCACTTCCCTCAACAGAAGCTGAGTGTTTAGGAGGACCGCGTTCTCCCTTCTCGCTTCTCCACCATGCTGTACACTTTCGCAGGAGGAGGCACGCTCTGTGGCCTGGCCGCCCTCGTGCTTCTCATCGTTTCCACGGCGACGGACTTCTGGATGCAGTACCGATACTCGGGTAGCTCCGCCAATCAGGGGCTTTGGAGGTTCTGCATCAACCACAAATGCCACGCCCACACCATAACCGTAGGTGAGGACAGCGGGCGTAGGCTTTGGGACGCAGGCTCACATCAGCTTAACGTCTTAAAATATTACAAATCTATGAAGTAGAGTATTTTAACCACTTTTAAGAGTGTCAGCTGCATACGTTACATGCACCGGAAAAACATTTAAGTTGTCCCCTGTCCTGCAAAGCCAAGCTGCGATTGGTTGGCACCAGTATTGTGGAAGGTGAAACCGGAACATTAAAATTGGAAACAAAGTCGGACACGCCCTTAAGTGCAAGATGAGTCACCAACCATTTAAAGTGGTTTGCCCAGAAATGGCATAAGATATATAAGATGTAATTCGCTATACTGCATACAAACACTTTAACGTCAAATTATTGGGAGCTTTAAAACTAATTCAAGTTAATGAAAGTTCACAGAACGTATTTTGATAAAACACACACAGAATAATGTTCTTGGAAAATATTCCCCCACTTAAGGATTAGAATGTGTGGGGAAAAAAAAGCAACTAGCTTAAAATCACACTCTTTTGTGCAGAGAATTGCTTGTGCGGCAAGTATTTTAGACAGCTTTGGGTTTTGTTTTTTTATCTGAAGTGCATGTGTGTATTCAGTATATGATTTTTTTTTTTTTTTTTTGTGTGTGTACAGCCTTCTGGGACGCCACTCGGGCCTTCATGCTCCTGGCTGTGTTGAGCTGTTTCGCTGGCGTGGTGCTCGGCCTGAGCGCCTTCACGAACGGCAGCAACAACAGGAGGGTCCGCACAGGCGGCATCGCCCTGGTCCTGTCAGGTAACCAAAGAATGAGAGGGTTTGAAAGTCTGCTTCTAAGGCTGCTGTTGTTTTAGGGTGATTTCCTGGTTTTGGGCCTTTATACAATACAAGTTAACTTATAGGCCACCAAGGGTTTAAGTTGAAGATCACAGATGAGGTGCCAGGACAATATGGTGCACTTAAATGTTACAGGCAGAGTGCAAGCCATAAAGTAACGACATAAATTTCTATTACAGATGTTTGTTTCATGTGTGGAATCACTTGACTAAAACACAGGATGCCTCTCTGGAAGCGTACAGCTGTTCTCGTGTTTTCATATTTTTCTCGGGGGATTGTTCTTTCTCTGTTCTCAGGCTTTCTTGCCCTCCTTGCCCTGGCAATTTACACCGGCGTGACGGTCACTTTCTTTGGCAAACGCTTCGTGGACTGGCGCTTTTCCTGGTCCTACATCATCGGCTGGGTGGCCATCATTTTGGCCTTCGTTGCAGGTTTTTACTGTATTCATCTGACCTTTTTAGGGGCCGCTGCATTCATGTTTACTGGGTCGAGTGCTTTTCAGGGACTGCTATTTGACTTTTGGTCTTTGAGAAACCATTCAGTGAACTCTTGGTTCTTTGGACACAGAGGCAAGAGAATAAAAACTTCTGGCGTCTGTGGTAGATAAAGCCTGGGAAAGTTCTCTTGCGTGCAGCGGAACCTTGAAATGATCTTAACACTTTATTTTATTCACTAGCATTTTATTCACTATCAAAACGCTTATCAGAGCAGGAGTTCCCTACATATAGCTTCGAACATAAATGCTTCTTTTTTTCCTTTCTTTTAGGCATGTTCCAGCTCTGTGCTTACCAGCGGACCACTGCAGAACCCGCTCCTTCAAACAACCCGGACAGCTGAACAACATGAGTGTACAGACCGTCAGACACATTTTGATGTCGCTGCTGCTTTGAGTAACTAGAATGGAATAAACAGAAATCACAGATTCCTCTGCGACTTTATTGCAATCTTGAAACCCTCTCAAAAGTCTATTTTTTTCTATTTTAATTATTTCATTTGTAGTTATACTACCATTTCAGGGATTTAAGCATTTCCTTGTTGGAAACATGTTATTACATTACTACTTTTAATTTAATCCATTGAACATATGAATTTTAAGTTAGTAAATAAATAAATAAATAAACAGAACACAACATTACTACAGTGGCAGTAACCGTAACGAGTGATGAAAAAGTAAAGTGTGACAAAAAGTTACAAGTAATGAAACAAAAAGTAACAGAGAAGTAACAAGTATTATAAAAGTAAAGTAACAAAAGTAAAAGTATAATTTAACTTAATTTAATAATTTCTTTAAAAAATATATTTTATCATATTACTACTTTTAATTTAACTAAATGAAAAAACATTAAGGCGTGTCATCAGATTTAAAAGCTGTCATTCCTCTGCAATATACACATCTTCTCCACTAGGTTGTGCTCTTGCGCCACATACAAAATAAATCAATAAACAGAACATTACTGAAAGTAGAAGGGTAACAAAAACATAATGAGTAACAAAAACACGAGTAATGGAAAGCAACAAAAAGTAACAAAGAAGTAACGAGTATTACAAATATAATGAAAAGTAAATGAAAGTAAAGTAACAAAAAGTGACGAATGATGTGAAAGTATAAGAACTCTGAAACCTCAAAAGTTTTTTTTCTATTTCAATACTTTTATTTCAAGTTCTTTCTTTTATTTTCTAGTTCAAAAAGCATTTGATGTGTTGCCTTAAATTAATCATTCCCTTCTTTTTACATTTTATCATATTACTACTTTTAATTTAATCCAATGAAAGAACATGTGCACTTTAAGGTGTGCGTGTCATTAGCATTAAAAGCTGTTCAGATTCCCCTGTAATATACACACTTTCTCCACTAGACTGTGGTCTTGTGCCACATGCAAAAGATAAATACATAAGTAAATGAATAAATAGAATACACCGTTGCTGCAGTAACTGAAAGTAAGAAAAGCAACAAAAACATAACGAGTAACGAAAACGTAACAAGTAACGATAAAAGTAACAAAAAGCAACAAGTAATGAAAACTAACAAAGAACTAATGAGTAACATGAAACATAAGCAACGAAAAGTAACTGAGTAAAGAAAAGCAACAAAAAGTGACGTCAAAGTAAGACAAACTCTCAAGTCTTTTTTTCTATTTTAGTGTTTTAATGTTGTGGCTGTTGCGGTTTATAGTTGAGCTCCAACGCTTTCTAGATGTTGTTATTCATAAGTTTGTTCTCATAACAGCTGAGCAAGACCAGTTCTTCAAGACACTAATGTCAGGTGGGTCTAAAGTATGTCTTGGCTGATCAGGTGCGGCGCATTAACAGCGAAAAGAGCAAACACACAGAACGTTATTTACTTCGAAACATCTGATTTTATTTTTGAACAATAGCAAAGCCATCTCACAGAGACTACTTTGAATTACACAGAATGCAAATAAATATATGTAGGACCATAGCAGAATTAGGGACATTAACAACCGATACAAAATTATTTACAACACTTTGAATAGTGCAAATCCACACAAATACTTCCCCCCCGACCCCCAACAAAATCCACTTTCTTCAGTTGAACCTATTTGAAGACAGTGGTCGTGTGTGTGTGTGTCGCCCCCTGGTGGAGGATTACAAGTAGTGACAGCATTGCATGTGGCTTGATGACAAAAAAACTGAACACTTTAAATGACTCTCCTGAAAAAAAGAGCTTCTTCCACAATGAGGGTGATGTTAAATCATCAAGACGTGGCACAGATATGTGTCGTTGGGGGAGTTCAAAGGAGGGGGGGGGATCAAGCATTCTGAAAAGCTGAGTAATGTATCAATAAGCAAAGTCAAGTGGACTCGAAAAATTGGTCATTCTCAAAGAGACAATGGAGAAATCACCAAAGATGTACAGAATGTGATGAGCACTCAACACTGAAATGACAAAGTAGGGAACCTAAAAACCACGTGGCAGGTACTGCCCACCACCCCTGAGTGAAATCTTGTTGTTGTTTTTTTTTTTATTAAAAAAAAAAATGAAAAGAAAAGAGGTCTTAGCACCATCGGATACCATACAACGCTTTGCCATTTCTTTTCAATCCAAACATGGTGTCTTGGATTGTGACAGGCACAACACATGTTTAAAGTGCGCTCGCTCACTTGAGCCCTTCCTTTCACTCACATCTTCTTTTTTTTTTTTCTTGCACAATTTCCCCACAAATATCAAGCTTCGCTTTAAAAAAAAAAAAAATAATATACACAAAGATAAATTACATTTTGCCATGCATAATAATGTCTTGCATATTGAAATTTGCTTTTGGGACCACTCGTTTTTGCCTGATCTTACAGAAAACGTGGCTCTAAATTCTCGTCTCCACGTGATAAGAGTGAGAATGCGTATACAGTATTCAGTCAGGTGTCGGTATTGCAGACACGTACATGAACGTTACAAATACATTATTGGTGCTACTTGAAACAAGCTAGAAATGTCACTCAGTCCTCAAGAGGCCTGTCAAAGACACAGAGGTTTAAAATCTAGTCTTGAAGATCAATCGTAGAAAAAGCCGTACACAAAAACACGTCTATGACTCTTAGAACCTCCTCCTGTCCTATTGTACTAATGTTTGTGCATTGATGACGCATTGGTCCAGTAGAGACTGGACGGAAAGTAACCTCTGAGCATTGATCATTAAACAAGTTTAAATCATGCCAAAGACGAGAAAGTAATACTGCAAACGTCGCTGATTGGAGAGAGAGAGAAAGGATAAGACCGTCAGGAAAAGTATCAGGCCTCTGTGGGCTGATCTGAATTTGAGACTTCAGACATCATCATTCCAACCCGCAACTGATCAGGAGGATAGGAACCATCTGAAGCGAAGTATGCGAAGGTTACTCAGTTTAAAGACAGTTTAAATATCCTGTTGATAGATGGAGGAATAAACAACAGGAAAAAAAAAAGTCACTGCCGTGCACTCATGCAAAAGACGTGCACCGTGTGCATCTTTGGCTATGCATAGCACTACGTCTCCAGTGGTGAGGTGCAATAATAAGCACGACATCAGGCTAATGCTGGCTGGTTATAGCCCTGCTCAGACCGCATGCTCAGCGAGAAGAGGACAACACAGGTCGACAGACGTGGAACAGTTCCTGCCTTGGCTAGCGTGGCACCGGGCCAAGTCGGAGCCATTTGGCTTTGGTTTGAACAACAAGACACGCTGCAACCAGGCAGCGCGCGTTTACAATTTGGCTTGGCTCTACATCTTATTGTTCGCTCCAGAGGAAGAAGTATAGCCCTTCAAGTCTACAAGTTGTCTCTTAAAATTGCACAGGTCGGCCCCTCTTCCTCTAGCGCAGCAGCACGGTGCCCGTGGTGGGGAGGCGGAGTCTGAGTACAGTTAAGTTCACCCGCTGGGTTCTTCTGGGAAGAGGCTGAAATAGTCTTCCAGTCATGAGTCAACCGATCTCTCCTTCAATCGTTCAGTGTTATGTGTCTTGGTGGTACCTGCAAAAAAAAAAAAAAAAGGGAGAGAGGTGACGGTTAATAGCAGATCAACAGCAAAACAATACTCAGGTACTCAGATACAGGTTGAGAAGGGCAAGACATATTAGAGGGCTCATGTCTCATTTCTTTGAAAGGGAATAAAACCTATTATGCAACTGAGTAAACGAGTCTGAAAGGAAAACCAAAGCAGTAGAACAATCACTTAACCATGTAATATGCAGCCACGCCTAATGAGAACACTGCAACAGCCGTACATGCAGTGCAACCCTCTCAACGTCTCTTCGAATTTGTAGCATGTGTCACGGTGACTGAACAAATAAACCACTACTTCCTGGTTCTACGAAGTAAAAAGCTGAGATGACGTCAGTTTGGAGTTAGTTTGTCAAAAGGTGGTAAGAACCATTGGTGAAGAAAGAAAGTCTTTTAGGGTCAAAAGAAGACTGGCTTTAAAATAAACTACTCGGCACACACGGACTAGAAACTGAAATGAAAAGGGGTCTTACCCGCTCTGTAAGGTGAACTCAGGCAGTGCACCGAGGGATGTCAGCTGCTCCTCCAGGGCCACGATACGTAAACCAATGTAGCCTGAAGAAAGCAGCAGCAGCACAACCCTGCAACATGTATAAAAAAAAGACAAGTCAAACTCACTGCCTTTTTAATAGTTAATAGCCTGAAATTTATGCAAGAGCTGAATTTAATTAGACAACGCTGTACTGCGTGGAAAGTCTAATAAGTTCCTACGAGTTAATCCGGTTTGCGTTTGCGGCCACCACAACAAGTTCCTCAACCTTAGACGGTAAAGGTGTTCGATTACAAGAAGGAGGTGGTACTTACAAAATCAAGTAAATGAAGAGTAGGGCGTTGAGGTTGCTGGCCTCTCTCTGAACCAGCAGCGACTTGGCTTTTTCAGTCACGTTCCAAACCCATGAGCCACCTGAGCGTGAAGAGGAAACGCAGGGTGAATATCGAAGGGTGACGTTCACTTTTTTGTTGCTGATGTTAACACTTAGTTGTTGTTGTTGGCAACATTGTGAATATTTTGTTGAAAACTGCACTGGTCATCAGCAAAAATGAAAAACTAATTTCACATCATGAAGAGCTTTATGTTTAACAATCAACAATTATTATATCATACAACTTAAGAGCCTCGAGTTATATTGTCTTCAGTCTGCTTCAGTGGACAGGAAGCGTTTTTTTTTTTTTGCATGTTAAAGCTAATAACTAATATTATATTGTAATTACCTGACACAGACAGGTCCTCTGAAGATGAGCTTTCAGTCTGCTGCATGTGCATTCTCCTCAAAGTAGAGGCCTTTCCACTAGTCACCGACTCTATAAAAGGAGAGAAACAAAAAAGGAACTCATGTTAGACTTCTTTTAGACCTTAACCTTTGAATTAAACGGAATATGTTGGTGTTAAATTCTCACCTCTCTGTGGTCTAAGCTGAGGCTCCTCCTGCAAAGACTGAGACTCTGCGCCATCGAACTGGTCGAAGCTGTCGTCCAGGCTGGACTGACTGGAGTTCTGTGGGTTAGATGCAAAGGTTGAGCATCAAAGCTTCCAACACGCATCATTTAAATGCGATTTTACGTGTTTGTTTTTCCTCTTACCACAAGTTTACTCTTATCAAAGCTGTTTTCTGCAGAGGAGAAGACGGGGCTGCTATTTGTGCTGCCATCCTGTAACAGAGAATATTTTGTTATTAGTACTCACAAAGTATAATTTGACACGTCAGCATGCTCTGAAATAGTTTATTTAGGTTATTAGAAATACACAAGAGGAAAGTGCTTCCATTTCCCATTTACAACAGCGCAGGTTAACTCATATCTTTCTTAAATTCCAGATTTCGTGGTGAGAAAATGTACAACGTTTCGCAATGATGAGTTGAAACAGCGGACATTCTTTTTTTGCTTAAACACTTTCCATAAAACCACAACCTAACTGTAACGCTAAATATAGCATCAGCACCTCCTGCAACTTGTGAATTTTTGAGTGCATCTGTGTTTGATGTGAGTCGCTCACCTCTAGTTGAGGACAGACTGAACGCAGCAGCTGATAACACGATTCTCTGTTTCGTAGCGACACGAAGAGGTACTGAAACAGAATAAAAACAAATGCAGCATTAATATTCAGCATCTGCCCTGCTGGCAAATCTTATCATAAAATACACGGATCGCTGATAAGATTAGGTGTAAAGCAGAGTTCACTGTCTTTGCCATTAAACAGATAGCGGCGTCCTCAGTCATTACTATACAGTGGTGCTAAAGGTGAATGACCCTGACCTTGTCTCCGTCGGAGGTGCGGATCGACAAGGCGTTGGGTACCAGCAAAGCCGTGTTCTGCTTCTTAACTATGTGGATGCTGGAAATTGGAATCACCACCTGAAAAAGACACAGAAAAGTTCAGGGTTGGAAAATCGGGCGAATCAAACACTGAGCCGAGAGGAAAGACGGGCTGGGCTGATCCGTACCTTAGTGTCCTTGAGCAAAACGGAGGAGTAGAAACAGGCATGGGTGTCGGTGACGTACAGTCGGCCGTGGTAGGGCACTTCCTTCAGCAGGGCGCAGATGTATGCTGGGAGAGGAGTGGAGCACGAACCTTTGTTAGTTTTACATGCTTCGTTTATTTGCAGCCACTCAGTTGCCTTCACTTTTGTTTTTACCTACCATGGATCAAGTCTTCATTCTCAGGAATGTCTGGAAACAACTTGTGGAATGTCTTGTTGTGCTTGATGAAGCTCTGCAAAGAAGGAGGAGATTCTTCCTTCACACAATGAAAAATTGCGTATTGTGACTGACTGGAAGGGAAACTAAATATAATCTAATTTCTCTAAAGTTAAGATGGACTTACACTTTGTGTGCCAGTGCCCTCAGTCCGCTCAAAGCCTTTACTGTCAGCGTCGAACGTCTGCGACCTACTGAGAGAAAGAATACAGCCGTAAGTTTCACACACACCAACACACGATGCATCACCTTTTCATTCAGCAAAGCTCTCGTTCACCTCAGAAAACAGACTAGCATATGCACGTCTTTAAAGTACAGGCCATCTCAGCAGTACAGAGTCAGTATCAGATGACAGCAATCGGATATTGACTAATTTCTATTCGTGGGAAGTCCTGCTTGAGCCGTACGGGGAAATCTACATTCTGCCCACATTCTGCATGTAGGTGGATAGCAAATATAGCTCCTTATCGCAACAAATATCCCAAATTTATCTCCAGCATCTGAATCATGTGAGAAAAAAAAAACAGTCAGTCGACAAAGACTGTGCAGTCATGTGTGCGTCATGACTGAACACCAGCAGGGAGCCGGGTCTTATGATGCCTTCTCAGACCAACTGCGTCTCCGCTACGTCTACTGTGTGACATTTCAACACAGGATATTTCTGTAAGAGGTTTAATACATCAATCGACAATTGGAATTGAAGTGATTGTTACAGGCTTATGTAAAGGAGTTACATTTACAGGAACATTTACAGGAACGTGGCTCATCGTGACAAACGCAGGACTTTTAGAAGCACTGTGATGGCGCTTACAACCGTCATGTAAAGATTTGTGTTCGGGGAGCAGTTCAGAGCATTTCCCCGTGAATCCTACCTGATGGCTACTTGTCTGGTGAGGGTTTTGTGCTGTTGCTGGATCTCAAGCTGGGCCGCCTCCAAGCTCAAGGTTTTTCTGGTGTCCGCCTTCTTGAAGCTGCCATTGCTTAAGCTGCTCCTGCTTTTCTTCACCTTGGCTGGCAGCCCACCACCACTGCTCTCTACTGGGTAGCTGCTGAACACAAAGGAAAGGAAAAAAAGCGCAGATTTAGTGACGTGCTAAACACTTTGAGAATCGCCGTCTATTCACATGCAAAGAGTATGTAGAACGTAAGCAATGAGTGATGGAAGGTCACGCATGACATGTCACAGCATGCTATTCAATGCAGAAAAAGTCAGAGCGTACACTTATAAGACCCATCATCTCTGTGACAATGTATATTGAAAAATAGATCTGCCGCAACCATTTCACGAGAAGCGAAACACTGAGCACAGATGATAAACACCACCCAGTATTTAGCTACTTTAACATTTTAAGCCACAGTTTTCATCAACCACATTTCTCAATAAATGAAAGTTTTTCTGTAATGCCTGGATTGATATTTGACAGACTACGGCCTTATCTTTACGACGTGTGGGAAACAGTCATTCCTTTCCAAATTAAAAGGGTTTTATGGATATATGTTGCGTCAGAGCACAGGATGCACAAGCTGCTTTACAAGCCAACAGGCCCATAGTCGCACGCTAAAACTAACAGGCCTTTTGCGATTATTCTGTTTCAGTGAAGTGTAAAGACAAAAAGGCCATGTAAAAGGAAAGTTATAGAATCCGGTACTGTCCACGGCATGACCAGGAACAAAAAGGGCTGCGAACCCATTGAAAGACAGCTGAGTCAGCTGAATGCCAACAACACAAATCTAAAATCCGTCAAACGTGTTAATGAAAAGACAAATATGAGATTTTGTTTGAGTGAGTCTTGACCTCAAAGAACAAATCAACCACAGCAACTTCGACAAACAAAACCAAAAACACAAACTCACCTGGTCGTTTTAATTCTCTTGGACGTCCGAAAACTCATATACCTACTAACAGTAGGCATTTCCTTTTGTTCCAAATAATAATTTAAAAAAACAACTCCAAAAATGTTCTCTATAGGCTTTAGTCACTGGCCTCACGCCATCCAAACAGTGAAGTCAAAAAAAAAAAAAAAAAAAAAAGACTCGACAAAACAATGTCCCAAGAAAATCTTAATAGTCCTCTTTCGGTTCGAAATGTGCTGTGTAGTCCTAGTTGTAGTCCTAGTTAAGTCAAGGTTCCTCACCACATCCTGCCAGAAAAAAAAGCTACTGCCGTGTTGCTGTTTGAATGTGCGACTAAGGAGGAAGCCACTTTTGTGTCGAGTGGTGTGACACTTCGTAGAGGGTGACGTCAAACTCAACCACTCCCACAGAGTCGAAGAGGCCAACCTATACAGACAATCCCACTCCCTCTTACCCAGGCTTACATGTGCAGAGTCAACGGAGCGCGATGCAGGCACTGACATGTTTAAGAAAGCAAGGTCCGTCCCACAAAATCTTGCGCCGACAAACACAATCTGAAATCCGAATGAGATTTCTTGTGGCAGGGCAAAGTAGGATCAGAGACATCTTATAAGCAAATGAAAGTAAAAGTCCTGTAAGTTACTAAGAATAAGGGAGAGGTAGCTGCTTTATTCTTCACATTTCCCCTCAGGCATGGAAACAAGACAGATGAGCAGCAACCTCAAATACCTTCCGTGTGCTCACTCAGCGGTTTAACATTTTATTAAAATTAGTCAAAGATTTTAAATAATGACAAACTCTAATCATCTCTAATAATCAAAAATATCTATTCGTACTTCATTGATTGAATTTTACTACATTAACTAATATCATTTTGTTAACAGGATTATTGGTGGAGGACAGTGTTGCTTTCTTTTACCCCGTCTCTCACCCCCGTCTCACAGCTGAGCCATTTCTTTTTAGCGTCGTTTGGGTAATTGGGGTAAGGGTGAAAGGAAACAAAGGAAAACATGCGAGGAGCCTCAGTTGGATAAGTACTCTGTAATTAGTCTGGAGTGACAATTAGATGGGGACTAGGTTTACAAACTTTTAAACGTGTTTCCTGCCTGTGTAATGGAATCTTTTTTTTAATCTTGTGAAGAGTCAAGAAAGATTATACAGCTTTTGAAAACTGAACTATTTACAATTGTTTTCAGTTGTGTCCCTGCTGCAGAAACTTACGCATACATTTACAATAAACTCTAAAAAACAGAAATTGGAAAAAAAAAAAACATCCAAAGAGGGGAAAATATGGTGCTTTGTTGGTTGTTGTACAGAGGTCACACCTGGTCTATTTCCTCTTGAAGGGTTAAACCTCCATGGCAATATGTGCACTTATTCAAATACTACCAACTGTTTGACTTTCCCAACGACTTCCTCTTGTTACGCTAGACTTACGGTAACCACTAACAAGATAAACTGGAAGCGGCCTCCTTTAAAATTTAAGAGGCTGCTTTACAGTTTCACATATCTAAAAATAAGTTCAGAATAATACATTTTAAATTCTTGGCAATTCTGTCTGTGAGACCCTTTCATTATTTAGGCGGCAGATCCTAGACTATAAAAATCCTCTGTAACCTTCACTGACTTTGTATCTAGACAACATATCCAGACAGTCTGGCATTCAGGCACTAATGTGTGCATTTACTAAAAGGAGGTTCCAGGTGCCACTGATATCATACAGACAGGTTTAAAATGTATCATTTCAAGAATATGGACATGAGACAGAATCTTAAAATCTAAAAATAATAACAATAATAATAATATCTGATCATAAAATGAAGTGCAAAGCTGATAAAGTGTGTCTAAAAAGGATGAATATGACTAAGCCTTGGCCTTGAACATTTTTATTGGCTCTTAGGCTATCAAGAAAAGGCAGGTGTGTGTCAGTGACTCGTGTAAAAAGTCATGTGATAGCAGCATGGAAAAACACGTATTATGAAATCACCTATGTCCTGCACAGCAGTTGTATTTCTGAATTAGGTAACGTTGCTCGTCATGGGCGTTTACTGGTCATGCAGAGTACTTGACCTCTGACCTACTTCTTTGTCAGAGTGCCGTCATACCAAATGACAAAAATCAATTTTGGACCCGATTTGAATGACCTGACAATCCTAAACAAGTACAGACACATGACACTGTGTTTTGTCATCTTGTGAGGTGGAGACAAATTGTACTCCGAGTTCAGAGTATAAGGGAAAAAAAAAAAAAAACAAGCACGTTTGAATTTTTTATCTGCACTTGTTCTTGTGTTATCTTAAGAAACAAGACAGATAACTTCATACCAGAATCACAACGGTCATCAATAAACCTCTGTGACCACTTCTCTTTTTAAAGAGAAGAGAAAAACGATTTAAAACATGAATGTACATACATTCGACCAAGTCAGTTCTGCCCGATCAACATGTTTGTTGGCCTTACCTTCCCAGATCCTTAAAGCGAGGAGAATCAGCCTCAGCCACCTGCTGGTTAAATAAGCTTTTCCTTCTTTCCATAACCACCAAACTTTTTCTCCCTCTTGATTTCCACGGTCCTTAAGAGAGTTTAACCATCGTCGTTCAAGACAGCTACAGAACACACTATGGTAGTACCCTTTGCGCTCGGATCCAAATTAAAGGGGAGTACGGGTCTTTTTTAGTGCAGAGCCGTAGAAAACAGCCAGACGCAGTCAGAGGCAGAAATCAAGAGCTGGACGGGGAATGAGAAAGAGCAGAGTGAAAAGAGCAGACTAAAAAAAAAGGAGTTAAGGAGTCGTTCAGTTACAAACTCCAAACGCCCTCCCAAGCTTTGTCCTTTCTAATAGTCTCTGGATGTGTTGTCATGGAAACAGCTAACTGTGGGAAGTAAAGGGTGGAAATGTGGGGGGTTGAGAGAAACATTGCCAAGTTATTCTCAAACCCAACAACAACTTTAAATGCCCTGCTCTCAAATACAACAGCGTGATGGCTTTAGAAGCACCCTGTACAATGCGCATGACAATAGTTAGCTCATAGCCTTTGTGGTGGATGTAAATGGGGACATTGGCTACAAGAATGTGTGGGCCTGGCTGGGGGACAAGCTCACGAGCTTGAAAGACACAATATAAAAGAAGTCAGTCAGTAATGTAGTGTACCGTAAATGCAGTAGATCCATGTTACACTCACATGTTAATCATACATCAGCTAGGAGCTTATTTCATAACCGATGACATCAACATCCAGGAAAGTGAAGGAGGGAGATAAAGTCACAAGGAAGCTCTTGGACAACGCATTTGGATATAAAACTTAAAAAGGCTATCCACTGATGTTAAACATTCAACAGGGAAACGTCTCAGTGTCTCCTCCTTTAAACTCCACTTTCTAACGCTCTGAACAGACAGCTCAACATTCCACAACAATCTTATTCAATCGACTCAGAGAAAACATAACGCTGACACAGACGACTGTAATTGTCAATAATATAATAAACCTCTTAATATATCTATTATGCAAGCAATAGGTATCCGATGAATTGCTTTATTTCATCTGAGAGAATTCGATTAACGCTGAATGCAATGTCAACAGAAGGAATGTTTGAGTTATAATGCTGCCAAGTGGACAAAAGGTGACGCTCATTCACACCAGTGCCAAAATCAACATGCATTGCGTGTGGACATAGTTTATAAGTTTCCAATATGGCATTCTACACTGCGCTCATCAGTCTGCATTTTATCTGCAGATAAGACCAATCCTTGCGAAGACGTGCAAGGCCACGTGTGTTCACCTTTGTTCTTGAAAAGCTCACATGTTTAAAATAAGTTTCAGATCATAAATTAGACAGCAAACTTAAAGTATAGCGTACCGCAATTTAGAATACAAAGAGTGCCTTTTAAATAATGACACCAGATATGGTTTGAGTTACGTCAGCCCAGACTTGTTATTTAATAGCCACACCTTGTAGGTACACAAAAAGCTGAGCTTTTTGTTATTAAACAGTGCAGGATTTGACTTTCTATACAATGACAATACTTCTTAAGTAATAAAAAAAACAGCATACTAAATATTTAATCTAAACAAAACAAGGCTTATCCAAATTTACTGAAATCAAGCTTTGACAGAGGTTAAGGCACTATTTTTCCCACACTTGTTTTTAGCATGTGACATTCTACAAACCAGAACAACTCCTCTGAATTAAGAGATATGATACTTTAATTTTCTGTCCCGATACGAGACGAATGATCTCAGGGGATATGCTGCGGACGTCAGCTGCTCTGCAGAGCTGGCACTCTTAAGACAAAATGGCTCCTGTTTAGAATTCTTTCCCACGACCAACACTGCTGCTTTACTAACACCAGCCCAGCATTCGCATGTGAGGCTTCTGAGACACATACATCTCAGATCAGCTGAGCTAAGCGCCATCTGTGTGAGAGCACCACCTTCAGGGCGGCCGAGGATAGTTTTTGTCACGTGACTTGCAGATTCTCCGTCGCCCAATCAAAATCGGCTTAATTCAAAGTAGAACAACATTATGCTGCAGCTGTGCTTCGAGTTGCCAAATGGGGTCGGTTGAAGTGTAGGAGTCAAATTGAAAAAAAAAACTAAGGGTGCACTCACACTAGGACCAGTTGTTCCGTGCCGTGCCGAAGCACGAATGCCCCCCCATCCTCCGCTGGCCTGCACTCACATTACACCGAATCAAGTGTGCCAAGGCACGGTCGCCTCAGACACATAGGTCATCACGTTGATATACGACACACGCAAGGCATCTTGTCCTCTTTTCCAACAAAATGTAATGAATGATTTCAAAATATAATAGAATAACACAATATCAGATACATGTATATCATAAAATCCTATTTACTATTCTGTAAGATACACGACTAGAAATAAATATTTTTATTGAACTGCTGAACATTTTTGAACATTGATCACCATGCTGAGAGGTACCACATCTTTTGCAAAGAACTGCACTACTGCCTGTGTGATTTCAAAGTGCTGTCTTGAATTACGCTTGTGGTACTGCTCCAGCTTTTAGTCGAGTCAGTAAAGGCAGAATGTCTCATTATGTTCCTCTCACAGCACCAGAGAAGAGAGCGTTGTGTTAACATGCTAAAAAGGAAAATAACAAAACACAACATCGTGTTTTTTTTAAAACAAAAATGATTCCAGACACTCAACTTGATGTTCCTCTAATGCCGTGCCAGTTTCACACTGTTCAGTCAGCCTGACACCATTTCGAACAAGTTAAAGAGATACAGTGCTTTCCATTCACGTGACCACCTGCGGTATGAAAATCACACATTATATCGCAATGTAACTATAAATTCAAATACTTGTTCAGCCCTACTATGAATCTAGTTTATACGTGACTATAAACAAATAAAATCGATATTCAGTCTGCACACAAGTGTGTGTGTGTGTGTGCGGTTGAGTTTTAGTAGGCCAGTCAGTAAAGGCAGGGAAGTGAGCCAGTGGTCATAGCAAAATAACAGTCTGTGGCAACCTGCCAGGGAGCAGTCTGCAGAAAAATACTGTGTGTGTGTCAGGTGGGACAGAGAATATATCTGTGTGCATGCGCTGCAGAATAAATGCACGTGTTTGAGTGGCAAGTCATGCGGCCCTGTGCACGCAACGTCTCCCTACACTTCCTGCTTGCGAACTGGCCACAGACACAGAGGGGGTCTTTCTTCAAGGCCACAGAGTACTCTTAGTGACTGCGCATGTGAGCAGGAGGTAGGATGTGATGGAGGGGTCTGGAAAATCCCACCTGACTTTAAAGTCATTAAAGGTAAAAGTAGGCCGCTCGACCGCGTTCCATGGGGACTTCATCTACAGCAGGATTTTTGTTGATCTAAGCTCCTCAGAACAGCAGATTTTTATAGATGAAGAGTCATTTTAAATATATTTCATGAGCCAAAGCCATATTCATCCCAAAAATAACCACACATTCACTTATAGTCCTGAAAACCCGTTACAATACAATACCATCTTAGAAAGAGTATCCATGAGTTAAGAAGGGAATAAGTGAAGAATATGTTTGTTGAACTCCTCCTGGCTGCTACTATAATTCTGATGTCCTTCTTGAGAATACAAATTAATATATTCACCATACATAAACCATCTATTTAAATGTATTCAAATAAATTCAGTTAACCGAGTCATTCAATCACACTGTGTACATTATATTTTCATCTTGATTGTGTCTTCGTTTTCTCCTGAGCCTGGAAAGTACAAAATATCCCTAGCATTTTTCATTTATTTTCATTTTATGAACAGCAGTTATACTCAGTAGTGGCAGAGAAATGAACTCATTGTACTGAAAAAGCTTACAATGACACAACAGTAGGTTTCTATAAAGTATACAGCTGTTCTTGACTATAGCATTACAACATTACAACTTGAGGTAGTTTTGGATTTATTTCTAAAAAGATTTAACAGATGTATACACCTTTCCAGTTGACACAGCGAACAACGTCTGTCTGATCAGCTGTTTCAGCCTCTAGAGAGAGAGGACATTCTGTCTATAAGACATGTTATCAAACGTGATCCTTCTGTTAACACCGTGCAGTACAATCTTTTGCTGACGGTTTCAGATAAGCCTCCGTGAAGCCCCGTGTGTCTAAACTTACACCGACCCATGGCAAGTGCTTTAGGAGGAATTCACCAGGACACTGAGAGAAGCAAAAGGTGTGACAGTTTAACACAAATATATCATTTCTCTTGGCTCTGTGACAAGGGCACTGGGGTGATCATTAGCATTAGCCTGACAGGGCCAGGCTGGTTAGACTGGAACCCTTCATTAAGAGATGAACAGTTCTGCAGATGTGGTTTCCACCCTCTAACTGGGGTTTTCGCTCTGTGCTGGCAGCACGTCGCATAATTTAGACCTACACGGTCTTCGCTGCCCACAGCTGCAACAGAGCTCTGTCCCGGGAGCATCTTCCTGGAGCCAAAGGGATGCTTGCAAAGCTGCCCCACCCAGCCTATTCTGAGCTACCGCTACAGCAGGTTCTTCCCTGTTAAAAGTCAATTCATATTTTTCCTCTATGCTTTGCAAATCTGTATGCACAGCAATAAGGAAACTTGAAGGTCGAGGAGATGACATGCCTTTGTCTGGTTGCAATTAAATACCATAAGGCTTAGCTCACTCGAGCCTGGAACTGTGACAACAAGTGTGTATGTGTTGTGGAAACAGATAAATCACCCCACATACCATACGACAGACACCATAACTATACTGATAGCCGGCCGGCCTCCTCTGACTGGCAGGGCTCTCGCGCTGTAGCAAATTGCTATCTATGGGTAAGAAAGTGAAAGGCAAAGCTCAGAGAACGATGAGTGCCAACACTGAGGCACTAGGAGCATTTATATAACACCATGTACCACCTGTGGTCCACTCATGGGCTCTAAAAATAGGCTTTCCTGTGAAAACGTAGACTTGCGTATCCCGTGTGCAAACGTGCGTTTCCCATGGGCAAAGAGGGAAACACAACATGCTATATGGTATATGCGAGTGAATGTGTTAGTGCTCAGACGCATTTCTGGCCTACTTTGAACGCAATAAGCATGACTCATCCATGATCTTGATTGGACACCAATCTAGATCACACAAGCATGACACTGAAGTCACGACTTTTAAGGAGTAGGCAAATGCCAGATTAAGAACCAACCAGATCTGGACTGGCTCTCCTTTATGTCACTCTTGTAATGCCTTTATTCCCACTGACCGGGACGGATTATTCACATGCAACTGCAACAAACAACATACACAAAACAAGAACTAATGTAGGTCAAATTACCGTTCAAAATTTAGAAAGGAAGCAAAAGTGAGAATTGAAAGCCCTTGTGGGCTACTGCAAAAGGCAGCACCACGCTTTACTTCCTCACCCGTTCATATAAATCTAAATCTAAATACAGCGTCATCGTTTTACTGGGGAAAAACATACATTAAGTTATTCTAGTCTGTCTTTAAACACATTTCATGGGGTGGATGCTTAGACAATGGCAAAGCTGATGTCATAATATGGGCCTTAAACTGAGCCACAGTATAGATTCTTCTGTGTTGTTGGTGCTTGTGTACACCAATATTGCCAAGATGCTCCCAACAAAACATCCACGGCTGTATACTGTACAGTGCTCTTAGCTTTTAATGCATTTAATCCAAATTAAATATCAGTGAATATACTGTTCAGTCTGGCTGTAATGTTATCTTAAGTTCATTTGAATATCAACACATCTTCACCCAGGCGGACGGCTAGCAGGCTAGCATCACGTAGACACTGAACGAAAGCGTACATATTTACTCATTTTTCCTCTTCTCCTAAAACACATTCCGTTGTACTCCGATATCTAGGACACAAATATAAGCTAAACCCGTCATATCTAGTCATAAAAAGGGTTGTCAGAAAAGAAACGCGTGTGGTTGGTGATGCTTCCCCGGCAAATAGCGGTGCAGCTAACGGCCACGTCTTTTCCGCTCACCTCTCTTTCATGAAATGCTTTATCTTGACGATGGCCTTCTCGTCGATCTTCCTCAGGAAGGTTTTCAACCTCTCTCGTTTGTTTTCAAGCATTCTTCCCTCTGCCGGTGGTGGTCGGTTCGCGTTGAAACGACTCTCCACGCCAAACTCCCCGGCCGGTTCCCGTAAGACTTCTTTTTTTCCCCTCACTTCATCCACCGCTGATTAAGATAATGAGCTTAAATCGGACCAAGTCGTATTGGCCAATCAGAGACGACGACGACGTTAGAACTAACGGTCATGTCAGACGGAGCATCCAATCAGAATGAGGAGTCGGCTAACAAAGTCCTCCCATTACCATATATGGCAAACCGGGCTCGCCCAGCCTCAGCCCATAAAAACGTGGGGCCTGTGTTATTATTCTGCTGGCTCGGTCCTTTTAATCCGTACTTATTTACATGTGTTATCTTAACTTTTCAATTATAACCAGCATGAAAGATGCTGTTTAAGTGTACTACACCATATTAAAATTAACATGAAAGAGACAATTAACATTGGGATAAACCTGGGTGGGGCAGCAGTTTTACATATTCATTCTCATCAGCAAGCAAAAATAAAGTATAATGGTACTGTATGAGGGCTTTACCATCATATTAATAATAGACACAGAAAATAGTACATGTTCAAATAAATTACTGCTATTGTTCTCATTTGTACATTGATTTTAAGCTACAGCTACACAGCTACAAATAACGTTACTTTGGAAAAAAAAAAAAAAAGGAACTGTGAAACCAGGGCTGGGTATTTTGATTTAATGAACTACAAACATTTTAGGAATGAGCTAGAAAACCATAAAGTCTGCTCAGCGGTTTGTAGCTGTTATTCTAATGCCTGGCATTTTAGCCCTACGTTGTGCATGCAGCTAATGAAGAGACCAAGTATCTCACCTCCCCCCTCAACAGTGACAACTGCAGCAACAAATGGCTGACCCACACCTACTGCACAGTCAGCAGACCACGGCTGTACAAAGTTTTCTGTTCAGGAAAAGATCACAGTACAACTGACTACTGTATGTGTTAAAAAAATGATTACGTCCCATTAGTTTGAGCCATGTAATAAAACCATTAATCTCAGTGACCTTGAGCAAGTGGCGCGGTATAAATTACAAGATTGTATTATCTAAACCTTGGCCTCTGTGTGAAAATTGCCACGAGACACCACCCATAAAAAGAGAAAATAAGTTGTACTGTTTCATTCGCAGTTGGGCATGAATAGCGAATGATGAAGTGGCTGATACTGAGAAATCTACTAACGACTGGAAACCACTTGATAGACAGACAGCACAGAGGCACTAATCATGGCAGCACAAGAACAGCACAACCCTAAGTACAAGAGCCGTAGAGGCCAAGATCTACCAGAGTAGATCAGGCCCAAGGTGCAGACTGTGCAAAGATGCCCCCAGGACAGTCCAGCACATAGTAGCAGGGTGTAAGATGCTAGCCGGATCAGCGTCAGCAGATCAGCACCAACATCAGAAAGAAGGAACACGAAAACGTTGAGAATAGTTGAAAGAGCAGCTGGAGCAGATGTGGAAGGTTCAGGCAAGCATGGCCCCATTTGGGGGCAGTGACCCACAAACAGGGAGAGTGGCTCCATCGGATCCTAGGAACAGCTAAGATACTGCGCAGAACTCTCAAACTCCAAATGTGTATAAATGTATATATACGCATATTAGAAACGTTTAAACTCCACAATGCGTGCCTGTCAATGTCAATAAATGTCAATGTCAATAAAGACTGTCTTTCCTTGTTCAGTGTTGATGTCACTGATACATCACATCGTGACAATGAATTACAGCCCAATTTTCTGTTGAATATTTAAAAGCACATTTTTAATATAGACCTTTAATATATTTCTAAAAAAAAAAAAAAAAGCAGTAGTTTGGAGAAATGCGAACCAAACGTAGCACATCTGAGCAGCTTATGTTTTGTCTCATAAGACAGCTCAGGCACAAGCCACGTCACCAGGAACAGAGGAGGCAGTGTCTTGCCACATGACACAGCAAACATGCCACCCTCAAACAATCTGGCCATCGCCAGCCAGCTCCAGGGCCTTCTCCTCTAACAGGAAACAAAGCGGAGACAGAAGAGGAAACATAGCTTTTAAAGGAAGTACGTGACGCAACTGAGGAATGTGAATGCTACGTGGGCAATAACAGGCTTTTCTGCTATAGACTCATCAATGTGAATTTAATTTGACACAGGGAGGAATCACCTAAGCTGCCAGGAATTACAAAAATACCCATGGGTTGTCAGTTGGTTTTGATGTAATTTGATTATTAGGAAATTAATTCATGAATGTGAACCACGATCAGTATCTTTCCCGCATGACCTTGAAGACCAGAGGAGCAGTATTAACAACATTTTTGTTGGAAAAAGACATCATCTATCTATCATCAGTGCAGATATTAATTCTGAATAACATAATACTTTATGACAGAGCAGTTGTGTTGATAACCAGAAGGAAGGATCTTCCAGCACTCGACTGATTCAGTTTAAGAGGAATGAAATGTCATTTTAGCTGTTTAGAGGTTTCTTATTCTAAAAACTTACCTGTACAGGAACTGTACAGTATACAGATAGATACTGATATAGATGTAGCCTACTGTAGATACATTTGCAATGAAAATAAAGGATACCGTGTTATATGTCAATAAAGGCCTTTAGTCCTCTGACACCACACATTTATTCTATGTCCTGAAGACTGAAATGTTCCTCCTTGATTTTGTCAATATTTGTAAATGACATCACAAGTAAAAGGGAAATATTTGAAATATGCTACTGCAAACACCTGACATTTGTCTCTCTCTCTCTCTCTCTCTCTCTCTCTTTTTTTTTTTTGTACTTTTTCAGGAGGATCAGATTGCCTGGATGCATTTGTGAATCTTGATTGAAACCATACTGTCAGTGCTGGTGTTTTTACGAGCCAGTGAACGATGAAAAAACTACACACCAAGAGCTCAACGGGAGTATCAGCCTCTAAACCAGAGCCAGTTTGTTTCCTAACAGACATATTTCATATATGACATATAAGTATGTTACTGCATAAGGCAACAGTATGAGTCAGGCTTCTCTTTGCTTAGAGGACCGCCCCTTATCTGTTGAAGAGGAAATTGTTTTGCCAGAGATACTGTTATTATCTGTGGCTGTAGTGAAAACTCTAACCTTGAAAGGCTAACAACACCTTGGCCTAGAAAAAAAGGGCCATGACGCACAGACAGCTGCAAGCACGCACGTTACATCACAGGTGTATAGAAATGCTTATGAAGCAGGATAATAAAGGGCATCGCAGGCAGGGGCAATATTTACAACACAATGATTCATATGAAGACTTAGTAGTATAGTATAGTTTGGATTTAATATCATTCTAACACACTACATACATCGATCAGGTACAACATTATTCCTAATAATTATTCCTTGCCCCTTTTCTAGTTTGTTTGTTTTAAAAAAATAAATAAATAAATAGTTCCTATTATGATTGTGTCTCAGTCCTGCTGTTGCATCCATCACCTTTGGCTCCAACAGACTCTTTGATCGGTGGAAGTGTTTGTGTCCTCCAGCTAAGAAGTCTCTGGGCCGGGCTTTAGTCAAATTCCTGTCTTCCTCTCATCCAGTATAGCTAGAAAGGGCTCTTGTCGTGACATTTTTGCTTTTGTCATGAGTCTTTTTGCAGTCTTCTCTGCTGATTCCGCGTTGCCATTGCTTTCCAGGTAGCCAAGTTTTCGAATTCCCATTTTTAGGCTCAAAATCTGGAACTCCCTGGATGAATATTGGGGACTGTTGTCCGATACGACTGTATTGGTAATGCCTTGTCTGGCAAAGTGGGCTTTGATTACTGATTACTGTGCTTGACTTGGTATCTGATAGATAGTCAATTTCTCAGAAGTTCAAAAAGTAGTCCGCTGTTATTAAATCTTGGAATGTGTTATTGATATTTCCACGGCATCTTTCTTTTGGCATCTGTAGTTTTGTCTCTTCTCACGTCCCTGTGCCAATCACACTCTTCCACCACCTGAAACTCGAGCCTGTGTAGTTTCTTGTTTCCAGGGTTTCTCACTTTAACTTTACACATGGCTCAAATGGCCACGTGATCATGCAATGCATTGTGGGCCGCCAGCGCCATTTTTGCGGTCAAAGATCGTTTGTTTACCTTGGTACTCCATTCACAAACCTGCCACTTTAAGGAGCACCGTTAACTTTAACGGAGCAGCAGACTGAACTGCTCCTTTGGTCGTGTTTGTGCAAGGGCAGAATGTCTCGGTATATTCATCTCACGGTAACACCAACAGCAGTGTCTTTTTACTGAGAAGAAAGCGTTATCTGAATCGGTTGGAGTCTAACACCGTTAAAAAGTGAAATATCGTTGAACGCAGCTGTTTGTTGTCTGAGCCAAAGAGAAGAGCAGTTCTTTCAGACTCATTTCACCATTTTATATCGATAACATTAATGTTAACATGCTAAAAGGACAACGACAAAATACAAAGTCAGTATTGTGGAATATAAACAGACTTTCCAATTGCCTCCTTAGCCCACAATGCATTGCAGCACACCGCCCTTTTGAGCCCTATTTGGATTTATTGTACATTTACTAGCACTTTATCTGTGTGATCTTCACATTTGGGTCCAGCAGATGTACTGAAATGACATTACCTCACAATCTGTTTGGAACTTTACTAGGTTATTGTCAACCATCATGCCAGCATACAGTTGTTGTTTCTTATATCTGATACACACTATCTGTATTACCATGTTGACTGTCATTTTGTCTTCACATGGATCACATTGCCATGTTGTGTACTTTCTTCTGTCTTTTCTTTGTACTCCATTTTACTCCTGCAAGCCAAAGTGGTTTTCCTTTCCACACTTTTTTTCACAAATTTTTTTCCCGAAAGGTGAACATCTTGATTTCCGTCTTTCATGCCTTTTCCCACAAAATATGCTTTGCATATTCCCTTTTCTGTCTTCGCTGCATGTTTAATAAGGCGCACTTCCCTCATCACTTGTCTTTCAATAGTCCTGTTATGTTCTCAGGAAATTAGCCCCAGGCTCTGCAAACTTGCACACATTTATTCAAAGTCAGGTTATCCTTCCTGATCAGTCTTTCCCTCCAGGTGGAACTGTATGTGCTGCACACAATACTGTCTCTGATCAGGGAATATTTCAGTTCACCAAAGTTACAGGTACTTGCTAACATCCCTGGACACAGATTTCTGGCAAAAATCCACATTCACTTTTGCAGTGCAATGTTCATCAAACTTCGTCCGTCATTAGCTTGACAGTCCGTCTTGCTGTGGACTCATTGCTCATCAGTGTGTTGCATATCTCCTTCTTCTCCAATGATATAATACAACAGTTTTATCCTCGCTGGTTTGTCAGTGTCAGGCATTGCCAACTCTGTGTAGAGAATGAATTCCTCTTTCCATGTTTTCCAGGACTTTCCAGGAATGTTATTTGATCTGTCCATATATTTCCGGGTAGAATCCTGTTAGCGATCTGTTATCTCCATGCTGACTTGCTCTTCCTTCACATAACAACTTGATTCACACTCTAAACTCTGCTTTAGTCCTTCATGTTTCAGTTCGTTCTGTCTCCTCACTCCTGACGGACGAGCATTACCCTTGCTCAAAGGGTATCTTTATTTAACAGTAGGGTGTGAAATAAACATACAGCTGCATAGCTGTAGCAGTCAACTCTCAGTTCTGGTCTGTCACTCTAAGACATCTGTGCACCAGATGCACAATGACTAGAATTACCATTGTTGCATTTTTGAAACAGTCCTAACTCATCAGAGAATGGACATGGGCCTTCTGGGGGTGTCCTGTTGTGTCTGCCCACAAGACACCAGATTGTTACACACAATTTGTTTGATACTAAAATTATAAGTGGGGGTCTTTGGGTCCTATGGATTGAAGTGAGGGGCCTCTGTGGATCAGGTTTGTTCCAGTGCATCCCACAGATAGTTGATCATTTTAGGATCTAGTGAATTTGGAGGCCAGGTCAGCACCTTGTGCTGTTATTCACATTTTCTTTAAATTGTTCCTAAACCATTTTTATGTGTCCGTCTGTGTCAGGCTGCATCCTGCTGGGGATGGCTGCTGCCATCAAGGAGCGTCATTGCTAAAGGGTGGCAATGCCTGGTCTGGTCTAGGTGGGTGGTGGATGTCTAAGTAACATCCGCACGTATGCCATATCCAAATGTTCCCCAGCAGAACATTGAATTGTCACAAGATGGTCATTTACTTAATCTGTGAATGGTTTTAATGTTGTAGCTGATCAGTGTATATATCAGAATCAGAAAAAAACTTTATTTATCCCCGAAGGCCAATTAGGATCATGTGTATATATTTTATTTTTCAGTATGTCACATACATGACGTTTATGTTATCTTTCTTGCAGTCTCAGCAGCATCCTCTGCGGGCGTTTTTTACGCATTCATCAATAGGTCCCTTATCGTTTCCAGCTGTTTGTGATCTGACTGTGCATTGACACGTCTACCGTATGTACACTGATAGAACCTTCATTGCAAACACAATGGCCAGGCATTCCTTCTTAATTTGGGCATAACCCTTCAATCGTCCTGCTTCCATATGCCACAGATTTGGCATTTTGTGTCAGTGCCACTCCAAGTTGACCAACTTTTTCTGCACATCAGTCCATTCCCATAGATTATCCTTATGCGTCAGGTGTCTCAGGATCTCACAGTCATCTGAAAGGTAATCATAAAACTTTGGCAGGTAATTTACCATCCCCACCAATCTGTACTTCCTGTTTTCAGAGTGTGAACTTTTCTGCGTTCAGTTTGGTATTCCTTTCTCTGCACCTCTACAGGAACAGTCTCAGTCATGATCTTCTCCAGTGTTCTTCTGTTGGAAGAGTTCTGGAGCAGGACTGATCCCCATTGGCATCCTCAGCCAATGGAATCTCCCGAAAATGTAGTGAAGTTGACCCATCAGCCAGTTTCACATGCCAAAATCCATACTTTACACCACAGAGAGTGAACACATTTGCTAATGTCAGATCTGATATGATGTCGTCTATAGTTGGCAGTGGGAAGTGACTTTGTTTCAGTGTTCTGTTAAGTGGTCTGTGGTCTATGCAGATTTTCGGCCTGCCACTAGGCTTCTGGACAGATACCATACTGCTAATCCAATCAGCTGTGTTCAGCAGGTGCAATAATTTGGCACCTCTCTCCACCAGGCTTAACAGTTCCTCTTTCAGTGGTTTTATCATCGCCACTGGTACACTTTGGACGTTTTACTGCTTCCACTGCTGTGTCACTTTCAATTTTATATTCTCTAATTGCATAAATGTACCTTAATGAGTTTCATTGCTTCACTCGCTTTTGTTCCCAGTAGTGGACTGCTGCACTTCTCATCCACCACCTGAAACTCCAGCATATACGGTGTCTGTATTCTAGGGGTTCTCACTTTAACTTTACCTTTCCCCAGTGAGCACAATTTGGATTTATTGTACATTACTAGTACTTAATCTGTGTGCTCCATCTTCACATTTGAGTCTAGCAGATGTACTAGAATGACATTACATGTTTCCCAACAATCTATTTTGGAGCTTTTCTTCTCCGTACAGTTGTTTTCTTATTTTGTGTTTCTTTGATCTGCAACACACTTTCTGTATTCAGTGATGATTGTCATTTTGTCTTCACCTCTAATGAAAATGTATCATTTCATTGCCTCGCAGATGACGTTCAAATATATCAACCAATAAAAACAAATCAACGAGCCTCTGTTCAGGTCCTGTTAGAAGGAGAGCTCTGGAATCACCTATGACTCAGACAGCTGGAACCACGCACCTGTGATGTAAAATGCGTGGTTCCAGCTGCCTGAGTCATAGGTGGATTCTCCTGGAAAGGCGATGACAATTCTTAGAGCCCACAGCCTATTAGGGCCCACACACAGCCCCCAATAGTATCTAGGACTTGTGCATAGACTTGACTAATATGTACTCATACTAATGAAGCTAAAACAAAGCCACGCAATGTTTGAATTTTAACACTTTCAATAACCCACTTGGCCCCTTCTTAAAAATGGTTCATTCTTCCTCGAGAGCATGAGTGAGCAAACTCCAGGAAATAGTGAAGTACTCATTCATCCATTCATTGTCTGTAACCGACCGCTTATTTTTTTCGAATTCTGGGAATGACAAAATGACGAATGTCCAGAATTTCCACAACTAAAAGAAGGACAGACCACTTTTTGTATCCTGACATGAAAATTCAAATTAGGGAATTTTTTTATATCTCTCATGAGATAGAGTGTGACAAACAATACTGATGTGGTGGAATGGACACAGTTCCAGCATAAAATTTGAATTTGCTGGCCTTCTTAGTGGTGGCTTTTCAAGCTTGCTCAAGCTTTGGGTTGTGGAATCATCATTGTATCAGCAGACAAATAAAAATCCCCTTACCAAGCTGCCAATGTCTCTTATCTGTTCTAGTCCATCCCCTGCAGAACATTATATATAAGGTAAAAAAAAAGAAAGATATTCACTTTTCAGAAATTACCATATTGTATTTTGTACTGCCTCTGTAATACTCACAAAACAGATATGATCTTGGAGGTATTCATGTCATGTATTATTTATTATTTGGAGCTTTACACAGTTTATACTTACATTTTGGACCATTAAGTTAACATATTTAACTGTTATCTTGTCCATCCGTGGGCTGTCTGCAAGGTCAGAAAGGTCAGTGCATCACCAAGGATTCAACCCAGCAACAACTTCTTTCATTCAAAGAGGCATCTTACTGCCTACCCAGTGATATCATCTTACCGGTAACACTGGGACATTGTCTGACTCCCGGCTGCCCATTTTGCGGCTATGCTTGGCATTTTCACACTTTAGTTGGATGTTTGCACATTCAGGGTCATGTGTGTGTGTAACTCGTCTCGCACCTAGACTGATAGGGGGGATTAGAGTCCAAACCGTGTCATATGTATGAAGAAACAATTACCTGATGTGTTTTGTTTGTGTCCTCAGTGCGTGAGCTGCCAGAGGCTCAGGTGAAACAACTCAAGGGGTGTTGGGTTTCTACATGGTAGGGCTTGGCTGGCCTCTTTCAGCTACAGTTACTAGGCTTTTCTCATCATTAATTTATCTGCACCCCCAAAGCTCTGGCTGACTGGTTTGTTAGGTGATTGGTCAGCTAAGCGGGGGGAAGGACGGGACAGTCAGAGCAGTGCGGTACCAGGGCTCCCACAGAGGAGCAAAACCCGAGCTAGGGCTGATGCAGAACGGGGAGGATATGAGCCCGCAGGACTCCAAGGCAGCAGGGGCCGAGGCTATGGAGGAGCACAAGGCCCAGAGTCAGGCGTGTGTGGAGCCCACAGCACCTCCACTTCCTCCCCCTTCACCGCCACCGCCAGGGCCACCAGAATATTCAAGGCCTAGGCTCATCTTCCACACCCAGCTGGCTCACGGAAGTCCAACAGGCCGCATCCATGGATTTACTAATGTCAAGGAGCTGTACGCCAAGATCGCCGAAGTGTTCAACATCTCACCCTCAGAGGTACAAATGGCTAAGAATGTAATGGGAATGCCCAGATATGCAACACAAAGGTTAATGTAATTAAATTGTATCCCCATCATGCTTTTCTGGTCAGTCCAGTTGTATATAGGTGTTAGGTTTCCATTCTGGGCTTTTCTTTTCCATGATGCACTATTGAAGATCATTTGTCCTTGCTACTGTCTGCTAGACTTTGTACTTCCCAGCGCCTTGGCAAATGAATAAGAGAAACAAATAATCAGATGTTTTGTAGTCAGTAAACACCCACGCATGTAACACAGGGTTACGTATGGGACTTTAGAGTAAAATGTAGTCGTGTGATAGGAATTTTGCCCTGGTAGTTATCCTATTCTAAAGTAGAATAAATGAATTAAGAGCAAAAAAACTTACGGCTATACTTTTCAAAATTACAGTCAGTCATTGGAATTTTTTTTTTCATACACTGGGTGTAATGTGAATCTACAGTCGGTAGAAACGCTCCAATGATCCTACAAATAATTGACTTATTCTGATCCAGCATAACATTACAACCCCTGACAGGAGAAGTAAATGACATCGACCATCTAGTGACAATTCAATGTTCTGCTCCGAAACGTTTGGACCTGGCATTCCTGTGGATGTTACTTAGACATGTACCACCGACCTAGACCAGATCAGGCACCCCCACCGAATAGCAATGCCACTCCTTGATGGCAGCCGTCATCTCTAGCAGGATGCAACCTGATAAAAACACACACACACAAACAGTTTAGGAACAACTTATAAAATCGTGAATAACAGCACAACTGATCAAGTGTCTAAGGAATACACTGGAACAAGCCTGATCCTTAGAGGCCCCTCCCCTCAACCCACAGAGCACAAAGACCCACACTAACAACATCCTGTGGGCATTCTCTGATGAGTTCTGCAGGCACGAGGGATACCTACACAATATTAGGAAGGTGGTAATGATGTTGTGCCTGATTAATGTATGCACTAGGTTAGTATAACATTAAACTCAAACTATACAGTCATATGAATCATGGTATTGTAAATGTATTCCCTGCCTGCGATGCCCTTTATTATCCTGCTTCATAAGCATTTCTATACACCTCTGATGTAAAATGCGTGGTTGCAGCTGTCTGAGTCATAGGTGGTCATTGGCTGCAGAAGACCCACGTCCATACACTGACGAGTCTCAGCTGTTTTGGAAGCACAAGGGAGACCTACACAATATTAGGAAGGTGGTCATAATGTAATGCCTGATCGGAGTATTTGATGCTTGACAAAGCTCCTCATGTGGCGCACTACGTTCAGTGTACATTAAGCACGATTAAGTGCGCCACATGACTCACATACTAACCTTTGTGTGTAAAAATGTAATAATTAATCCACAAATTAATATTTTACTCCACATTACACAACTGCTTTGAAGTAAACACTTTGTCTTGTAACCCTGTAAATTAAATAAACTGCAGACTGCAGCCAAAAAGGCCAAAATCTTGCAGACCCATGTTACATCCTCATCTCAGTGCACAAAAACTGTGACAATAAAGTATTCGAGACCAGGATTACATTTAGATTACGTCTATCCCGAGCAGCTGGTGGTAGATGTAATAATGGACTGATCATGGAAAGACGAGTAAACGGATGAGGAAAACGTGCATGTAAATTCTGGCCTTCAGCTTGTGCCTTGTATTATTTTGTTTCATTGCAGAAATCTGTTTACTGAACTAGCAATAAGTCTAGTAAATGCCGTCACGTTAGGCAGTAACACTATATATAACACAGTCTGCAAACAAGGAAGGAGGAAGTTGGAACTGTAAGAGAAGTAAAATAAATAATACGGTCACATAAACCGTTACTATAAAATGTACTTCGTCATTCCTTTAAATTTCATAGTTATTCCTTTGTTCCTTTGTTACGTGGCCCTGTGAATTATAGGCTGTGTTGTATAACGCTTTCGATAAGACAAGACCACAGTAAGAGTGGCATGGGTCGCTCACTATGAAGCTAATATAATAAACTGTTAAAACATTTGAACCCCTTTGAGAACGTGGATAATATTGATGGTTGGCATGGTTGCAGACGTTGCGCTGCATTCCACGATATATCACTTTAACACCCTCGGCCAAATCACAATAGCTATTTAGCACCGGCTTATCAGCAGTTTTTTTTATGAAGGCCACAGTGAAGGCTTTTCTTATCTGTGTATCGGTTGAAGATAAATCACTACAGATGAAGTGATGTGGTATCACCTAGGTAACACTGTCTGTCAACCACCGGCCCACGGTTATGTTGCAAGTCCTGTTTCCTTTTCTTGCACAAATTGCATGTGGTTTATGTTGTTTATATGAATGATTTTTAAACACTTCCTTCATTTCTTTTATCTATTGAGTGATGTGAAATCACAGTCAGGGTTCCACGGTACTTAGCTGTTCCTCACAATTCAAACATCCTGTGTATTTGACAGTCTACTTTGAGATTGTATGTTGCATGTGTAACACTTCAAAGCTCGTCTCCCAATTAGTTTCCGGGTTGGCTGACACTTAAATGATATTTTTATCTAACGATACTCCCTTTCGTGTATTCTGGGATGGGGTTTCTATAACAGTCGGTATATCTAAGACTGCGCGCAAGACTGTTACAAAACAGTCGAAAAGTGCAACAGTTTCCTTGACCTTGCGGGGACATGGCAGCAGCATCTGATACTGCATAGCCAGAGAAGACCTTGGACTGCACCCGGGCCGTTTCACTTGTAAATATAATTACAGCAAACAGGAACTGCTCGGAGATAAGAGTTCCGACAGATTATGTTGAGTTTCCTTTATGAATTATCTAGTTTGAACTTTAGCTTCATATGTCAAGTTAAAAGCCTTCTTTTTTCTGCTCTAAACTGCTCTAATGCACGCATTAGGAATAAAATCACTTTTTCAGACTACATGAGTCTACATGCTTTTCTGGTTTATTGTTTATTCTTACACATCTGTTTTGAAATATATATAGGATCTTAGTGAATAATCAGCATGCATTGAGCTTGTCATATTCATGGCTCAAGACAAAATGGCCACAATTCCCCTTGCAAATAGTTTGGCTCTAGTGCCATCTGCTGTTGAATCTGTATTACTGCACAGCCAAAGAAATTATGATGCGATGCATTTGCTTTTGTAAAAGGAGGGAAAAACAGGAGGAAGAAAATTAAAGACTAAAGGGGGCAACAAGCAGACAACAAGCAGTCACTTAGTTTTATGGCATACAGATTAAATGGTAATGTGGTTTTAATTCCAACAAAAGTGTTCACACGGTTTAAGATTGTGTTAAAAGCACTGGTTCCTTTGCACTTTTATTTATTTATTTATTTGTTTCTCCATTTCGTCCCCTCAGATCTTGTTCTGCACTCTCAACTCTCACAAAGTGGACATGCAGAAGCTACTGGGGGGACAGATCGGGCTGGAGGACTTCATCTTCGCTCACGTCAGAGGGGAGACCAAAGAAGTGGAGGTGACGAAGACGGAAGATGCATTGGGTCTCACCATCACAGACAATGGAGCTGGATATGCTTTCATTAAGGTGAATGACAGGTGGAGCGAAACAGGATGAAAGGCTCAAAACTTAAGTTGCTTGAGAGTTCTGTTAAGGCCTATTCTGGAATCATCACATTAGCTTAAACCCTTGTTGAATAATGTTGGTATCACTGTCTTTCTCTCAGAGGATAAAGGAAGACAGCACCATAGATCGACTGAAGACTGTATGTATTGGCGACCACATCGAGGCTATTAATGACCAGAGCATCGTTGGGTGTCGACACTATGAGGTGGCTAAGATGCTGAAAGAGCAACCGAGAGGAATACCCTTCACCCTTCGTCTTGTGGGGCCTAAGAAGGCTTTTGGTGAGTGGCGCATGATTCGTGTTGCCTGGTATATGTGGTCACGTGTACAATGGACAGCCACCAGACATCACTGATATAGACATTAACATCAGCCTCCGAACTGAAGTTACAGCTTTAGTCAATGAAGCCACAATATGCACCACTAATGCTCACTAGTCTTTGCAATATTTTGACAAAAAAGATTAATTTCCCCTCTTTGGCAATCTCTAGTGCTTGTGTTCAACATTTCTCCTCTTTTGATTGCAATTTCTAGCACACAGAGTAAGCAGACGATAGAGCTGGCACGAATGTGGCATCATGAGATGAGTGATGAGCTGCTTTGTGGTCCAAAGTCATCTGACTTAGACTTAGACCACAATGATCCACGGGGGAAATTACTTTGTCGCAGTAGCTTTGTTGCACATAAAAGTAAACACTCTTAAAAAGAGATATAAAGAAAAAAGATTAAAAAAAAAATATGATCATATTAAAATAAAATAAAAATGATTATTATCTAGCAAAATAAACAGTGCAATCAAAAAAATGTACAGAATAAATAGCAAGTAGTTGGCAAAAACAGTGTGTAAGGTGATGTGGTTGTTTGGCCAGTTCCATAGCAACAGCGGCATGGATCTTGTCGCATGGCATTTCCTTGTCCTTGTCGCTGAGGGAGGGATGAAAACACCAACAGAGTGTGTCAACCCATAGAGTCCCGAAGCTCGGCACAGACGCACTGTGGTCAGTACGAACCAGTTCTCCAACGCCCTTCCCGTGACACAAGCGCAGATCAAGATCAAGATCAAGATCAAGATCAAGATCAAGATCAAACGCACACAGTCCATCCATTCTGCCACCTAAGACCTCACGTTCCCCTGTGAATACAGATGGCACCTAGCCCCAAACTCCAGCCCGGCATCCCCAGCACCTCTGCCGAAGTTCAGCGGGGATTGCAGGCCTCACTCTGGGCATCTCAGGGGATACGGACAGCGCTAGCAGCTGATCGCAGGAACACACCACCGGACACAGCCAAAAACAGAAAGTCCAGAAAAAGCAAAATAAAAGCAGCACAAAAAGGCAAAAACAACCAAAAAACATTTTGACTGGTTCAAGGCACAGGAAAGTCAGACCAAAAACAACCAATAACACACTAAGAAAACCCTAAAAACTGTTTACATCACAGGACTACTGGCGACATGCAGCCACTCTTTCAGGCGCAGTTTTCAAAAAAAAGTCGTCAGTACGTGCTGAAGGGCATTGGTGCTCCAAAGTACTTTTCCGTAACTCATCGGACAAACAGGAAGAAGAGACAGGAACAGTTTATTGGCAGCCAGTGACTGGCTGATTGCCAGTGAGCCAGGAAAAGCTGTTGCACTTAACAATTATTTCAAGGGAATTACAAAGGTGTTGGTGCAAAAATGGCTGAGCATATTTATGGCTCAGTTAGGAATAAAATAACCCTAATCATCTCAACTGTGTCCCTAACTCCAATCCTAAAATAATTGTAACCCTTTACCTAAAGGTTTTAACGCCTTTTTTTTAAGGTTTTGAGGTAACCATGACAACCAGTGCCACACAGTGACAAAATGACTCCACACAACCTAATGTAAACACTTCACGTCTACGAAGACCATTTATGACAGAACTGATTCATCTAATGTTGAGGTTAAATACTGCTACTAAGAGAAACATATAAATGCTGAATAAAAATGTTTACTAAAAGTGTTTTCACCTCATTAAAAAGCTGGCCAACATTCACTCCCTTTCAACATTTAAAACGTCACCGGTGCCGTAGTATCATGGTCCTTACGCACACATGCTTGTATGGTTAACTTTGTCGGGACCTACATTGACGTGATGCATTCCTTGGCCCCCTACCCAAACCCAACTCAACTCAACTAACTTCCTGATACTAACCCTAATGAATACTCTAACCCTAACCCTCATCCTAATCCCAACCCTAACCCTCATCCTAACCCTAATCACCTAGTCTTAACTGCCAAATAACCTTGTAAAGAAATGTCCTCACTTTGATTTAGTAACTTAAACTGGTCCTCAGAAAGATAGCTGTATAATAGCACACGCACACACATACACATACACAACACACATAGACAGAGAAAGATGGAAAAACAGGGTGAAGGCATCAATAGATTTATAGAGTTTACAGTCACACAGCAGTGGGTGTCAAGAGAACTGTAAATATTTGATCAAGATGTGCTTGTTGTGCTTTCCTGTTGCTATAGAGCTAAAAAAGCCACTTTTATTCAGACCACGCCACAGTCATTTATCTACCACAACTAGAAATGGGCGAACAAGTTCATGTTGCACCAGTCATTTGGCCAGATCATACACTGGCTTCTTCTTATTTTTATCTCTTACTGTATATATTAGTTGATATTAGCGACATTACGCTGCATGTGATGTCCGGGTTACCCTTTAGGTTTATAATTTCCAGAAAGGTCTCATGTGTAAAACGTTCAATGAGTGCTTTATTTATTGCATCTAGTTTAGCACATCTGAAGGGAAAAAAGGGAAGTCCGCTGTTCCCAGTGGGTTGGAGCCTTTCTGTCCACAGCTTTGCTTATCAGATGGGAAACCAAATCCATGGACAAGCTGCTGACTTCCTGTCACCGTATATTGTCTTTGTTATGAGAGATTCCAGCAAGTAGTCGCGTACTCATAGAAATATACAATGGAAAGCAACCAGGGCTTATTAAAAAGAAAAAGAAAAATCATTAGTAGTCACTGGGAAAATTTAGCTTAATCATCACCTTGTGTTTGAGATTAATTGTGTTCCATATATGGTGTGTACTAGCTGCTGTGTCGTACTTGTGTTGTTCTTATCTCCTCTTGCCTGGAAGTCCATCGGGGATTATGAAATAACAAAAGTTATGCATCCACCCATCCACCCACATTCATTTTGACAAATATATGGTAAAAAAAAACCCGCGCATGTTAAGTTAGAATAGTAACATTCACTTTTGAGACTTTGATAATATGTATGTAAATTAGTTTATACAGAAAAAAACAGTCTGAGAAACAGTTTAACAAAGACACAGAAATTGAATTTATTTATCTAAGAAATAAAGTAAATATGTGATGTAAATAAGTAAAATGTGTATTGAAAAAACAAAACAAGGACACAATTAAAAATCCATTCACTGGCTCATGAACTATTTCCCGTATAGTACAGAGTGTACAGGGTCTGACTGTGGGAGAGGATGAATAATGCATCCAAATTTAAGTGCTTTGAGCATCTAAAAATGGAAAAGCACAATATAAAACCAATACATTATAGTATAGTATAGCATAGTATAAAAATAGTATAGAACATATTTATTAAAATTAATTATTATTATTAAAAAATATATTTGTCACTGAAAAATGAATCCAATGCAGAGGGGCTAAAAATGCAGTTCCTTGAGTGACCAAAAGTGAGCCAATCCCTATACATAGACCTCCTCAGTGTCCCACTTTATAGCTGAAATAAGTATGTTTACAGTCTGCTACAAACATCTCTCTAAAACTGATTTCTCCATTCATGGCAACTGTAAAGGGGAGATCATTTCTATATAACTACATCATTTAAATTACATCTAGGCTTAAAGTTATATATAATTGACTAAGCGGCTGAGGCCCAAAAATAAACTGAATAATTAGGTGGAATAAATCACTATGACCTTCAAAACTGCCATTCAGAAACCCTTTGGTTCATGGTGTGGTCTGTTAATGGGTCCATCTATCCACCAGGCACATCTCTACTTCATGCCACATGCTGCATGCATTTTATAATGAAATAGGTTCACTGAAATATGTTTTGGCTTTACCGGTTTTACACTGAGTACTGTCAACGCTATTTATATACTACAAGAAAATTTTAAACTCACTGACCCATCCTCCCAGTCGGAGTGACTTAAGGTCATATTTGTGTGGCGTCACACTTCCAGCACTGTAGCCAGAATCAGGGTGTGATATTTCTGTAGACTTATGTGGAAGTGAAAAGTGAAAGCAAACTAGGGCTCCATCTTGAGGTGGTCATCACAACGGAGTTTAATTAGATTGACAATATTCACATGCAGCATTTGTTTTATGCTAAAATACAGGCACTCTGGTATTTAGTGTTCTGGGCTTAAATAACCCTAAACTATGTGGACGTGAAGCTTTGTCTGTTTGCCATCTGTTCTTCCTTATACTCCAATCTCTCCAGGCTATTTGTTACACATATTTGGTCAACTTCAGATAATGATGCCTTCCTGTTTAGCATCCAGCTGTGCAACAGTTGTTTCAGCGTCTGGAACATATGCTCCTATTCTTTACCCACTGAGTTTGCTATCAGAGTAGCTATTTCCGTGGCCACGGGCACCATTAAATTTCAGTCATTCCAGCTGAGGTTCCCACATTGATCAGGTGGCCTCAGCGTGGTTATAAATGTGATCTCCAACCTCCACTTGACACTGGCATCTTGGGTGAATTAATGATGGTCTGTTAAGGGTTATGATTTGATATTGCCTGCGGGACAAAAATCGCGTGGTGACCTGGATCTTTGACTTCTCATGTAAACACTTGTGGTCCGTGTCACTCTTTCCGCTGCTGATCTGACTGCTGCCTGGTCGTTGTTGGTCTTCTGCAACTATGCTGACATCAGTGTGGATTCTAGATAAACCCGTCGCCATCTCGGCGTCACAGCAAATGTCCCAAACCCTGAATCTCGGCCGATTTCTACCTTTATGATCAGCACAATTAGAGTTTCAGACATTGGAAGATTTGGTTCCAGGAACATTTTTATCTCATTGAATTAGATTTAGATCCTGTTATTTGAATAATTTCCCATGTGGGCAACATCCTTTTCTATTTGAGCATCCCAGCTGTTCAGTATTCCACAAAATTTTTCCCAGGGCATTGCTCTTTCAGCTTACACTGAATGCATTTTTAAGTATGAGCTGGAATTTAGGGCTTTTAATTCTGAAAGTATGTCTATTTTCTTAGAAAGTGATGTCCCATTAAATAAATGTAACTCGTGTAATTTTTTACACAAATCTGAGAGACTGGCAAGTCCAGTTTGGACCCTGTAAGTTCCAAACCATCGCAAAAACAAGACCCTGCCATTCAAAACCATTGGTGTTTCTTACTTTTACTGTCACTTTGCCAAAGTGAAAGTGAACACAGGAATATGTTAGTCCAGTGTAAACAATCTTTGAGATCTTTGTTTTTGTTTCTCTTTTTTCTCTTTTGCTCTAAACAGCCTTCTCTGCCTCTGCAAAGCTGTTAAAAGTGTGGCCTATCTTTATTCTGTCTCTCCTGTGTGGATAGAACAAAATAAGCTTAGTAGTAAAGACGGTGTCCATACAATGCAATAAAGTAAAGAAGACGTTACCTGATATCAATAATTTCATGTCCTCTATTCTTTTCTCTCTTGCACCAAACTCCTATCTTCTATTTTCTCTGCCACGAGCTCCTGTCCTCTAATTTCTTTCTCCTAGTCATGCAGTTCTGTGCTGCTACTGTATAGCATGTTCACTGCTGTGTCTACCTCTCCCCTCCTCCTCCATCTTCTTGTGAGTGTCCCCAATACATGCTTTTCTAAAAAAAAAGGCATCCTCTACAACAGCAGTGCACCAGGGGACTTCAGGGGAGGCATGGCGTGAGAAAAAAATAAACCTGAAAAACATCTGGCTAGCTAACTGCAGTGCATGCAAGGGACAAAATGGATAGGCCATCTCAGGTTAAAGTGAGATGACCCTGATTATTTAAAGTTTGGCTTTTCAATTATCGGTCCTGATGATGCATGCACAGCTTAATCGAGCTATGCTTTTCAGATTACTCATTCCTGGAAAAAAAAAAAAATGGTCAGATTAGAGTAGCACGTTACCTGCGTGTTACTCTGTAACTCTCAAACTGTCATGAAACATCATACAAATATGTAATTTGTGGAAGGACTGACCGACTTCACACAGTAGCAGTTTCCTGTGTGCACCCCCGATGCTGACCTCAGACATCACTCTGGGAACGGATCCATTTTTCTCTTGGGAATCAGGGACGTAGCATATTTAACAGATGCGCATTTTTACAAAAAGCCACAAGAGGGTGAGGTCAGGGTGTGTTTAGACTAGCCTAAACGTAGGGCAGGTGGGCCGACCTGCCATTGGGATGCATTTGCAAAATTACATAGAAGACATTAACTGCAGTTAACTGGAAACAGACAAGGAATCATACTGATACAGAACTCAGCCTTTACATGAAACCAAAGAACGGCTCAAAAATATCTTATGAACATGAGCATCTTAGTCATATGTTTTTGTATCTGGTTGGGATGCAGTATCACCGGCAGCTGCATTCAGAATAACTTGAAACTTCTTCCTCATAGGCAACAAAACTTTTGAAAAAATGACTCCTTGTGTCATCATGCAGCCAAGCATCACTTATTAATCCTGGAGTGCATGAATAAAAGCAAGCAGAAGTGGGAGCGCGTCCTCAGGTAAACCGCAGATAAATAACAGCCCGACCAGTCTGTAAAAGCTGAACGCTTTATCATTTCAGAGAAAATAAGTTCACATCCAAACAAGGGACTGTGAATTATGGGGCCTTACGTTGGTGTCAGCTAAATGCGTCCTTACCAAAAATGTACAGTGTGTGTGAAGGGATGTGTAGGAAGGAGCTTTGGTTTTGCGGATTCTCAGGAAATAGTCGAAGTTTAATTCAAAGTGACATGTCAGATTCTGAGTTTTCTTCTCACTGCTAACGTGACTACTAATACACAGTTTGATTAATGGGTGTCATCCTGCTTGTGTGATTAGATATGATTGGAATGAGGACCAGAGCTCCTAAGTCTAATGAGGGTAAGATGGTGAACGGGAAGGAGACGCTGCGTCTTCGCTCCAAGGGTGCTGCTACAGTTCAGGAAGTGGTGAGTTTCACACGCTCTTACGGACAATGACTGCCTTAACTTCCTGATGTCCTCAAATGGTCTCATGCATCCATCAATATACAGACACACGCAGAGCTATTATAGATCATCTGAAACTTTCTTTCACAACCAACGAGATATTAAATTTTTAACCTTATCTTGAATATCTCTTGATTTAAGGTTGTTGTTTTTTTTTATAATGAAGTGTTCACATGGGACTACACAGACCTGACCTGAACTGAAAAGAACATCCCCCGATTGACTCCACTCACAATACAAGCAAACAAACTAATCCCTTTCACAGGAAGTGTCCTTTCTAAACAAAGTACAGGATATTCCAAATAACTTACTTCAGTGCAGGACACTTCATATTAACATTAGCATGAACCCACGGGCAATATCCCTTAATTATGTGGGACGGAGAAGGACACTGTTTTTTAAAATAGGACACAAGCAGCTAAAGCAATACAGAGAATCTATAACGTGTGATGTGTTTATAAAACATAAAGACGAGTTATACACAATAACGCAAAGCGTTTTTGGCCCTTAAATGTTTTGGCATTAGGGTTTAAGCTCCCAGAGAGTTTCTGTCACCATATTTAGAGAGGGAACACCTCTTTGTTCTTCTGTGTGTTCTGCTAGCAGAATGAGTTTGAAGAACGGGCCACCAAGAAAGTGGACGACCTGCTGGAGAGCTACATGGGCATCAGAGACCTGGAGCTGGGTAAGACCACCTACGTAGTAACAACCCCTTAAAATAGGCTTTACCTTAGTGTCCATGTTTGGATGTAAGGAAGTGATCCGGTCCTGGACACATGTTCAAACACAAACCTAGTTCACGTTGCCTCACTGCCTCTTGATGGGTAGAAAATAAATGCCCCTCAGAGCTTATCACAAGTCATATTTTCCCTCAACAAATTTGACCTTCAATCTGACGTCACATCTGACATTTAGCATTTGCCACTTTGCGGAACAGGAAGCAGCATCATTTACAAAAAAAAAAATATCTCACTCCCGGTGAGATGCGTATCTCTTTTTATCTCTTTAACGCACATCTTATAGTCTTCCTCAACTGAGGGACTTTCCTCGTTTATCATGCAATGCATGTCATATTGAAGTAGAATTGAACGCTTCACAAAAAAAAGAGAAGAAAAAAACGAATATTACATGTACATAAGCTTCACAAGATGAAGAAAGGAAGAGAGGTTTAAAGTTCTGAGAATTTGAGAGCGAAAGGTGTTTACCCTTTCCCGGATTTTCATGGTGGCCTGGTTGTCAATTGACGCTTGGCCACATGAATCACATTTAAGATGGGTCAGTGACTTCTTAAAGTGCTCTTCACTCAGTTGTTTTGCTTTGCTCTTTCAGCAAAAAACATGTTTAGATGTGCAGACTAAGTGCATGGAGAGTCAAGATGAGAATGATGACAAGTGTCTGTCATGTTATAAGAGGGGTCTCAGACTGACTCTTGCAGGCATATAGAAAATGTTTGAGAAATCACGTTGTTTTGGATGAAACGTGTTCCTACTGACATAGTCACCATAAGAATGTAGTATTTATTCTCATTAAGCAAGCTATTTTTGTTATACATATTTCACTAGTATAATGTTGGTTCACAAACATAGATTGCCATCATTCTGGGGAACAGCCAGTACCTCTGTCATCGTCGTCTTTTGTTAAACCAAACAAAATGCTACTGCGGTCGTTTCTCGAGAAAAGACAGAAGGTCACACCAAATACCTTCCCAGTTTAGTTCCACAGAAAAGCTGCTCAGTATCAAAAAATAAACTGTATTCCAATTTCTACATGTTTGCTTTCTGTTCTGGCTTGGGTTGCTGAGAAATTAACTGAATATGTACATTCTTGCGTCGTCCCTTTTTCTCTGCAGCCACCACCATTGTGGAAGCGGGCAAAGACAAGAAGAACCCTGATGACTTTGCCGAGGCGTTGGACTCTGTTCTGGGAGACTTTGCTTTCCCTGATGTGTTTTTGTTTGATGTATGGGGAGCGATCGGAGATGTCAAAAATGGCAGAATGTAGACGTTTACTTTACACGGAGGAGAGACGGAGAGGGAGAGAGTGATCTCTGTCCTCTGGCATATCCACTTGTAACATGTAGAAGTGTTTTAATGTTGCCTTCCCAGTCTTTGCATTAATTCATAATCACTTCCTTTGCAATCTTGATGGGGACAACACTCAAATGTCAATAATTGTCACTCTCAATGCCTTTTCTGAATTTTGTCAAGTCTTTACAATAAATACAAAACACAGAAAACTGCGTCGTAGTTTTAAATATGGTTTATCATGTCAAGGGTGGAAATCTTTGTTAGTTCACCAAAACAAAGGTATCTTTTAGCACAGATGCCCCGGTGGACATCAGTGAGCCATCTCGGAATCCAGGAAGGGTTGATAAGCACCAGTAAATGCTTTTCCTCAGATGAAACACCACCGGGAGAAAAACTGTTTTGTGTCGCTTCAAGTCAGAAGGCTTTTTTAACTTCTCCTTTTGGTGTTAAATATCTGTCACACAATTTAGCAAAGTGTTAAAAATAAAAAATAAAATAAATAAACTTAAATAACCTTAGTTCCAAACTATGGTGACTGATCTGAATTTGCAAAACAATATCTGTTGAAGGCATTAACCAAATTATCGTCTGAAAATGGAATGTCACCAGATGAAATCTGCGGGGGATTGACCCTGCTCTGCAGTTCAGTTTTCCCACATGATCATTACTATCAAACAGGAACTCATAACTTCCCACAATAAGATGCATAAATAAATATGCCTTTTGCATTCCTATGAAGGAGCGTCCATCCCTTGGATTATTTCTATCATTTTTGCCTACAGTCGTGTCACACGGTTCACTCCCAGCAAGAAGGTCCTGGCTGACTGGGGAGTTTGCATGTTCCCTCTTTGTCTATGTGGGTTCTCTCCAGATGCTCTAGCTTCCCACCATCCAAACACATGCTGGTTAGCTTAATTGGTGATTCTAAATTGGCTGTAAGTGGACATGCGAGTGTAAATGGTTGTCTGCCTCTCACTCATCCAGGTCATGGTTTATCCAAAAAGTGTTTAAAAAGTCAGTTGGACTTTTTGCGAAGACATCACCACTCATCTGAGTAGCTTCTTGGGCATCCAAGACATGTAAACATCCCAACTGGGCCTTTGTCAAAGACTCAGAAAGATATCCCCAAAAGGACACAGGGGAAGAGAACAAATGGAGGAAGAACTCCGTCGTACCCTACACAACTGATGTATCAAAGAAACTCAGGAGAATTAACAGGAAACATCACATTCCAGTTTATTTCAAACTTGGTAATTACGCAAAGAAGGAAGTGGAAGTGGAAGCTACTTGAATGAGTGGTGAAATATGTTCTCAAACAAAACTCTACAAGTCCAGTTCCCTTTTGAAACGCTTTTGGATATGCCCTCGATAGACCTGTCGACACGTCCAGGGTGTACCATGTCTTTCGCCCAATGACAGCTGGGATAAGCTCAAGTCCCCCTACTACCACCTATAGGCCCTTTTATGGCCAATGTAACAGTGATGTCACAATGTTAGCTGGAGGCAAAACAGAGGGAAACTTGAGGCCAACGCTGTCACTTTCACTTTCACTTTCTATGAAAATGTTCTCTTGTTATACTTTTTGGTGCTAAAACCAAAAAATCAAAAACACTAACTTGAAGCGTTATCACATAATAGCCACTTGCCAGTTATAGACAACTGTGCTTTGGCTTTGGTGATTAAAAGAAAGGACTGGAATGAGACAAACAACAACGCGCACGCTTCCTATCAGATACAATTAACATGTAATGCATCATCAGTTATTGTGTCATTTCCGTCGAACACATTCATCACTTACACACTACCTTATCATCAGACCACGCAGCTAACGAATTCAGACAATCACATCTCAGTCATCATCTGCGATTCATTCAGTTATTTGTTCAATGAAGGACACGAGTGAAAATACAACGTATGAAAACCATTTATCCGTATGATCCGTGTGAATATTGCACTCTTGATAGCCCAAATAGAAGGTTAAAAACAGTTTAGCTCAGTTTATCATGGCACTGTATAAATTATGCAAATACTGTTGACATTAACCATTTATCAGTGAATGTAGTCCCATTGGTCAGAGTCAACTTTCTAATATAACAGTCTCGGGGAGTGACTGTATCAGTATATTCTCTAGAATATACGTTTTCATTGTCCATTCTTGCCAAAACAGTACGTTGAAATATGCTAACTGCCGTTTACAGGTCAATAGTGTTTGAGATGTGTGGCATCCAGTTAAGCCCCGCCCCTCAAAAACATTGTTTACAAACTGTGAAGGGGTCTGTAGAACAAGCGGTTATGGAAAATGAATGGGTGAATTTTGTCTAAAAAATGAAAATGAATGCCTTTCTGCTCACTAATATTACAATAACGAGGCATCACAGTTTCAGAAAACTTCTATCATATTTCAAAGAAAGTTTACATTGGTTTGAACAGGTATACCATCATTTCTTTGCATAGGTTCCTGTATATAAGCAACTGAAAACTGAATAGCTAAATTTCCCAATGCATCATCTGGCTACGCAGTTTGAGCTACGGCACTATTCATCATTAGATAGCGATGTTGGGTTTTGACACGTTTATTATTGCATCTCTTTGTGGAGACCTGGCATATTTGTAAGTAAAATGGTTAAACACACACATGCAGGTTGACAAGTATGACTTTAACAGAACAGACAATTTCATAAAGAGTTTTCTGTATCTTTTATTTCTTTAGTACAGTCATGTGTCATTTCCATCGAACACATTCATCACTTACACACTACCTTATCATCAAACCACGCAGCTAACGAATTCAGATAATCACATCTCAGCCATCATCTGCGATTCATTCAGTTATTTGTTCAATGAAGGACACGAGTGAAAATACAATGTATGAAAACCATTTATCCGTATGATCCGTGTGAATATTGCACTCTTGATAGCCCAAATAGAAGGTTAAAAACAGTTTAGCTCAATTTATCATGGCACTGTATAAATTATGCAAATACTATTGACATTAACCATTTATCACACAAATGTTATCTTTTAACTTAAAACCTCTAAGGGGCAAATAACAAATAAGAAAACCAACAGCTGAGTTGCCTGTTTTTCATGCATTTCACACTTAACCTTAAAGCCTTTCCTTCAAACATCCTGCTTTCCTTTTAACTGGGCAGCACACATGCAGTTTACATTCAGTGTAATAATCTAACAGATGGCTAAAGAAAAGCCAGACAAATAAATCAAAGCTATCTGAAGTGGTGGGTAATGGCAGTAATAGTGGGAGGTGATGGTTTCAGGAGAATATGAATATGAAATCACTAGTGAGTGACCATGCCATACCAGTAATAACAGAAGTGGTGATATTGCTTTTGTAACATGTGATAGATTATTTCTGTACTCTGTGTTAGTGAATACCATCTACAAAACATCAGGCTTTTTAAAAAGCAGTTTTGGGGTTTTAGCTTCTTTGTGTCGTTACTGTCACCTTTCACACAACAAAATACACTGGAAACATGACATGTAACATTACATTTGTGAAGTTTAGCAAGAAAAACTGTCTCCATTGTTGTAATCAGGGACACTTCATTCAAAAAGTAACATTAGCATTTGTTTATTTTCAGATGTGGAAATAGGCGTCTTTATATATATACACATATAAAAAAAAGTTCTGTTACACTGCGTGTTTTTAAAGTATCTATCATGTCACTATAAATAACAGTTTTATCTACAGATATTACATACAATGTCAGAAGTCAGTTGTCAATGATCGATGCTTTTGGGATTGCACTGTTATTGTGAGCCGTCAAAGGTTCCTCCAAAAGGATTAAGCTTAATACTTTGATGTTGTGACTTTTAAGCACATAGACACAATCACCTGAATGAATGGCCGTGTCTACTGTAACGTGATGTTTAAATACTCAATCGCAAATCATAAAAGCACTTAAAAGAGCAAAAAAACAGTACTTGTAGAAAACATCAAAGGTGCCTTAGCTGATTTCAGTGCTGAGATTACAGACTTGATCGCTATGAATTGCTCTAAATTTAAATGCCATTACTGCTCCTGTAAACCATTTAAGAAACATGCAATAGCATAACAAGCTTCAGACCATTCAGATTATTGGCTTAATCCTGCAACTCTGGTCCCAATCGACATGAAAACACATCAGCGAGTGGGAACAGTGAAACACATCTGTGACCCCTAACAGCATCAGTCAGTTGGAGGCAACTCTTGCTCATATCCAACCGATCATGGAGAAGGAGGAGGTTTTGATGTAGATGGTGGTGTTGCCTTCGATTTCTCTGTCTCTTCCATTTCAGCTGAGCCCAGGTTGCTCCCAATTGAAGATCGCGTGAACCTGCGGACTGTCTCGCTGAAAGAAGGGTACAGTGTCATGATGGAGCCACGGGCCCAGTCGCGTCGAGGGTTGACTTTCTTGAGAACAGCCCTGCGAAACAAGATATACACCCATGGGTCCAGGATCTGGTTACAGGTGGCGAAGCGCAGCCATCGCAGTAGGTATTTCACGCTGAGAGGACTTCCAGTCAGCACAGTTTGAGCAATGAAGACCTGGTAGTAAAGGGATTGGATGGGAGGTGATGAAAGACAGGCAAGAAGAGAATAAATCATAGTTGAAATAAGTTGGGAGATGAGGTTAGAAATAAGGAATGAGAGGAGGGAGATGAAATAGGTTAATGATGCACATGGATCCTAACTACAGGTTAAGTCGCCCAAGAGAATGGCAAGGCTAATTTTGACATTGTTCTCCAGAGGCAGTGGCTGCTAGTTAAGCTACAGCATTTGTGTGAGGCATAGCCTTATTAGCATTACCCCAACAGTCTCCTGTGGGAGCAAAACATGCTAACAAGCTCCTTTAGGAATGACAAATGACAAATTGGCTTAGTGTTGCTTATAATGTCCGTTCAAAATTCAGCTGGTGTCAGAATTCTGTTCTCCTGTGGTTTACATCCAAGCAGTGCAAAGAGAAACAGATAGATTACCCAAATACAAATCATAGTGTTAAAAATTGTTGCATGCAAGTCTTGGGATGGAAGGTAAACCACAGACTTTTCTCAGATGCAGAAGTGCTCCAGGGACTGAAACAACTTCAGAATCTGAGTTTTGCAGCATGCTGTTGAGCTCAGTCGCTTCTTCTTGACCGTAAATAACCGCTGTAGCCCCACTGCACTGAGCACGGAAATTACTCAGTCTGAAGAACTTTTTTTGGATGTTTGCCTCTTATTAGATAGAATTTCTGCAGCTCTGCTCAAAGAATATGCCACAATACGCACATGCTCATGGTTTGGATGTCAAACCATTTGAGTTAGCTTCAGGAAATGAAATAATTGTTTATTGACCTTGTGTCTCAATAAACAGCCATGGAAATAAACAAGCACTGACTAGGGCTGAAACTGTTTCAGTGAAATGTTTATTAACTGACTAGGTATGGAACAAAGTTCACATAGCCGCAGTAAAACCAAATTGGGACACAACTTGCACTATGTAGCATGCTTAGGGACGATAGTTTGGATGCTGCAAGACATGGTGTAAAAGGTAATGTACAAATGAGTCTGCCCATGAGTTTCATTAGCAGGTGTTAAAAACATGCCATGTGGCTGGTGTGCTACCAGCACACCAGCCACAGCTTCAATGAAAAAGTATGATGGGGGAGAGCAGTGGCTGTGGGTTAGCTGGGCTATGGTTGAAACATTTGGACGTTTGTTTTGTTTTATTTTTTACTCGCCTTAGCCGGGACACTTGAAACATGATGTATATCCAAGGGTCAAATATCTGATTGCAGGTAGCCATTCGTATGCTGAACATAAGCTGTTCAGCGCTTACAGGAGCAGCGGTCACCACACTCATCAGAACATATATCTGTGCGGGGTATGACACAACTAAGGTTAGATGGGACTGGTGAAAAATGTTTGCTTTAGTCAGTGACTTAGTCACGCCAGTGTAACAATAGGGGCTTTAAAATGAGCACATCAGTGTAAGTAGAGTTGCAGTGGTGGTATCAAAAGTTGTTGCCCTCAAATTGGGCCTTGACCATGTGACTTGCCTCTTCTTGTGGCATTCACACATAAATGGACATTTTAATCAAAGTCAGGCGTTGTGATGTGTTTGGTCAAGAGATGGGTGGTAAGGATGCTAATTATATTTTAGACAGCCATATGAATTGACAAACTGACTTCAGACACTTGTTGCGTCCATCCGTATGTGACATGCTATGTAAAGCTATGTTTCTATGTATTTAGCTAGCTTACTCCAGTGATGCTGTGACCCACCAACCAATTGGATGCTTCTGTCTCAGTTAATTTTTAAGCTGATGACAAAATCCAACAGTGTCAGCTCACAGACAGTGTAGCTAGCCACACTTGGCAGCCTTTTAACATTCATCACAAGTAGTGTCAAAAGTTAAAAGGCCTCAGTGGCTTCTAGACGCCGAGAGTTGCTCGGCAGCAGTATTCCCACAACTTGGGAGTTCCATTTGAAAGATCTCAAAACAACTCAACACATAGGGGCTTTAAACTTTTCTCTTAATTTCACAGATCCATTCAGTATGATCATGTCACTTAGTGAGTTTTTTTTTACTATTATTATTATTATCATCAAAGGCACTCCATCCCCCTCAAAATTTCAAAATGGAAGGAAGAACAAATAAGGAAATGAAGACGAATCTTTGATGTTGTTTCAAGTTTTTTTTTTAAGTGCTATGCTTGACACCATACCTTCAACAGTCAGCAATTATTTTGACTACATTTTCTCGTCTGCTGACATTTTATGATAACAGCAAAGAATGGCCCAAATGACCATGTTTACCATATACAGGTCATTTTCTTAAAAAAATAAAATAAAAATTGTCAAAACTTCAGTAGTTTGAAGTTAGTTTTAACGACTGCACGTGTTTGGTGCCCCATCTGACCACAATTAGTGAGGTATGCTACATGAAAGTTTTATCAGAGTGGTTTCCCTTAAAAGTCATTGTTGTAGTCATGCTCTTCAACTTAAATGTGTCACTACAAACGGGTTGTTAAGCAGTTCCAGTTTGAGACCAGAGAGTGGGATCAGATTATCTAGTAATGAATCTGCATTGCTAAGGAGAAATGAAGGGGAACAGAGAAAATAAGCTGGGGACCTTCTGATTCTTGTTTAAAACATCTGAAGAGCAGTGCTGATTACCAAAAGTGGTAAGGTCATGGTGGATTGCTTTCATATGTCAGACTAATTTTTCCACAGAAAAAGGAATGCGCATAGTATAGGGGCCTTGCAATGGCATGCATGAATTTATTTTTATCTATTCAGTTTCTAAAGTACTTGATTATCGGTGTACTGTTATTGCTGCAGACAATGTGATTAATATGAGAAAACTGAAGTAACTGAGTGAACAGATATTCCTCCTTCTGTCTGCAACAGAAGGCATAGTCTTCCACTGGTCTTATCACCACACAGCACACACTGTCACAGACCACAGACTACAGTTACAGTGGCCCATACACATTTACACAGGTTGAAACATGGCCAGAGACCTTCCCGCGGTGGCCAATAGCAGCTTAACAAGTCCAGAGCGCTCCATTTATTCTGCAACTTTAAGCCAGTAGGAAAGAAACAATGGCAAGTCACATAAAAACATGTAGACTTTTTTGATAAATAGTGTTTTAATATGCAGTGATATTATGATTGCTTTGCATCCTTCATAGGTCCATGTCTGTGAATTAGGGGGGGAAATGTTGTGTTCTGGTTATCTGAGAATGAAACAGTCATATTTACATAACGAGCTGGATTTCTTCCATAGAGTTTACTATGCTGAGCTGCTACATTCCACAGTAGCTCAAAATGGACAAACAAAACTGGGTCTAGAGTATTTTGTGTTTTTGGTTTCAGGTTCACAGAAGACAGATGTAGCATTCAGTTGGTTGCAGTTGATAATGTTGCCAGTAGATGGCACTAACATCGACATATTGGTCCTTTAAAGCTGCTTTTGGCCAGACAGAAATATATACTAAACTAAAAGACTACACAATAAAGCAATGAATTTATTAACTGCAACTGCAACTGAAATTTCTAAAATAAAGCTACATATTACTTTTAACATTTAGTTTCAGGAATTTTCTTTTGTTGCTTTAATTTTTAGAAGGACAAAAAAAAAAGAAAGAAAGAAAGAAATGACACACCCACGCACATACTGTGTTTTAGGGTTTACCTATTTTAAAAACTCACCAGGAGGGGGCACCAGCTGATAGAAGCGATGAGCATGATCAGGATAAGCTGCACCATCATCTCCACTTCATGGTCTCTGCGCCGCTGGCTCCCGCCCTGTCCACAGCACACCCTGATCAGGGTCACCACGCTCACTGTGTTCAGCAAAAATGACACGGCGATGCTTATCAGCCCGACCAGAGAGAAGATCAAGGAGAAGACCAGGTCACTTCCCTCTGAGCTGATGTTGAAAAAACACCAGGAACCAGGTATCTGCATGTGGTAGCTCCCAAGACCCATTAGAGGTAACAGAGCTATGCAGCCAGCAAGCAACCACACCATCAGCACCATGGAGACTGTCCGACTCTTTGGCATGCTTGTGGAGCGTGCAAATGGATGGTTGATGCCAATGAAGCGTTCAATGGCCATGGTGGCACCCAGCAGCAGGGGACTCAGTCCGTAGAACACCATGGACATACCCATGAAGTTACAAAAGTGGCAGTCAGGGTCTACGTCACGCCAGTTAAAGTGCGTAACATAAAAGGAGACAACAATGGAGCCTGTGACCAGGAGACCCATGAAGTCGGTGACCACAAGACCACCCAGGAAGATCAGGAAAAAAGAGCGTGAGCGGCTTTGCGTTTTCCGGAAGGAGTTGACCAGGACAATAAAGGCGACAAGATTGGAGGTTAGGCCCACGGCGCTGAAGGTGGCCGAGAAGCGGACTGCGCCACTTGGCGGGAGCATGAATGGAGGGTTGTTGATGGAGTAGCAGAGTGGGGTGTAGTTGGCGGCTGGCCCGTCGGAGGCATTCATGGTGTTCAGCTAATGTGATGTTGTTGATTTCAGATGAGTCAGAGATGGGCAGACAGTGGACGTAAGAAGAATTCGATTTCTTCCTTTGACCTAAAAAACAAACAGAAGTTCAATTACAGGACATTTTCATAATAGGCAGCTTGACTTGCAGCAAGGCAAGGCAGCATTTCAAGGCTGAGGGCTATAGCCTCCTTTAGCTAGCACTGACCTTATTTAAACAAAACATCCTGGATAGGTTGGTATATAGCAGGTGTTATAGATAATTAACAATCTCATGGCATCACTTGATCATTCAACCACTTACTAAATGGAACGGGAAAAATGGAAAAGCATGCATCCCCAAAATACATTCTTAGGTCTAATAAACCAGAATTATGCATTATAAATCTTTGGTTTATGTCATAGCATCTCGACTAAAGCGATTGTATTTTTTGGGATTGCTGAGTAGACCAGACAAAGTCAAAGTCAAATACAACGTGCTTATAACTCTCACGCATGCAGACAGTGGCAACATGGAATGGAGATGAAGTGAGTGACACAGAGACTGAAACAGTCACAGAGTAGGAGAGCGGGCATATCCTGGCAGGAAATGTAGTTAGAAAGTGACAGAGACATGAACAGGAAACAAACACAACAACATCCATCTGTGTTGCCCCTAGTGGTCTGTGATAGTCAAATTGTGGGAGAAATGAGGAAAGCCTTCCTCGAGGTATCCAGTATGGCACTTAAATACACAATGGCATCTAAGTTTCAAAGTACGGCCTGTTGATATTGATATCATGCATTGTGTACAGGTATTCTCTTAAAGGGAGACCTGAAGGATCTTACTTTAAAAACAAAATGTAGCACTTAAGTGTGTTCACTGAAGTGGTGCCACTTGATGTTGTTCATTATGTACAGGATGCTTCTCTGTACAGAGATCCTATCAAACTGTGGGTGTTACATCCTGCCACGTATTTTAGCACTGCATAGGGTGCATGAGATAAGTACGCTACAAGTGTCATGTTTTTCCAAATAAGACAAGATCGATCTCTAAGGTAGAAGGAAATTGCATCAGCAACTATAGTAAAAAACAAAGAAAATTACTAATGGGTACAGAACAGAGATTTCTGCTCATGTCAGGAAGATAGTACATGAATGAATTGAGATGTTAGAGAAGTAAATATCATTTGAATGTCTACAGATCATGTCATGAAAATGCTCATTCCGAAACTGTTGCCAGCTGCTCCCGAACATTGTTTCCTATTTTCCTGCAGGCCATTATTTAGCTCACGCACTTGAACCCAAACCAAAGGACAAAGGACCACACACACAAACAATAAGGGTAACAAGTTCAGTGGCTTCAAGTGAAAGACGGCAGGACATTGAGTTATTGAGTTATTGAGTTGAGTTATTTCCTCTGTTCCCGCACTCTAATTTTTTCCCCCTGCAGTTCAGGTGAAATGATCTAACTTCTGGCATAATTGCTCATGACGGGTGCGCAGGTTATGGCGGCCGTGGCACCGCACAGTTCCACATGTCTAATGTATCACACACTGGTGTTTAACAGTGACACATCTGTCACAAACAAGTGTCTCTTTTTAGCCTGTCTGGCCATCTGGGAAACAACAAGTTTACCAGCTGTGTGGAAATATGCCTTGGTTCCACATAAAAATGCTTTGTTCTCTGGAACACTAGTATTTAAAGCCAAATAAAGATTTGGTAGCTTTACAGACAGAAACCGATCTAAACCAATGGTACAGAAATACAACAGATCAGGCATAACATTATGACCACTGACAGGAGAAGTAAATAACACTCACCTCATCTTATTACAATACAGTGTTTTGCTTGAAAACTTTTGGACCTGGCATTCATATGGATGCTACTTAGACGTGTTCGTCCACCTAGACCAGACCAGACCAGACCAGACACCCCTACCCCCATCATAGTAACGACACTCAATGGCACCGGCCATCCCCAGGAGGGTCAGTTTTGGAGCAACTCAGTAAACATGAAAAACAGATGTTGGCCTGGCTTTCAAATTCCTTAAAGTCCAAACTCATCAGTTATCTGTGGGATGCGCTGGAACAAGCCTGACCCACAGAGACCCCTCCCCTCATCCCACAGGACACAAAGAATCCCCACTCACAACATTTTATTACCAGACACCACAGGGCACCCTCAGAAAAACCATGTCCATTCTCTGATGAGTCAGAACTGTTTGGGAGGCACAAGGGAGGTGACAATCTGGTGATAATGTTCTTCCTGATTGGTTTATGCGTATATGCATTTTTACGTTAATTTCTGGAGGATCCTTTTTTATTTACTGCTACGTGCACGACGTGAGACAACCCATTGCTTCCTGCAGTAAAAGCTCACTGTGCTATTATCTGGTCCTTCCCCACTCTTCAGGGAGAACGGAGATGAGACAATTGATGCTTGGCGCCTGCTCCCGCATGACCTTGAAAATCTTTCAAAAGTACCATTAGCCAGAAGTGCCTGTTAGGATCCACAATCAATATGCCATTTTGAAGGCTGCAAAATGCTTTAATATTCAAAATCTAAGGTAAAACCGCAGAAATATAATTGTGTGCTTGGCGCGAAAGAGTAAAAATGATGAAGTCACGCAAAAAAAAAAAAAAGGTCTAATGCAAAATTGACGTCGTTTAACTGATAAGTCACGGAATATCAATCAGCGACCACTCCGATCGGTTAGCGGTGCTGAAAAAAAAAAAAAAACTTGCTTCCTCTTACAATTTGCCCCCTTCAATATTCTTGTTTTTAAGAGACCCCGACTGAAAAGATCAACGTGCTATTGATTGATTGATTGATTATTCTGAAACAGCCTTTGCATGGCTGCAGGACAACCTTTCACACCTCTCCACTCCTGCCGGAAATCACTTTGTGGTGACATTTATATGGGCGGAGTGGTTGTAGCCACCGTGGCTTCCTGAGGAGAGAGCGAGCGTGTGGCAGAGGACTACAACATATATTACTACCGATCTGTTCCATCCTTTTGGAAAGCACAAGAATGTCACATTGTTTTTTTATTTGGAAACTTTGCACTTGCACTTTCGCTTCACAGGTGGCTTCATAAATGCCGCTGCTCGTTATCAGGCTCATTATTCTTTGATCTGCCCCGTCTCAGGTGAAGAATGCAGATGCTTCGTTACACTGGTGCCGTTGTCCAGAGGGTTACATTCTCATGTGACTTTAGTAAGGAAGGCAACTAGTAGTAGTAATGACTGGGCTGCCTCCTACCCATTAGAGTTTAAGTCCTTTGTTCTTGTTACCCTTTGCTGCATGCAAACGTGTATGCCAGACCTGGAGTCTCATGGTCTTTGTTTCAGTGGAGACTCTACAAGATCTTGCCATTATATATAAACCCACACCCCATCTTTTGCTCACAGCAGCACCCCCACATCTTTCTTTACATCTGTCTGTATAAATGTGTATGTAAGCTCACCGTATACCTGTATACTAATAAACACCCACTGTGAATATCTTTCTTCAACACTCCTCACATCTAACTAGTCCAGTTCTCTGCCGACAGCCTGCATGAGCCTGTGAGGCGATTAAGGAAGTAAAATAACCGGGTGTACACTCTTCCACCCTAAAATGCATGTGTCTCTGCATGCACACTGGTAACATGCTGTGCCACTAGACACAAGGGCTCATCAACAACAAAACAAAAAAACAACCAAGTGTGATGGAGCGCCAGTGCAGCTATGATCAGTTCATTAGTTATGAAGCCGACTTTCACTGCAAAGTCTTGAATACTTTAGAGGCGTTGACTTGGTTTTTGTCTTTTGCACATTTACGTTTTGCAGAAGTACAAAGAGGGAAGAACAGTGTGGCTATAGAGACAAATATGTTGTCCTGTCAAAATATTCTTCAAGTTGATCTTAGTTTTGGATCGAGTTTTGGAATAGCAGAAGCACTTTCTGAAACTGTGCGAAAAACATTCCCAAAAGAAAAATGGGTCAGAAGATTAAATTTCAGTTTGTGCACCATCAGTGGGAGGCAATTCCTGGTGTTGGTCATAAACACTTTCAGGAATTACTTTGTCGAGGAACATTTTGGAATTTTGGAAAGTATGTGGCAAACCCATACATTCATTTACAGTTAAAACGTCAGGGATATTTACAAATGGATTGCAACAAAATGGAATTAAACCACTGAATATGACAAACCACATCCTCCCTTTTTCACGCAAGCAAACAACAGACCCCATTTATCCAGCTGCTCTATAACAACACCCTGCATAAAAATAAATATACCAGGACAAAGGAGGTTAATATCAGAGCCCTGCTATGTAAATCCATTCCTAATTCCTATCTTTTGTCAGTCCCCTGCAGTTTACATACACAGAATCAAGGTAAAAAAGATGCAAATGTCATTTGAGTAATTAAGATTTTTCTTACCAAAGAAGGGCTTTCAAGGACCAACTCAGCTTGGTTGCAAGGTTTTTATGCTACTCTTCCCCCACCTCAAATTTCTGCTCTTCTAGGAAAAACGACAGAGAAAATAACAGCAAGAAGAGGTAGGAAGAATGTCACACGGCAATCCCCATCTGAGAAAAAAAAAAAAAAGAACTCCCACTTGAAAGTTTGCAGTAGCCCTCTCTCTTCCCCCTGCTGCTGTGTCCTCTCCAAAAGCAGCTCTGATACTCATCTGATACCCCTCCAGCCACGCTTCCTTTTACTCCAGTCACTCCTCCCCGGATGACAAAGGGGAAGGGCTCTGAGCAGACACCACACTGCATTTTCAGGCAAGGGAACGGACATCAGAGAGACATAATAAAGCATCATACCGGAGTTAGTAGGTAGTGCAGAGGCAGCGGTGGAGGAATTTGTTTCCAGTTTGTTTATAAATTCCACTTAATTATGTGAATGTATATGATGCGGAAATGTAGGAGGGTGAGGGTTGCATGGAAAACATTTTTACAACATTGTTCATGGGAAGCAAATGAGTAAGAAAAACCACAGTGCCAAAAAATGTTCAGGAAACAAATAAAGCTGACTGGACCTTGTCAACCTTCGACAAATCCACCAACATCAGTCGTAATGGAATCAGCAGATGCTTGAAAGTTATTGTCTAAACTTTAGACAATAACTTTAGACTGCACAGTTTTAAATAGAAAGGGGCTTGTACACAGTTTATAGAACTCACTCGGATACACACATGCAGTGCAGATGTGGATCGTGACTGCTGCTGCTTTCAGTCAAGAAAATGCCTGTGAGTCAGTTACAATGACAATTAACTGAAGCTGCTCGTTACCACAGTTACTAGTTTGTTGCTCACAAATTTAACTTGGAATATTCTGGATCTTTTGTCTGGAAACTACGCGTCAGTAAATATCCCCACAATCCTGTTGTCTAAAATCATTACGAGAACGGTTTGAATTGTGTATAATTGAGAAATTCTGTTTGTTGTTTTTCTTCAATAAATTGAATTTGATTGCAGAAACGGCAAAATCGGGAGCAACATCACGCTGTATTTGCTGACGCTTCGAAAGGTTTTCGCATTTGTTTGATATAGGATTATAGCCGCTCAAGAGGGCTCCACTGTCGTGTGTTTTGTTTTGGCAAATATTTTCAAAGGTTAATAGATTTGGACTGTCGACAGTCTTCTGGATTCCATTACTGCAGAGCCATGATGCCGTAATAAATGCAGACTGAGGTTTGTCTGAATGAGGTATTACTTGCTGAAATAAGCAAGGCCTGAGAATGATGTTTTTTTCACCATTTTTGTGTGTGTGTGTGTGTGTGTGTGCGTGTGTGTGTGTGTCTGTAAGTGCGTTTACATGCACATGAAAAAACAAACTATTGCCTTAATAGGACTCTAACTGGACAACTTAAGTGCATTCTCTTTATCTGATTAAGACGCCCAGATAATGTGATTGGAATTCAGTTATCTCCGGCATGTATACGCTTAATCGAACTACGACAGGATAATGGATGTGACCCTTGAACGAAAACATCGGTCGCAGAAGAAGAAAGTAAACAGAGCCAGCAGAAGAACCGTCTGAGGGATAGCGCATATATCATCTGCTCCAAAACTAGTGCGCACATTACGTACGAGATTAAAAAAGCTGAACTATTATCCATCTGGTTGTTGTTTGAAATGCTGGTCTGCCGCATGAACGACTCTTGTTTATTATAGGACGTAATAGGTCAGCCGGAAAGGTGGCCTTATCAACATGCCATTATCCCGCTGAAAAGACACATATCGCCACCTAGTGTGGAGGAGGAGGACATGTTCCCGTCAGTTATTCGTTTTTCTCCGCTGCATGTAAACTGGGACAAGGATCGCATTCAGAAAGTCGAATTTTGAGCATAGTTCAATTAAGCTGTGCATGTAAACGCACCGTGTGTCAGGCTGCTGTAATCCCCAACGTCAATCAGTGTCATTGCTTTGGGGTGGGGGTTCCTAGTCTGGTTTAGGCGAGTGGTACACAGGAATGCCAGGTCCAAAATTTCCCATCAGATCATTGTATTGTCACAGGTTGGTTAATGTTATTTATTTCTCCTGTCAGTGGTTTTAATGTTGTTGCTGATCATTGTATACGCTCCTAAGGAATTGCTGCCTCCACAAATGTACAAACCGGTTGGTCCCTCTCCTCTTTAGCACAGAAGACACATCTCACATGATTTTCCACTTAAGAACTTCAATGTAGACTGGTCGGACCACAGGACAGTGTTCCACTTCAGTTTTAAAACGAGCTTGGTGAAATGGCCATAGAATTTCTGGATCTTGTGAAAGATTTATTTTTTTGCTTTGAGTTTTAATTATGATTTATGGATGACATGTGTTTACTGACATTGTTTTTCATAAGTGTTCCTGAGCTTCATGATGTGATTTCCATTACGTAATTGTATCTGTTTTTAATGTGATACCATCTGAGGACGTGAAGATCACAGCCATTCGGTATTGGTGTGTTTGGACCTGGTGCACAAAGATTTCTAGGTTGTGATGTGTGATTTATTGTATATACAAACCAAAATGTAAATACAGCAAACTGCAGTTTCAGTTGAAGTTGTGTGCTGAAACCAATGAGTAACAGTTGGAAACAGTCACTTCCTGGAGATATAGGCAGAATATCTTGACTAAGATACTCTTTGAATATGATCTTATTTCTAGACACAAAGTTTAACAAGAAATACGAGCTAATATCATCCATTTTGTCAGTTGTGGTGAAAGTACTGTCATATGCATTAGAAGAACTGAAAATTAAGAGAACTCCTCGCTTGTAATACAGCTGAATTGACCTGTATCACAACTGGCACAAGACTCGGGCATTCTTTCTCCCAATAAAAGCATGGGAATAAATGATAAACTCACAATCTGGATGTCATCCAAAGGTGATAACATGGGAGTTTCAGCAAAAATTCAAACATAATGACACAGAGGGACTGTTGTGTCATTTAGGGCAAGACATTGCAATTTTTTTGCCCATGACTGAAAGAGCTTGCCTTTTGCCAGTTTAATGTCACCCTATAATGTTGAAAATATCAATTTCACTCATTAAGTGAAACAGAAACTGTCAAGGACAGGAAAGACAAATACAAGGAGCAATTTCAACAATTTAGCATAATAATCAAACACTGATTAAGTGTTGGGCAAATCCAAACACCTATTGATAGTCTCAGTCTTTCATAGAGTTCCTAAAGAAGGTGTAGATCTCTCACCAAACTTTTGGTTTGGGCATGCTAACCAAGCCTCAAAAACAGTTTGATAGTTGGTGCGTGTAAAATCATAGGCAGTATAAATATGGATGGCAGAACTGCTCCTCTAAAGTGAAGCCAAAGCTAGTAGAGCTCCCCCTGGTGGCTGGCTGCAATATAGATCATAAGCTCCAACCCCTCCATAATAGCAGATGGTACTTGGGCCAAATTAAAACACTAAAATACGTAAAATAAATTAGAAATAAATAAATAAATCAAATTTATTTAACACTAGGAAAAGGATGTGACATTATTATCATTACAAGTTGCCATGCCAGTTGCCATGTGAAGTGCTCCCATAGGATTGTACAGTGTACAACATTTCCTTGTAACTTATGGAGACAGAGCAGAGCACAGTATTAAATAATAAGAGTCTGGCCAGTCATCAATATTGCAAGTGCTGTGAGTAGCTCCACTCTCTGACCTCACTGTACAGACTCTGGCTCTAAAGACGCTACATGGCGCCACCCATATCCCCAGGAGAATTGCATGAGTTTGGCCAATGCAATGAAGTGGGGACACTTGGTCCATATTTATATACAGTCTATGTGTAAATTGTATGAAGAGGTTGTATGTCCTAAAACACAAATAATTTGCTACATCATGTGGAAAATGGCATTTATCTCTAATTTATCCTTTTCATACCCTCACATTTGTCTGGGGTGTGCTACACAAAAGGATAAAGAGAATTATTTCCTTGTCTCAAAATTTAGGGCCAAAATCTCAAATTTATATTTCTAGAAAATGTGAAATCACTACCTTGCAGGTATGTTTGAATTTGGCATCAGAAATATAAGACTGTGCATTACATTGAATGAACGAATGATCCATATTGATTACATGTGCAGATGTAATGGAAATATACATTTCCCTTATATAATGTTCTACATGCTTGCTTAATCACTTTAAAACCACCCGTTTCTACCTGTGCCATGATTTAAAAAAAAAGAAAAGAAAAGAAAAAAAGGAGCAAAGAACAGGATACTAGGTGATGTAACACCACACTGGATGCATTAAGTTTAAGCTATGGCTTAGCTTTAGATTCCTTCATCTCTTTCCCATGTGGTGGATGAAAGGTTCTGAGATAAGAAATAAAAGGGTGGATGTCCAAATGACGACAATTTATAGCACTTACATAATTCTTTATGCCTCATACATGTGTGTGAACTAGGTTGGAAGAAAACTGATGCACCCTGGAATGAAGCCAGCACAAAATATTGCACTAGCAGACCACACAGTTTTGTCTTTTACTATCATACACATAGATCTAATGTATTCAATACAGTTTCTGTCTTGTAGCGGTTAGTGCAAGGCATAGTATTTTGCTGATGTTTTGTGTAAGTTTGACAAGTACACAATTTCACACTAACCTGGTTAAATCTAATGTGTTTTGACCTTTTTTACCACACAAAGCTAGTGTTTCTCGCAGTGGATGAATCCAAAAATGGAGGTTTTATTTGATGGGAGTAGAGAGAGCTTTTAAAAACTGACGTAACATGAAAGAAAGCATGCAAACAGAAAATAAACACTTCATGATAACATCAACTCGCAGTGCCTTGAGTTCTCCCTCTCAGGGTCAGTGTTTACATGACAGGCCTAGAATCAAATCTCAGCAGCTCGTACACTCAATTACACTGCGCCTGCATTTCAACATGCTGTTTGAACCAGGACAAAAAGCTACAAAACACTCATAGAAAAAAAATTGAAGAATTTAAGTTTGTTTAAACAATGTTTTGTCTGGCTTCATCTCAAAGCTTTCTGAGGTTTGAAGTGGCATGCTTATATAGGCTGCTCCCTATCAGTCATTTGCTAATTCAGCTGATTTCTGGCAGGTGTGGGTTTTTCAATCGTACCCACCAGTCAAAGCAGAGCACAAAGAATTTTACCCAACCCAAATAGAGATGAGAGATAAAATGGAAAACACTCTTGAGCCATCTCGAATCAGTTACAGTTTTAAGCTGAAATCATTCTTGTGCATATCATTTTTTTTAGAGTTTATTTCAAATATTAATATAACCCAATAGAAAAATGAAGAAACATCAATATGACAAAACAAGCAAACGACAAAACAGAAAGGTGTTTAGGTTTAGGTGTATAGGTGTTTTTGCTTGAAAAGGGAGTAGGATGAAGTCAGTGGCTATTCTACTATTTAAACATTTAAACGTAAGTATTGCGTACAGTACTCTGCACGCAAAGCAAAGCTGTAACTCATGACGGAGAGGAGACCTCAGAAACAGTGCAAAATCAAGTCCTTCCTTGGCCTTAAAATTTTCCACTCTTACTCTCTATTCATTTGTGTGTGGTGTAAAGAAAAAAAAAGCATTAGAACATCCAGAGACACATCAGAGACACCTTGAAATAAATGTGCTGTCTCCTGCAGTTACACACCCTCTGAACTCATCACGTCAGCTGCCTCTTTGCCATTGTGAGCCCAATATTGGATCTATTGTTCTGCGGCAGACCAGTCGGAAACTCTTATTAACATATGCTCCGGTCCCTTTCATTCTGCGCAAATTATGCACAGCAAATAAATTAGCACTTCTGTTCCCCATTGTTCTCTTTGTAAATCACCTGCTCAGACTCCCTCTGTGTCTACGTAAGCTCAGGTTATCCATTTCGGCTAAAAGGCTTCTTTCCTCAACATTATGTGCAATCAGGTCTGACCACACTACTTGGCTGCAGTCTTTTCATCTCTCCTAATGCAACATATATTTTCTCCCGTTTTACTGCACCTCTTATCGTACCCTCTAGGACTCAACAGTGGTGAGCAACACAAAAATGAAAATGGAAGAGCAGAAAGTGGATAGTAATAGTAGGAAGATTGTAATTTTAATTTTTAATTTACTAGTTTATTTATTTATTTTGCCTAAGCCACGTAAAAGATGTCTCAATTATTTAAACCGATATGCAGATGATGTATGGTTTTATTTGACAAATCCTGTACCATCACGATGACACTCCACTGCAGGCACTTGAGTTCTTTCATAGCTCTGATAAATGGATCAAAGACAACAATATCACCAGAAATTAAACTGACTGTCTGCTGTGGGACGAGATTTCGGTGACTCAATCAGTATCGCCACTAACACCAAACAGATAGATAGATAGATAGATAGATAGATAGATAGATAGATAGATAGATAGATAGATAGATAGATAGATAGATAGATAGATAGATAGATAGATAGATAGATAACAGGAAAACACAATATACTATATATGCAATATTTACAGAATTATAAAAATAAATGAACTGAAATAAGTGAATACAAGATGGAAAAAGAAATAATGCACAGGGTAACCAAACAGTAGCCAAACTACATCACATTCACAGTGCTGCATAATATAACACACCTCTTGATCTCATCATCCAACACTATCTACCTCTAAAATATTAAAAATACCAATCACCATAGCTGCCTTAAGGAAACAACACATTGAACTTTTTCTAAACTCAGCCAGGAGGTCATACCTGTGGCATATCTTTTCATGGTTGCCGTGCAGAGATAAAAAAATAAAGTTTTGCTCCGTCCTTAAAAAAACTAAGCCAGGTTATAATAATCACAAAACCCAGAGAAACTGTTCAGGGAGCTGCGAGCGCTCTCTCTCGACCTCCTTGTGGACATGAATGCGCCGTGAAAAACCGGTGAAAAAAAAAGGTCTCTTCTCACTTCATTCCCGCCCATCTGTGCAGGCGTGTTGGAACAGAAGCGACCAGTCACTCAAGGTGAAATGCCCGACTCGTCCCTCTAGTACGCTGTGACGAGGCCCTTTTTTCAGTGCACTGGGGAACTTCACACGTTGAAAGGTAAAGCTGTGTAAAGTTGTGAGTGTGATTCAATGTATTTCACAGTGTTCTCATTGTGTTAATGCATGCCATTCAAGGGGACACACTGACAGGTCTATTAGAGGTTTAAGGGGAGTAAACTTAATAAATTACTGTTTCATGAACATGCCACACCTCATGCTTTATATAGCGGGGTTTACAGGAACATATTAACAATGGAAACGTATTGACTGGAAAGGTTGCAAACAACAGCATGGTTTAATTTTAGGCAAGGCATGGATGAGCAACGCTCTTGGATCATACTGCGGTTTAGAACTTCTGAGGAAATCTGACTGAACACGCCTCTGTGCTTCACTTTGTTTGCCTATGCTTGAAATTAATTTGATTTTCATATCCTGAAGCAAAACAAATCGCAATAATGTCTCCTCATTTGTTTTGGTGAAACTTTTTTTTTTTTTTTTTGCATTGCATTGCATTGCATTTTGTTTTTTGCAACACTGCTACAGCCACTTAAAAATAACATTGCAGGCCACTAGAGAGCTGTTCATTATTAGTACCCTCATCCCTTTCCCACGCTCTTGTAGTTCACCACGAACACGTGGTCCACAATTAAGCAGTTAATGTGTCACAGAACTTCATATGGACGTTTTAGAAGGAAACCCTCACATGAAATACGGCCAAGCAGTCCTCTCTCTCCCTTCTGTGTCTGTTAGTAGGCTTACTTAAGTATAATTAAAGATCATCGGGAAACATTAATGACTGAAAACCAGGCAGCTGTGAGGCCATGAGAAAAATAAGAGTTTGGTGATTTGGGGTTCAACTTCCATCTTTACTTTTCCTTTTTATTAACGTTGTTAGGGTGTGCTCAAGTTCCTTTTAATTCCAAATACAGCTGTGGCTACTGTAATTCACAATTTATCTGACCTTCTTTTTCCCAGACTGGATGCATTTTAAGCAACTGCAATAGCAACGAGATCTCAGCAAATGCTTTAAGCTGCACAACTTTTACCTGACCTGCAAACAGCTAAGAATACAACACGATTTCATCCATTCTGCATGACTTCTTGATGTCTCATGGCCCAGGGGTCGGGGGTATAAGCCAGGCAAGAAAAAAAAAGCTGCAGAAGCTTGACCACAGTACCACACATGATGCAACTGATGGTTCCATGACAGCAGCTGGAGGGTGAAGGTGATTTTCTGAGGTGGTTCAACTGTATTCGTAAAATATAAAATAACACACTGTGTTCATGAGCTAAAAAGAGCGAAATTTTCCTTATTACTGAAGCCAGTTCTGAAATGTAGCTTAATCAAGTCATTTGTAGAGGCAGCCATGGCCATCGATTACAGCTAGTAGTTTGATATTTTCTCAATTTATTTATTTTAATGCCTGCCCCTTTTTTCTTGTGCTTTTCTTGCCTGGATTATTATTTTTTTTTTTTAACCTGGATTTTTTTCTTTTTTTTTCTTTTTTGGCTGGCCCTAATACTCCTCTGTAATCATAAAGTGATAGGGTGATAGGTAGGGAATTTTTGCGACCCCCCTGCAGTAACCCCATGGACCCCCCAGGGGTCATGGACCCCGCCTTTAACACCTATGTCTATGCCTATGCCTCAAGGAAAGTTGTGAAACCCGTGACCCGTGCACTTTCTTGGCCCCTGCTTTAACAATCACAACGGCAAGATCTACAGAAAGATACAGAATGTTATGTAATGTTATGTAACATCTGTATCATCAGCGTATTGTATGTGTAAACTCTATTTAAACCCATTATTAGAGGGTTAGATTTTGCGTAAGTCTTTTTCTTGTTCCTATTTTACAAGGCTCCATCCGTGTTAATTGAACTAGAATTATAATACATTTCACATTTCAATGACTTTTTTAGCCTAAACTCAATTTCACAGTTTCTCACTCCGCTGGAAAGTGATTCCACTGTGTCCAAATGGACATGTTTACAAAGGGGGGTCGTAATGGTTCCGGTACAGATGGTGTCATGTATCCTTGATCATTACTGTAAAATTCTCTTGAGAGCACAACAGAACAGACGGCGTTGTAGGGTTTTCATCCTCTGCCACCATTTTTATGGTCTATTTCCCATTACTGAACCATTATCCCCCACAGCACCGAGCCTAATTTGCGATGGAGAGAGTGTTTCAGCCGACACTTGATACCTCAGTCCAAATGAACGTGTTTTTTTTAGAAACAACTGTAGACAAATCGTGTGCTCCTGAGAGACGGCACAATTTGAAGACATTTATGCTTTTGGAGTTTGTAACCAATGAACTGAAGTGTTTCTGCCCTAGCCAAATAATTATCTCACTGCAAGTTGCACCAGAGGCATTCTTTGTCCTTGTATGGGCATATGTTGAAAAAATAATTTAACTCAAGAAATATTTAGCTCTCTTCTCTTGGCCCACTGAGCCGAACATACTCGTATAAACTGGATCAGTCAGCTCGTGCAAGTCGACAGTAGATTCCAAGATTGCAAAAGAAAGTCTGATAAACAAACATTCCAGAGGAAATATTGCATTGTGTGCTATTTCTTTTGCCAAATGTATCTTGAAACCAGACCTGTCCGGTATTTTTACAGGGCAATGATTGCTCATTTATGTTGTATGTTGTAGATGTGTTGTAGATAATATTCATACACCTCACCTCCTCCAGCTTGGGGATGGCAGCTTTGGAGATGCCTGATTTTTGTTACATGCTTGGATAAAATTACATATGTATAAGAGCAGACTCTCAGCTTTAAATCCAAATTGTCCAAATTGGAGAAAACGTGTGGGGAATTGGACACATGACTCAAAGGTTGTTCAACAGACAGATGTACGATGTTCCTTCATTAATTATTTAGCAATTAAAACTGCTCCTTAGTGCAAAGGGAACAGGTAATCCTTAGGCTATAAATACAAAAGTAATCTAACAAACAGTAACATTAGCAGTAGCCAAAGAGACAACAACAACTGGACACACCTACTGAAAAGGCTTTGCATGACGTCAAAAAGAGCAAACACATTATTTGGCCACTGAAAAAACCACTGACAGGAGAAGGAAATCACATTACTTAGGCATGTACTACCCACCTAGACTAGACCAGACCAGGGGCCTCCACCTCATAGGAATGACACTCCTTGATGGCAGCAGCAATCCTCAGCAGAGTGCAGCCTGACACACACACAACAACAGTTAAAACAACAACAACAACAACAACAACAATACATTTAAAAAAAAAAGGAAAAAAAAGCACATTGTTCACAAATGTTTTGGAGGCACAGACGACACAGTATTAGGAAGGTGGTCATAATGTTATGTCTGCTTGGTGTATACGTTAGTGTCCAAACATAAATGGATTCAACTGATCTTTAATGTGTTGTTTGGAGCAACAGAACCGTTTTAAAATGTTAAACTCCCTTTTTTAAATTAAAAAAAAAAAAAAAAAAAAAATCTATTTACAGTGTCAAAGTTATGGTATCGGATAGCCTAGACTGTCATGCCTGAATAATACTCGAGAAGTAGACTGGCATACATTTTTTTTTTTTTTTTCTGGAGAAACCCAAAGAGCAGCCTCTATTTCCCCTCTAACGGGAACCTGTATTAATAGCAGCAATCAGTCAACAGTGGAGCTCTGGCTGCACACAGAGAGGCAGAAACAGAACACAAGACAGATTATAGGAAATAACAGCACGAGGCCATAAACACAGGAGTCATGTCACGGCACAGTTTTGAAATGCCACCGTTTACCGCTGACGGATGCTCGAACACACCACGCACAGCAGGAAGGGAAAAACTAAGCACTTCTGACATTTAAGGACACTTGGCTTGTTTCGTATGTAAAAGAATTTGAGGAGACATTTCATTTGTTTAAAAGCGGAGGCTTCACATGTTGGTGCGTCAGAGCTAAAGCATGTCACTTTAACAGCATATGACTATCTCATAATGGTCTACTTAGCATACAGAAAGGACAAGCCTCGGGAGAAGACATGCATTTCAATACATCATCTGTGTTAATCTCTGATTTAATTGAATGGAAATTGCTCTTCAGTGTTATCACTCTGATGAAATACTGTGTAATATGCTGCAGATGGCAGCAAAGTCTTTTGACAAAGGTGCTCTCATTTATTTATATATTTTTTTATTTTTTTTCCATGGGGCTATTTTTAAGTGTAATGTTTTCACATCTTTTCGCAAAAATCCGTTTCCCAGCGGTAGATCTATCTAATCATCTTTGTCCATCAATGTCATAACACCATTTCCTCTTTCTGTTCTCCAGTCATGACGGTGACATTTTCAGTGATAATGATTTGACAGTTTGATAGATCAGATCTATCGCTGTGCTTCGAAATACAAGTGATGATACCGAGGTAAGAAAAGACCCCGCTGCCGTCTGCACACGTTATTTATTGGTTGCTCATTTGCATCATCCAACTCTCGCGGTGGGGCTGCTTTCTCCTTGGTGAATTAGTAGGCATGTGGCACGGCAGCCCTCTGGCACCTTTACTATTCTGGCTGCAGTTCAAATGTCAGTAAATCTCTTCTTCCAAGGTGGTCATAAACATCTAATGGCCTGTCATGAATATTTTAGAGTCCCCGAATATCATACAGGAATGACCTCTGGACAACTACAACCTTAAACAAGACACAGCTCTCAGACGGCTAACCCTCCGCGGGCCGGACGCCGCAAAGCAAGACCTCCTTTTCTGATTCTTCGGCTTTTTTTTTTTTGTGGCATGATTGGATTGATTTGTCATTTGCAACAGAAAGAGCTTGGCCACGGGGCTGTGGATAATCCAATTTATCGCTTTGCCATTTATTACAAATTTCTGTGGCTTTTGGGTCCACTGTCACATCGATTCGTTGATTGCTTGCTTAGCTGGGTCCTAATGAGCTGCTCTCTGAATCACTACATAATCGCCACCCTAATTCACTTCTTCCACCTACCCTCACACTCGGTCTGCTGGCTCGCCACTGTTAGGAGCCAACGGAGTCATTCTTCGTGTGGTAACCCCTTTAATAAACGTGACTGCTGGAGGTGGTGAAGTAGTTTGCAGAGACACAGCATCATCTGATCTATGTGTGAATCGAACTGGCACGAAGGAGTGACCACACCATTATTTAGTAGTTTTCTACTGGGTTTTTAAAAAATATATAGTTAAAGCTATAGGCAGGTCTTCAACAGGGGGTCGGCGGCCCCTAGGGGGTCCGCGGAGGTATTGCAGAGATTTCTTTAAATACAAATTAACATGAATCCTAAATATTTATAACAGGATAAATGAAGGCAGAAGACGTTATCTTTCAGTACCCACTCACTGAGCGATATGGTAGCTGCCTCAAGAGCACAATGTTTCACAGGGAGCATCACAGCAGCCGAGACCTGTCAATCTAAGCCTCCTGTACACAGTAGGCCCCGCCCCTGTCACCGCTGAACCAATCACAAGGCTGCATATTACACTGACTGTGTCAGGTTCCCCGCAAATGGCCAAGAGTCCATTCAGTCCTCAGGTGAAATCCAGAGGCACGCCTCAAAATTAGTAGAAGGGAAGCTAATAGTGCAGCTTGCTCCCATCAGCGAGGCCAAAACGGATCACTTAGTCACTAAAACAAACAAGTCCACAAACACCGGAGTGATACCCCCATCTCAAACCACTGGCGAAAATGCTGGTGATGGAAGGACCACTTGATCCTGATATAGCAGCTGATAGTCCAGGTTAGTGAAAACAAGAGGAGACACGAAAATACTCAGAAACTGAGTAACTTCGGATTCACTTTTAAGGAGACAGTTATATTTATAAGCACTATGGGCTGAGTTTAATATAGAACGTATATAGTAGGTAGGGGGTCCCTACTTAATCTCTCCATCAGTTTGGGGATCCTTGAAGAACCCTGGTTTAGATAGTTTACCCTCATGTTGCAGTAGGCTCAAGAAAAGAAATAACTAATTTAAATGCATACCACATTTTATTTATAAATTCCTTTTGAATTTCATACCATGCACTGAATAGTGACACTATTTTCTTTCAAAAGGGAAACTTTAGTTTACAACCTCTACACTATAATAACAGCGAGAAATATTGTTCCTGGTAAACAAGAACAATTCATTTTACACTTAGTTGTACACGGCAATAATATAGTGCTCAATGTTTTGTCCTCAACTTCTGTTATTCTACATATGGGATATATTCTTAACAACTACAATAGTATAACTTGTGTCCTCTGTGAATTAGGTGTTTAATATTAAAACCAAAAGATTCATCAATTTGGATTACTGACCTCTGCCACTATCCTGGTGAGGCATTTTAATACGAAAATAGCAGATATCAGATAGAAAGCCTGTTTATTTATTTACTTTTTTTTTTTTTTTTTCAGCGGAGAGCGGCAGAGGCTGCAGCTGCATTAGTCTAGCAAGCAGGTATACGTAGCCGTTGGGGATTTTCCAGGAACTGAGCTGCCAAAGAGTCAGTAAGTTGCTCATTTGCTCAAATTGTTCTCAGATGCCAAAAACAACAAAAAAGGAATCACTGTTTTTGTTAGATGCAGACACTAAGCCTCAAGGGAGCCTGTGTCTGTTTGCCTCACAATCCACAAACCTCTTACTGCACAACTGAACAGGGGAACATTGCGTCAGCTTGGATTTTTAGTCTCCGCGTTTATCGTCAACATCCCAAAGACAAATTGGAAGTGATGGCCAAGACAAGCAGAACCAACAGGGCAGATGACCACTGCATGAGTAATACCACTTTTCTTTGTCATGCAACACTATGTTCGGTCAACAAAGTAATAGCAAGGCAAAGGTGGCGTGCCTGGAGCAAGAGTTTTTCTTAAAACACTGAATAATTCACAAGGCTTTTTGTTACCCAGGTGTAGTGCTGTTCAAATTGCAGTATTATTGCGTTCTTTAGTCAACCAGTGGAGTAATACTATTCCAAAAGCCTTTAAGCAAGCACATGGGATTTGAAAAGACAACCTCCACTGGCTGGATGGGCTGCTTGTAGGCAGTGCAATCATGACAATGAGGTTAGGACTCCCCTCAGTAGAGCACTCATAAAGGAATCTATTTCGTCAATAGCCTACATTTAACAGTGATTGGAAAGACTGCCCTTGTCTTCACTGTCTTGGCATATTTAATAGCATTTTACTAACACCCTTTAAAAACTAAATAATTGCAACGTGATGTGCAGGCTGTAGTCCAAAGCAATAACAAAGCTAGTGCAAGGCAGTGAGGTTCAGCCCTGGTGCATCCCTTTCACTTGCAGACATTTTACTTGGAGGTTAGCAGCTATCTAACCTCTCCACTTGTGTACAGATGAGAGAGCAAATATCACCAGGTGAGAGTTTGCCTCGGCGCCAATAACAGCCTGTCTGGGTGGCATTTATCAGGCTTCAAGAGGGGCTTAAGAACACATCGGGATGTGTTTGTGAAGAGGCCGGTGGATAAATATAGGAGGGAGCTAATCAAGCCCTCTATCAACAAAAGAAGTGCACCATCTGTGTACTTCATCGCTTCTCTTGTTGGACAGATTTTTCAGTGCTGCAGGTTCCAATTTAATGAACGATGTACAAAGTAAATGCTGATGCAACTGAAGTCCATAGCTAAAAAAAAACAAAAAAACAAAACAAAAAAAACTCTCAACATTAACTTGAATTTTGACAGATGGGGATATACTGTAGGTAGGCAGACGAAGATATCAGCAGAAAAACAAATCACATGCCAAATGGTTTTCAGACAACATTTCTTTAATACAAAGTCAACATATCTACATACACAGTGGCTTTAAACCAATTATTGTTTCAGTTAGAAGTAACAGTTTGAAAGTGATAGCACTTGGCCCTCATACAAAGGAAAAACAATTTTGCTGTGTTTGGGTTCTTTTTTCGTTTTGTCCGTTTGTACCGTATATGTTCAATTCTTTTCGATGTCATTTTTTTCTTTTTGTTACCGTTGTTCTCTTGTTAATCCCTCCCCCTCCCCCTCCCCGCTCCCCCAGGATATTCAGCGACACAAATTCGGCGACTGTTTTCAAGTCTAGCATCTTTACATGAAGTCAAAAGAGTTAACACATTTTCACAAGCTTCGAAAGACTTCCACAGTTTCAGTTTTGGCATGGGCCCCTTCAACATTTTTTTTTTTTTTTTGAATTCCAAAGTCCTTAATTTCAGGCTTTTGGTTCCTTTACGAAACATCTCAAGGTTCCCAACGAATGGAAACGACATGCTGGAAATGTGAATTTGCAGCACTTAGTTTTTGGTTGTCTTGATTTCTCCTTGGTAGCATCGCGCTTCTATGTTTCACTGAGTCCGATCCAAGTCCAATTTCTCTCTGCATCCCATAGTGAAGCATGGCCAAACGGAAAACACAGAGTATGGTTCTATACAAGGCTTAAAAAAAATGCACTAGGGGAGAAAAGAAATGTCATGTTGCAGCTGAACCATGTATGGCCTTTAGCATGTTTTTGCCTGTCAGCTAACGATACATTTATGGATTAACACCTTGGCATTTCAGTAGATGGAAGTCTGTAGGGACTTGGCTGGATACTGTAAGGAATGAGGAACACCTCTGGGTTTTAGTGTTCCTTGCAGTAGTGGAAACATTAAGAATACACACCTTTCAAATTCTTGTTTTACCTTGGAGGTCTAATTCATCAAGGGAATTTTAAAACACCTTAGAGCTGTTTTAGCCTTTCTGTCCACAATTGGAATATAAACGTACCAGGTCTTTGACTTGATGATTGATTAGCAGGTGGTTATGTGGCAGAGAGGACTAACCTCCCACATTTGGCTAAATTACACCAGCTGATCAGCTATGCTTATTTCGTGCCCTAATTGAGGCTATAGGCGTCACAAAAAAAAAAAAAAAGAGAGAGAGAGAGAGAGAAGCTGGCGTGTTTCCCGGTTTAACTGCTAGCAGGGGAAATTGAAGGCAGAAAGTGAGTGGTAATTAAAGAACAGGGAGCAGGGCTGGAGAAAAAAAGGTCTCAGAAAACAAGCTTCACAAACACCAGGAAGTTGGACATGAGCAGAACCTTGATCTGTGTTTTTCTGCCCCCGCCACATAAAGTATGAGTTCCCGAGGGTCAAATGATACAAATACATATAATCTATATATTTGTTTATTTACAGGTATACTCTAGATCATAGTGGATATCTAACAAAATGAATGGCCACGTTATGTCAGAAAAAAAGTAATAATAAAAAAACAAACTGTGAGGGTCATATTCTGTACATGATCATACAAGATACAGTACATCGAGACGGTCTGGTATTGTTAACCAAAAAAAAAAAAAAAGTTTTTGATTGATATTTTGTTGACCGATTGTTTGAAAAAAGAGATATATAATGCTTAAAAGTTAATGACAATTAAGAATCTCAACAAGGATTTTAAAAATGGCATCTCCTCATGGGCACAGGTTCTACCCAGGGGTAGAAGTTTTAAGCAGAGGCGGAGGACTCAGGCACGATGCTGACATCCCCGCGGATTTCCTTAAGAAACACACAAGGTCTCTAAGATTTTATATATATATTTAAAAAAAAAAACAAAAAAAAAAAACGCACGAACGAAAGAAAAAAAAAAACGTGCCATTTTCAAACATGAAAACCGACGGGGGGTAAAAGAAAGACGACAAGGAAAAGATTTTAATTCATAGTAAGTGTCTGGATATATCTTCATATTCTGCATTTAAATATATATGCATGTGTGAGTGTGCGGTGATACATACGTACGTACATATCGGCACACGTACACACAGACATGTTATACTTAATTTTTCTACAGTGAAAAAATAGAATGTCTTTTAACATAATATGAACAGATAAGCATTTCTCTTTTTCTGCTAAGTTTAAAAAAATGCGATACAACATCTCTGTTAAAAAACTAAACCGAAAAACAAAAGAAGAAAAGAAAATAAAAAGTCAACTATGCAATGTAAAATAAGTCGTCATAATACAACATTAATGCTTTTCATAATGTTACAATAACAATAAGGCTTTTTTGGAAATAAGAAAAGATTACACACAGTTCTGTCCATCGCTCTGGATTTTGTGCACCCCCCTCCCCCTTCCCCTCCCCCCCACACTGGAAACCTTTGCAGAATCCGTTACGCTCGTGTATATACCAAAGCGCTGATCTCAGAATGAAAACCTGGTGGTCTCAAAAGCTGGATTTTTTTTTTCTTCTTCTTTTAAATCAGACACATATACATATATCGCGTGTCAACCTGCAGCTGTGTTGGGGGTGTTTGTTTCAAGTTTATTCTCCGTTTTGTCTAAGGGATGTGCAAGTAACTTGTATTAAAGAATTTCATTAACACATCATGGCGTTGAGATCCAACATGGCTGCTTGGTCTGGCTGTGTCGCCCACACAGGCTCATCATCTATAAAATGGAGGGCAAATACCAAAGCATCTACTTTGTTTTTCCACCAAAACACACATATGAGTGGAGCTGAAGTCCAATTTTTTTTTTTTTTTTTTAACCACGTTAATGTACAGCTTTGTAACTGCAAAAGGCTTCTGCCACTCTCGAGCGTCTTAAACGATGATGATTATAGAGGAGGCTGGGAAAAAAAGAAAAAGAAAAAGGGGAGCTGATGACGTCGTGTGGATGCGCTTTCAGTCATGCCCACTTGGGGGCGAGTAGTTAGCAGAGCTGGCATCTTTTGTTCAGTTTTTTTTTTCTCTCTCCCTCAAGAGTCCCACGTACAGCATACACAAGATAAGCAGCATGTTTGGTTTTTGACAGAAAATTGGAAAAAAAAAAAAAAAAAAAAAAGTTTAATTCCTCATAAGACAAAAAAGTTCTTAACGATGATGATGAGCGTTGGTCACTGTACACAAAGAAAGCCTCGGCAATCCTCGTTTGGTTTGTTCCAAAGTGTCTCGCCCACCAGATTTTATTTATTTATTTTTTTTCTCTTGTTCAAAATGGTGGATGTTAACACCGCAGCCCGATGTTGCAATGATTCCAAAGAGAGGGGTGATTGTAAAAGATCATGGAACACGCTTGCCTTTTCTTCCGCCTTGTCCATCTGCGAGACGACCCAGCCGGAAGCTTCTTGCAAAGAGGCGATGTTTCCTCCCCCTCCTCCCCCTCCCGCATTCTCTGGTGACTGAGACGTGAGCCTCCCTTTGCGAGCATTTTCACTCTAAATACGCCGTGGTACGTTTCAACGTCGTCGTGGTTATACCTGGCTTAGGATACAGATTTTTGCACAGTTCATAAAACAGATTTTAAGATATGTGTTGCTGTTTTTCTTTTTTTGATCTTGTAAGCTCTCGTGCTTGAGAACGTGTGATGTATTTGTTTAATAGTCGAGTGAGTAAGTGTGCGCTCACACGAATTACTAGCGGAACAATGTAAAAACTCAAGTTTTAATTAATGCCAAATGGAATTATTCTCGTGCTATTCTGTTTCTTTCTCTTTTGTTTGTTTGAATGACCATAGTTTGAAAAAGAGAAATCTGTTTACACTTGCATCCACAGTTTAGTAATTCCTCTTGATATCCCTCCTAGAATGTGTTGGTAGAAATACTCGAACCCATTGACACCCACGCATATAAAAAAAAAAAGAAAAATAAGAGAGTCACCCAGTCTTGGCTACATCCATCTGCTTCTCCTTGATTCCCTCTTTCCTTTTCCTTCATTATCTGTTGCTTGTTACTGTTGTCTCACAAAGGTATTTTTGAGAAATGTCCACGAATGTTTACAATGTCCTCCATATTGAAACACTTGAGGTAAGGTAAGAAGTCTGACAATTTGATCGATACCCCTCCCCACAGCTTGAGCCACAGCTTCGGATTCCTCCCCCGCCGAGGATGTTCTTTTTCTCCAAATGATGGGCAATTTTCATCCGATTCAGCCGCGACGCGATTCAAAAGTCGAATTGGAATTATCAGTTGGTTTGGGCGTTGTCTTCTACAGAAAAAAAAAACAAAAAAACTAACAAAAAAAAAAAAACAAATCTACAGGATCCCGTTTGGTGCGTCCGAATAATTAGCGGTGGTTGTATCACCGTCTGCTGTCGTCGTTTTTAAAATTTTCAAAGTTTCTATGGCTCAGGAGACTGTCGAGGCGGGAGGGGGGCAGGATTGTGGAGGGAAAGAGATGGCTTTTTACGTTGCATAGTGATCAAAGCTTCCTAAGTACTCCAGAGCTGCGTGATAGCAGAATTGATACTCATCCTGCGGAGAAGGGAAAAAAAAAAATTTGTGAGCAGAAAACTCACCATGATATTCCACATTGCTGAGACGTCAGATAACTTAAATTAAAACTAAGTGCATAGGCAGAACGTCCTGTCAGGACGGATTCACATATCGACACATGCTGTTTAAAATACACTCCAGCCTGCACAGAGACCACAAAATATATGCAGATCGTAAATAATTCCCCAAGTCTAGGAGGAAGTTTTCTGACCTCAGTCTGGACCATGGCTGGCCTCTGTGTCCGGAGCATCTTCACTGTCTGGAAGATATCAACCACCCCTTCATAACGCATTCTCTCCAGGACGATGCTGAGGGTGATGAAGACTCCAGTCCTGCCCACGCCAGCACTAGAAATACATGAGCGGAAAGTGAATTAATGACAAACAAAGCGACTAAATCTTTATTCGGGCCAAGTCGATGGATGTGGATTTTTTTGTGTGTCGCATTAGATGTGACCAACTCTGATGAATGTGCGCTTTAGCTCTTCTTCTGCCGCAGGGTAACGCGACAATGGCGACGACGGGGATGGAATTTGTATGCGAGATACCGTGTGAATCCTCTCACACGTGTGCCACACATTCTGGCGTAACGCAAAACGAGCCCTCGAGGACACGCAAGGCGCTCTCCAAATCACACATGCAAACAACCAGCCGAGCAAACACTTTGTCCTGTTAAGCCCCTCCCCCACATGTGATGAGAAAACCCCGGCCTACTGCCGCTTTCCAGAAATACAGCCGGAGCCTTAACTCGGATCCTGAAATACTTGAGAGCTGCCTCTCTAAGCTGCTTTGCTGTGAAATGACTTCCACTTCACCAATGGAACAATAATTGATATGACAACAGATTTATTTGGGCTTCTCCCAGTCCCCGATGCCATTTTGTTGAATGAAGAGTGAAAGTGATGGCTGCTGGTCGACACTCGCTGTGTCAGTGTGTGTGTGTGTGTGTGTGTGTTGGAGGACAAAGGTAAACTCAGGATTTAAGGTGGCTTGTATCAGTTGACAAAATTAAATGATAACAAACAGCGGTCTAATCGTGCAGAACATACATACTATCAGCCCACCCAAAGCCTCTTCCTGGGAGTCAGTCACAGCTTGTCACATGGTCCCTTAAACTCTCTGAGAGCTCCCCCCCTCCCTCCCAACCCCGCCTCTCTCCAGGAAGATCGACTCTGCAAATCTGAAAGCTCGCAGAGCCGCCGCAGACTGAGAGGATTTGGTGTCCCCATTCACAGGAAGTAATCAGGCAATTAATGACAAAAAAGCATGTGGGTCTATTAGATAGAAGCCTGGGGAAAGGAAAAGGAGGAGGGGGAAGAAGAAGAAGAAGAAAAGGGGGTGGGAGTGAATGAGTCGAGCTTCGGGAGGACGGATGAGGAAAAAGAGAGTGTGAGGATTAAGAAATAGACGGGCAGATGACAGACGGAGAAGGCCGGTGACGGAGGAAGAAAGGGTAAGAGAAAGGGAAGGCATAAGCTCCCGTTTTCTGAGCTAGCAAAGACGAAAGGAGGAAGGAGGTGGCGGCGGATGAATCAGCATCAACATCACGACTCAAGAGGCCTTTTTACACCTGCTAATAACGCAGAATTCTAATCATTTACAACACTCTGGGTTTGTTGCCGCGTTAATCCTCCTGCGCTTCGACAAAACCAAACTTAGCCAGCTGAAAACACTGCGGCGAGTCTCGCGGTCCGCCTTAAGGGGCGGAGGGGCCTTCCTTCCATCCATTACTCCAGTCCTGCAATAACCGAGCCTTTCGCTTTAAGACGGCGCTCTCCACCCTCCAGTGAGGGCTTCGTAAGAGGGGTAGAATAACTCAGTCTTATTGGGTGCTTCCCTGACACATATTACAGCTCCCAGAGGGCCACTTGGCGGGCGGTGACATCATTGCTTTTTAATACAACCAGGAGGTGATGTTATGTTTCATGATGTCATGGCGCCCGTGTGACACCTAGTCTGTTCCCGAAGTAAAATATTTTCAGGCGGCAGCCAGGATATTATTCTCTGTGTTAACACCTTTGTTAACGCTTTCCCATCCAAAGGAGCTGTTGCGTTGGAGCCCTTTTCTGAATGCCAGCCTGTTAGACCCCTGTTCCCCCCTTCGCTGGCCTTGCAGCGGTGAGCGCGCGTGCTTAATTGGCGACGACTTCGCAGCAGCAGACGCTCACCACGTCTCACCTGTTGCCTCTTTTTAATGAATAACTGTTGCGTAACTCCGTCTCGTGTCACTTGTTGAATTTCTCCCTTTCTCTCCCAGTCTTGCGGAGCATTGAACAGCAGAACTGCGAAAGCTGTCCATTGTTTGGCAGCAGAAAGGAACAACTCATTCATATGCACCCGGCTCAAGGCCTATCAATGAATCAGAATAATCTGAGGTCTTGGCGGTGACCACTACCAAATATCAGTTTTTGCCTCGGTCCAGCCTGTTGAGTTAATGATGAAAGTTACCTTGGAAGCTACACTTGAGGTGATAAAAATGCATCGCGGAGCGATCATAAAAAAAACAAAAAAAAAAGAATGGCTGTATCATTTCATGTCTCCTCTTTGCAAATGCCAAGCCACATCTGAGCCTTATCAATTATGGAGGAGAAGGGCCTGTGGAGGTGCAGAGGCAGTGTACTGCGGTGGAGAGGAGGAGGAGGGATCATATCTGATGATGAAGTTATAGCTGCACCTCAGGAGGAGCTGAGCTGCAAAACAATAACCACCTTAAGATGTGATTTAATCTCGCCTTGATACCTAAAGCTTCACATCTCTTCCAAGGAGGAAAGCTTGTCCTTAAGAGTCCAGTTTGAGGCACAATGTACTCCAAGAAAACATCGCACCACTCCCTGCTTTTCAGGAAAGCCTGACACATTTTAGCTCTTTAAGGCAGCGCAAAGACTATACTTTCAGACACCTTACCTGCAGTGAACAGAGATAGGTCCGTCCTGTCCAAACTGCTCCTTGGTTTTATGCACCTGGCCAATGAAATCAATGAATCCCTCCCCGGATTTGGGCACGCCTTGTTCGGGCCAATCCGTGAACTGGAACTGTCTTACTGTCCTGGATTGACCATCCTGCAAAGGCAGAGAAAAATATGTGATTAGCATGAACAAAAAACCAAATGGGTTTCACTCGTCAAATATTACTTGTATTTTTTCATGTACAAAACATCTGCAGATACAGTGAAAAACTCGTCTCCCAACAGACAGCCCCCGCTTTGCTGCTCCACTACCAACTGTTTCTTTTTTCTCCCCATTGTGTTTCGTGCGTGTGTGTGTGTCACGAGAAGGTCCTAGTTAAAGCTAATCAATAGTGTATCTGCCATGACAAGCGTCTTCTCTCAGACACCATGTTGAATAGGATAATCCTGCGATGCGATCGATAAAGCGACCTGATGGATGAGCGGAGCGAGGACAGCGAGAAGCAGGAACGGAGCTGGAGATGGGGGGTGGACAGTGAAAATTGGAAACGCAAACTCTGATACCCTGACACGCGTGCTAGGAAAAAAAAATAAAATAACATCCGTCTCAACAACTTAATCTCATATTGATTCTTATAATCGCGAGGAGGCAATTGCAGTGTGCTTTCTATGCAAACAAAAAAAAACATGTAAATATATTTTTACAATGAGGCGGCACCCGCTAGGACCACGGAGGCTTTATTTTGAGAGAGGTGATTATCCGGTTTGCGAGCGCCCAGTCAATACTTTTGTCCTTGTGAAGAAAGTTCCCTTCAAGTTGTCTCAGAGAGAACAAATTTCTCGAGACAGTCAGCAGAGACGAGCATTTATGTGGAGACATGCTCTCCGCTTGATGCCACCAGTAATTAAGACAACCAGGTGTTCATTTCTCAAGTTGGTTCTCACTTCCCCGCACAACAGACTTTGGTTTTGACACGACGTGTCATTCTCACGCATTTTCTTCCCATTTATTCACAAAGAGCACAGGCACAATTGCCTGAATACACACCTGGCAAGTAAACTGGGTTGGGTTTTTTGTCTGTTATGAGATTCTTCTTGAAGCAGGGTGAGATGTTATAGAATTCATAGAGTGTTATGTAATTAGCGAGAACTTGAACCTACACTGAGAAAGACACATTTTAACGTCTGATTATTTCTTGGGAAACACATTATCATGTTTTTGGTTTTTGGTAATCAGCAGATTCATTATAAAAAAAACAAAAACAACAACATTTTTTTTGTTGTGAGAGTTAACCGGTGAATAGGCAGAGAAGTAACAATTATTGTGCGCCAATATTAGTCAGAAGCAGTGCTGTTTGTTGAAAAGATAACTGTGGGCAACTTCAATGTTTGACAGGTTAGAATAGCATGTGCTAGAATTATATGTAATTGTCATGGACAATGGTTGCGGCTGGCCAACATTCTTATTCATTTATTCAGATTTTTGCCTTGAGCTAACAATCCCTCACTGCAGGCAAAATGTAGATGGTGAATTTTAAGCTACTGCACGTCAAAGGATGTACATAATCTGTCAACTGAAACGGAGTACCTCTGCCAGCATTTGCATGCTGGTACTATGTTAACCGCTGATATGTTTCAGCATCACCACCGCAACAAGATGTACACTTTTATTGTACATGACAAATACAGTGATATGGGTTCTAATAATTTAAGCTCCACATGCCAGAGCTCTTTGTACAGCGTCTCGTTTCTCTTTCCCTGTTTTATGACACATTGCATGTTCTCTTTCTTTCGCCGCCTTTGTTTTCAACTCAAAAACATTTAGCCTCTGCAGGGGGATTAAAAATGAAAGAGGGGCAAAGACAACAACACAATAAACCGAGCACACCGAAGAAAGACAGGAGGGAGGAAAAAAAAAAAAGGAGAGGAAAATTTAACACACAACCTGAGGGCCCACGCGGCGTGTCAAATTGTGTGATTAAATACGTGACTGGCTCGCTAGATGTGAGTGTTGAGGCGTGGAGTCTGCGCTATTATTGTGCGGAGGCATGCAACGTACACGCCAACACACACAAGAACACGCAACTATGCGGCGGTATGTGATGTTAAGACCGACTACATGCATACGAACCACACGCCGAATACGCCACTGTTATCGTATCCATCTCTCCGCTTTGTTGCCTTAAATGTGAAGATAAGCTCTGGCTGTTGCGCTTTCATGTGTCAGTCCCCTTTGAAGATCTTCTGAGAGAAACCAGCACTGACCAACCCTCAGGACAATATATTTGCATGTGTTCCAGAGCAATCACATACGTGCTTACGTACATTATGTTTCTAATGTATGGGTCTTTGTGTGTTAGAGACGCACACATGTATAAAACCGTGTGTGAATTTGTGCTGAGAAAAGCATGTGTGATGGTTATGTGGAAGAAAGTGTGCACTTTTGTATGTGTAAGCGTCGCTATGAGAGGAATTTTAAACACTGCATGGAGTTATGTAATTATAAAATAGTGTCTGTGTATGTGTGTGCGTGTGTGTTTTAGAGCTCCCCTATGTTATGGGTAGAAATCACTGGGGGCGCTGGCCCCCTGTTGGCTTAAAAAAAATAAAAAATAAATGAAAAAAATGCTAACTTTCAGTTATATTCTGAAAATAGGGCTCAAAAGAAAATTGCCGATGTACTTTATGCTTCTTTAAAATAACCAGAAATACCAGTCCACTTTTGGTGTATTTCAGACGATGGTCCACTCTTAGTTAAGTAAGTGTGTATGTGTGTGTGCGTGTGTGTGTGTGTGTGTTAAGGGGATGCTTAAACAGAATCTACGTCTGATGTCCTCATTTACTCCATACCAAGTATGTGTGTGTGCGCGAAAGGAGATTTAAAGTATTATTAATTTATTTTTTTTTACGCCAAAAGAATGAACTCTAACTAGCTGCCACAACACCTGGGAAATCATTGGATATGTCAGCCTATTTGGCTTTTTTCCCTTTCTCTGCTACATTTTCTGCTGCTGCTGCTTCTTCAAACTGTCTGGCCTAATTGGACCCAAAAAAAAAAAAAAAAAATTCAGAGGTAAAGAAATAACTAGGTTTCAAACAGTTCGCAGAAATTAAAGTCAGTTTGGCCATGAACTTTCATTAATAAAATAATAATAAAATAAAGTCATCATTATATCTTATTTCCTGTGGAAAACTGTTTAACGACTTTCCATGTTTATGTGACCTAGTTTTCTTAACCCGCTTAATCTTTGACATTTCTCACCCGTCAGAGAAATGTTGTTGGTGCAACTGTGAAAATTAGTTATTGCATTGCATTTTGGGCTTAATTGCTGCTGCTGCAGCACCAGAACCACTAACAAAAAATCATTCAACGATTCACTGTGATAAAAGGCTAAAATGTATGATGGGTATCACTGATGGATAGTTATCAATGTTGAGTTGCAGGGGACAATAAACGCAGAGTACAAAACTTGAAATTGCATTGTGTGAGGTTCCCATCTCTATTTGTTTCCATGGTTTCACGGCTTATTTTCATATTTTGCAAGTTATTCAACCTAACCCAAAACCCCAAGGTAAGTCTTACCCTGGCATCTGTGACCTTGAACTCTCGGAGGATGTACTGAGGCATGTTGTACTCTGCCATGGGATCCACCACAAAGTACTGATACCTGGCAGAGCGCTCTGCCGGCCAGTACTGGTGACACTTTTCCTGTTTGAGCAAAAAGGTTTGACATTTAATTTTTTGTTGTATTGTAATACCGTGGTAATATAGGTGTACAATAACACCAAAAATCAAAATCCTACCCGTCCCATCTCTCTGAGTTTGGTCAACATGACTACAATAGTTGAGTTGTTCTCCCAGAGCATTCTCCAGAAGTCTTCTGTAGTCTCTGCCAGAGGGCCCTGTGTGGCGATGTAGGCCTTCTGTTGCCTGTCAGCAAAACCACATATAAACAATTCAGCTTTTAAACACCACTGACATTCTTGATTCACAAAATTCACAACTTTTTTGCTGGTAAATTTTGAAAAATCTTGAGTAAACTGCTTTTATTGTTCTCTTTAAGAATTGCTAAGAAAAAAAAAATGCATGCAATAATTGCCTAAATCATTGGCCCTTCACATGCAGTCCTGTTCTACCTCAGCCTTATTCCTACCTGTAGCCATCAATGAAGCTGGAATTGATGTAGTCAGATCCCTCCAGGCCTCTGATTGGCTGCAGGCAGACACGTGTGGTCTCGTAGGGCATGATGTTGACCAGCCGATTCTTGAACTTGTTGCAAGGAAGGTTGGCACTGATGAAACGCGACGTGTGGGCTTTGGAGTTGGCCAAACGCTGGTTGGGAAAATACGGAGGGACAGTTTAATATACTAGAGAAGAAGGGCACAGTAAGGGTAACAAAGAAAAGAGTGCAACACTGACATCCGGAAAGATATGAATAGAAATAATGACACGGATGAGGAAAAAGTAGATGAAAAGAATTTACAGTAGTTAGAGAACGAGGGAAGGAATTGGCAAAAGCCATGGTATTAACAAAGCGGAAAGAAGAAATGTGAAACGAGAGGAGAGAGGAGGAAGGAACAGCAGGAGGGGATGATAAAAGGGGAGAGAGGAAAGGAGGGAGTTGGAAGACAGGTGTGAGACAGATAAGAAGTGGAGAATATCAGTGACAGAATGTAATAAAGCGGACCCAATCACATCTGATGTGATCCATGCTTTACTGATGGTGGCGCAGCCTAAAGGGGACTTTTTTCATCAGGAACAAATGCATCGGTGAGTCATCAAAAAAAAAAAAAAAAAACTTTATACCAATTTGCAACTGCGGGTCCAGATGCAGCAGTGGAGAATATGCCACACACCCAGACTAACAAGCCTCTGGATAAGGCCTTTATGAAATCCAAAACTTGCCAAAAAGTGGGTCACTACCTCCTTTGATAACAGCAGCACGATATGTGTGGATAAAACACAGACGCACACAGCAATGTTCTGAGACTCACACGCACGCAGTTTAATGATCAAAATGAAAAGCTGTAGTGCTATATCATCATTGTCCCAAGGACCTCAGTGGGAGTTTATGTGTCCTATGATCGCCTCCCTTTTTGGCTTCAGTGTCTCGCAGAACCTATGTATGTATGTGTGTGTGTGTGTGTCTTTGTGTGCATGCTTGTTAGCCTGTAAATAGAAGACACTCTTGTTAGCCTGCTTCAGAGGAATAGAAAGCATTGAAGCACAGAAGACGCTAGTAGCACTGCAAAAGCATGACAGAGAGATAACCAACTGACAACACTAAGAAAGTAGGCGGGATTGTAGATTTATTTCCTGGACTCCTCGTCTCTTAAGGGCTGCCAAAACACAAACATTAAAAAAATATTCCGCCTTGAAAGTGCGTGTATACATTTCCACTTTCTCTTTTTCCGCAGCGTTTTCGACTCTATCTTCCCTCTTTGCTTCTCCTATGGCAACAATACGTCTGTGGCGTCAGTGGCCACTTGGAGTCTGCCCAGCGGTTTCTCTCCTCTCGCCTTCATCTCTCGCTACCGTCCCCGCTTTTGATCTGCAGTTCACAAAGGAACCTGGAAAGGCTTGAGGTGGCCTGGCAATGCTAACGAAACCCCTGGCCGCACCACAGAATACCTCGGAGAGTGTGGGGAACTGCGCCAAACCTGGCAACATGTCAGCCAACGGGGAAGGGATGTGCACAGTGTACCTTTGGTCAGGGATGCCAGCTCCTTTCCATTTGTAGGACAGCACATCTGGCCAGTTGCATTACTTACATTAGGCATGCTACACCGCTACAAGGATAATCCTATCTGGTTAATCACAGATCAGGCGTATCATTGTGACCGCTGTCATGTGAAGTAAATAACACTGACCAACCGATGACAATTCAATGTTCTGCTGGGAAACTTTTGAACCTGGCTTTAGCGTGGATGTTACTTAGACATGTACCACCCACCTAGACCAGACCAGCCCCCATCAGAAACCTGGGCTTACTGAAATAGCTCCTACAGTTCCTAACAGGTCTCCTAAATAATTAAACCTAATCAAAATAGATGTTCAGAACCAACGGAGTAGACATTTAATCCTGGCATTTTGATTCTAAACCCATAACTAAACATCCCTTATTCTCTTTCTGTCTTGTACATTCAGTCTGTCTGGTAAATTGTCTCCGTCCTTTGTTATTTAATTCAAGCCTTTCCCTGAACATACTTGTTATTTATGCATATATGCAAAAAAACAACAAAAAAAAAGTGCTCGTCTGACAACTTCCTGGCATCTTCCTCTGGAAATCACTTTTTCTGCCTTGACTCCTGCAAATTGCAACAGCTCGCGGCTTAACTCTGCACGGGGCCGTGTCCCACCTGAGAATAACAACGCCCTCTCACCCGTCCCTACAGCGCAGTATTCTGTCCAATCGCTTCCTTAGTGCCAAGTTAGCATACAGTCGTCCCTTTGTTCATTAGCCAAACGTTCCTCCCTCCACTTGCCCTGCCATCCACCTCCATTTGTCATCATCAAGTATTAATTACTTAGCTCCCCTACCCCTCTTCACGCGCACACCTCCCTCCTCGGTCCTAAATGTAGTGTAGACGTTATTAATCCCAGTTCGACTCCTGATGCCAGCTCAGCATTATCCCTGTTACAGATGGCGATGGAGATTCCATCATGGTTGTGTGCCAAACAAAAAAAAAAAAAAAAAAAAAGTAAAAATGTTCAAACACACCAGCACTATTATTGCTTCCTGGCAATGGGCCTTGTTGATGAATGGCGTTGGGGAGATGACGGATGATTTGAGAACGAGTGTGATTCAAGGTCAGCAGATAGTGCCTTGAGCACAGTAGTTGAGGTGTTTTTATGAGTTGATGATTATTAAGATATTTACTGGATATCTACGCAAGCACAGCGCCAGGCTGTCTGTCCTCACCTACTGGTTTGTCATGAATTTCTCCAAGAAAGCATATACTATTTCTTTCTGGAATGGAAACTCAAATTTGTGCTGCTTTCAGCCAAAAATCCTTTGTCTTGTGCCTGCGAGATTAAACATAATTTCTTTTCTTAAGCATATTATTCCAAATCCTCCGAAATGAACACTGTGGCCAAACAGCGGAGGGCTTTGACATTTCCATTTTCCTAGCTTGAAACAAAACCCAGTAGTAATTCACACAGTGTGTATCGAAATGATTAAATTATTGAAGTGAGGCTCAAGAACGTAAAGGAGATTTGCTTTCCAGTCCATCTGCGATCGTTTTACTTGGACGGCACAAATAGCTTTCATGTAAATAAGGCAGGTTTAATTTATATTCTATTTACCTGGAGCCGTGTAACATCTTCAAGGGATGCGCATTTACCTCAAACTCTTTAAGCTTACACTGTGTTCATTCAGCATTGCCATTACGTCTTCATGAGCAACAAGTTAAAGGAGAGCGTATTCAGCCTTTTTAAGGTCGCTGTGAATAACATCCTCTGTTCATTGTCCTGTTCATTCTCTCGGTTTCCCTAATGAGCGACAGTAACCATTCATTCTGTGATATGGTTTCGCATGAAACACTCTCACCGCTTCCAACTTTTGTTAAATTATCAAAATGCAAAGACACGCACTAAATAAAGAGCAATGGTTGCAACCAATAAGTGGGTGCACCGCAAATAATGACGAAAAGCAGAAAATATGAAAGGCAAATAATGATTTGCATCCTAAATAACTTCCAGGAAGACAAAGCTGGCAGCGAGGCTCATTTAAAAGGCTTACGGTAGCTTAAAAACAAGGTGACAGAAAAACAGAGCGGGGCTGTCTTCATTATTTAGTTATGATGAAAGCTAAAGAGTGGAGAGTTAATACACACATTGATCTAACGAGCCTACATGTTGTCCGTCACTCTCTTAACCAAACTATTAGCAGACTGTTTTGTAATTGCCACGCCAGCCTCCGCTCTATGCACTTTATTAGTGAAAATGCACCAATCAGGCATAACATTATGACCACCTTCACAATATTGTATACGTCTCCATTGTGCCTCCAAAACAGTTCTCATCAGAGAATGAACGTGGGGCTTCTGAGGTTGTTCTCTGGTGTCTGGCAGCAGGATGTTGTTAGTGGGGGTCTTTGGGTCCTGTGGGTCGAAGGGAGGGGCCTCTGTGGATCAGGCTTGTTCCAGCCTGATCAGATCTGGGGAATTTGGAGGCCAGATCAACTCCTTGTGTCGTTTTTCATGTTTTTTGAGTTGCTCCTAAACTTTTTTTTTGCGTGTCTGCCAGTGTCAGGCTGCATCCACGCTGGATCCAAGGAGTGTCCTTGCTATGGGGTGGGGGTGCCTGATCTGGTCTGAGTCTAGGTCTAGTAAGTAATGTTCACATTTATGCCAGGTCCGGAAGTTGCGCAGGAGAACACACTGAATTGTAACAAGATGGTCAATGTTCTTCACTTCTCCTGTCAGTGGTTTTAATGTTTTGGCTGATCGCTGTAAGGGGTCATTAATGTAATTTACCTTAAACTCCAGCTCCATGCCAGTAACGTGCTCGCCGCTCTCCACCTGGGCCAGTTTCTGGATGTAGGAATACAGGCTCCGGGCAGCCACTTCAGTGTTTCCACAGGCCACGGCCTCCAGCAGCGCGTCGTGAATGAAGCTGTACTGGTCCTCCGTCTGCACCATGTAGTTCCGCTGTGAGCGCATCAGCGTCACGTGGCCGTAAATGTCGACCGTCTTCTCGTGCTTAATGCGCTCAAGCATGGCGTCGATGACGATGAAGCAGCCCGTCCGGCCAACACCCGCACTGAAAGGAGCAAATAAAGGAATAAGAAGAAAGAAGAAGTTAACCTGTGTAACTGAATTCTACTTGCGCCTGAACATATTAAAATATTAGGTGATAATATAAGGTACGCAGAGCAATGTTTTTGTGGTATAGTAGTTTAAATTACAGAGTAGGAGAAGACAGAGAGCGACAGCAATAGATAGAAGGGAGATATAGAAATAATGGAAAATGACAAATAGAACAACAAGAGCACAGTGCCACGGAGCCTCAGAAAAGCAAGCTGTCAAATTTCAGTTTTATTGTGTAGTGCTTTGGATTCACTGAAGTCTTCTTATCTTGACAAAAGGGAAGGTTTCAATTTGAATAAGCCTTTTGAGAAATATCGCTTGTAAAAGGAAGAGGAGCTAAGGAGCGAAAAGGGAGAAGGGGGAAAGATGGGAAGGGATTACTGCGAGGCTTTTGAAAAGAGAAAGGAAAAAAAATAAAGGTGGAGAGAATGGGAGCAGGGAAAAAAAGGGGACGCTTTAAAGGGGACGGTGATGTGACCAGCAGATGAAGAGAATAGGCAGAGGTCACATGAGAAAGAGTGCCTGTGTTTGTATAATGCGCGTTATGCAATGTGCAATAGAAAACACACAGGGAGGAGCGCGGCCATTCTGTTTGCTCACGGAGACATGATGATGTGGTGTAATAGTGGCATGAGGGAAACGGGCGTCCATGTGTCCTTCCATATGTGGAGTTCAACTCTGATTTTTAATCTCAATTTAAACCACCCCAACTTTGATCTCAAACTAACCTGCAGTGGGCGATGATGGGTCCGGCGTCAGGTGGGTTGCAGGTCTTCACCCTACGGAGGAAGGCCAGGAAAGGGGTCGGGTACTCTGGTACACCGTGGTCTGGCCACGCCGTGAACTGGAACTGGCGAACCTCCCGCTTCTCGCTAGAACCATTCTGGAAAAGGGAGGGATTGAAGCATTGTTATGGCGTGGAAACAGTTGTGTTGCAACTGACGGACCTGTTGGTTTTACTGGTGTAAAGGAAAAGAAAACCGGTGTCCGTATATGTCACAGAGACATGATAAATCAATTTTAGGGGTACAAGCAACCCCTGCCATTTGGCTTCCTTTGACTTAATCCGCCAGATGCCATCTCAGCCCAAAATTTCAGGCCAACAGAACGACTGCGCGCCCAAAACAAAGCTCTCTTTGATCCCTAATACTTCCAAAGTAACCCTAGAGTGATTTTCTCAGAGGATACATGTGCTCTCTACAAAGCTTTGTCGCTAAAAAGATCACTCGGTAATTTAGATGAGTAAAAGCTGACACGTTCACTGATGGAAAAACAGCAACCTTATAGATTTGTGTGTCATATTTAAAATACATTTTTGTACCTGAATTCCTTATGATGTTATCATATGGATTTGTTAAACACTTTCCAAACAACAGTTCTCGTGTTGCTGCTGAGAACACTACACCTCACCCCGTCAGCTCTGGCCTCCCAACTCATCTGTTGGAGCTTCTAAATTACAAGCTGGGATCCAAAGAAAGATTTCTGAGAAGGACATAAGCCTCCTTTGAATCTTTCTGTCCTCTTCCCCCCTCAATCCTCTCAGAAGATCCTCTAATGGAGGTCCTCTTTGCATTTTTGCATTTCATCGCAATACTTTCCGCTACCCTGACATGGGGAAATTTTTCCTCGCTGAATAAATGAATAAATAAGTGGGTGTAATTAAAAGCAAACTGACCTAGTTCTTATTTTCCTTTCTTTTTGGACATTCCCTGTTTCTTGAGTTGAGGCTGACTGCATTAATGTGTCTGATTCGTGGCTGCAGGTTTTTTTTTTTTTTAAAGGATTTATCAGCCGGCACAATTCTGCCTCACTGCAGGACACGCATACATATAGATAGGCTGCACAGCAGCTGCTTTGTTGTTGCGTGCGTCTGTGTGTATGCATGTGTGTACACCGCCAGCCTCTGCTACCAAATCCAACAAGGTGCAAACAGATCAGTGAGAAATCACAGCTACGGCTCCAGCTATAAGGAGGAGGAAGAGGGCAGATAGAAGAGGAACCGGTGGAGTCGACAGGTCTGATAGAGGCTGAGAGTGGCCGAATGTAAATGCCCCCGAATGTCAACCAGCTAGCTTTAAGCTCCTGAAACCCTGTATCTTCGTATGGTGGCATTACGTTTTAGGATCGTGGCAGCTTATTGTGCTTCATTTAGACGTGTTGTCCTCATACATAGACACGGGACAAATGTCATTAGATTTTACAGTTGAAACTTGTTTGTTTATTCTTGTTAACTTTTCTACTTTTATATGACATTCTGTCAATAGTAATAAACTGCAACGATGCTAATTAGCAAGTGCACATTTGAGGACATTGGGATTTCATTTTTTGCAACCCTGTTTTCACACAGAAATGTTCAGGTATTCAGACAAACTTAAAATATTTTGCTATACATTGGTGACTTTATTGTAATAGGGTTAGGGTTAATAATGTCCACATATGTGGACACAGGGGTTACGTTGTTAGCAAAAGGGATTATCAGTGTTTTGCCAATGACAATCCAACTACAAAGACTTAGCAGTTAAGTAGAAAATTCCTTCCTTTTTCTGCTATATATCTATACTGCCTATGTCACCCTAAGGCGTGCTGTTCATTTCTGTGGATGCAGATTTCTATGTGGCATCATATTCGTGCACGTGAGGTACAGTATGCAACTTTTTTTTTATTTTTTTTAACATGATTGAGTACAAGCATAAATTCGAGCTTGCACGTGTCAGAACTTCATCTTGGGAATGGCTCCCGTCTGAGTGGAGAGGCTGCGCACGGCGGTGTGTTTCTGCGTTTGGGTGTGTGTGCACGTACAGAGGGAGCATGAGAGCAGTCTGCCAATTATGTATATTGAGTTTCTCTTCTGCTCACTTTACCTAAGTGCTCCAATTTGGCAGATGCACATAAACAGATGATCTATTGAGGAGAGAGAGCGCGAGGGCTGAACAAGGTAAAAGCGGTGGACTGGAAGGACAATGGAGACGAAGGGTAATGCTCGTATATACTCTTGCATCAAATGGCAAAACAGCTCGAGGATTAAGCCATTATTCTGGCTGCCTGTGTCAAATGTGTGTTACATTTTTACACAGACGTCGCATAAAAACATTGTCATGTGTGCGTTTTAATGTCTTCGCCGTGCAATGTCTACTTTGACATCACAGGTATATCCGGGTTTGAGCAAGAGAAGACATAAACATGTGTGAAGGGGAACAGAGGGAGAGAAATCGTCCTACCTTGTGCAAGGAAAAAGTGCGGACGCAGAAAGTCGCCAGCTCTATGGTGTCCAGCAGCGTCACTTGTGTCATACCGTAGGTTTCCGTGCCGCGGCTGGGCCAGTACTGGTCACATTTAATCTGGGAAAGAGGAAGCGAGAGCAACTGAGACAGGTGAACTGACAGAACTATTGCCCACAATATGTCCCATTCTATTAATAAACAGCATCAAATACAGCAGCTGCCCTCACGCGGCACTCATAAAGCAAGCGGAAGCTTCCCTCGAGTTCACATCTGAGAAACAACACCGTGTACACGGAACAGATGTGAATGTCAGAGCAGCTCCACTCTTACAACTTCACCAACCGCTCACGAATCCTGCCCGAGTCCTTCCCTAAATCTTTCCTCGGTAATGTAAAGCATATGGTGTGTATCTGGAATGTAGGGAACGTAATCACTTGTGTCATCATGTCACATCCTCGTAAAGAGGATCCACTTTGAGTTTAATTAGACTAAAATGCTTTTTAGTACAAATCCTGAGCTCATTTCTCATTGAGGCCGTGGGCGTACAGCATATCTGAAAGCACAACACCTGGTTCCCCCAGCCGCCCCTTCAGCCAACCTAATAGAGATTCATTCAATATGGGGTGTGATGCGCAAGTGGACAACTGATCAGATGTGACAGCTAGAGGGGGAGACGCGCCGCTCTCCGGCTTTCTCTCCCATTTCCTGCTCAGGCTGACACTCAAACTCCGCCGCCCGCTAATCCTGATCACGTTTGACAGGAGAGGAATGCGCATGTCAGGACGGGAGAGAGGTAAACAATGGGAAGAGGATGGAAGGAGGGAAGATGAGTGGAGACACCTGCGGTGAGCGAGCCTGATGTTGACACAGGTTTGAGTTGACAGGATCAAACGTCACAGTTGGCTTTTTGACATTCAGACAAGTCTGCGCGTCGATAATCCACAATATTATCACAGCGGATTCAGTCATGGATGAAGCGTCGATCACACCTGGTAAATACACTCCTTTGAAAGTACTTAAATTATAAGGGGCAAACGCTAAGGTGGAGAAAAATATCTGCATCCAGATCCATTCAGTTCAATGAAACACTACTTTAAACCATAGGTCTTCAAGAGTGGGTCGACAGAAGACCCTGAAGCGGGGTTCGCAAAATCTTAGGTTGATTAAACAATGTTATATATATTTTTTTAAATTTTCCCCACAATTTTTAATGAATCCAACATATCTAAGTAAAGGGATAAATGGGGGCAGAATACGTTATCTTTCAGTCAGCACTGCATTCATTCGCATCCGATACAGGAGCTGTCTCAACAGCGCACTGTTCGACAGCAGGCCCCGCCCCTATTGCTGCTGAGCCAATCACAAGGCCGTTTATTACATGGCGACTCTGTCAGGTTCCCCGCGATTCACCGAGAGCCTATTCAGTCCCCAGATAAAATTAAAACTTAAAAATCTGTCAATTATATTCCTTTATCTGCCAATTGCGTATACCAGTCAGGTAAGTTTATGTTTACACCAGTTGCACATCCTCCCACATGTTGAAATAAAATAAAATGTGAAATAAAAAAGGAATATTTCAATCTGTGTATTATTTCAATAGCTTGAAATGGAATACAAAATGATAAAAATCATGTATATCTACGAACAGCTCTAGGCTGAGTTTAATATAGAACACATATAGCAGGTAAGGGGCCGCTACTCAATCTCTCAGTTTGCTGCTTTAAACAGTTCAATGCCAAACTTTAGTTTTAAAAATAACTATAGTCGCTCAGTAGAAAGTATAATATTCTCCCATTAACACCTTTTCTGTTCACTGCAAGAGTTAGCTGAATGTGTTCCAAAAAATACACCTTCCTTACATCCACTGAAATTTAAAAATAAGAGAACTAGTGTGATCACACTCCGGACTCTCTTTCCCTCACCCTCACTTTCCCTCTAACTCTCACTATCGACATATGATTGTGGGAGGCACTGATCACAGGTACCGCCAAGACTATGTAGCTTAGATTTTTAAGTTTGTACTGAGCACTGTAGGGAACACGCTTGCCGGTTTCCACATATAAAGAGAAAACGGGGCGTATTCTGCGAATATGCTCCTGGTGGATCTGCAGCCTAACTTATCAGATGTGCGCAGGTAGACAGTCTTTGAGTTAAGTCCGCTTTATCACCCCTCCCCCACCGCGCTCCGCACCCCATCCAAATTCCTCCGGTACCGTGTAAGCACTTCATCTTAAGAAAATGAAGTTTGATTGCCTACCAATGGAGTTCAGGTGCACGGCTGGGAAATCAATGTAAAGCTGTGCTATTTCCAGCAGCTGGCTGTTGTACTTGGGCTTGTGAAGTGATTAAGGAAAAACAACACGTTTTTAAAGCCATTTCAAATTGTCACGGCGCTGCCAAGCGCCGGTCTACAAAACAGGCCCGCACGGACTTACCCGTGACTTCTCTTCCAGCCTGGTCATCATGACAACAGTGGCTGCTCTCTGCTCCCACACCATCCTCCAGAAGTCCCCGAACGTCTCCGGCAGTGGGCCCTGAGTGGCGATGTAGGCATTCTGCTTCCTGTAACCATCGATGTAGTTGGCGTTTATGTAGTCGCTGCCTGTTATACCTGGGAAAAAGACATGGAAAGTTATAACATATTACTTTATTGAGTATTTCGCTGCACACATCATCTGCACATATTAATTTGCCTAAATAACTTCCAGTTTTCAAATACACTGACACTGAAAGAAGCAAACGAGTAAAAATGGCAGCAATTGTTTAGTCTGTCGACAGGAATTTAAAGGTGATGTCCGTCTCACAGCCTCTCTGACACACACTACTATCCTAGAGCTACAGGAAACCACAGCTGTTTTTCCATTTCTTCTATCATTTTCTATTTTTTTTCCCAGTCCGGGGTCATGCCTAGGTTTCTGCAGATACGGTGCAGCAGCGTACATCTGATTTACCACCTCCGTGGATGGAGGGTGCTTGGAGATGGAGGATAGAGAAGAGTAAATCAGCCAACACAGCTGGGAGGTAGATCTAGCTACCATCACTCTCAGCGTGCCACCACGCTCTGTTACACACCAGTCCCACTAAATCTAGGCATAAGGAGCCCCTCTGCATCGCCGTGTCAAAGGATGTGTAACGTTCTAGCGCCAAGGCTGGTGTGTATAGCACTGCAAGCAAAATCCCGCATCTACCGGGCTTGATTCAAACATTTAGCTTTCCTAGCGAAAAGGGTTTGAGGCAAATAAAAAAAAGCACGCAGGACACCGAGCATCTGACAGTGACAAGACAGATCATCTCAGATCTTCATTTAACCGCCTTCTACACCCCTAGTATTTGAAAAGGGACTCCACCGTGACAGCGTCTGTTACGGTGAGTCACCTCTCTTTGACTGACGTCTCTTCGCTCAAGCGACAAACGGCGAAACACTCGACTGAGCTAATTTAAGAGCGGAGACGCAGCGAGGACGACAACGGGTGCGGAGGGGAAGAAGGAGAAGAAGATAACGGAGAAGGTGAAGGTAAACCCAAAGAAAAGAGAGCAAAGAATGGAAATAAGGGAGAAAAAAGAAAGGCAAATGTCATTAAAACGGATGCCACGTCGCACAATTTGACTCCGGTGCCTTGGCTTTAGTCATAGCTAAGTGAACAGAGAATAGCTGCGTGCATGAATTGTTCTACTGCTGCGACTAATAGCAAAATCACTGCAGTGTAAAATAGAAATTTCAAACTTGATTAATTTATGTATTTATGGATGAGGCGTTTTTTTTTTTTTTTTCCCTTCTCCTCTCTTCCCTGGGATAATTTTGTTATGCACGTTGTGGCACTCTCAAATTGGCCCGACTGTTGCGAGATGTCGAAATCAAGTCTGAGCAGTTAGCTCGCACAAAAGGAGAGCGCTCTGGAGCGGGGAGTTTGGCATCGCTGCGAGGAGTCGGAGGAGCTCTTCTGGTGATGCAAATGCAGAACAATGTCAGCGGTGAAGGGTGACTACCTCTGACAATGTCCCTTGAGATTTAGGAGTCGGAGGCAGAGTTTTCCTGGCTCCGGGATTCTCAGCGGCGTGTCTATGGGTAGTTAGAGGGAAGTCAAGAGGAGAGGGGTGGATGCGATGAGACAAAAGGGACGCACAGAACGCTGGTTTAGGTCCTGGTGCGGGCGGGAGATCGGATCGCCGGGACCAAGGTTGAGTCTCGCAAAATAATTCAGCTGCATAAAGTGCTTAGCTGCTTGGATCCAAGTCCTCATCTCACAAAATGGGACTTTTCTTCAATAAATTCACCACTGAACTAAATCTGAACTTAATATACTATAAATTATTACTTTCATTTTCACCTTTTTTTTCATTCTTTTTTATTCTTTATTCTGTTTTATTCTCATCCGCTGCCTGACGCACAACAACTCCTGTATAATGCAGATCAGCAGAGTAGTTCTTTCTTTCTTTTTTTTTTGCCATCTCCTGTTCTGTTCTTTCACGGTTATGTAAAATTCAGCAACAGCAGAGTGATCCATTTCAGTCCGACATCAGCCCAGGCTGTTACTAATTTATTATATTCAACAGTGCAACATTAGACAGCTTTGTGTTGTATTGAAAAGGTTCATGTCGCATATTCCGTTTTGAATCGCTCCAATTTTGTTCTTTTCCACATCTGGTTGTGTTTACGTGTTCGGCGCAAAGTTCGGGTTAGCCAAACGGGGCTGATTGTGATGATTTACCAAACAACAAAACTAATCAGAGTGAGAAGATGAGCCTTACCCTCGATGGGAGCCAGGATGACGCGGGAGTGGTCGTAGGCGATGACGTTGGCGTAACGATTTTTGGGCTTGTTCACCTCCAGGTTGGAGTGTTCCCAGGTGAACTGCTGGCCTGGATCAATAGACTGACAAGGGGCAGAGACAAGGAGAACATGCACACACAGAGAAGCAATCAGAGGAGCCGTGAGAGGAGCTGAGCAATAACAATACAACCTCGGTGTTATCATAGAAAGAGCATGGGAAGGAGGGAGGGGTGCGGGGAAGAGAGATCGAGGGGATGATTTCGCCGCGAGAACAAAAAGGCTGGCTGGTTTAAATACAGCAGCTGTGCGCGGCGCTTCATCAAGATCTTTAATGCAGTCTGCGTGCAATGACAAATCACAATATTGATGAAGAAGGCGGCTCCGGTCCCTTGACAGGGGGGCCGCGTGGAGCGAAGTCTGACGGTGGAGCGAAAGACAAATTCGGCCGCCTCTTTAAAATACAAGAATTCTAGATAAATATTCGGTTCCCGGCCCTGTCAGGATAATTAAGTATTCCATTACGAGTCATTGTTTGCTCAGAGGCGTCTGGCGCTCTGTTGGTGCAGTTACCGAGCGATATTTGCGCTCGCGGCTGGAGAGGGAGTCCACTTGAAAACCCGATCTAACACGCAATCTGCATACGATCATTACAACAATGAGAGATTCCCTCTCTTACGGCCTCATTTTTCGCCTTCTACATTCCCTATTCTCTTCTTTGTCCCCGTTTTCCTTATCAGCATCTCTCCATGTTCAAAGTCCTTTATTGCCCCCCTTTTTATCTTCTTTATCCACCACCTCCTATCTATTTTTTTCTTCCCCTTTTTGTTCAGCAGTCCTCCACCAACTCTCCCGCTGTTTTTCCTTTTTCCTTTTTTTTTTTGTTCTGTCTGTTTGTTTGCGAGCATGTAGAAATTGGGGTCACTTCCCCGAAGTTGAAGACCACGTATGCTAAGTTCGAAGTAATATTTAGGAAGCACGTATGGAAAAGTGGATAATAATCCCTTTCCTCATCTTTACAAACAATGGGTTTGAAGCTCCGGTCGAGAGGGCCTGACGGTAGACTGATAAACCGCGCGGCTGCGGCGTCGTCAGGTAAAAACCATGGCCGCCTCTCCGCTGCCGGTCGGAACTCAGATTATCTCCTCTTCATCACCGCTCCCCAGCTGTGCTCGCTCGCTCTCTCGGTCTCCCTCCACTGAATCCTCATCATTAACCAAGCTTCTTCTCCTCCTCCTCCTCCTCCCTCTCTCCTCTCCCCTTCCTCCCCCCTTTCCTGTTTCACATCCCGCCTGGCTAAAAACCAATCAGTCAAAGCCCCGTAGAGCCGCGCTTGGCAAGCCGGGGCACCAGGACGAGCAGCCATTCATCAAGAAAATAACAAAATTAAAATTACACTTCTCTATTTAATTTGGTCATTTATTTTTCCTAGAGGGTGGCTGTGCGGAGAAGGGGCAGGCGGACGGCGAAAAAAAAAAAAAAAGAATATATATATAAATATCTATAAAAGAAAACAGAGAGGAGCTGATGGTTTAAGGCTGTCTCAAAGCCAAGTAATTAGAAGTTGTGGTCGTAGCAAAGTAGCAACTTTGGCGTAACATCTCTCTTCCCCCAACGAATGGAACAAGCTTGTCCATTTGGTATACAGCCCGGATGTGGATTTATGAATAATAGATACCCAAGAAATGCTGGATTGCTATGAGAAGTCATTATCCAGCAACATCCCCCAGCAGGCATGATGACGGCAATCTATGCTGGTTCCTACCCGCTTCCTACCTCAGCTAGCCGTGCAGCGTGGCGACAGGCGTGGTGATTTAGGGATGGAGAGAAGGGGATATTGCTTGTATGCAAACGAGAGCTGATTCAGCGCTCCTGATTTCTAATCAACTCTGGTGTCATTTATAACCGCCGCGGCCTCAGAGCTCAGACAGCTCGGTTACCCCCTTTTACACACACACATACACACACGCGTAAAAGCCTGGCTGCCAGCGTGCTTTCGCCACGGACTTCTGCATCTGTATTGTCGACGGAGGGAATGCTTTCAGATAACTTCACATATTTATTGAGTTTTTACATTTTCCTGAGTAAATGTTTAAGAAAAATAAGGCAGAAAACAATCTTCAAACTGACACCCGCTTCAATCTGCTTTTCCTCAGGTGAATGTTGTTATGCAAATGCGGAGGTGAGGAGAAACATTTTTCGTATCACACAAGAACATATTTCTTCTCCGAGAAGAAATATTCAACATACAGGAGGTATTACAGTAGAGTGAGACCTTTATTTAGCAAAGAATGCGAGGAAATTGCATTTGGGAGTCAAACAGTTACAAAACCCTACCAGGGGAAGATGACAATTGTCTTGTTTAATCATGTTGAGGCTACAAATACAGTGCAATAAAGGGATTTCAAGAAAGCAAAAAAATCCCTGTATCAAAGAAATACACTCATCGGCCACTTTATTAGGTACACCCTGCTAGTAAAAGGTTGCACCACCTTTTATCTTCAGAACTGCCTTAATTCTTCATGACATACTTTCAACAAGGTGTTCGAAACATTCCTCAGAGATTTTGGTCCATATTGACATAACAGCATCACGCAGTTGCTGCAGATTTGGCGGCTGCACATCTATGATGCGAATCTTCTGTTCCACCACATCCCAAAGGTGCTCTATCTATTGGATTGAGATCTGGTGACTGTGGAGGCCATTGGAGTACAGTGAACTCATCGTCATGTTCAAGAAACCAGTTTGAGATGATATGAGCTTTGTGACATGATGCATTATCCTGCTGGAAGTAGCCGTCAGAAGATGGGTTCACTGTGGTCATAAAGGGATGGACATGGTCAGCAACAATACTCAGGTAGGCTGTGGCGTCTAAAACATGCTCAGTTTGTACTAAGGGGTTTGTCTACGCCTAAATTCTGACTCTGTCATCTGAATCCGAAGCTGAAATCGAGACTCGTCAGACCAGGCATTGTTTTTCCAATCTTCTATTGTGAAATTTTGGTGAGCCTGTGTGAACTATAGCCTCAGTTTCCTGTTCTTAGCTTACAGAAGTGGCACCCGGTGTGGTCTTCTGCTGCTGTTGCCCATTTCCTTCAAGGTTCCACATGTTGTGCGTTCAGAGATGGTATTCTGCATTCCTTGGTTGTAACGAGCGATTACTTGAGTTACTGCCTAAATGCATTGAATTGTAGCCATGTGACTGGCTGACAAGCTATATGTGTTAACAAGCAATTGAGCAGGTGTACCTAATAAAGTGGCAAGTGAGTGTACATCTTATATTTTGTTCAGAGACAAGAACTTTGTGCTTATTTTAAGAGTTTTTATCAAAGAAAAGAAGGCTTAACCCCCTGGCAGATTTTATTTCTTAATATAAGATGATTTGATTGAATACAAGAATATTTTACTTCTTTCTAGTAATGCTGTTTTTGCAGCTGAAAACCACTAACAACACTTTGCTGTTGCTCAACCACCACTGTTGCCACCAGACGCAGCACTGACAACAGCCAGGAGTAAAAGATGAAACGCAGTGAAACGAAACCGCAGAAGGGACTCCCTTGTCTTTTTCCGGAGAAAACACAATCTGACAGAAATCAATGCTCTGAGGTAACTTTGACCGTTGAACCTTTGGCCCACTCACCTCATATTCCTGGGAGAGTTTCAGGTTGTCATTGGCCTTGAGAAGTTCTGTGTGTTCAGCCAGCTCCGAGATGGGAATGGGAGGATGATTCATCATACCTGCTCGCCAGCAAAACACAGAGAGAAACAAAATTCCACATGGGAGAGAGAGAGAGAGAGAGAGAGAGAGGAAAGGAAGCTCATTAGTCCAGTGGACGGGGCCACAGGTTCAAGACATGAACACATCACATAACACGCCATTCATGGGTGAGGGGTTTCTTGCTTACAAAACAATGGAAGTTGGGGTTTAGTGATGAGGAAGCTTGAGCGGGACATGGTGAATATCACACACAGCGAAAAAGTAACAACCGGAGACGTTATTGACTCTTGGTTTGACCAGGCCAGAGCTCAAAAACAGCTACGTCTGTGGAGCGGGGCTGATTGATGATTCGTGAAAGGAGCTAGTATCACACACACCGGAGAGACCGAATCGTACGAATTCCCACTATGACCCTGTTGCCGGCGGACAGACACGCCAACGGAAGGGAAAGTTGCTGAGCGCAGCCAATTACGGCTCAAACTTTCAGAGGCATCAATAAATTGAACAGCTTGGGAAATTAGTTTATAAAGACACAAGATGAAAACTATAAGGTTTTTATGGAGAAATCAAAGGAGGGATCCACCACAGACCCCTTTTTACTCGTACATCAATTGGAATGCTCGTGTTGACAAAAATCCCCTGTACTCCTCTTTGAAGATAATCAAAAGTAACATTTGCTTTCAGAATGACTGCTATCAAAAAAGAAAAAAAAGCAAAAAAAAGCAAGGGGAATTCAATACTGGGTCAGTAGCTGGGAGCAAGAAAACCATTTTATGATAGAAATAAGTCTCGGGTCGTTTTACTTAAAGAAGAGCTTATAAATTCTAGATGATGTATCTCTATCTATACGTCAATCCTACTGCAAACAGCACCGTGTTGTTATTTTTATTTATTTTTTACTGTATAGATGCTAAGTAACAGCATCCTGATTGTGATTAAATGCTACAGGCTCGCCTGAACCGACTCCTTAATCTGTAATGCTCTTTGACGTGAGGTGTTTTTTAGTGCGGTGACCAGTTCGTAACGTTGCCTCCGTAAAAAGCAGCTTAGTCTAGAACGGAGCCCTGACCTGGGGGGCTTACGGGAAGGAAGCGAGGTGAGCGGGTGGGTGGTTGGGTGGGTGGATGGTTTGGGGCGTGGGGAGGAGGATAAGGAGGTTTAGGAGGGTGAGTGATGCTGAGTGACACAGTGAGCTGCTCCATTCCAGCCAGCTGGTGCAAAGCAAGCAAGATACCATTTCCATCATCTGCCGGTTCCCTCAACCCGGTGAGCACCAGCTAGAAAGATAAACGCCCTTTACCTTTTTCCACATCACATGTAAGAATTCTCAGGTGCATCTCCCATATCCCAAGGTTTTTACTGAAAGAATGAGCTTTTCACTACGGTTGGGAAATGGTAAGGTTTTTATTTATTTTTTTTCCACGCTCGCTCCAGTATCCACTGAATATTGTGTTGCGGCTGCTATAATATTATCAGCACTGCTGTGCACTCCAGTCACTAATCCATTTAGGCGCATAATGCTGAGGCCATGTAATGGAATATGGAGCAGCCATAGATTGTGGCTCTGTCCCTACATGCGGCCTTGTAATACTTAACGCTTTCGTATTTTTATTTATTTTTTTTTAGTAAGAGCCTTCTTTTCCCGTCGAGTTTGGAAGTCAAAAGTCGGCACAGCGCCTCTCGCCGACATCTCCTTGCACATAAATAAAAGCTACCCAGAGTTAATTGGGCATGCTAATCAGAGTAATCACATTAAGCACCCTTAATGTTTCCTTTCTGACGACGCTTAATATCCCTCCAGTGTCACGGGGGTCACCCATGTTTTGGTTGGGTTTTGTCGCGCCTAAGAGGGGCGGCCCACCAGCTCTCTGTGCTGACAGTCTTCATTAGTAATGGTAATTTATTTTACACAGAGGGAACAAAGCGGCAGGCTTAATTGCATGAAGATTACAAAAGCATATATGTGACAAATGGAGATGACACCGGATGACGTCCCCTGGACATGAATGGACATGCTGCATTAACAGGCTCCTCGACAACAAGCACCCATGCCCTTCTTCATGTATCATCAAAAACGCCAAACGCGATCGTCCGCTCTGGTTAGATACCTTCATATGAACTCGAACGAAACCTTGGAAGGTTATTTAAGATTTTAATTTACATTCAGACAAAAACTTGTGCTTTTTTTCTTTTTTCGAAACTCCTCCTGCTCGAGTTTCTCAGCGAACTAGCAAAGCATGCAGAACACGGCCGAACAACTTGGGAATTAGTTATTAATGACTTCTGGTGCAGGAATTCATTATGATGGGCGTCGTGAAAAAAAAAAGAGAGGAAACATTTCAAATTTAATTTACTAGTCCGGAATTCAAAGGGAAAAGGTATCAGGCGCTATGAGTGAAATAAGTAAATGCAAATGAGGGGCCCTCACTTCTCCTTGAGAGAACAAGCGCGGGTGGTTTGAGGGGAGATCAAAGAATGTTTGTGTTGGGTTTGCGCGCGTGCGGGTGCTGCAGTTTACTCCGAGGGAGCGCGAGGGAGCGCGAGCGTGCGCGAGCGAGCGAGTTACAGATGTACTCAAACTCCATCCGATTCTTTTGGGTTTGTGTTTACTGCCCACATTACCGTCTGCATGTATAAGAGCCTGCTGCGGTTAGAGAGATGCCTCAGACCGAGCGTTTACATATTCAAATCAACCTTGATGCCACTGCCTGTTATAGGTTCTGGTATTTGTTTATTCTCTTAAACTTTGGAAGAAAGCTTTTGGAAACTGATATGAAAAAGCGATCATTTCCGCCTCATGTCCATGTGTTTATTTCTAATGAAATGATACGACTATAAATTATTATGTTTACACACGGCTAAATCTATTTCTCTCTCTCTCTCTCTCTATGTACTTCTCTAAAATCACTCATTTGTTTTGCTCTCGAGACAAACGAGTCAGCCGGCACCTGATTTGTTCTATTATTCATTTTCTCGTTTATACACTGAAGGCACGTTGCGATGTTTATGCAAGATTTAGTTTCTAAACCAGATTCGCCGTGACCCGTAGCCGAGCAAAGTCAACCAAGGACAGATCGTTGTTATTCCCCACCCCAACTCTCTTCAAAGCAACCCCTTCACCTACAGCTTTTTTCTACCCATGCACTTTTTTTTCCCCCCACTGCAATCAAGACAGCGAACACGCAAAAAAAAAATAGCATCTAATTACACATTTCCAATCCCCCAATCCGCAGCCAATGCGCCCGAGAAATGTAATGATTCTTTTCGAGAAGTCAAACCGGGCCCTTTCCAAAAGCTTATTTGTGATGTTGCATATTTCCATTTAAAAGGGAAGATGTCTGTCTGCGGGTAGGAAATAAAGGGGGGAAAAGGGGGAAAGAGGAACCTCTGCCTTTTCTCTCGGATGATTCTTTTTGCAGCGAGCGGTGAGAGGGGGGGTGGGCGATCAAAATGTCGAGCCATTGTTTGCCACTGCTTTAATTAATTCCGCTCGTTATCTCCGAGCACAGAAAAAGACCCCGATGGTTCAGGATGGAAATGGAGCAGTGGTGGTGAAGGAAGAGGGAGGTGAGAAAGAGGAATAACACAGACTGTTCCTAAAACAAAATGAATAATAATAATCATAATAAAAAAAAACAATAAGTAAAACTCTCAACCATCTATACATCGGCAGATGTGATCGCACAGGTTATTTATGCATGGTGGATTAATGCACAGCCAAACAGCCCAAGTGAATATCATGACTGACATCCAACTTAAAGAAAGAAAAAAATAAAAAATAGCCCAGTGTACCAATAGAAAAAAACATAACAGTAATTAGTGCTTAGATTTTGCTGCATCATGTCAAAAAACAAATGCAAATTATGTGTTGTAAATTGAGGCAAGCAGTGCTCAAAGAATAAAACAAAACAAGACAAATAAAAAAAAAAGCTGGTACGCAAATTCTAAAAGCATAGAGACTAACTTTCATAGTCAAAATCTGCATCGCTCTGAGGACTGCTTAGACCAGAATCTGTAAAGAACAGTAGACAATAAGGGAAATGGTTCAAAAGGCTGTAATGCAACAGAAAAGGCAATGTAAAACAGAAAAATGTGCAAAATGATAAAAGGCCGTGTGAAACACAAAGGCATCATCACTAGTTTTGTTTGTTCAGTTCGGCCTGACCGTTGACTGCCACACAGACACGGAGAAAGCATTTTCAGATCTGACCAGACCTTCCCTTCCACCACCAGACACCAAATCAATGCCACAGTCCTCCTCAGGAACAGACAGGTTGTTGGTCATGGGTGCCACTGTCCTCTGCTGCCCCTGCTGAGAAACACCGTCCCCCGAAAAGCCCCCTTTTCAACGCTAGTGGAGTTCAGGGATAAGAAACTGATTCGCTATCTCCAGGCTTTCATGAACATCGGCTAGAAGGGTCCGTTGAGAGGACTGAGAAAAATGACAGAGAAGGGAAAAATCAGCTTAGGTTTGCTGCTGAAAAGTAACTCTCAAAGGCCCCTTTGTTTGTAGTTTGATCCTGAGGCGCTCGGAGCGAAAGGTGCGGAAAAGCGTCCGCATTCTTGGCTGACAGCTGCCGCGGAGCCAGAGCTGACGGGAGTCAGAGCTCCGAGGAGCGCGGCGGTGGCTCAAAAATCTTATCTGCTCCGGAAGAGAAGTCCTCCGAGGCCACGGCAAGGCGATGTTACGTCCGGGTGGAGTCAGGCAACGTTAACCCAGACGTGTGGCGCAGAGACGCGGCCTGATGAGATGCGGCCAAACCTGCCCATCAAGTGGAGGCAGATAGATTTTGAAAATTGTTCAAGCTGAAATTAGATCAACGGGGGTTGCTCGGTGATAAGAAACGATTACATTATCCGAAGATGGCAAGTCTGAAGCGGTGGAATCAGATAATTTGTTCCGGTGAAAAAAAAATGTGATAAAAAAAAGGGGGAGAGAATAGAAAAATCATTTAAGAGCAAAATGTCATCTCCAAACATCCGGTTCCATCTTTGTGATAAACTGATCGGCCATTACCCACAGTCAGAACTCTATATAACCCGTTATTTTCAATCAAAACAAAATAACAGTGTGTGTGATGTTAATTTTGGTTGCGTATACCTTTCACTTTCTCGTTCTAAAGGAGAGCACGTAACCCGGCGGCGCCAAATGAGCGCGGAGATATGAAGACATTAAACACCCCCCCCACCCCCTTTTCTCTAATTGATTTGTGACAATGACTAATTAAACCTAGCGGGTGGTGCTCTGATCCACTGTCTCCAAACGTCATTCATCACAGCAGGAAGGAGGTGCAGGCATGTCTGATTATATTTATGTGTAAGCGGGTGCTGTTGGTGTGTGTGTGTGCGCGTTTTCAAACAGAACGGCGAGGAGGAGGCCACGGTTGTTACAGTCGTCGCTGTGATCCGGAGAAACCAGTAGGTTGCTGATACTTGCCAGCGACCGGCAGATGTCCGTGGGATTTGTAAGCGTTGCGGCGCTTTTCGGCAGGAATATGTTTGATTTGCACATGCTGAGATGTGGAAGAAGCTTCTTGTGACAGAATTGCGGGGAAGCCAAGCGGTACATGTTGCGGATAAACAAAAAGATTAGGTAAAGAAAAACTCTTTTGTCCTGAAAAGTAAGTCTATAAATTCATATTACGATACACTGATTATTAAACTGGACATTTATAATGACTTGTTGCTGGTTGGATTAGACTCCCATATATATATATACGGCGTATAAAAAAATTAAGAAAAAATGAAATGATGGAGGAAAACTTGGTTGGGGGTGGGCAGCAGATAGCCCCAAAGTTGTACTGCTTCATTACTTTGGCTCCATTTGCCAATTAAACCCTGGGCACCAATGAAGATAATGACAAAACGAAGCACTCCGAGCCCCGAGGAGTTATGGGATGTCATTGTGAGACTGTCACCAAGAGGCTGTAAAGCACAAACGCATAAGATGTACACACACTCTCCGTCTCCGAGACGCTGATTATTAGACGCTTAATGAAAAAAAAAAAAAGAAACATATTTTATGTTTCCAGGCACTAGGGGTCACTGAGCACGAACCGCCGACGCAGCATATGCTCCGTTGGATTGGGGAAGCCTCGGATAACTGCGCAGGGAGTATGCTCATTTGAACAATGGTTTCTATTAGCTGATGGGGATGTTCACAAATGCTCACCGGCCCACTTAATTGGGCTAAAATGTCTATTCAAATGAAATTTCCCCGGGCGCGGCGATAATGACAGCACCCAATTCTCCGGAACAACGGTAGGGCTGTCAAATGAGAACGCTCGTCATATATAAAAAGACGTCTCAGCATGTATTGGTGAACGTTATCTTAAAAAAATAAAATAAAACTGTAACAAGAGTTTCTATTTTTAGAGAGGGAGAAGGACAGGCCATGGTCGAAAGCGCTGGAAGTAAGAGAGACAAACTGTAGAATGACCACATTGTCATTATGCGCAGAATCACTGATAGGGCTCTGAATACTGTGCAGGATGCAGATGACAACTTCTGTGCATAAGTGGGTTTTGTGCATCTTTTTTTCCCCTTCTCTTCTTTGATGTAAAAAAAAAAAAAAAAAAAAAAAAAGTCTGCCTTTTTCATGAAACTCAAGGCAGCATGCCTGGGCTCCCGAAGAAGCTGAGGGGAAATGCTCTATTTTGAAATCCGAGCCTTTTGATGGAGGAGAGTCTGGCCGTGGATGACAGATGGATGACTGAAAGACAACTCAGCTCGGAGACAGAAAGGCGGGAGGCGAAAAGATAGGAAGGGAAAAAGAACAAAGCCGCGGTTGGGTGTGTTTATTCCACCTCTGGAGAATTTCCTCAATTTCTGCAGTTTGCTTGGGCAGGGAAGAACAATGGCATTTGAACTAGAGCACAAGTACTTCAGAATTCAGGTCTACGTCCTGTGTGAAAAGAGCTGCTGCAGGAGAAAGAATACAATCTGAACCGCCTACAAGAAAACCGGAGGGTTCCTTATATGATTTAGCTGAATGCTACACCGGAGAGCATTCGATATATTCATGATGTGAAGCTAGAGGTAACCATGGGGTTCAGAAGTTTTCCAAAAGCTGGCCAAATGACATCTGTGTTTATAAGCCATGGCTTGTAATTGGGCAGCGCACAGGTAGCTGAACCAGGGGCTGTCCAAGATACACCAAAAAGGCAAACTGGATTCCACCATGGTTCAGAAAACAACCAATTGTAAACGCCATCACAGGCAAAACCACAGGAGATTCAGTAGCAGAAAGACAGACCTGTAGGAAATGATAGGGAGGAAGATGTCGAACAAACTTTAGCCAGAGGACTTGAGTGAGTGCAGGATCAGATGTGCTCTGTTGCCACTGCTAGATTTGAGCTCAGATCAGGAGAAAAAGTAAAACAAGAAATGGAAATAAACCAAAGAAAATCAAAAAACGTCCAACAACGGATGCCATTTCTAACTACTTGTTATTTGCCAATGGTTAATTGTTACATGGGGACATGGTAAACACATAAATATGGCCTGCAGGAAGTTATGAAGTCGCATAATGTCAAACAAAATGATGTGGGGAGCACTTCATGAACATCACACTAGCGTTAACCTCTGTGTGCATTTGTGTGGCATTTTAAGAAATGCACATAGAAATGATATGAAAACACATTCATGGATGTTCTTTTCTTTTTTTACAGGATTGAAAGGTTGTTATCTGTAAATTTTCGATTTGGCGTCAAGAAGGGAGGTTGTATGCTAGCGTGTGTAACCAACGGCTCACAATAGTGTTAATGGAAATTAAAATGTTTTGCCACTTTTCTGAGCGGAATTTACTTTTCAATCCAGTAGTTTCCAGAAATCAAGTGGATTTTGCTTGTGAAATGTCATGTAGTCTACAAAACACTCAAACCTCCATTATAGTTAACATACAGCTCACAAAATACAGCTTTTTTTGCTTTTTTTCTCTTTCCCGAGCCAACATTTGCAAGCGCATATAAAGTACGCATCTCTCTTCTACCTGGAGTTTGGAAGTTGATGCGTCTCATCTCCACAGGGTCTGTGGGGTGGTGTGGTGTGATGTCTGCGTTGTTCAGCAGGCATTTCGTGCGTGGCTCTGACTCTTTTCTTTTGCGGCTGGAGAGCGGAGACAAGCAGAGGGTGGAAAGAGGGGGAGACATGCAACAAAAAAAAAAGACAGAATAACTTTTAGTGAGCACTTGATCCGACAAAATTATATTCTACAACTCCAAACAACTTGAAGCTTAGCAGGTCAAAAAAAGAAAAAAAAGGTTAAAAGCAAAACCAAAGCCACATCCAGGAAGCTGAGAACATGTACAAAGTATGAAAATATTCCCCTCTACCCCTCAATACATATATTTTTTTTCTTTTGCTGAAGCAGGCAATTTGGCTGTCTCGAAAATCTAAGTAAGACTAAGCCTTACCTGTCGGGTTTGCTGTTTCCAAGAAAGCAATGGGAGTCAAATAAATATATAAAGATGGCAAAAACACAACACACAAGGAGAAAGGGAGAGGGGGAGGCGAGAAGAGAGATAAATCAATAGAGAGCAGTTTAAAATTCACAGGGGTCGATGCTGGGTCTCGCAAAAAAAGCGAGATAAAGCTCATCGGCATTTGAGGGAGGTCTGTACGTGTGTGTGCGGGGGGTGAGTGTGACTGCGTATGCAACGAAACGTGAAAGCGAGTGCATGCGTTTGTCGGCCTGTGTCTGTGCGTCCGTGTACGTGCGTGGATGTGTGTGCTCATGTGTGCGGAAGAAGGGTGTGCGGGTACAGATGGGAAAGGGGAACGTCAGGGCCAAGGGCAGACCCGGGAAACACTATTCACCAGGGAGAGGTGGGACAGTGAGGTGGAGAGGAAGAGAAGAGAGAGAAAAAAAAAGAAAGAGATCCAAGGAGAGATGTTACTCTCCCAAACCACCAAGATGGAGGTAGGGCAAGGTCAGACAGTCAGGGACCGTCTGACAATAGCAAGCTGTACACAACAGTGCTGTTTCCCTTTGTTCAGGGATCTTCCCTGGGATGTGGGGTGACCTCTGACACCAGCGGTCCACCTGGACTTGCAGTAACTGAGGCTGCGCCTAATTGTAAGGATGAACTTTTGACTGTATTGAGTGTATTTGCACATTCAGTATTTTCAGTATTTTCCAAAGGCTTAGCATTTGGAGGAATGATAAATAAATTCAGACAGAAGGCGGTGCTCACGTAAGCTTATGAGACGGGCTTGTCAAATAGGTTTACCCGCTACTGCAAAGTGATCAAACCGGATAGAACTGATTATCAATTCACGATGTCAAAATAATATCTTTACTTGAATTAACTGTTATTTGATTGTCTCTTGATTGTACTGCTAGTCAAGTTAAGGGGCACCATCTCGAAGAATCTCCTCCTCTCCTCTCTTCTTTCTCAGACCAACTCACGTCCCGCAACCATCTTTTTTTCCCACCCTCCCGCTCACAAGGAAGCCTCTTTTATATACACACACGTTGTGTCGTGCTGCTACGAACACGAAATAAGTCCCCTCCCCCTTCAACATGCTTCCTAACACCCAATTATTTCCCAATAACCCACTTTCCCCAGTTACCCTACAAACAACTGGTTCAACATCAAATGGCTAGAAAATCACCATTATGTGTTGCTTACATCAGAGGAAAATACATTTGCAGCACATGCACCCTCATTCATGAAAAACATGCAAATATATGAGTTTAATTCTGTAAAAAATAAATATATATCTGCTGTTGTAGAATAAGGTTTCCTCATACAGGCCACATTGATATTCTTATCTCCGTTGTAAAATATCAACTGGTTTAAATGAGTTTTTCCATCACCTGAGGTTGAACTGTGTTACTTTTACAGTTTTAAAAATCATTCGCCACAAAAAGAGAAAATTTCCAAGCCAAACTCACTTTTTGTACAGGAGAATGGCGATGACGATGCAGATGATGAAGACCACAGCGAGGACCGGGCCCACCACCCATATGAGTCCATCACCAGTCTCCACTGGCAACGGGTCCACCACCAGCTCTGGAGTCATCACCGTGTCGGTGTAGGGGCTGGTCGCAAACATTTTCTGAACCGAAAAATCAAGTCGAGACACAGTCCAAATTATTAACAAGAGGCAAATAATCTTCGCGGAACTGGGCTTAGATACAGACGAGCAACCTAAACTAACCAGCGAAACTGGACACAAATGTACCATTATACTGGATCTGGTTAAAATAAAGCAGACCGTGTCAGATTTGGCAAAGAATGCTCAACTGAAGTCAACTGAATTGTGCTAAACTGAGCTGGTTGCTCACCCCGGCAGTGGTGTTGAGTTCAGCCAGCAGGAAGAAGACGTACTCCTGGCCTGGTTCAAGAGGCTTGTTCTCACAGCTGCTCTGGCGGTGATCAGATCCCACCGTGAAGCTGGAGGGCAGCTGTCTGAAGCAGGCTGTGATGTAGGGCTTTCTCTGGTCCAGCTGAGCTAGCTGACGGCGTGAACGGCGCTTTGGGACCACCTCCCGCAGAAGCTGATTGATGTAAGAAGGGTATTCAATTATTAGGTGGTAGTATTTTTTTGTGTGTTTATTTTTGCATCCATGTTGTTTTTTTTGAGCAATTTCAAGGACGTCATTCTCAAATAAACTGATGGATGTTATGTTACAAGGACTAATCTAACACATTTGTCAACAGAATAAAAATTTAAATGGGGCCGATGTAGAACATAACTATTAAATGAGATGAAAGCAAAGAAACAGCAGTTTTCAAAATGAGAATGTATGGTATGGTGAGCAAAATGACTGGATTGATAGAAATTGTAACTTGTATGGTTCTAGATTTTCCAATGCGTGTGGTTTTTGGGTCCACAGTAAGCGACAAGATCTTTAAGTGAACTGCATGAGATTAAAAAAAAAGAAAAGAAATAAACTTAGATCCCAAAATCTGCTAATTGTCTGGCAATGTTAACATGTAACCAGGCTCGAAATTCATTCAGTTCAAATTTCACACAGAGGCGGGCACCAAGCAGAGGAAATGTGTGTAATCCCAAATCCAATAGGGATGGCTGCTGTTGATCTGGCGCACAAGGTGACCCCGAGCTATGGGAAGAGTGGGAGAAAGCTGTGTAATTCTCTCGTCTGCATGCTTGAGGGGGAAGGGGGGGGGGGGGGGGGGGCAAATTAGCACAGCTGAGACGTACTTATGTGTGTAACCATTTCTGGTACGTAGTGCGCACAACACTGCTACCACATGTAACCGTTGGTAACAAGAATGTGCGTTTTGCTAATTTCTCCCTGAAAACACAGTGTTTTAGTCTTGTTGCCACACTTTTTTTTTCAAAGATCTTACCTCTTCCATGTCCATCTCATCTGGGTTTTTCAGGTTTTTAACCGTCCCTGAGGTCCTCTTAAGTGGCACCACTACTACATAGAAATGCCTGGAAATGCAGCAGCACAGTTGTTACAAACCCACCCCAAAAAGGCAAAAATGTCTCTGGTCTAGGATTAGTCAGAATGTGCTCAATAGCGCGAAGATCTCAATCCATGTAACACATCATCATCTCAACATTTAAAGACAGAGTCCATCTTTGTACTCACTTGATATCCTTGCCATCGACTGGTGGGAAGGACATGGTGAGCATGTTGTCTGGCTCAGCGTAAATGTCCAACTTGGGTTTCTTGACCAGGATGAGTGGCGCAGTCCTGGCTACCACATGGTGCCGTTGCCCACCGTCCATGCTTTCCTGGCAAGTAACCCTGAATTCGTAGGTGGTGTTGTGCCTCAGCCCAGTGACAAGCACCCTCAGCTGCCTGGCATCCACGTCCATCTTCTGACGGTTATACTCAATCTAGAGGTGAAGAAAAAGTTTAGAAATTAGTTAATCAGTAGTCTAGTGATTAATTAGAAATATGGAGCTAAGAATGACACATTAGAAAAGGCACAAACGGCATAACATTGGACTCACTGTGCATTTGTATGGAGACCTGCTTTCAGAAAACTTCCACGCAATGACCACTGTAGTCTTGGTGGCCCACTTGACAGTAAAATTCTTTGGGACATCTGTTGGGTGGACAAATTGAAGAAAAGAACAAAAACAAAGAAAGGGTGATGTCAGCAGATGCAACAAGAAGAGAGAAAGAGGAAAGAGAAACTAATGAAGAACCTTTGGTTTAAGAAAAAAAAAAAAGCTGTTCTTCCCCTGCAACGTTCCTCTGGGTCGGAAAGTGAGCGTAACAGTGAACTGTGATTGGCTGTGAGAAGGGCAACGCTATTGGTTAAGACACACAGCACATAAGACTCATGGATGACAAACCCATGGAGCACAAGGGTGTGCCCGCTGGCCAGCCATCGTAGATAGTGCCAACCCATCTCGCCACTGTCTTTGAACCGCGACCACTTGATGATTAACAACTGACCCATGTAGTCCCAATGCCAACTGTTTCTATACCTCTACGGAGTCTGGGTTGGCACTGCCTACGCGCTGCCATGAGGGCATAGAGACAGACCCAAAACACAGCATGCCAACAGTCTTCAGCAGTGCATCTGTGGGATGCCATGCCACAAGCTGTCCTGTTAGGGGACAGGGGAAAGGGGGAAGGAGGCTTTAGGAAAGGGAGGGAGTTAGGCGGGGAAAGTATCTCAAAAACAAATCCCAAACCAAAACTAAAATAAAGAACCAAAATCTGATTTCTGTAATCTCATAATAATCCAAACATACTCTTGGAGTGACTCGGTTTGACTGAAGTCCTACCTTTGAAAACTGGGAATGTGAGATGGCATTAGCTGCGTGAATGTGCTTGGCAAAGGGCTACAAGGATGACTGACAGCAGTGTCTGACCGAACAGCACTTACCTTGAAATTCTATGCTGCTTTCCTCTTTTTCAAAATGACTGACTATAACTTACTGACTTGGCTTTTACCTGGTTTGGGTTAGTGAAGTGAGTATCCCATGGCAAGCAATTTAAATATCACCCTTTCCTCTTTTTTTGAGGAAAGGTAGAAGTGGTTGAAGGAGGGGGTGGGCAGTTTTCATTTTTGTGTGTTATAGCCAATTTCCAACCCCCTGCCAACTGGGTTGGAGAAGAAACAGAGAAGCCCTACCTGCTGGATCAAAGGCCACCGTCCGATACTGGATAGGCGGGCTGTAGGGCCCTGGACCTACACTGGTGTGTGCACGTATTTTCACATCATATGCCGAGTTCGGTTTGAGGCTGTTGAGCACATAGCTGGACTGGCTGGGGGGCAAGTGGAGTTCCTGTGGTGCTTCTCCGGTGCCGGCTTCTTTATAGGCCAATGTGTACTCTGTTATTACCCCATTCCTCTCTGCCAGCACTGGTGGGGACCAGGACAGCTGCACTGAGCAACATGTCACATTGGAGCCCTCGTTAATTTGAGGGTAACCCCCTGGCGTATTCTCAGGCACAGTGAGTTCCACCACAGCCTCTTCCCCAAAGCCCCCCCTGCTCTTGGCTGAGATTTTAAAGAGATAAGTGGCTCCCCGGTGAATGTTCCCCACAGAGTACTGCCGTTCTTGGGGAGCAAATTCCAGTGTGGCCAAAGGTAAGACATCTTTTCGGCCAAACTGGAGCCTGTAACCCTGCAGGTCCATGCCTTTGGTCAGGTCTGGAGGATCCCAGCGAGCCATGGCTGATGTCTCTGAGTCCTGAGCCACTGACAGATAGGGCTGACCAGGCACTGTGCAGAAGAAGAAGAAAAGACAACTTAGTTTCTAGGCTTTAAAGTTACACTTGAATGTGAGAAGCTTTAATATCACAGAGAGAACATCTGCATAAACAGAACAAACGTATATATAAATGTATGCCTTTCACGTTTTCTTGCTAACAATTAGTGAAGTCATTCATGACTTAGAACCATCCTAAGGCTAGTTTTTGTCATGAATTGTGGTCCCTTTTTATCCATGTGTGATGGGAACCAAAGTTTGTGTGCACATGTCAGTGATCTTACCAATAGGCACTAAACCCCTGTCACTGCTCTAAATGGTACCAATACTGCAGAAATTACATTATATTTAATTAGCCAGTCAAACAAATACCATTTCAGATTATGCTACAAGATAATGTTGTGTGGTACAATAAAAGAGTGGAATTTAGATCAACAGTTCTCAGTTTCTCTGGTAGGGATGACAAAACTACCCTCAGTTAACTACTAAATAAAATGTTGTCAGGTTGTGTCGAAAAGGCGATGCTGAAGCTCCTCTGAGCCTTCAAATCCTGGCGTGATCGCTGTACCCATTACCATTTCATGACGTGGGCTCCAGCCAAAATCATTTCAGTACCACAAAGCATCACTAAAAGTTTAAGCAAAGAACAGCGCCTTTTTTTTTCAGCCGGAGTCATCTCTTGTTGTAAAATAGATGATCTACTCTTGGGGTCTAGACGCCATTCTTCAGATCGGCCCAGTTTTGCTGCTCTTATGGATGACACATGTCTCATCTTAACCCTCCTTTTAAAGGCCCCATCACTAAGATTGAGGCAGCAGTACTTATGGGAATGCTTCCGTTCTCTAGCTGCTGTCAAAGCTTCCTGAGAGATGAGCGTGGCTCTGATCTGTACTTGAGCACCACTTCTCTGTAAACAGGTTCCATCTCGAGTCACTCATCTACACCCCTGCATTCTTAAAAATATAATGTAGCAGCAGGACAAATTATCGACAAATATTAGCAAAGTAACGACTGCTGACGTGCATGTTGTTAGTAAAGGTCCTCACCTGCAAACATATAATTTTTGTGCAATAACTGACAGGCCGGATGAACAATAGAAATAACATAAAGAAATGCGCTGCTGTTTATTTATGAACTTAATTTAGTGCATCTACGTGAGACCGGTGAGAATATTGACAATCTCTCTATTTGTGGTTGAGAAAGCTTGCCAACTTGGTCTGCAAGCTGGCTCTGCAGCAAATTGGTTAAACTTAGCAGTGAGAGCTATCTCAGCATAAATGGCAAATGCTGAATAAGCTGAATACAAATTGTAAACTCCAGTCGAATGTGGAACATGCATTTCATTGTTTTCTTAAGCAGCCACAATGATGGATATATTTAACTTCTTCATTAATGTGAATACAAACTGTTGCGATGTATAATGTGTCTATTCAACCACTTTTTTAAGTATTTGCATCTTAATTACATTTGCTTGTCTATAGCTTTATGCTGCACGCACTTACTGCTTTTTCCACTTCTAGTTAGATGCTAAACTGCATTTTGCTGCTCTGTACCTGTACATGTGTAATGACAATAAAATTTAATCCAATCTTTGTGCATAGTGGACACAGTGCATGCAAGTGCAGTGTACGTCTTCCTGAATGTGTCAGAGTATAGGCCCTGGTTTGCAATCAGCTTCATCTCCTGTATCACCAACCCAGCTACACACCTAGGTATTTGGCTTTTCGCCCAGTATGGACTTAAAGTAATTTAGAGAAGCTAACATTCATCTGAGGCAACAGTACTCCCTCTCAGTGGAATAGTATCCAGCATTGTACCGGTGTGTCCGTGTATATGTCTTCAATATAGTATTTTGTGCCAAGATGTAAGTCCTAATGTGAGTCTAGTGAGAAAAAAAACAAAAAAACACACAGCAATCCACTCCTTTTCTCATATTCCTATATTTCTGTTAGCAAATCTCTTCATTCAGAGGACTGTTGCTAGAGGAAGGTGGGGGATGGTGGGTAGATGGTGGCTACTCAGCTGAGCTTTTGCCGGTAATGGAAAGGCGGGGGTGAGGTGTTAGGTGAGACGAATGCTCCTAATACTCCTTGGCTGCATTCTTTAGCCGAGCTTGGTGTCATTTAAAAGCCATCTCTGCACTCATGCTCTCACGCTCATCGCTAATCAAGGACACCCAGTTGGAGATAATCGCCCTGTGACGACTCGCCGTCTTTGCTTTTCTTTCTATATGTCTGCGCTTTGCTTCCAAATTCAACAAGTTGACACGTGTTTCCGTTAAAGCCCCAGAATAGTTGTATTATTTGTACATCTGAAAGCGTGGCTGATTGCACACTAGGGAAAGGGATGGAGGGTACTGGGCCAGCAGATTGGTGTTGGGTGAGGAGGGTGCACGGGGTGATTGTTCACGGTGTGTGAGTGTGGTGTTACTGGGTGATGATAAAGAGAACGAGGGCATGGTAAGGGGGTGAAAAATGAGTGAATGAGTGATGATGAAGGTGACTGGGGACAAGGAGCAATCAGCAGCAAAGAGGGCCCAACAGGGATATGAGGAGGCTGAGGTTTGTGAGTATGTGTGTGTGTATGTGTGTATACATGAATGGTTCTGGGGTTTCTGGACACCATGATTGTCCCTCTCCACCTCTCCCCTCTGCCACCATCACCCCCTCCCTTATTCTTTCTCCATTTCTTCTCTTCTCCTCTTGCACAGAGCCCATTCCACGCTTTTCATTTCCTCGCCTCCCACCCTCCCTTTCTATATGTCCATTTCAGGGTCGACCCGGGTTCAATCCCCCCCTCGTGGGCCTCCCGGGACATTTCCCATCAGGCCACGGTATTATCGGCACGCCGTTGACACTCACTCAGCCTAACCGAGGAGGGGGCGATCAGGTTTCCCTCTCATTTCCTCCCTCTCTCGTGCACACCCGCACTCACACTCATATCAGCACATACATAGAAACATATCATCTCCGCGCTTGGTCACCCGTCGCAGAGGTCCACTGCTTTATCTGGCATTTTTTGGAAATAAAATCTCCCACTAATGAAGCTGTAATTACAGAATCCCCATACTGACTTAGAGCAGGGGTCTTCAACATTTTTCAGACCGAGGATCCCAAATTGATGGAGAGATTAAGTAGGGACCCCCTACCTATTATATGTGTTCTATATTAAACTTGGTGCTATTTATAAATATACATTGTTATTATCATTTTGCATTCAATGTTAAGCTATCCCTTATGCCTTTACTAAAATATGCTGCATCCATGTTAATGTGTCTTTAAAGATATTTGAATTTGTGGGGGGAAATAAAAGATAGATTGTGATCTGACAGATTGTGTCCTGTCACGTCATGACAGGAAGAAAGAATGGAAGAGGGCCATGACAATGTTTCCTCACCCGACCAAAATAACAATTAAGAAATAACTAATTATGCACTGAGGGACGATCATCACGAAGGATGATCGCCATCGTTGCCAGTTGTCTGCAATCAGCACTGGAATACTTGTAACCTCTTCAACTTGCACACATGCTTCCAATGACGCAGCAAGTACTATGAGTTTACAAGTGAGAGCTTGTATCGTCGAAATGTTAGTGCAGAATATCCAGCTAATGTCTTCACTACTTGTCTACGAACAATGTGAGCGCATTCGTCTGATTCTATTTCTAATATCACTCTATCTTGGAATGCAATAGCTGAAATCGGTAGATTGCTAAGCATAATTATAAACTGTTCAATAATTAAATAATAATCTACCCATTCAGCAGTTCAGATGATTTTTTTTGTTGTTGTTGTTGTTTGAAAGGAGCTTTGGCTGGATTTTGTACATTTTGAACAAGAAAAACAAGGACGGCCAATTGTTCCTATTCTCCTCAACCAAATAAAAAAAAAAAACTTTGTTGTGCAAATGGTTCTAACAAAAGACTTTCAGGCACAAACATGTGAATGCTTTGTCGATGAAAACTCCTCTCCTGGGCCCCTCAAAAACTTTTTTCCTCATCGGCCACAGTTTCAGTTCACTCCTCAAAAGTAAGAGTTTGGCAAGTACAAATTAATAAAAAAAAAGAAAAAAAAAGCCGCTCATTCAGCAAACAAAGACGGCTCCAACCACAGAATAAAAGTTGTTTGCCTGTGACACAAATGGGTGCGCTGTTCAAGCTGTTTTCACAGAATACGTAATCCTGAGATATATTCTTCACTTTCCAATACACCGAAATATCAGAGACGCTGGAATGTCTGGACGATGAAAAGGCTCGGCCATTGACGTGAATCGAATTTTTAGTGGCACAAAAACACACTCTCTTTGTCATGATGCGATGTATTGATGTCGTCTCTCGGGCCTTTCAAGATCAAGGCCATGATGTTGACAGCTTCTAAGACAGTTGTTCTCCTTGAGCGCATGCTTGTCTGCAATAACTTTTGAAAAAAGTTGACGCATAAGTTAATTGTATGTATTCAGAATCAGAATCAGAATTACTTTATTGATCCCAGGGGGAAATCACTTTTCGTTACAGCAGCTCCTAATCGAAGTGTACCGGTGTTAAGAACAAAGAGCAATGTAGGCAGTAAGAATAAGTAAGAATACACCCATCAATGTAAAAAAAATACAAGAAATATATATAACAATGTGTACGAGCATGAACCTTTGCCTCTGAATCTGTGTTCAGAGTTGTTGCTCTATAATAACACTGAATATGGGCTGTTGCACAGCGGGAAATTATTGCACAGAAATTACTGCACAATATGTACATGAAAATAAAGTGAACATGAGTTACTGCACAATATCAGTATAAATATGTTAATAATATGGGTTATGCACACTCAGAGTGAGGAGTTGAACAGGTTGGTGGCCACAGGCAGGAGTGATTTCCAATGACAGTGAACGCTGTGACAGAGTTGTTTTGCAAGGAACTCAAATTTGTACAGTGAAGATCATCGAGGGTTAAAACATTACAGATATTGCAGTTTATGATTTTGTGTTTGTTATTGATATTAGATGCGCTGTCAGACTGAAGCACAGGTTTTTGCACGTACTGTCAATTTGACCCTTTCATTTTATGAATCCATCTACCAGATCTTAAGAGTGGATTAATATGAGAAAGCAAGAAGAAGGGCACATTGATTAGTGCCTAATAAGACGCTGGCCTTTGTAATTAAATGGATTGATACTGTGGAACTGATGTATAATTTGATTTTGTCACAGCTGCTCATGTTATTTGTTCTTGTGTTTTTATCACTTTGAAAAATTCGGTCCCCAGAGAACATTTGAAGTCTCTTGCGTTTACTGATGCAGATCTCTAAAAAGCATCCATATTATTATTATTTCAGAAGTTTCGCGAGGTCATCCTAACCTTCCTACAAAAGAGGACAACTGCTTTACTTTAGAAAAGCTGTTTGTCCCTCTGCCCCCCCCCCCCATCTTGCACCTCTTCCCCCTGTTCCATTTATCCTGGACTCTGACGTAACCCGTCTTTAGAATTCAATAACAGCAAGAAAGAAGTGGCTTTCCCTGTGAGGAACAGACAGAATGCTCTAGACTGGCATATCACTCAGCCGGCCTTGACAGAAGGATGGAAAGTGACAGCACTCATTTGGGACCCATTTGGCAGCGTTTGGGCTCCCTGACACCAGTAACACATACACCTGCAACATATCTGGGAAACTATGTTTGTGTGTTCAGGGAGTTGGCTTGTGAGATTGCGCCGTAATATAGGTCCGCATATGATATGAGTCACTGGTGGGAATGCAGGCATGTGCGCGGTTGTGTACATATAGGCTCTCTGGAGCCTCTGAAAGCCAGCTGGCACAGACTCTCACAGAAAAGGGTGCTCCCATCATGGTACGATGCTTTATTTTATTTCAAAGATGGCCCTAACACTCCCAGGCACCTCCCTCACAGGTTTACATCATGTTCATGGTAGCTAAGCTCCTAGTTGCCGAAAACGGGAGAGAAATGGAAAACGGGGCTTTGTAGAGTGCAGACACTGGGATCCGATATTTTATCCTTGCAGCTGAAACCAAAGAAGCAACAGGAGGGGTTCATGTTGTCCTAATCTGTCTGAAGAATCTCCAAGCAACTATGTCGTTGATCTCTCAAAAAAATCTCCAGATAGGTTTCTGAACCTGACCCAAATGATAAAGACTCGGCTGCTAGAAGCAAAGGCCAACAGTCTGAGATGTGTGTCAAATAAAATCTGGTCGCCAACTAGACTGCTAACTCAATATCACGTATTATAAAAGACGTTTTAACACGAGGACCCTTAGTACACTTAATAAAATGTGGAGAAAGCACTTCAATAAACCACACTGAGGCTTTAAATGAGGGTTCCTAGCATAGAAACCTGGCTGGAAATAACAAGGATGGAACCACCGAAGTGCCCTTCACTCAGATTTTATTACTATACTTTATCACTAAATCAACAATTGTTCTATGACCCAACCAATGACTGAGTGATCATCTTGCTACTCACCTGCCCCTTTGGTCACCACCAGTTTAGGTTTACTCCGAGCTCCGTCCCCTTTGGTGGTGTACGCTGCCACCGTGATGGAGTAAGTGGTGTCTGGCTTGAGTCCTCCAATGACCATTTCCTACGGGAGACACGGAAGAGACGGCGACGGGAAAATGTCAAAATGTGTTCTGAATATTGCATGATTTGACCCCACTGTGAAGCTCAAACTGCCTCACGCAGAATGTTAATCTGAGCCAAGCGTCTCCCGGTCCTCTTTATTAATTTTCACGAGGCGCGCATTTAATGTCACCTGTTAAACGGGGGGCCGCTCCATTGTGTAAATCCTAAGAGCTGTCAAGGTGGAAGTGGGACGTTATACGTATGTAATTGGAAAGCAGACCCCTGGATTCCTTTAGCAACCTCGCAATCAACAATCTAACTTTGATAAATGCAGGCTGAATACATACTAGCCGTTCGCCGGCAGGTTTTACCCAAGCCATTAAGTTTCCTTGAGTCCTCTTCAAAGAGAGGCTTCCGATCAATTCTAATGAATCTTTCAAGGGAGCAGGTTTGAACGACTGCAGGATGAGGTTTTTAACAGGCTGCTTGGCAGAGGGATGGGTGAAGTCAATAAAGGTAAATGAGCTATAAGTACTGTCTTGCACTTCACATGGTAATCATGCAGACGCAACGCAGACGGGCTGGGGTTTCAAATCTGGGTTCAAAACAACGGGTGCAATTTATCGGAAAGGAGGCATTGAGGATTTTCACTTGGTTTCGAGGGTGACACAGAGACATTCTGTAAACTACCACATCAATAAATTCAACTTAAAGCAGGACAATAACTCTAATGCAAAAACTGAAATAAAAATCACAAATACACACAAAAAATAAGAAATAAAAACACACACACACCACCAGAGCACAAGACAAAACACACTACGTCAGCACAATGATGGTATAAGTAGCATTCCAAGCACAGAGGACAGTGGATAATGCATCTGGCATAATTTTGTATGGGTTTATCCGGAAACACAACTTCGCCCCGTTTTATGTTTTCTTCGCGTCAAACGAAGATGGCAGAGGTGCAGAGAAGCCTCTGAGCCGGCGAATACGGATTTGAGGGGTTCAAGTAAACCGCGAATCCACCCGGGCCGATGCATTACCCACTGTTTATAACCCGTCACGTACACAAAGCACTCAGGCGAAACTTCGTACTCACATATTCAGCCGTATCGTCCGTTTCCCACTAACCCCCCCACCGCCATAGAGGAGAGTGCAGGAGAGAGAGAAAGCAATTTTTTTTTTTTTTTTTTTTTTTTAAGAGAAAGAGAGGGGAAAAAAGAAATAGGATTGTGAGAGACGGGGGCATTAGGGGTTTGGGAGAAGAGGATGGGTATCAGAAATAGGTCACTAGTTTTGTGAGATCAGGAGAGAAGAGACAAGAAGCATATGTTGTGTGGGGCATGTGAAAGAAGGGTGATGTTAAAAGAACTGCTTACTACAGCCAATAATGACATCAAGATGTTACTTTCAGGGGTTGAATAACGGCTACTCAGTCTATTATAATTGTACTCGTGGGTTCAGGAGTGAGCTGAATGCCAAAAAACAAAAAAAAACAAAAACAGACGCTGGTGGAATTTGGAGTGGAACCTTAATTCATGTGCCATAGACGGATTCTCATTCATTGATCCCTGAACTATGTAACATTGCAAACATGGCATTCAGCTATTTTTTTCCCCCCTCTGTGTTATTTACCTTTTTTAAGGCTATAATTTCCATTTGGATGATTGCTACTGGGCAGAAAAGGCTCACTTTGGAAGGATTCCTCAAGAACTGCCTTGTCACAAGTTTTGTAAAAAGAAAAGAAAAGTTGGGAGGAATTATTACTGTTCTGTCAATCAAGGCCGACTTTTGGTGAAATGTTTTCATGCCAATTTTAACCCTACCACCCCCCCCGCCGCCCCTCTTTCCCCCGGCAAAAAAAATAAAAAATACTGTAATCAGCATTTTCTGTGAGACTTTGCCTTTGATACGAGCACAAAATCAGATATTTTTTTATGGAAGATGTTGCTATAAAGCAGCGGTCCAGACATTGCTAATAAAAGCGAGAGAGGTAAAAGAGGTAGAAGAGGGAGGACAAGATGATTGAAGCTTTGATTATACTTCTTGTTGTGGGCTGAGGGGGAAGGAATTTTACAGCAATAAGAAACGAAGGAAGAGCACCCATACAGCGGCTCGCTCTGTAGCAATATTTGCACAGCGACAACGGCATGATTAAAGACACAGCCTACAGTTTGTATCAGAAGATTATATGTGCAGGTTTACTGCAAGAACTGCATGAATGCACAAATAAAATCTATATTTGCTATTACTGAGGGAAACTGAGAGATGGTCATACCTGGGCATCAGCCAGCATGACATCCTTGATGAAGGGCTGTCCACGTGACTCGCCGTTTTCCACACGCACATAGTGAACTTGGTAGCCACGGATCTGGCCGTTCTGTTTGCCCGGGATCAGGGAGCGCCACATCACCTTAAGCGCTGTGGAGTTCAGGACCTCCACCTCCACCCGCCTCGGAGGAGCCCCAGGAACTGTGGGAAATAAAACTAATTCAGAGTGTGTTCCTGAGGAAGCGGGATTCTTATCTGTCATTTTTAGCTTCATTCAGTAAATGCAATAAATATACACCGATCAGGCAAAACATTATGACCTGGTATTGTGTAGGTTCCCTTTGAACATGGGCCTTCTGAGAGTGTCCTATGGGTTGAGGGGAGGGGCCTCTGTGGATCAGGCTTGTTCCAGTTCATCCCACAGATACTTGATCAGTTTGGGATCTAGTGAATTTGGAGGCCAGGTCAACACCTTGCGTAGTTTTTTTTTTTTTTTTTTTTAAGTTGTTCCTAAACCTGCATCCTGTTGGAGTGTCATTGCTACAAGGTGGGGGTGCCTGGTCTGGTCTTAGTGGGTGGTACATGTCTAAGTGACATCCACCTAAGATCCCCACCAGTTGCCCACCAGAACATCATATTATCACAAGATGGTCAATGTTATTTACTTCTTCTGTCGGTGGTTTTAATGTTATGGCTGATCGAATATTGCATATTTCCACACTATTTGTAAGAGAATCATCAAGACATTAGTAAACCCACACACACACGTGTACACACACTGACAACAGGCAAAAACAGACGGACAATAAAAAGCAACAAACACTCCTCGGCATCAGTCTTCCTCTAACACCATATCCTCCATCAAACAGGCACCCACCATTTCCACTTTCTCCTGTCCCTCCCACCTCTTTCAGAATGTGCTTGCTTGTAGGAAGCCTTGTCTCTCAGTCATAATGAAAAACCTTTATGGCAAGCCTTGCTTCCAGACCTTACTGTGAGCCATGATCTGTCCCGTGCCGTGATGGATGCGCCATTAATATAATTCTTCACCTCAAACAGCTTCCATTTGCTCCTACACAAACACTCTGGGTCCCTTTCTCCCACCCCTAAATCATAGCCCCCATTTGCCCCATCTTCCTCGGGAACGTGCACCAATCTTGTTTATTGCCAGAATCTTTTCTACCTTTTAGCCCTGGCTCTTATTTCTTTACCTGGCACTCCTCTGTCACGCATTATTATCGTAACGACGCCAGAAAATTTGTTGTAGCCATCGTCAGTTGAATTGCGACTTTCGCTTCTGCGATCCCTGACCGGCGTCTTTTTTTAAAACAGGCGAGACTTTAAGCTCGCCCGTCCCCGCCGTGCCTGTTGTACATCAGTGTCAGAAAAAATGCTTGAAATGCTTCGGTAATGGATGTGAAATGGATCGTGGAGAATAGAAGCCAATGTCTGCCATCCGTCAATGAGTCAGATGTGCTCTGACATGCTCAAATCTTTACTCTACCCTCCTTTGTCATTTAGTTTCTGCCATCCAATTCCAAGCTGTGTCATATTTATTTTTGTTCCGTCTAGGTGGAGATGTTTTCGCGAACATTTACTTTTTTTTTTATTTATTTATTTTTTACTCTGCACCATAAATGCACAGACAGGCGAAGCCTCACAGCGTACGTCACTCACACATGCTAATTTCCCACTGGTGAGCAATGGAATAATGTTGGTAGCTCTCAAACGCTGATCAGCCACAACATTAAAACCACCTGCCTTACATATATTGTGCAGGTCTCTGTTGTGATTCTAAAATAGCAAGAGCTGTGATTGGTCTGCTCAGTGGTAGAGTGTTTCCACTCCAGTATTTATCCAGTATAACAACACTGAAGTGTGTCGTATGTGTCTAAATACATTCGCAGCAGACCGATCAATGTTGTTCACTCTGACGATCAGTGGTTTTAATGTTGTGGCTCATCAGTGCATTGGGTAAGGTGGGTTTTCAGAGCAAAGTGCTTAATTTCCCCGAGTGTGATACTCACTATTAACTATTTGGTGTGAAAGCATCCAACTAAAACTGAACAAAGCAGAAAACAAGCCACTTGCGCACACGCAAAAGCAAAAACAGCCACAACTAAAGACACTCACACCACCAAACTCACATATAACGCTTTAATCTCTTAGATAAATCTGATCTCCACACAACAGGGATTCACTTTACCGTCTTCATCTGTCCGACAGATGAAAGGCTCGCTCTCGGGGCCCGACCCAATCACAGTGGAGGCGGACACAGTGATGCGGTACTGGGTCCACTTTTCCAACCGCTGCAGCAACACCTGCTCTTCAGTGGCAGGCACGGTCGCCTCCTCGGCCGGTTCGCCATCGTCACCGGCCCCCTCCGACAGGCCCACCACCTGGTAGCGCACCCCGTACCCCGCCAGGGCGCCATTCTGACTCTCCAAAGGCGGGGGGCGCCAACTTACCAACAAGGTGGTGGAGCTGGTGCTCCTGCACTTAATGTCTTGAGGGGGAGCTGAGGGCTCTGGTGAGGCGGAAAGGACAGGAAGCAAGGAAGGTAGGAGGAGGAGGAGGGGGTGGGGGGGGTCCAGGACGAGGAGGATGGGAAGGAGGGGGGGAAGGAGGGGGGAGTGAAAAACAAAAAAATAAAAAAGATGGGAGAGATAAAGAAAATGAAAAAAAGGAAAATTCAAAAAACTCAAATAAAAAGCAATAAGAGTAACTCGAAAGCAAACTGCAAAACAAAGACGCAGGCAAAATGAAACTAAACTAAAAGAAAAAAAAAATCGTCAAGCAAATGTCAAACAGAAGAGGCATAAATGGACAACGGCACAAGCTTGTAATAATGAATCAAGACGGGTCACCTTGGGAGACACCTGAGGATAAGTGCTAGATATGCTTTATGGTAGTTTTATTAGCAATAGGAGGCATTAAAAGCGCCATTTATTACTGTTCCTAAGGCGACGAGCTCAATGCCGGCGAATAAGGCGGCATGAGCTCCAAATTTTTAAGTCCTTTTGGCTGGCAAAACAAACTTCAATAGCTTAATATCATGTCTGAAAAGCCAGCAAGAAAATAAAGGATGCAATTAACACACAGTTCAAATAGGACGTCACGGCAAATAAACATAACCAAATACAGGCTATGAGTATAAGATAGCAGTGAGAGTGCCAGTACTTTTAATTTTTTAACGGTATTAAAACATTCCAACATGGCGTCTGTTATCTGTGTCGGAATTCTTTGAAAACAAGTCCAAGACCTACACATCTGCGAACTTTCTAAATCAAACTCGGTGCCTTTTGTTTCTAATCTGTGCCGACCTCGCAGAACAGCCTCTGCTTGTCCAGCGCGTGTGCTGCGCAGGCTGCGATAAAATGTTTCCCTTCTCATCCAGAATTTGGTATTATACAGATAAGAAGACAAAAAAAAAATATATATTTCTATTCAAGCCATGTTTGCTCTGTGCCATATGATACTTTTATGCGAGAATATATTGCTTCCATCTGGGGGTGACAAACCCAGTTCATTATTACGTTATTTTTTTTTTTTTGTCTGATATGTAGGTAGATATGACTCAGAACCGAAATGAAATATCATCTGGAATAAAGGCATTCCATGAGCATCAAGTTAAGAAAACAAAATGAAATCAAAACAAAATGGAAACAAGCAGCATGTTTTCATTCCAAAATAAAGGCTGAAGGAATAAATCATGAACTGAAGGAGGGTACTGGGAAATGAATTTCTCTGTAACCCAGGTGACTCGAAAGAAAGAACCACAACAACGGTTAAGGTCCAAAATGACAACTCAGGAGAAAACGTGAAAAAAAGAACAGGATACTCAGCATTAAAGGAAAATAAGAACATTTAACTTTAAAAAATAAATAAATATATATATATAAAAAAAATTAAAATAAATCACAAGCATTGCCTGTATCATACGTACCTGACTCCCAAATATACACAATTTTAAAGACTTTCTTACCACCAGCACCTGACTACACAGCTCGCTCACTCTACAGTCAAAGACCGGCAACACTTTCTCTCCCAGGAAGCTTCCCCCAGAAATTTTGGAGATGGATTCACATGTTTGAATCTATAAAGACCTTTAATTTGGATCCATTGAGAGTCAGCGTTGGACCCATTTTTTGGGGGGAGGCAACTGGGAGGGAGAGTGTTGGCTTTGTGCTGTAGCCAGGGCTGTTTAATACTGTATTGCTGGGCCGGAGGGTCCCCAAGACTGTGAGAGGGGAGGGCGTCGGGGCAAAACTCACTCCCGAGATACCCTGTTCTCGTGCATTTGGCCAAGCAGCGTCCTTCCTTGTTAACAATTTGTCCAAATAAATCCCATTTCATAGCCCCGTGCCTGTGTATCTGCTTACTGACATTTGAGAGAATGCCAAGGCGCAGGAATAGAGCAAGTAAGAGAATTCATATAGGTTTAATGATGGGGCTCTGACTATATTATTACTTTGATTGAAACAGCATGTTTTTTTTTGTTTTTAAATGACAAACAAAAATGGGAGTTTTTGACTATAAGGGAGACTGTCTCCCATTAACCACAGAATGTTCCAGCACACAACAGATAAAACAGGACTTCTGCCGCAGTTTCCAAACCCTTCTCTGTGTCCAATGGGCTTATTTACTTAAGGCCTTACTGGATTCTGAGCCTTTCAGCTTCTTCCCTTCGCTCGCATTGTATTTGCAAACTCTCCACGTCAAGAATGATTGCTCAGTTCTCCATCTTTGCGGTACGGGAAAAGGCTGCGAATCTGACAGGGGCCGCGCTATCGCAGCGCACAGGCATCCTCGTGCCTGATAACAGTTTAAGGCTGGCTGGGGCACGGCTTTAATAAAGTGCATATCCCATGAAGGCCAGTGCTAGGATTATGGATACTAGAACTATACAACCACAAAAGAGAAAACTCAGCTAACGCTCCACTTGAGGTTCTTTTGAAGCTTCCCTGAAAGAGTTTCCTAAATGCTATTTGACAAATAATTAGTCATGTCTGCATTCATATCCTTCTCTTTGACTTTTAAGTTTAAAGCATAAAGTCTGCAGTGGTAACTAACAGCGGCATACCTAATCATTATGACTACCTTGCACACGCTAATGCTAACAGTTTAGCAACACGGCCTATTACCCAAATGTGTTCTCAACTCGTAAAACCACGGGTTCCCAATCCCTTTTCCATCGCAGTTTAAGAACACGTCTGCATTTGAACTGTACTTTCACCAGAAGCCTTGAATGACAGGATGTTCGTATTTGTGGATCATTATGGAATTAATCCCCCCGATGCCAAATGGCCATGCCGTGACTCGCGCAAGTATTCCAATATATCTAAAAACCCACAGCAATTACACTAAGTGGGGGGGCTAAACTGCTTGTTTGGTTAAATACAGAGGATTTAGAATCTGCCACTTTAATTTGAGAGATAGCACTTGACTGGCTACTGGCGGGTCCTAGGTATAATCTAAATGTGTAACAAAGCCTGACAATCCAGGACCTTGGCTCATGGCTCATTGCGAGGCATGAAATTAATTCTGACGCTATGAAATGGGATTCCTATCTGCCACTCTGGAGCCCTGCAGTCCCCTAACACCCACCCCCGTGGTCTATCTCAGGTCCTGTTACCGTGCCTTGCAATTGGGTAACAGCGGAGGAATGCTGGGAGCCCTCCCAACTCTCGGGTTGCGGACGCCCCTCCGGCCACGTCTGAATGGTCTCACAAAATAAAAATGGTCTCAACCTGGTCTGACTGAGGCAGCATACCCCACGAGGCCTTGCTTCTGAATGAGGGCCACTCTTGCCAGAAACACATTCTGTATTTATTTCATCCTGCTATAATGCAGGCCAAGAGAATAGAATAACCAAATACATTTTTGGTGTTTTGTTTTTAGATAATTTGGAATCAGACCCAATAGAGAAAATAACATAATAAAGGAGACAGTTACAATTCAAGTATAAATTCTTTTGACTTTCCATGAGCTCTTGACAGAATGGTCCCCATGACAATAGCCTCTGGTAATGCCACTTGAACTGACCACAACAATCTGAATATTATACCACACATAATAATAATGATAATAAGACAACAAAGCATACTGGAAAAAATCATGTTGTCTGTCTTTCTTTACACTTTGTGGCAAAGCGTTTCAGTCTGCCAGGCATCCAGATGGATTCAAGTGTGACTAAAAGCTGACCTTGCACATGAAGCAATATTCAAATTTCATGCAGCCATTGCACTGTGGTGTGTTTTGGATAGAAATGCCATAAGTAAAACGCTTCTTTTTCTAATGCACTAAAATGTATTTTCTCGTGTCACTTCTTTGTAGTAGTATAATGGTGGTATAGTACTCGGCACTAATGGAATATTTTGTGTGTGACACAACCCTTAACACTGCAATAGGTAGCTGCCCAATACCTGAGCCACTTTACATACTTTTTTTGATTAATTAGACGAATATGTGGACGTCACTGACAGCCTATGAGAAATGTCATGGCAGACTGAATCCCCAAACCACACGTTCACTTACCTCAGAGCATCCAAAAGGTCAAGTAATTTATTGTGTTGTGTTGGAATATATTTGTCTGACTTGTCTGGGATTTTTCAGACCCCTGCAGTGAGAAATCAGTGGATGCACCTCACGCCTTCTTGTGCAGGAACTTTTCAATGCATAACGCCAATAAACAATGATAGTAATAAAAATTGTCTGAGAAAAGCCTCGGCCTATGAAGATGGAAGGTAAATATCTGATAATATAGTCGTGGAAAGTAGAACTTATGTGGGTAAGTAAATGTGTGTGGTGATGAGATGTTGGTACGTACATTTTAAATTGTGAATCGAAATTAACTGATTGTTAATTACTGAGAAAGGAGAAGGGGTAGGAGTAAATAAGTGTGTTTGTGTTTTCTCATGTTCGAATTAAAGCCTTCATTCATTCATTCGCTGCTTGACATAAATGCTTTGCAGGATAACGGTATTAACACTCTACTGTGTGCACACAGATAATACTACCAATGAATAGTAATCCTTATTTACGTATAAGATAAAGCAAATGTAAAGAAGAGTACCACGCCAAGCAGAGTTAGACTTACTCCCTCTCATATTTGCTCAAAATGCTATCAATATGTAAATTCAGTAGTATGTGCTGCTCCGTTTGCTGTGTTGTAATTGCTTGTGTCTGTGGGGGACTTGAGTTCATACGAGAGCCTGTAAGAAGGACGAAAATTGCAGCGAGACACTGTTTGGAGTGATGTATTTTAGGTAACCCAGAACCAAAAAGAAACCGATAAATAAAAGATCTAACTTTGACTAAAAGAGTCGACACAAAAGGAAGAGGACACAAAGTGAGCAAGGTGATGTTAAGCCATTCCAAGGAGAGCTTTTGTTCCAATGCAAAGGGGGAACAAGAGGAGGCGAAGAGAGAAACGGAGCTGGAATAGGGTGATGTAAGAGGAAGAGAGGGGAGTATCCGGTTCAATCAGCTTGCGGTATACCAGTCAATAACAAATGCAAAAACAGAGGCGAGGAAATCACAAACACACACTGAGGGGTGAAGATGTGCACAGACACTCGAGAGACGCCGACACACAAAAGAATGGGGCTGGATGAACATCAAGTATTTTCATGCCTGGACTGATCAAAGATCAACGGGCGCAGTGATACGTTCTCAACAGCACCCAAGAGGGCAGGAGTGAGTGTAGCATGCAACTGGCGCTCTCCTCAGTGACTCTGCACTGTCTGTGTAGCTCGGCTGCCTTGCAGTAACAAAAAAGGACAGTGAAGTGGTTGCTCCAAAGCCCCCACGCCCAGATGTGGGGGGGTACAGCCAACAAGTTGCACTGGCAGAAACAGAAAATGTGTTAAAATAAGTCTACTCCTACCGCCATGGCTCTCCTATGTTCTCTGGTTTGGATCTAACAAAGCACGGTCATTTTTGTTAAGATAAAAGAAGCCGCTAGTGATTTTCCACATTGTGTTACATCAAGGGCCACTAGTGACTAGCACAGATCCGCTAGTAATCACATAAATCCCACTACATTGTAAAGGTTCCTTACCATTAATGTATTAAATGTCAACAGACAAGCACCGTTGTTAATCTTTGTGTGCAGTGTAAACCCAAAAGAATTGGACATAATACCCCATCATCCCCGGATATTTGATTGTATAGGCTATGTGCATTTATTTCTCTACAGCCACAACTACTGCGCAGTATGATCGCTGCAGTTATTTTTAGCCGGGTCGTTTAAATAATTCAGTTGTGCTCCTGCTATCTGTTAACCACAGTAATCAGTGCAGAACTGACTTACTGCAGCGTGAGCGTATAAGGACTTTCAGCGGCTGCTTGGCTTTGTTTTTCTTTGATGACAAAGCTCGGTTCCATTCGCCAATATACATAGAGTTCATACGAGAGCCTTGGTGGTCATGGAGGAGAACGGACATTTTTTGTGTCTCTTTCCACGTGTAAGTGCACTTGCTGTTGACAAAAGGAAAAGCAAATATGAACAAAAGGGAAAAGGGAAACAAAGAAGAGCAGTCTAAAAAGGTCTTTTAGCGGTTTGTGGCTTACTTTCAACCATACCTCCCCACAAAACAAATGTCTAAGTGCAAAAGCCATCATACATTAGGTAGATAATACCACAGTCGTAAGAAAGTGAAAAACAAGAATGTTAAACCCCATGTTTAGGGCAAGAACATAAAAAACAAGGGTTAAATCTGTTTGTCATGTGATCTCAGTCAGCTTTGAACTGTGTTTATGCCCGAGAAAGTCCAAACCATAAAGGTTATGATGCTGTTGATGTCAGAGAGAAGATTACAAGCTCTAGTCAAAAGAAGAAAACACATAACCTCATTAGAATGTACGTAAGTAAAGGTCTACAGAGACAAAAGAATCATCTTTTACTGATTTACCAGAGGAAAAAATCCCTTCGTTTGCCCACCCGCAAAGAAAACAGGAGAGAAGATTGAATAAAGGGCTACATACTGGCTTGTAAGGTCTTCTGCGAAATGTCATTTGTGAAGGCTCCAATGCCTTTGTTAGAGACAGCTGCCAGGGAGAAGTGATACTCGGTGTTTGGGCTTAGACCTTCCACAACATAGGAAGTTTTGGGTCCAAATGTCTTCTTCATCTGTTGATCGAGACGTAAGTTAGTGACCAGTCTGACTGACTGCGATGTAAGATCACGGAGATCTTTTCTGCACCAAAAGGCATAAAGTTCTTACCTGGGTGCCAAAACTGCCCTCAGAGAAGCGAAGTTCATAATTTATGATTCCTTCTTTCTCATAGGCGGGTTCCCAGGTCAGTTCAATGCTGGTGTCAGACACAGCCCCAACCTGGAATTTGGATGGCTGACCTGGAACTGAAGAACAGAGCAGAAGACGTTTGTTTGAGGAAAGGAGTTATATTTCACTGGCAAGGGGTCCCATCCATTTACCACCGGAAAAGTCACAAATTTGCAACACTCATCGTACATCTTTGTCCTTATGACTGATGGTTTCTTTCTGTCATCCTTTGATTTTTTTAATATTCATTTTATGTCTAATATCAAAAAAAAACCTTGGAAACTTTCTAGGTTGCATAAGTTCTGCCACACTTATAGTTGCTTTGGCCTACTCTGCTTCTATTTCTATGGGTGCTCCCCTCTTCAGTACTGGCACTGACAGTGAAACTGTCCAACATATTCTTTCAAAACAGACATTGCAAACAGTTTCGACACCAGAACCACTGTGGAGATGGTTCACATGCTCACCTCCTTGCAGTACTTTGACATGAATGGGCTCCGAAAAAGGTCCATCACCTACAGACGTGAACGCCAGAACTTTGATCGTGTAGGTCTCCTGAGGAACTAGACCCTGGATAGTGGTGATGATGCTGTCCTGGACATTGTGGATTTGCCACTGGTTCATGGGCTGGGCGTCATCCATGGTGTAATAGACGCGGTAGCCCTTGATCTGCCCATTGGGCTCCTCTGGCTCTTCCCATTGCACCATCATGGTGTTTTGGCGAAGGATCTGGGCTTTGATGTTTCGTGGCGGACTGGCGGGGGCTTGTTCACCAGTCCGAGTTTCTACAGGCTCACTGGGAGGACCCTGGCCAATTGTGTTGACAGCTGAGACACGGATTTCGTATTCTGTGTTGGGATAGAGGCCACCGATGCTGTAACGTGTAGTGGTGATATCATCCACCGTCTCATATTTGCTGTCTGGTGACTTGGCCCTATACTGGATTATGTAGTACGTCACTGGATCTGGGTTTCCTGAGTCCCAGGTGATGGTGACACTAGTAGCAGTGGTTTCAGTTACTACAGGGGTACCTGGAGGCTTGGGTAGGGCTGTTATGGTGACAAAACATGAAGGAAAGAGGATGTAGTCATTTATCATGGTGAGGAAACTCTGTAGGAAATACACATAGCTTTGAAATTACTCCATAATTTAAGAATCCAAGAACATCACAAGGGTTAGAATGATTTTTCTGTAAATTTCGAACTAATCTGAAGTTAACCATCTCCATTAAACACCCTTCTTGATGGCCAGTTATCTCTTACATTTGACAGTGATCTGTGCCACAGCTTCGATGATGCCAAGGCTGCTCATGGCCACGCAGGTGTAGTTGGCCGACTCACGGACGCTGCTCAGTTCAAGAACGTTCCTGCCCACTGGCATCTCATCCTCCGGGGTCAAGTCCTCTGAATTCAGCATCCACTTGACATAAGGCATGGGCGACCCCACTGCCACACATGTAATGTTCACACTGCCACCTGGCATAATTTCCTGACTCGTTGGTGGAATGGAGAAGCGAGGAGGCACCCGCCGGACTGGGAGAAGGCATGAGTAAGGGGAGAGGATGACAAAAGAGGGCAAGGGAGTCAAAAAAAAAAAAAGAGAAAGAGAAAGGTAACAAGAGAGGCCGATGAAAATAGACCCTTCTCCAAACAATACTTAACACAGAAGGTTTCAACATGGTAAATGTGAACTGAAATACAAAATAAAACTAGACTTTTTCAAAACATAAAAAATATACAAATAATGAGAAGGAACTAAACTAAACAGAACTGCTTCAACAACAATATAGATTAACAATTAAGCAACGATTCATAGCAACAAGGTTCCATTGACCAATATTTGACCCATCACAGCACAATTAAAGACACAAAAATCTATTACGAGTTTCTCATCTTTGGGACTGAACTGCTGACATATGTAAAACTACGACATAACCTGATCGTAACATCTGAAGGTGTGTAGTATAGGCCATGTGATAATGCTATCACATAAGGCCAGCATGGCAACCTGGAACTTCCTGTCCTATCAGGCACTCATGCCACACAGGAAGTAGGCCATAACAGGCTTCTCCCACAGCACAGGAAGTGTAGGGTTACTGGACTATTGACCATCTCTATGAGGTCTCTAAACACACTCTAGCGTAGGTTTGCACTTGACACCTGTCTCTACTTCCTAGTTATCTTAAAGATGAGAAACTTTAATCAGATTTTTGTGGTTTAGGGTAGATCCACTGGACAAAGCCTTATTAAGATCTGACACGGTTCCATTGATAGATGCAGCTATCAGTTTCACAGACAGCATGCATAAATAGATCGAGGTAAATTAAGAAGTAAATGATAACAAAATCAGATATAAAAATTGAGATAAAATGCATAGAGGAATATAACTGAAGGGTCGCTAGCATGCCCAGACAAAAGACGATTGGAGAGGAAAGTAGAAGTACAAGATAGAGGATATAACATCCGAGGATAGGAGAGAAAGAAAGGGAATAGAGTTTAGCAAAGAGTGACAGAGGAAGAAAAAAAGAGAGGGGGGGAGGTTGGAGGAGGGTAAAGGGGGGGAAACCCGCTTCAGTGCTGAGTAAACTTTGTTTTTCTTCAGCTAATGTGACAAAATGTGATGGTGGCACATTGTCACATCGCAGTCCCAGTTAACACAAAATAAGTACTGAGGAACAAGGTGTGTGCCTAGAAATACACAGAAAAAGAATTATAGCAATTGTAGCTAGAGAGAGTCTAAAATCACAGTGTTGGAGTAAAGAAAACTGGATCAACAGGGAGTAGAAATCCAGAGAATAAGAAAGAGCGAGAGGAGGAGAGGGCAAGAGAGAAGCAGCTGAATTCGTGTAGAATGACAGCTAAGAGAGTGGGACAGGGAGAACCGCAAAAACTCATGGAAAGGACTGGAAAGTTGAATGGGAGGAGGTTGATAATGAGCCTGAGATGCAGAGGACATGGACGGTAGTGTGAACTTGCATGTGTGTGTGTGTGTATGTAATTTTTCTATGATGGTACACACAAGAGTATCCGTGTGTACAGTAATGTAAGAGTTATGATGTGAAAGAGTATGACTTAGCAAACATTGTGGTCATGAGAGGCATCCCAGCAAGCACTTGACAGATATCCGAATATAATTTTGGAAAACTTTAATGCGCAAAGATTTTATTTAGTAAAGGTTTGCCAGTGCTTATCTTAGATGTGGGACACTGGTGTTTGTTTTGAAAAACGAAATGGAGTCAAATGTCCTGATGATGCGGTGCCAGATTATGTTGAGCCAAGCAAAAGCCAAAAGGTTTTCAATCCGCAAAAATCTGTCTACGCAGGGTCTATGTGTGAGTGAGAAAAAAATAAAGAAACAAAGTGTGGCAAAGCTCAGTATCTGCATCTATTTTATGTCCAAACGTTTGTTGGGATGCAAAGGTTAAAAGGAGAGAAGGAAAGCAGTAAAGATGTAGAAGTAAAAAATAAAATAATCAAAAAAAATCATGAACTAAATGGAAGAGATGACTCTAGAGACAGACAAGACAGGAAAGACAGGGACGAGAGACAAGACACGAGGCAGGACAAAACAGACTCGAGCAGCAAGACAGCAGACAAGACAGACAGAGGGAGACGGGCAGACAGACAGGGACGGATGGGCACGCGGACGCAACAACACGACACGCAAAGGGAAGGGGGAGAGTTGTCGGAGAAAGGGGTAGAGGAGGAGGAGGAGGATATAAGTGGGGGATAGAATAGTGGAACTGTGATTCTAAATAAAGAAAAAACAAAACAAAACAAAAAAAAAAGATCAATGACTCAAAGTGGGTTTGGAGTTCTCACACACTGGGGCTTAAAATCAAGAACAGACTACACGTCTCCCTCCTTCCCGCGTTAAACACTGCACAGTGATGCAAATGCAACTTGGGAAGTCCTGGGATGGGCGGATGCGACTTGTGTGTGGAGGAGAAGTACGCACGGAGGGGAAGATTTAGGGGGAGACTGAGAGGGGCACAAAGGATAGGTAGCATTCCAAAATACACCGTGTCGATCCAAATGGGATTCATATGATCGTTGCGTGGGACAACTGAACTTTCCTGCCAAACTACGGCACAAATATCACCCACACACACTCCGAGGGGATTTATTTATGTGCAAATTGACATTAAATAAGTAGCTGACATCACGTGGTATCTCCAAATTGTGACAATTGGTATCTAACAGCCAGTTCACATATTTAGTCATATAAAGCAGCATGTTCCGCTTTATAAGTAAAACATTTTTTTTGTTTTTTTCTAAAAAAAGGGACTTCTAAAGCCCTTGTTTGATCTACTCTTTGTCATACGCTCTGCATATTCACTGTTTATATCTATTACTTCAGCCACCCTTGGCAAGACATGACCTGAGCTTAAGGGCAAAAAAAAAAAAAATCTTCAGTCGTACCTTTGCGGTACACAAAAATACACACGATGAGGATGTGCCAAGAAAAATGGTCAACGGTAAAGCTAAAGAGCATTCTACGCTTAAAAAATGTGAAATCCCCAAAGAATATAGTCGGAAAAAAAATCTGTTGTAATCCGATATAAAAGCCGAGTAACTAAATCTACCTTGAACTGAATGTAATAATAAAAAATCGTGACTTTTTGGATACGCTTTGTCTCAGTGTGACAGAATAACTGCGGGAGATACTCTGAAAACACGTAAAATTGGAAAATGGACAAAAAAAAAAAAAAAAAATGCCATCAGATCGGGACAGAAAATTATATCTCTGCATTTTTATTTTGTCAAAAAAATGCCCAACTAAACAACAAAGGTGAAAGGGCAGCCCATTCCGGACACGGACATGCATGGGTGTGTGGCGTGTATGGCGTGAGTGACATGTACAGGTGTGCCCCCATCCACTCGGGCGTACACCGGAGAACCAATAACAATCCAAAAAAAAAAAAAATGTCACCCAAGCCCATCCAAGCATGCCACTCATTCCCGAAAATAAAAGCATTGTTCCAGACACACACGCACAAAATCAAACGGAAGGGAAACAAAAGGAAACAAATCCACAAAAAGAACTACGTCCGAACAGCATAGACAGTACCAGAGTGCAGCTGTGTTCAACAAAGAGGTATGCATCAATGCTATTAGATGTTTTTTTCAGCTATGATTTGTCTCTTAAAATTTTGCCTGCAATCAAATAGAATAGTTTTTTTTCTCTCTTAGGGGAAACGTTTGAAGTTTAAGGTGTCTAAGGGGTGCTCTTCTCTCCCTGGGGCTCAGGTCAGCCAATGGACCGGGAGCTGTAGTGGCTGAGTGAATGAGGTTTCCCCACAGGAAAGTGTCTTTAAGTAATGTGGGAACTTAAAGTTTTGAAATATAAAATTCACTGAGCCTGTGCACAAAACTGTTTAAAGAAAGTCCTGGTACTGCGGGGGCCTAGCAATTAAACTGCAACTTGGAAGCCTGGACAAAAATAAAAATAAAAAAAATAAATAACAAAACAACAACTGCGAAAGCACACCATCATCCAACACGTGTCTAACGAGTAATTTGATATCTGGGTAGAAAAAAAGATTAATTGAGAAGACTGACTATAAAAAATACGAATTCTAAAACGCAGAAGACACTTTGGGGGGAAACTATTAATGATTTCACTACCACTGACCGGACGAGGGCCTGTATGATACGACTGAATGTTCATGAACTGTCATGTCGGTGGTCTGGTAAGCATGGACAAACTGCAAATGTGCGCGCCTGCTATCCTGCCATTAAACGTGTATTGACAGTGAAGCAAAGGAAACAAAAAAGAATCCCAATTGAATGGACAGGCTCCTCATTCACAGAGACCAGGAGCCCGGCCCGGCCCGGCCCATTTGGAATCGGGAGAAACCAAAACGGACACGGCGCAACCTTTTCGTTTCGTCATTATCGTCTCGTTTCAAGCCCCAATGTGGAGAGAAAGACAAGAAAGCCTCACAACTGGACGGGGTGGAAAGCGGTCGAGAGAGAATGCCAGAGTACTGCGCTAGGTCTAGTCGTGGGCAGTGTTTGTGGAGGGATTTGTGCCAAAAAACAGAGGTCAGAAGGTGGACATTATCGGCCATTTTGGTGAGGCAGGTTTTGTTGCCCCAAAATGAAGGGGGAAGCCAAAATAATGTGCAGCCTTTAGTGTCACCTTGAAGCTGAGATTACACCCTCTTGCTGCCTGAGGACACAGGCGCAGTATGGAGATCCTTTAGTCACACTTGCCGGGTGAGGCCCACGGCATTTACATATAAGCCGCAGGGGTTGGCCTGTATTAACATACCTTGGCTGCGCCGATGCTAAACAGTCACTATGGGTGGCTCATCAAAATGGAAATTATTACCTAAAGGAAAGTGACAGGAATCATGGCCGGGGTATCTAATAATAGCAGGCAGTGGATTGAGGGGATTTCAGTGGGTATCGCCTCTTTTCAATTGTCTTACAGGTACATGACAGGTAGCCGAAATGATACTGCAGGTACGTCCCCTATCTGTGGTTATCCGTTCAGCGAATATAATGAGTCAGATTGGGCAAGGGAGTACAGCCGTACACTCGCATTAGAATGAGAGTCGATGAAATATTTTGTTTGGGGTGGGAAAACAAAAATTGCATTTCTGATCCCGACAGATTTGTTTTTGAAGGGTGGCTATTAACTTCAGGACTCCTTGAGACAAACATCTAATAGAGATGGCAGGTTTTTTTTTTTTTTTTTTTTTTGCTTTGGCCAGTGAGAACATAAGGTGTAATCTAGCTTTCTTTCCCAACATTACGCACAAATGCATAGCAGGACATGCGAGCACATTCATAAACAAGCATATACCATTGTAGGAGGGTAAACATGCACATGCCTTACGCAGCAGCACAGTCTTTCTGCATCGGAGTCATTTCGATGAGACTTCAAGAGATTTTTAAGGAGGCAGCGTGGACGCTGCCAGGTTTTTATTTGGTTTCTTTCAGTGGGATGTGTGTCATGATTTGTGGACATTATATGGGGTTTATATATGTGGTAGTCTGGTATATCAGGTAAAATAATGTGTTGGATATTTTAATTTGCGGCTCAAATAAAACCAGCACTTAATTGTGCATGTATAAAAACCCTGAAGGGAAACATGGCTGAGCTCTAACGTATTCTCAGTCCCAGGTATTGAGAAAAATGAATCCACTCCTATTCTACAAAAAAAAAGGATAACAATTGCTGATTAGTTTACTGCTGGAACAGAAGTATTTTCCTGTATGACTTTCAGATACTTTACAGAGATCAGTTTAATCCCCTGGAGATCAGCACACTTCCGACAGCCTCCCGTACAAACACCGGCGCTCTCGGAGGAGAACGATAGCGAGGGAGTGCGTTATCTCTCATTCCTGAAAGAATGACACGCCTGACCTAGCCAGACTCGCTGAGCTACATGTAATACCCGCAGCCAAAAGCCGCGATTCATTCCCTTTCGAAAAACGTTATGCATGTTCCGCGCGTTCGCCAGAACTGGCGGAGCTGCAGAATTTACAAGCGAGCTCACCGCGGCAGGTGACACGAGATCCAATACAGATCTGCTTAAGCTGCGAAGCCAATTGCAATGTAAAGCAGCCCAGACTTGTTTGCTTCAATTTATTTAGCGCTCTCCTCCCATTATTGTTCCGCGGCTACGAGATGAACGCTCGCAAAATGTTTCGTGCTTTCTTGCACTTTGAGAATCTTCATTATTTTAGTCACAATAAATCTGAAAATCAATTCTGCTCCATGAGTGTGTGTGTTTGTGTGTGTGTGCGTACAAAGAGCGAAGAGCTTTTTGAATAATAGATTGTAATTTGATCGAGTGTCATGACTGCGAAGGAACACAAACAGCAGCCATTCAAATAAACCAATCATATCTGGCTGCCGCCGTTTGAAAACAGAAGTATTTTTCGAGCAGCCGCTAAGCAACGGCGAATGTGATGTCGAAGCCATTATATTCTTATTGATCCACATGACACTGTAAACGGCATCCCCTTGATGGCCGCCTGAAAACCAGCACGCAACCCAATCAGGCCCAATCAGGTCTAATTTTTTTCGGTTAATGCAACGCTGCAAACGAGATGACAGGAACACCGGCTGCGCACACACTTATTATTTCATTCGGCACTTGCATTTTCGAGACTCAAGAAGCAGAGCAGCGCCAATTCATGAAAAGAAACACAAATCTCACGAACAAATGAAACCCCGAAAAGACAAACGTGTTCAACTGAAAGAAGTAAGGGAAGGAACAGAACTGAAGCAGAAAGGAAAGAAAAAAACTAAAAAAAAACACACAAACACAACACGGTAACCACAACACAAGGAACTAAGAAAAGAAAATGAACTAGGTTAAAGGTAAGCCAAAAGAGGGGTGTATCAGGGGGTGGGGGGAAATACTTGTAGGAAAACCAACGAAAGAGAAGAAAACAACTGAACCAAACACAGGGAATGCAGAAAGAAAAGAAAGAAGACCATCGCGGCCAAAGGGATTTTGTACAGGCATGCAAGCACAGTTACATTCTCCCATCATGCAAAAGGTCCTGTTGATTCCACGTGCTTGGGTTTCCATGACAACACGTGCAAGAAAGCCTTTAGGTGCAGAAGCAATACCAAAGGATGCAAAACGAGAAAAGGCCCCACAATGCAAACATAAAAGTAAATTAACAAGACCCGAGCTAATCGGGTTTGCTTTCATCATTTCTTCCTTGGAAATAAATAAAAAAAAAAATCCTTCATAATCATTTAGCAGTTTGGATTAACTGATTAGTATTTCTTCAAATTAGTAATTAATCGAGCTCTGCAATAGGCAAATACAGCTAAAATTTTTTCAACATGTTGAATTTATTATTTGTTTATTTTATTTTAATTTTTTTTTTTTAAATTCAAATGTGGGTTAAAAAAAGTAAAAAAGAAAAAACACACCAACCTTCTCGAAGCTCTGAGGGATGTAAAGGGGTTGATGCAGAACACAATGACATGAGGAGAAGAGAAAAATAGGGGAAACACAGAGAGAGTAAAAAAAGCCACCTCAAGGTGTTTAGCTGCAGCTACATTTCCCTTTTCTTGAATCTTGTTTTTTTTTTTTTTTTTTTTTCCCTCCTTTTCCCTCGTCCCTGCTATCAGTGACACCCGTCTTGAAAGTACACTTGCCTGCCCACCCCCTTAAATCAACTTTGAACCAAAACAATCAGATTCACCCCAGTGGTCGCACAGGTCGCCAGGTAAGAAGAAGAAAAAAAAAAAGAAGTAGTAGTAAGGCGCCACTGGAGTCAAAATCAAGCGTACCATACTCATAATTCAAAATTTCACAAGCTCCTTTAAGCCACAAGGAGAGGCTCCCGTGGTGGCTGTATTTGCTTTGTCAGAGAAGGAAACCAAATAAAGAATAAATAAATAAAAAGAAAACTAAATAAAAAAACTAATGAGAGATAGAAAATAAAAATAGACACAGTTTGGGATGAAATTAGCAGCTGCAGTTCAAGACTGTTAAGAGTTAGAAGCCAATCAGCACATTTTCAGTTTCTCATCTTGCCCCAGTGTTTTACGGCCGATACGCAATTTAAGGCACGTCTCTTCTTTCCCCCTTTAAAACTGATCCCTACCACAGCTGCTAATCTCAAGTGCAATTTGCTTTGTGAACAAAACATAGTCAACATCAAGTATCAGAATTGATCGACAAAAGTTAACTGAAAACAGACAAAGGTTGACACCATCAAAGAATAACAAGTGTGTTAAATAGTGTGAAAGTACTCGAGTTAGGTATGACCCCTGGTGCCCTTTTTTTTTTTTTTTTTTTTTTTTGTAAATGGCATGCTGATGGAGCCAGTGTTCATGGAGATTGCATGAATTGTTGGAAATGATATCAGGGTATAGCTGCGTGGTTCTTTTTTTTTTTTTTGCTAAACATCCCACTGCTGTGCCAACAGTGCTTTCCCATCACTGCTATTAAACGGTTCCTGCAGAGCTCTCGACGCCAATTTCTAAAGAACCTTTTGACATCTAGCGTGTCGTGCACGAGCAAGACGGATATAGCTACTTGACGCCGTCGCTGCATCGTGGCAGGGACGCCGTGAACCCCCAGGATGAATGCTGGCGTGAAGAGACACTAATCTTGATGAACTTCTTCTTCTTCTTTTTTTTTTTTTTTTTTTTTTTTTTACCTCACAGTCGAATTTTTCTTCCCTGTGCTGCTACTTCACAGGGTATGATAATAGCAATAATAATGAAAAAGCGGCTCCCTGACCCATTTTATAATGTCAGACTAGTGAATTATTTATTGGGAACAAAGTTATTTGGTACACAGCAGAGGGAACAAACTGAGTAGATACCGAGGCATCTTTATTTAATATGCACAATATAAATAATACATGTCCAAAATGCATCTGCTTCAATTTATTAAAGCTCCCTCAACAGGGAATCATTGTCATTTAGAATTAGTGGCGGAGGATAGGCTTTTGTCTTCATTGCCTGTTTCCTATGAAACTCTTCGTTCCCTGTGACCGATTGTTTTTATATCTTCGCTTTGCTAGAGCATGCCAGACAAAATTAGTACTGACTGTAAAAGGCTTTAAAGATAATACACCAAAGCAGAAACTGGGGAATACTATGGATTTATGCTCCAGATCAGCATGAAGTAGAAGAAGAAGAAGAAGAAGGAGAAGAAATAGTAGCAGTAGAGGAAGTTTGCTATTTATAATCTACACAGGATATTTTGTTTTGTGTAATACAGAGCAGCTGCCTGCGTCGTCATTGTGTCTTTCTGTTAGCAGTCCTCCCCCAAAATCTGGAGTAGGCTAAAGGGACTGGGGATTTTGATCGGTGGCCCCAATAATACCCCGCCACTCAATCAAAATCTACACTTACCGTCGTGCTCCTTTACCTGTGAAATAGAAACTAATCAAAGAAACTAATCAAAAATAAGTCCCTCCGGACTTTTTTTTTTTTTGGGCCCCAACTTTTGAGGGGGAAACATTCGATCGGGCACACAGTTAACAGGTGAAAGAAGGTGTCTCACAACCGAGAGGGCAAAGACATACGGCTTGTTGTGCTACACATTTCCTTCCGAGTGAGTAGGGGAGGGCATTGGAAGACAAAATGGAGCATAACATCATAACAGAGAAGAACATTAGTCGGTCAATTATAGTTTTACATCTGGAAGTTTCAGCGCACATGAAATTACATTTATGGGCAGGCAATGTTATCAATGCTAAAAGATTTATATTACCTGGGTAATACTATTTTGCAAAAAATACATTTGGCGCAAATACAGCTAGGCTAGAACGGAAGCAATTATCATTTGTTAAGCTCAACAGTAACGCCACTTAAAGCTGAGCTGTACTGCGAAACATTTTAGTTAGTACGGGTAGATGTTTTTATTTTATTTTTATTATTTTTTTGTTTTATTTTTGGCCTGGCTCATGGGCCGGATTTCTCCCTACCTCGCACATAAAGGTTAGCAGGGGACGAGTAGCGCACGCCTTCCACGTTAGACGCCACGCACTCGTACTTCCCCTGGTCTGTCTCCTCGCTGTTCTCGATCTGCAAGGCACCTGGGAAAATGACAACACCCGACAAAGACAAAGAAGGGAGACGGGGGGAGAGGGAGAGGGAGAGAAATAGAGAGAAAGAGGAAGGAGACAAAAAAAAAGCAGGGAGGATATGATTAGTCAATCTGTCTGTGACGGAACATGAAGCAGTCTGACAGTCTTCTTAATGGTGGGTATCTCCAATGTCTCGGGATCATTTCGTAAAAAAAAAAAAAAAGAAAAAGAAAACGTTCTCTCTCTGCAATGCTTATGCAGATTAGAATGCAAAACTGGGTTCCACTCCAGCCTCAGCCATCCGCAGATAAGAAGCGGACTGAATCAGTCACACTATATTTGGAGCTGGTGTACCCAACTCGTGTGAGATAGCTCACAGAAAAAACAACAACAACAAGAAAAAAAAAAAGATGCAACGGAGTCATGATGTAAGTGCGCTGAAAGCTAACGGAGGAAGGGTGCGGAGACGGTCGTGCAAACTCGGCAGGATTAGCGAATCGTCTGCACACGTGTCAAAACCAACACGGGCATGGGGCGAAACGCAGCTGTGTGGCCCCTCTGCAATTGTGCGATAACTACTCTAGAGAATAATGACTGCGTGAAACACACTCTCCTTTACTTATTTCTTTTAATTTCTCTTTTGTGCTCCACCCACACACATCTACCACCACTGACTTCCATTCTTCCAAGTTTGTGTTGACATTATCACATTTCTTTTTTTTTTTTAGATTTTATTGCCGTTGTGCACAAATAAAGTCATCCTCAGTTCCTGGCGGCAAAACCGGAGAAACAGTTTTTGGGGTTGGGGGGGTGGGACTGGTGAGGAGGGGGGCGACAAAGGAGGGAGGTGAAACAACGGGCGTCAGATCATTCCTCGTTAGTGCGCTGTTGACGGCACTTCCTGATGATATCATTAGGGCTTCTGGCTGGCTCAGCAGACAGATTGCAGCCCAGGCCCGCCTGACAAACACAGCACCACTGCTCGTTAACGTTTAGCCAGGAAGCATCAATATGCCAGCAGCTGCCCTGGATGCTTTGTAATATACCATAACCTACTCCATCACGCGGGCAAGTGGAGTGAACACAGTGTTGTACAAGGCTACTATTCTGGAACATTGGTCTAATAACGTGTTTCAGCTGTGCCACAAATGAGACCATCGATCCTGCCTAATTATAAAGATTAGTCACGCTTCGACCTTGTCCGTGGCCAAATAGTCTAAGAGTATTTTACTCCTTGGGGTCAGGACAACTACATCCGCAACAAAAAAAAAAGGAAAAAAAAAACAAAACACAGGCCTGAAGCTATAACAATCTATAGTGCTCTATTTTTTTATTTCTTTTGCCTCCTCTATCTCCTCATTTCCCTCCATGGTCCAGATCATCCTCATCCCGCAGTGGGGAGCGATTCCTGGCACGCGGCTCATGAACCAAATGAAAACGTCTACCTGCAGAGCGCAGGTGGTGCCGCGTTTCGCTGTGGGTTTTATGCAAGCATCTGATTTGGATCCTTTTGATGTGCGCTTGGAATAGCAAATGCCAGCCTGGTGGCAGGTGGGTTGGAAAGTGCTCAGAAGCCGAGCGCCTCAACACTGGGGAGACCACAATGTAAGGACTGTGTGAAGTTCAGCTCCAGGTGGACTGTTCCAGGAAGCTCTGCCAGCAGCTTGTCAAATTTGCTCCCTGCGCTGAATTATAAAATCATTGGAAACCCCCCTCACCTCCCCACCCCTCCCTTTTTTTTTTTGTTAACAGTCCCTCAGCAGCCGAATCACAAGCAATCTATGTCTTACATGAAATTAAGTCATCCCACATCTGCCAGCTATTGACGATCTGCAGGTCCAACTGCTTCCAACAGAAACAAATGTCTCTGGAATTCTATTCAACAAATGTCAACATGCTGATCAGTGACACATTAAAACCAAACATGAATTAATTAAAACCCCATTGTAAAGTTTGCGAAGGAGATAAATCAAGAGAAATGAATGAAAGTCTTTGAGGGGACAGGGGGAGTTTCGTCTGTCTGGCGGCGGCTCGCCCCTGTGTGGTACTATCTATTGTTCCCAGGCCCCCACTGGCTTCATTGCATATTCTTGGTATTATTTGAAAGTGAGGCTGTGAAGCGCACATAAAGAGTCCTTCCCCTCGCAGAACATAGAGAGAGGGAGGAAGCAGTAAGTAAAAGAGGTCCAAAGGAGAAGCGTGGAGGGAGAGGCGTATGAGGGAAGAGACAACAAATGCAAAGGAACAGTGAGCAAGAAGAGAGAAAGGAGAATTGTTCTTGTTCATATATATTATATTTTCTGTCCCGGAATGTTCTATCATTATTCTGCCTAAAAGTTCCAGAAAAGAAGATTCTAAAATCGTCTTTGAAACATTTAGCTTCTAAGATTTGTGAAAATCACGGCAAGCCAACAGGAAGTCCATTCTGATAAGTTCGAGTGCCGGTATTTGCACCTCGAACAGATTCAAACAATACTCTTTGAAATCCTGTCTCCAGCAGAAGCATGCATGTGCATGTGCGCACACAAAACAAATTCCACCCCGTGTCAATTTCTTTCCATTTCCTTTTGTCTTTTTTTTCTTTTTTTTTTTTTTAAACGACTGGTGTCGTCTGTTGTTTTGTTTTGCATAATTACATTCCATCTACTGGTCCAGCCTGAGGCTCGCCAGAGCGCAAGTGGCCAGTGGCATTTTATTTTATTTTTTATTTTTTTGCTTTTATCAACACAAGGAAAGAAATGAAAAAAAACATGCACCCAGTTTGTTTTCACACTGGGTGTTTGCTGATAAAGGCTCGTCTGGTGTCGACCAGCACTTTGAGTCCTGTAAGGGGAAGGGGGGGCGCTAATGGCACGTCTTCCTCGTCTCCGGACATTCAGCCGTATCACAACAGCTGCAATAACCATCACGGAACAGCTTCTTTTCTTTGACTTCATTAGCGAACATGCAAACAAAACTGTTCGTGACGGTTTCGCTTGCCAAGTGATGCCGATGAATGATAACAACGGGTAACTTTACTTTGTTTGTGTTATCTGATTGTTTAAGACGGCAAACAAACTAAATATTACTCTAACTGTAAATGTCGTGTGACCTTGCAGACACACAAGCACCAAAAACTGAAGATAATAAGAAATATTCTGTGACTTTTTTTACTTTTATGACCAGAGCTTGTATTTCACATTACAAAGCAAGTATTTAACTTTTGCTGTAATGCTGCGTGGCGATTCTTGAATACTAACTCACTTGATACATTATCCAACTCAAGGATACTTTTAAAGGACACATAAATCTTGAATGTGAGCTGCTGTGGGAAATGATCGGGGAGCGTCCTGGCCCAGGACAGACTCTTAACCCGCTAACCGGCTACATCGACCATCAGTAAACTACAGGAAGGGAAGACAGCTCCTGCTGCGTTATAATTCATGTTTTTCTGGGTCAGAGGAGCTAAGACTGCACCATCTTTCATTTTTGTCTGGTTCTGCATGGTGAATTTTTTTTTAAAAACGACACATTCGAAGTTAACAATGACATCGCTTCCATGTGGACCGTCTCCGCCAGAGTAAACCACCAACACCCACGATCTCCAACCTCCACCGCGACCCACTCCAGACCGTCTTGCAGCGTGTTCACTGCCATCATCTATCCGATAAAGACGGCTGTAACGTGCAAGTGGGTCTGGAACATTTGTCCCAGCCGTGACAGCTGCCCTGGTTAACAGCACTGCATGCCACAGGCTCATCCGAGGAGGAGCGCGTAGGTGCCAAGGTGTAATAACAAAGAAGACTGGCTGGGCAAAGTTCAGCAAATACATGCTTTGGATTCTGGCAGACGCCCTTAAAAGCTTACTTCCTGGAAGTCGCATGCAGCGTTTCTACAAGAAATATTTGGATGGGGATGTTTGAAAAATGGAGAAGATCAGAAGAAAATGCGACACCAGACAAAAATCCCAAAACTGAGATGTGAGGAAAGGAAATGTGGTGGGAAGATAGTGTCATTTATAAGGAGGCGCAGTGCACAAAAGAGAGACGGAAAGAAAGAGCACAACAATCAGACAGAAGTGGGAGGAAGGACTGAAGAGACGGGCACGCACAGAAAAACACAAGGACAGATGAGGGGATAAAAAAAAAAGAAAGAAAAAAAAAAGCGAGGAGGGGCTGGCATGGATGATTAATTTCAGAAAGTGCCTGAAGCTGTGGTTGGCCCAGCCCGGTCGCTGCTTTGTAGCAGCTTTGCCATGTGTACCCCCCTCAAGTCCCATTTGTGTAATTCAATTAGTGTGCTCCAGCGGGCCTTGATTGATTTGTTTAGGCGATCAACAAAATGGCCGGCCAAGTCTCCCTCTTTCTTCCCCTCCCTCTTCGCTCCTTTTGTATCCCGCTCAGGCCCGCGGTGGCGCGCCGCTCTTTTCATCATTTTATCACTCTTCGTCAGTTCCGCGGCTCTCATTAGTCCCTCATTTCTCTTCTCGGCTCCTCTCCCGTCTCTCCCCCCACCACCTCCTCTCAAACCAGAGCCGCTCAGGCTCTGCTCCGGTGCAATTAAAGTCCCAGATAGATTAGCACCTCACCGGTGGATACGCACAAATAATAAACGCACTTAAGTGCGCACTTAAACAGACTTGAGAGTGCGGATCTAAAAGGGGCCTGAAAAAAGGGCGCCTGTTCTTTCATACATTACATCATAGGTCATCACCAATATTGGATAATATTGAATGCAAAATGGTGATTATAATGTTTATTTACAAATAGCACTAGGCCGAGTTTAATGTAGAACACATATAATAGGTAGGGGGGTCCCTACTTAGTTTGAGGCCTGAAAAACTTTGAATTACATATTAAGATGACAATCCAAGCAGTACCCCGCCACACTGGTTGGTTCATTTGCAGCAGCTGGTTAAAAAAAACTAAAAAACTAAAATAAAAAATTTAAAAAATCCCTGTAGAGTTGATAGATTATTCGACATCATTCAAATACCTCGGAGAACATAAATGGCAACAACGCGCTACAGATTTCAGCTGTGAGCCCGCGGTCAGTGGACAAATGAAGACAGCCAGTGTCACTGCATGGCAGCCGAGCCCGTCTCTCCCCCTCGTCCGCGTCCTGGCCGTCACTCGGGCGCGCCACGCCGCCGCTCCAAGGTCATTACCCCGCGCTCGCGCCAGCACGGGGCTCCACGTGCGGTGCCATTGTTGTCAGAGCCCATCTGGTGGCTTGTAACGCTCCCATGAAATCAGTAATGAAGGAGGCAGGGAGTCGAGCTACCTCCGTACCTATTGTTTACCTCAAGGCCAGCACTAGGCGACCGTGCACGGGAGACAATTACATTCCACTTTTAGACTTTACAGAACCTGCTCTTACGCGGAGTGAAACAAAGTGACTCAGCAGCAGGACAGCCGCGTCTTCAAAAACTGGAGTAGAAGAGTCAGCGTTGGAGGGAGCGATAACGTCAGTCCGAAGACACTCGGGGCTCGGCTACGTTCTCATCTGCCTCCGACGCAGCGTGTTCACTCCTCACACGTGCGACATACGTTTTCTGAAGGGAAGCCACCGTCGGCATTTAGGAAAACGTGGCGGGAAGACCACGTCTTTTTCTCATTATGCAAATGCGGAGTTCATAAGTCACGCTTGCTTTTGTACGCCGCAGTATGATTTATGATCCCTTCTTAATCAGACAAAAGGGGGACGTGGGGAGGGGGTTGGGTTTGACCATGTTGGCTGTGGGTTTTAAAAAGAGTGCATGAATGTGTCTGACAACGCGCTGCCTTTTAGAGATTTACGCCAGGCAACGCTTGTATGAACAGGTTCCAGATGAAGGACCTTAACTTCACTGTGGCCAAAAAAAAATACAAAAAAAAACAAAAACAACAACAATACAACCTCCTTTGCTGCTTTGTTCGAGTCCCGTGGAATAAAAACCTATGATGAATCACTTACCTGCTTAGCCTGAGGAACAAAAAGCACATAACAAGAAACACTGAACCACGAGGAATCAACTGATAAATAGTTACAAGTGAAAGTTAAACTGTCCAGGGAAATGAGGGAAAATAATCAGGAGAGAGGAATTATTATTTGAGCTTTCGTATAATTTCCAGTTGTTCCACTTCATTTACGTTCCATTCCCACCTTGATATCCTTCCGTCCATCCTCTTACTGAAAACATTTTTTTTTTTTTAATTATTATTTTTAAGAGTGTACACGTAGCCATTTTTGAAGAGGCAGCCATTTCACCCAGCCAGCAGACCCCAGAGATTTGCCTGTATCAGTTAATGTGCCGCTGAGTAACAGGAAGGGAATTAAATCAAACGTAATTTATGCCGTCTTTTCCCCCGACATACCGCGAGTGTCTCCGGCTACAAGGGAGGTGCATTAACATACATAATGCTGCCGCGGCGCCCTGGTGGCGAACGTAAAGAGGGTACGAGGATATCAAAGCTAGGAAGGAAGGCAGAAGAAAAGGGGGGGTTTGCTCAAACTGTGATGAGCGTTTTGGAATATGCCACAGCCTGGTCTTTTATCAAGATCCACAGTCTGTCACGTCCACGCTCAAAACAACTTAAATGTCAGAGGCAGAAGACAACCAAACAGCACTGAAGAAAAAACTCGCCATCCCTCCCTCTGCTTTTAACCTTCCCAAACCAGCTGGCGACACAATTTGAATTCATCCGCAGTTTCGCGACACTCGTGATGAGGAGGAGGAGGAAAGAAGGCACAAACACAGAATACAGAGGTGGAGGAACAGTACGAGAATAAAGAAGAACGGACGTGTGAACCACAGACAACATGTCACAAAATGCACAGAATACACAGCACAGATGATGAATTAGTGGAAAAAGAAAATGTGATTTTTTTTTTTTTTTAATTTAACAGGAAAGCCCTCTTGTTATTTCTCATATTTAGTCTCTTTGATGGAATATTAGGAGTGGTTATGTCCGGTTATGTTTCAGTTAGAGTCCTTTACTCAGTTACTTTTTCTTTTTTTTTTTTAACGATGATGGTTAAACTTCTTACCTCGAATCGGGGTACCCTCTGGAGGAGACACAGAAACGAAGACACAACATCAGTTTAGTTCAAGGTTAACGTTAGTAGTAGTTAGAGGAGGTGTTTGGGCTGGAAGGGTTCACTGAAATTAGGTCATCAAACCACTGTCTTCAGCCGCACAAGAGAAAGGGGAGCGTTTCGTTTCCGCTGCTGGTATCACAAATAGAACTGGAAGGTTTGCATGGCTGGCACGCTCCATTAGCTTATCGTGCTTCGTCGACGGAGCAGAAGAAGCCCGAGCTCTCGGCGCGCATTTCGTTGCGGCCGCAACTTAAGAATGATAAACAACGCCATGAGAGAGCTGTTTTCTTATTGTTGCCATGGGACGCTCCAGTGGCATAAGCCTTTTTTTCCCAGGCAAGTGACCTTGAATGAGAAGCACGTAAAAACAGTTGAAGGCACCACTGTTCTATACCGGGCGTCCACATTAGCACTAAATAAACGTACTGAGGCAGGAACGGAATCTCCATTGAACTCAGACCTTCGGGCAACCTCAAGTTAAACGGGCTGGAGTTCTTATTTATCCTACAAGTCATAAACCTGTTTAACTGTGACAGATAGACCCTCTACCTCAAGCCTTATCCCTGCTCCCCAGTCATTCAATCTTCAGGCTCTTTTAATAGTTCCATTGCATCGAGAGTGGTGTGTTTCTCTGTTCGTGTTTATTGGTGAGTCTGTATTGTGTTACATAGCTGACTGAGAGCCAAATGTCCCATTAGGGACAATAAAATATTGAGCTTATCCAGTCACTGGCCGGTGGGCTTTTTTAGTCTAAACTGTTGCAATGTAAAATGTGTTCCTTAAAGGCACGGATGTGTGTAGGGGCTTAACTTCAACCCCCTTCAAATTCAAATTAAACTGTCCCTCCACTCTTGGCTGTTTTTCCTGTAATTCCTTTTTCTATTCTCGCCCGAGCTGCGCTTCCATCAATTTCCTCTTTCTCTTTTCGTGCATCCTCGTACATTACACAGTTGCTCCCCCATGCATTCATGGTACCCTACATCTGTAAATATGAGAATGACTCAAGGCAACAACGTGCACATGATTGATGCGGCCACCCAGGAGAGGCGCCCTGCTTGGCATAAGCCTGCGTGTCTAGGGCCAAGGGTCAAGGTTACACAATGTCAGTGGAGCATAAGTCTTTTTTGCAAGCTTAATTTAACCTTTTATTTACATTGTAGCCCTTGTTTACATGTCGCTGATGTTTTCATTTTACACTCAGCCGTGAATAGGCCTGATTTTGGAATGATTGTGAGGATCTGAATGTAACAGGGATGATGCCTTAAGGATGATGAATTAGTGGTGCGGATGCTGGAAATTCCCACAGCCGGGCGTGAAAGCATTGATTAGCTGTTCCGCCGTTGGAGATCCTCCCGTTGCCACGGACAAACTACACTTCTTTATTGTCATAATCACTGACAAGTCTAGTGAGTAGTGGAACGGGCACGCGTCTTGCATGCAAATGGGTTGTTTGAGTCCACCTTTGAGTCTGTTCAAGGGAGTGGAATCGAGCGTATGACTAAAACTTATAAAAGCAGTCGCGCAACTTTTGACCAAAAAGAAAGGAGAAAGAAAAAAGTGTATTTCTCTCTGCGAATCTGTACATTCATCTGGCCGCTGGTGTTTAAGATGTGAATTTCAACATTCTATCTATAAAGCGCGATAAGCGACGTGGCTGACGAGGTAGTGGGGGTGAAACTTTCAGTATCTTCTCGTCCGATTGTTATGATGTTTCTGAATATAGATTCATCCTTTGTGATACCAGCAATCAGGATTGAGTCACGGGGTTTGAAGTTCTGCCTGGTTTCCAATCTCTGTATGCTTTTTTTTTTTAAATAATTCTTTAGAGATGGCGTACTAGATAGTACATACGGTATAGATTGCAAAAATAAACCAAAAAGTATATGTTTATATTAACTGCAAACGTAATAAACGTATGAAATTCATTCAACATTCAACGTATTGCTGCAGTTGCTCCTGTCGTGTGATTAAAGAGGAAAATTAGAGTTGGGATCATGTGTGCTAAACACTTTCTTCATGTGTTTTGCTTTTCCAAACTGACCGTTTAACACACAAAGAGTGCTGTGTGTGTGCGTGCGCAGATCTGACACAGCTGAAGCTTCGAGTCATTGCAAAACCAGGCAAAACCAAAGTGACATTTTAATAATTTGAGTAATGATTCTGGAGACCACATAATCATAGGTAATCACAAGACAAAGGACAACAGGGTTCTGGGAAGGTTACATTGTTACAGAGTTAGATTAGAGGCTGCAGGAAGCTGGTTTACTTTGCTTTAGCTGCGATGAGTTTTAGTCGGGAGCTGAGAGGTTTCTAGTTAAAGGTTAGAGGTTAAGGTTAATGTTAGGTTAAGGTTAGAGTAAGGTTAATGTTAATAAAGCAGGTTTGTTACGGGGAGGGCTATAACAGAGGCCTCATAAAGAGGTGGGGGACGAAAGAGAAACGGAAAAAGAAAGGAACGCAGCGGGAAGGGTGAGGGAGAGAAGAGGTAGGTCACTTCAACAGAAATACATAAAAAAACAAAAAAAAAAAGGAGGAAGGAAATAGGCACTGTAGCTTCTAATTTTCCGTAATGAATTTGAAATAATGAGGCAGGCTGAGAAGATAAAATTAAAACCTTCGCCAAGGATGACCAGGCTAGCCGGGTCTGCGGGGGCTAGCCAGTATTCAATTACAATGGCAAATCCACCTGTGTTACGAGCATGCGACCTAATGGCCATAAGCTTCCCATCTGAGCTTTGGTCAGCCAGAGGTTTATCAGATTAGGGAGACAATGACCTAAATATATCTCAACATGCTGCTGTTCTCCCCATATTATCAAATGTGGCATTATTATTATTATTATTATTATTTATTTATTTATTTATTTATTTTTCGACCACAGAACACCCCAGCTGTTTTGTTAGACAGTCCTCTGAATATATTAAAAAAAAATATCATTGAAGGCTATAGCCTGGCCTGAGGCAATCTGGCCGGAGATGTTGCGCCCATCTGTGCGTGAGAGGCGAAACGGGGTTGCATCATTGGCTGAGTGTCAAAGTCTGACCACCCTCCAGAGGACGTCTGGCTGACCTTCCCGTCGCCGCCGACACCTGTCTGGGATCCTGGTTGCGTTGCAGAGAGTCTGACTGTTACCACATCTACAGTGGATCAGTCCAGAGCTGCCTCACACTTTTCTTCAAACGATACACATATATATGTGTATTAATCTCTGTGTGTGTGTAAAGGAGTCATCTAATCCCAGAAAAGATTTTTGAACCTTTTCATTAAAAAAAGATCGTGATTTGTCACCCTGGCCTGTGGCTGCCGTAGAGGACCCACCAGTGTCGCCTGAAGCCTGAGAGTCCGTCTAATCCTTAACAGTAAACAGCTAGGCCCCAGAAACTGTCTACAGCAGCCGGATTAACAGAATACCAATTCTGATGTCGCCACAGGAACTTTGACCTTTTACTGTTTTCTTGAGTGCATTTATCCTTAAAAAAAAAAAAGTAAGTATGAAATATTAAAACCTTGAACACAAGATGCCTACAAGAAGTGCTGTGGAGATGAGGAAATGGCAGCCTCGGGGGCTTGCGCATGCAGGCCTTTTTCTCATCAGCATAAATCCTGCCTGGCTGCTGAGCTTTCCAGAATAAGGGCTAAAGCTAACATTACCTTTCGAGAGCCAGGGTATTAAAACAAGGGAAAGCAATTTCCTTTTTTTTTTTTTTTTCCTCCTCCTCCGCCTACGTACACATTTAGTTTGAAACTTAAGTGAAATGTATCCAGGTTAAAGAGCCTGGGTATATTTGTGAGTGCAGCCGAAAAGGTTTCAGAAAGAGTACGAAACGTGGCAACGTGTCACATGAGCGCTCGCCTTCGAGTGCAGAGGATAAAGCCTCGGCGAGATGTTATAAGTAATGGGACAGAGGGCCAAACTAGCGAGAGCGAAACGCTCCCCTGAGAAAATATCTGGCCATGACCAGAGGGTTGACCCAGTCTAAGTGTGGGATTGGAAGGTTCAGCTATGCAGCGTTCCTGCAGTGGCCTTGACCTGGAAAAAACTCAAGACTCTTTCAGTTCCTATCAGGACTGGCTGCCTTTTCTAATGATACTTTTGGCTGGCAAATGTGTTTTTGTGAAAACTGAGATTCAGCTGTTTATTTCAGAGAATAATAGAACAAAAACAGCCAGGGTACAGCGGGAGAAATGTGTTTGCTATATACTGTATCTCACCAGGAAGCCTAAAATATACTGAAGGCTATGACTGCCTCGAACAGACTCCAATTATTTTATAAAACCTGCTGTTCTTCAGCACAGCAGACCCGCAAATCAAAACAGCAGACACGACTCGGGCATCAGAAGAGTGAAATCTGGATAATACGGTCAGGGGGAAAAAAGTAAATAAGGGAAAGTAGGGAACAGCTACTGCTCAGGTAACCTTGGAGCTGTTTCAGTGAATCTGCTAAAATGTGTGAAACGCAAAAACGTGTCATCGCGATATAAATAAAGAGCGCGCCGCTTAAGGCGGACACCGTGATACCTCCGCAACTCGCGCCGTGTTTTTCTGCCTCGAAGAAGTGTCGTGGGCAAAACATAAAGAGTAAAACTTGAGGACAAATCGAAGCAAAACTGAGGGGAAGAGTGGGAGAAAGGGGGAGAAGAGGGGGGAGGTGTGGGGGGAGGGGGGTGGGGGGGCGAGGGACTCATGCATTTTGGAAAGTAGTTTAAATGTGCCATCTGCTTCGAGGAGAGTGGGTTGGCTTGCTGAGCTTTGTAAGACACTTACCAAAGGTTTCTGAAAATGACAAAGCAAAAGATAAATAGAGAAAAGGGGGAGAACAAGATTTTAGGTTGAGGTCAGAAGTGAGTGCTACCTAAGAATTAATTGGGCATCAAGTCCCATCTAAAGGTTTAGCAGTTTTAGTTATGATTTATAATTCTAATTAGAGGATTTTTTTTTTGTGTGTGTTAACCCATACCGGTTAACAAACAGACTTATAACACAATAGCACCAATTGGCTAAACGGTTTTAGTTAAATTGGTCATTTTCTTTTTGGTTTCAACTGTGCATTATGGGTTACAACCAAACGAAACGTGTTGAAGACTCTGCGATGTGGACTAACGTGGCACATCTGAGCTTCAGACACAAATATAGACAAAAGACGTTAAGAAAGAGAAGACAAAAAAACAAAAAAACAACAGTCACAGTTGTTTCAGTTAAACAGGACACACAGAAAGACAATTGGTTAAAGAAATCATGAAACACATGAAGATGGTGGTCAACAGGTTAGACAACAGTCAAGAATTTAATTTGTGCATGACCCGTAGAGGCTGGAAATCCCCCCCATGTAAGTTCCCGTGTAAACTGTTATGAGAACTCCATGTAGTAAAAACTAAAATCGAGGAAGTTACCGCTGGAGTGGAAAAGCTTACCAGCTGCCAAAAGTACTTGAGAAACAAAACCGTACATTTTCCCTGACATTCTATAAACTTTTGGACATTTTTTTTTTAATTCCCAACAAAAATAGACTAGAATATCACAATACAATACAGAAAGAATTTTGTAAACAACAATATCACATTGAAACTGGGTAACAGACTGCCTATGCTAATCTGAATTCATACTTGCACCTTTTACACCAAAATAACCTTCCTTTAATATGACACTAGACTTTAGTAGTGGTATTATTAGGGGGTCTTTGCCTGTTGTGTGTCATGAGGTCCAGTGAAGTGACCCTATATAGATTTTGGCCATGAGAGCAGTGGAACATTTTACTTTTGGGTTCCCATTTTGTTACACATAAATCTGAATTTGATTGTTTTAGGCTATTTTACTGCGCAAAAATATGAGCAAGAAGTTCTATGACTAATGCAAACCTGAGATAAAAAAAAAAAACATCTTGCTAATAAGGTATGAAACAGAAAAGACATGTTAGTTAGATCTCAAGAAGAGGGCAAAGATCCCAGATGTTTTGAAGGTCCTCACACTTAAAACGCAGTTTAGGCTTCTGCACCAGTTTGACGCTGTAGTTATGGCAACAGCCCAGATCATATCCAGACCAAAGAGTGATTGGTCTGCTCGGTCGTAGCACGTTGCCACTTTAGCATTTCCGGCTGATTGCTTTGGATCAATACAGATGGAACACAAACAACGGTTAACTGAGGAGGTTTGGACCTACAAACATTTGTGCGACTCAATAAATTTCTGCTTAACTCAAACGCCTCTACCAAAGCACCTCCGGACAACCTGCCACAGATCCTCGGCCCGCTGTGAGTCCACGACATCATCCCAGAGAAGGAGAGCAGTCTCACGTTTTGTTCTTGCTATTTTAAAACTCAAAGGCCCTTAAAAGCAAGGGCATGAACCACATCTAAAAACTAAAAGAGTCACACGGAGGTGCGGCCTTGCTGTATTTGGCAAGTCATGAATAATGAGATGACACATTGATTCTTTTCAGCATACAGCTCTTGAGGGCCACAACTAGGGCAGGAACTCGATGGCAACAGACTCTTTATTTAGTGATGTCCACCCTGATTTATGTTTGCAGCAACAAATCAAATAAGAGTCATTGGATTTTTCAAATGGTGACAAATCATCGACCTAAAATATCTACCCCTTATTGCCCAGAGCCACTCCAGGGCCTGCACTTAATTAGCTATATAATTAGACTTTGCTTTACTGGGTCTCTCAGTGGGTTTTAATCAATGGGAACAAGACAACATATCCACCACTGACTTGTGTCAGTAGAATGTGGACCTTGCTCTCATTCATTATCTGCTCTGACACACTTGTGGGATGTTGTGAATCACTTGACCTCATTCTGTTATGTTATACTCTTAAAAATGTTCTTATTTTATCCTACAATTCAGACGGTGATCTACAGTCATAAAACCACACACAATGGTTTTCATGCTTGACTTTGTACTATTGTTTTCTTCGATTTAAATATTAAACACCCGTATTTTTTACGACAAACACATTTTTTTTTGTATTTTTCAAATTTGGAATCTATGATTTTCACATCTTTACTGATGTGATTATTCAAAAAGCTCCACATAGAAGAGAAATTTGATTAGCGAAATCCAAAAAAAAGCATCGAAATAATGTTTTATCTTTCCTTACCTGAGCGTAGCTGTTTGATCCGCCCGTTACTTGCACTGGGGTCGATGGGCAGGAAGTCTTTGTACCATGTGATTTCCGGGTCGGGGTTACCACTGGCGGCACAGAGCATGGTGGCTGTTCGAGTGCGCTCCACCACTTTGAGTTGAGGGCCCATGTCAATGTTAGGGAAGCCCACCGGGAGCAGGTCCTCTGTGAAAAGAGCAGGTCAATAAGAGTGAATACGTGAGTCTCCTCACTTGAAACTTCAGCACACTGTGACATAAAAAAAGCGAACGCTTGAATTCATTACACAATGTTGAGTCTTTCTGGCATTTATATTTATATGTGCACTCAATTAATCTGTGAAATCCTCGCCAGTATCTTTTTCACCTACTCAAAACTGTAGGCAATGATTAATTAATTAATCGTGGGCGTGGGTGGCTAAGCTGTGTGCCCTTTTTTACCAGTGAGTCCAAATGGTTTCGCAATCAGTTTCTGCCGTTTATTAATTTGTGACTGTGGTACAATGAGCCATGTAACATACTGTGCATATATATTTTAGTTTACATTCTATTCACTGTCACTAATGCCAAATTTCTATTTGTTGCAGCAATTTATACCTGTCGTTTCTGAATTTTCAGAACTATTAAATGATGTGTGATGATTTCAATTTTGAGATTTATATGAAATATGCATGAATGTAGAAATAAATAACCACCTTCACAGGCAATAAAACCATGACTACATTTATGTCACTGACACATTATTAGCTGTGCCCATACTTTTGTGCTGCCTGTAGCTTATAACTCATTATATCATAACTAGAGGGAAATAAATGGAGGGTGAAAGGGCATATTATGCTAAGGGGGGGAAAAAGCTTTTCTTGAGTACAGTGAAATAAATGACACTCAGTTTAAGGTTGGATCTAACTGCTAAGATTTGACAGCTTTGCTCTAAAGATTCAAGACATGTTGTGTAGTTAGACTTAAGCATATTTGACATTATTATCATTATTCCGGCGCTAATTCGAGAACCATCACAGCAGTCAGCACTTGCTTAGTTAGAAACACAGACGTGGCAGTGTCCTTGCAGCTAATCATCGTGCACGATTGAGCCATTATCTCACTTTTAAGAGATGACAGGGCAGTGCACTCCGTGGTCATTGTTCTCCTTATGTGGGCTCCATGCTCTCTCGGGGCAATTAGTCCCATGGGTCAAATAGCCTGACCTCTTGAGCTAGAGAAGTGACTCATTCTTAGATGATGAGAGCTGTGGGGGGAAGTACCCTGAGCTCTAATATACATCAGAACACATCACAAATTGAAGAAGATGGACTGACTTTGATGCTGGCCAGTGGCACAGCACACAGCGCTCTTTTCACTGGCGAGCCAATGACCTCATGTGCAATTTGCAGACGTCGGGGCGGCCTCGTCGACGCTCTACAAGCGCAAAATTAAGGGAAATTAGGACAGTAAATTGTTGGGGCAGTTTTAGTCAGACTCTAAAAGCAGAGTCTGTCTAGCTACATTCCATGCAAAGTTATTTAGAGCTACTCAGTATTATATTTTTTGACTTTGTGCATATGATCTCATCATGGATTAATAAAATTCTGCTGTTGATGGTCATTTCAAATGAAATGGTTGCAGGAAACGCAACAAGAAATTCAAGATGATAAACATTAATAATTAATGTGGCCTAATGATTCAACCCGAGATACTTTTTGCACTTTTATATTTTAATTACATGTAGAGGATTCCTACCTACTGGTCATAGATGACTGTATGTGTGTTTTATGGACGTTCTTTATACTTAAGTGTGTGTAGAGAAGTGGCCGTGAACTCCCGTGTGCTCACATTTGGAAATATTGAATCTTGGAAAATAAAAAGACATATGGCAGCAATAAATGGGGGGTCTCTAAAGTCCAGACAGGTTACCTCTAAGTAAGGCTGACATCAGCACAGCACAATGAATATTTCAATGGAAGGTTAAAAAATAAATACATTTATACTGATTTAGGTTTCCCCCTGCATCCTCAGAATCAATTTTTAATAGTCCCCCCTGAATAATCTCTTCATATATATGGTTCATCTCAAGTTCAGAAAAGCAATGGCTATGGGACAAGATGGTGCAATATTTTCTCACAAACTCCCCTTCTCTGTGTCATTAATGATCTATGTATAAGATACCATAAAAGAAGCCGCTGCGCTCATGTACCCCTCTAGCTAGTTCTGTCGGCCCGGCTTGCACACTGAGAGCTGCATTTGATGTTGTTGAGTCCTATCTGCACTACACATCATGTTAGCCCTGCCTCCGTGGTATGAAGGCAGTTCGACTGCAGCCTACACAGAGTATAGTAATGACGGCGAAAACATCATTACCGAGTAAGTGGATTTGAAACTAATGAAATTAGGCAAGTGACGGAATGAATCTGCATGAAGGAGCAAGCGGAGGCAGGAAGGGCCGGAGAACACACCCACCCACCAAAACGGCGGTACGCAAGAAGCAGGGATTGCGGATTCATGGACAGATTATGCCTTCTGTAAAGCTGCTCTGACCTGATACCGCACCGGCAGTCTTTCTCGTAAAAAAAAAAAAAAAAAAAAAAAATCACATGCATGCTGGTTACTCACTTCCCTGGGAATAGAGTCTGATACCATCTTTACCCCCTGAAGCTTACAGGCTCTGTCGATAAAGGCATCCATGCAAAAATAAATAGATCACTCATCGAGGGAGTGTTACTTTAGGGTTAGCCAGCCTGATTGTGCAGAGGAGAAGGCAACCAATGACATGTGCTGATAGCGCTGATAGGATTCCCAAAGGGCCGGTCTCCCTTAATGGCACAACAATTGCATTTCTATGATGTGTACGCTCTTTGATGACATATCTTCACAGGCCAAATAGAATCAACACATGTGCACTATTGGTCAATGATAATGTCAATGTTTGCTTTGCTAGGGGCAGATGTTGTCACTCAGGCCACTAACAGTAACACTACCATGCTATGGGATACATAGAGGAGCTAGTGGACCAGTGGCTGGAAAAGTGGACTTAGGGTTAGGGTTAGGGTGAAGATTGGCTGGAAAATGTCATTGACCTGATTAGAACAAAATCTTAGTCATTAAACAATTAGTTTCAGATAACGTCAGATTTATTTGTTTCAGTGCACAAGGTGGGGGCACTTATCTTAGTCCTCACAAGATGCAACCTGTCTTCTTTGTTGGGCCACATTGTTTTTTTTTAAAGCACTCTATAACTATTTCTTGAATCCCATTGGTTGAAAAATTGGCGAATGATGCAGATGGTTGGCATCTAGACAGCTCAGCTAGGTCTTCTGCATCAATGCGATGGCAACGCCTTGCACAGACACCACTGATTAAAGCCATTTTCTGCTTAAAATGAGAAAAACAGCCATACTTTGGAAATTATTCAACAGGATTTGCACCTTTCTGTATATGTTAATAAGAGCAGTAACCAAGGACTATTGCAAAGGCAAACGGTACATGTCCAGTCCAATACCCAGTAAGATCAGTGTCTCCTAGAGCCTCCAGCTGAACTTATCTGGATTTCGATTTTTTTTGCCATTCTGTGTGGCTTTTTGGGCTGGTTTGAGTGCCATCATTATCCATAATTGTCTTTAATTTCGATTCATTTAATATCATTACACAAGTGACAGGTGCAAAGCCTTTAATCAGCCTCCGCTTAGCTTAGCCACTGCCCGGCTGTTAATCTGCCGACTCATGCCTGCTGTTCCGTTCTGCTTTCTACCGAGCTAACCGGGGCCCTCTTTAAAGGTCTGTCCTATCGACTCATTTAACTCTCCGGACTAATCCCTTTTCTAGCGATTCCCTGCTGCCAAACCATGTTTTTTTAGAAGAAAAACTAAGTCTAGTCATGGTACAAGAGCCCTACAGCTCTATGCAAAGGTCTTTGCAATTAAATGTGCCATTTTGTACTCTCAAGAGTTATTCACTATTGTCAGAGGAATAAGAACATACAATATGCCGAGTGGTCTTATGGAAAAAAAAAATAAGTATAAACTTGGAACTATACCACTATATAATTAACTGACATTCTCCATCATTTGCACATACTATTGAAAACACAGAGCTTACCTATATTCAATCTGCATGTATCCCTGGCACCTGTAGTTCCACTTCTTTTCTCTTTTTTAATGAACTACACAGAGACTTTTCATGATGCCCATAACTTGCCTTACCCAATTAGCTATGTAATATGACACAAGAAGACACCTGAGCCCAGAGCGTACTTTACCGTGCATGTTGCGCTTGAATATATACCACTAACCCTGGATTATGTCACCCACTTTCATCTGATGTCAACATCAGCGGATCCAAAGCTACTTGTACCGAGGCTTCGGTTATCTCCCAAAACAGAGAGCACCACAGCAAGGGAAGTAGGAGGGGGCATGTAAATCCTGACTGGCTGGGACTGCTGCAAATGCCATTGGGCGCTCCACCATACCGTGCACCTATTACTCATATTATTATTTTCACTTACTGCAATGATTTAATTTCATCAGCTGCATAATCAGGTTAACTGATTACCCAGCGCCACAGCATCGAGACACAGGCTTTAAGCAGGCCTGTGCATTAATGTCACTGAAGGACTGCTGTGAGAGAGGAAGGAGGGAGAGCGAGGGAGGAGAGAAGAGGGAGAGATCTTGAAAAAGAGAGAGAGAGAGAGAGAGAGAGACGGAGAGAAACAGGTGAAGACAGGTTGAGATTAGAAGTTATGGAGGAAGAGAATAATAAACCCACAGTTGAACTGGATGAAGTAAACCAATGGCTCCCTCTCAATCAAACACATAAAAGGAGTAGAGGAGTAATAGGCAGACCCAGCTGCTCAGATTCAAGACAATGCAGCTTAATTTGCTCTGCTGTTCAAGGACGAGAAAGGATTTCCTATATTTAGATGGAGTTCGCACAATGCAGACGAAATACAACCAGAATTCTATGGAAAGTCCATGTGCTATACTAAGCACGTGTGCATAAAGAATCGACGGTCAACACAATGCCCGATTCATTTATTTGATTTGTAGCCACTTGTTGGAAATGTTAGACAATGTCTCCACAGTTGCTCCTAGCATCTCATAATGAATCTGTTCCAAAGTGGATCACGTATTTGAATCGAAGTGGCTCTCACCGTGCAAGCTTCACGGCTAAAATCAAGAAAATGTGTCCTAACTCGTAGCACATTCAAGGCCACAGATTCTTTCAGCTGGGACAAAAAAATAGGTTTATTTATTGGTTTCTCTTCAGCACCTGGTTGTGCTGCGAAGTTAAGAATCTAAAAGCCACTTGGTAATGAAAAATAGATTAAATGTGTTGTTGTAGTCTGTTAGCAGCTTTCCTGTCTGTGGCTGACAGTGTGTAACTTTTGACGGTAAACTCGTCAATTTCGCACTCTTCGACGCGTCTCTCTGTGGCATTCCTTGAATACTATGACTGGTAGGCAGGAATCCTATTGAATTGCTTGAGTAATATTTAAAAGAAGACAGGGGAATGGTGACACACAAAGACCCAGGGACAGAGAAGAATAGCAACAGGGGGGAAATCTAATCACAGTGTCTCTGGCCCGAGCACCGATAGCCCTCTCCGGATGGCCATCTCAGCTGAATAATGGTTATTATACAGCCAGCACTCAACCTCTACCTCCCCGCTCTGTTCCCAGAAAGACGTCTGATGTCCTATTGGTATTCTCCACACTTAGCAGATCCAGACACCAAGGGCAACATTTACATCCAAAATGTCCAAAAAATATAACCCAGGGGAAGCGGTCCGAAAGATCAGACGAGAGTAAGGAGAAGAGGCAGAGGAAAGGAGTAATAAAGGATGAGAGAAGGATTGAAAAAGTCACTGACACTGAAAGTAAGACAGAAGTAGGCAAGCGCTGTCTGTCACACTGCAAAATTAGCTTATATAAAGCATCCAGTTGGCTTTTCATTTTTTGTTGCAGTGTATTTCAGAATGTAAGTGTTGGTTGACTTTGTACTGAACTTTGAATATAATAAAAAAACAGACTTTATATATTTTTCATGCATTATACATGCAGTATGCTATTGGGTCTCGGCTGCTACATTTTAAGCGGGTAAACCTGCAACGCTGAAAATCTAGAACTATAGTGTGGACAGTTCTGTCTGCGGTGGCTTGTTCCACGGCAACTCCAGTCCTGAACGCAACCACGTTCATAGAGCCGGCATCACCATTGAGCTAAACAGCAGGTACACAACGTATTTGCCAAAGAAAAACAGTGACTGCAGCGAAGAAGGGTTTTGTCTAATGTAAAAGCCAAAAAAAAAAAAAAAAACTTGGAAGGGAGTATTTGATGGAAAATACTAAGGACCAAATAACTAATGTGGGTAATCATTTGTCTTTTTTTGTTGTTCTTTGATCTTTGCCATTTAATTAAGCTGTGCTGTGACAGGACGGCTATTACAAGGCTATCAAGATTAGCTTTATTTCAATGAATGACAACACAAACAGTTGCCTTTTACACTCTAACTTCATCTAAGCATGTGTTTTCTGCTTATAAAAAGCATTTTTTTTTAATCCTTCAAGTTTCTCCATGACATTGCTCAACAATATGGGCAGTGTGCCATCTTTCCCCCCTCCCTATAATTTTAACGTTGCACGCAGGGGTTCAGCCTTTTCGAAGGAAAAACTTACTACGCAGGTTGTTCCCCAGATGTGCTAAGCCACCGTGATGGACACAGCACAAACATGAGAGAGAGGTAATTGTCCAGGACAGCTCCAACAATCCCCTGCCAGCGAAGAAAAAGAGTTGGAGTGAAAAAAGGAAACACGAAAAGGGGGGAAAAGATTCTGTTTACCCGCCTCAGCAAGTGGCAATTTATCCAGCACCCTCCCTCAACGTATACTCTGTCTCTCTCCCCAGCTCTCCCTGGCTCCCGCACCTCCGCTTTCCCCTCTCTTTTCTGTCTTGTCAGGCTCGTGAGGCGTCTGGGGTAAGACAGACGAACTCCAGGGGAGACAGGAGATGAGGCCGGGGCCATTAAAGGAAGTGCCTCTCCGTGGAGAAACGTCAACCAGTCAGGTCTGGTTTAGCGGTGGGTAGCTCACAGCGTGTCTCCGTGTGTGTGTGTGTTTCGGTGCATATGTGGGAGGTGGGAATGCGTGCGCAGGCACCTTGAAACCTGATGTCAGTTCACCACATGTGTGTGCCGGCGCAGGCTGCACAACCCCTTCGCAACGCAAATTCCTTCTGTTGTTTAATTGTCGTACTCTCTGGGATGTTAGACCGTCTAATTGAATCACAGACTGATGCTCAAATAACGCGGACGAAAATATCCTGTTACATAAAACGCAGGACAAAAAGGAGCCACTGGTATAGGGGGAAAAAAAATAAGAGCCAAAACATATTACATTTTTTTTTCCTCCAAATAACTCAAGTAGTTTGGATGCTGTCAGAGGATGCAGCTAGGCAGCATAATTTTATGTCATACCCAATTAATGATGACACTGATGAGAAAGCGCATTGGCGGGGGCGCATTGACAGCTTACTGGAGCACAGCACACTCCATAAGTTTGGTAATCATGTCAGAGTCATCAACAGTCCTTGCGAAATAAGGTTTGAAAATAATTATCTAAACAGCCCCTGAGAAGACTCATCTTCCCAAAGGTCAGTATCTTTCACCCCTTCACAGCAGCGCCTACTCTGCGGTGACTAGAAGAAATGTATTTTCATGTGTGGGGGAAACGGATTTCATTTTCATAAGGAAAGAGTAAACTGAAAAAAGCCCTGCTTTAAAAGGGTGTTACCTGGTCCGTAAGGCCGTGGGTATCGATCTGAATATCTATAGTGTCGATACCAAGGCTAGTATCAGTATCGGAAAGATACTAGCGTGATGAGATCGATACCTTTGTTAAAGTTTCTCTTCTATGCTTCCGGCAAATTACTCCTCACAGAGTTCTCCATCCCCAGCTTTAGCAAAAGGTGCATTATGGACAGAGTTTGTCTCTCAAATCTGAGCATCACAGCAGCATCGCACAGGAGGCACTGATGTCGTTACTGAAGCGCGTCGGTACCCGGAAGAGAGGGCGGTTACACGGGATGCAGACCCACTTTGTTTGTGGAAAATGAATGAGCCAACATTTTCCTCTCTGAGCAATTTTTAGATTTATTGTGACATTGTTGCTTTTGTTTGCTTATTTTGCTCAACTGACTACTGTTACTGGCTTTATATTCCATTGTTGTTGTGTTGTTAACATTGTTGTACTTACATTTTTGTTTAACTGTTCCTTTTTCTCGAAGCAAAATTACGAAGTTATCCAATGATCGTGACATTTCAAGAAAAAGTATTGTTATCAGTATCAATATTGGCGATACTAGGCCTGTATTTACTTGGTATCGGATCGATACAAAAATTCTGAGTATCGCCTTATTGGGGAGTTCTTGTAGCTTGATGACATGAACCGGACGGGACTTTTGGAAGAGTCGAGCTACTGCACCGTGCCATTCCTAGCAAAGCAAAGACTGACAATAGGGGTATACAGATTTGAAGAAGGCGGATGGGTGGGACTGGGGTGAGATATTTTCGTCTTTTTTTTTTCTTTTGGAGGGGGGACCATTCGCTTAGTGCAATCAAGCCACTAATGGCAGGTCTGAAGGCACCTTTGGTGAGCAGAACAACAATTATGAATATGTAGCGGCTTGTAAATGAGCAGAGTGTCTGGTAATTGCTTAATGTCACTTTGAGGAGTAGCGAGAAAAAAGCAAAAGTGGCAATAAGGGTCACGGAGAATGTGAGCCTTCACCGCGGAGAGAACAGTTGGAGTGTTGGATAAATAGGTCGTTTAAAATATGACAAGATCGAGAGGTTGCGGGCAGAATGCTGATAAGCTGGGTAACAACAAGGAGGAAAAGTGGACTGAAAACCTCGGTTTCCTGCTGCAACGAAGCCTTCAGCACAGAAATGTGTGAATCATCAGCAACAGAAACACGCAACAAAGGAAAAACAAATCCGGTACATAGCGTGCCCAACAAAGTTTCCCCTTCAGTGTTGCATCAAATTATCACCCCATTCACACAAATGAGTAAGTAAATAACATTGACCATCTTGTGACAATACAATGTTCTGCTGGTAAACTTTTGGATCTGGCATTCGTGTGGACCAGACCAGACCAAGAGAAAGAGAAAGGCAAAACACTGGATGTGGGGTTAAACATTGAGGAGCTTTAAATATGAACAGCTGCTACTTGAAGCCAACGGAGTTTCTTAAACCAAGATGTATCCCGTCATATCATAGAAGCAATACTAATGTGCTGTTCAGGTTTTCCATCCAACTTTATCCACAAGAAGCACAAGAATAGAACTTCAGGCCTTATCAACTCTGCCAGTCCTGCGGGGCCAAAAGCTCGACCCCTGTGTTGTTAAGAGTTCAGTCACCTGGGCCGGTGGCTGATGTATATGCATGAAGCAGGTGGTCCAGGCCACATCCCCTCGCTCTTCTTTATGCATGAACTGGGTCGCTCCAAAAGTCGTCACTCATACAGTTCGCACAGGAAGCGCCTCGTTTTTCCCAAGTCTAATTCGGTGCTCAGGTGTGGAGCAAAAAAAAAAACATTGATTTGATTTCTATTTCCATCGGTATTCCACATCTTTACACTTTGCACTCGAACCAGCAGGTTAAGGAACAGTTTTTATCCACGACAGTTAAATTGCCACGCACCCACCCAAATACACAAGCATGCACAATTCCACATTATTCTGGTTCTATATATATTCATCTTAATTTGCGGCATTTTTATTTTATTTAATTTTATTGATTGTATTTTGCTTCTATGAAGTTGTGTGGGCTCCACGCACCAAGAATTTTATTATCGGTGATGATGATGATGATGATGATGAGTATTTGACAATTAGGAAACTTAAATCTTGAATCACAGTAAGCTATTCCAAAATGTAATTATAGTTGTTGGCATTGATCATTTTGAAGTTCTTTCTTCGTTTTTGTTGCCTAATAGAAAAAAAAAAAATAAATAAATAAATATTATTATGGGCATGTATATTCCATGTCTAGCACTGCTGACCATAGGACTGCATATTAATAAGAATATCAGCACATGTTTATACTCTCAGTAATTGCAGAATTTCAGGACTGACTTCTTTTCATTTTTTTATTTTTATTATAATCACATGTGACCAAATTACTAGACAAACTAGACAAATAATGAAATGCGATGAAAGACTAAGGGAGGTAGGAACACAACAAATTTGATCTCTGTATTTTGTTAATATGGGTATATTATATTTAGTAGCTTACCATCCGATAACCATCTATATATACATTCCTGATACCAAGATTTGTTTTTTGTTTTTTTTTCTCGCAGAGTTCGAGGAGTTTGCAAATGCTAGCAAAGGGATGAAGCAGCAACCAAGAAGCAAAACACCGTAGAGGCAACACAACATACCCAGAGACAGCCCGTGGCCATGCATCAAGGAGTTCGTGAAAAGTTACAGCTCATTGCGGGATGTTTTGGTTTTCAGTTTCACCGGTGACATCTGCACCAGCAATCTGTCCGGTGCCTTCCATCACGCTTCACTGCAGAGTGGGGCTGATGTGAGTTTTACACCCCGGCGAGTCATACTAATATTACAAGCAAAGCAGTTTGCACACCTCACCTCCCCACATGTCAAGCTATGGCTGCCACAGCCTACATAAAATGATATCACCATTATGGTAATTCTTGTTTTTATGATGAGAAAAAAAAAATGCATCGTATAAACTCATGTATCTGGCCTGAAGAAGAGATATCAATTCATCCATATCACTGAGTGAATAAGGGACTATAATGACCGTATTTTATAACCAGGATATAATTGTATCATGTTCCCGGAGCTGGTTTTCTAAAGAAAGGGCTAGTGAATAATGCCATGTACAGGAGGAAAAATTAGGAAAGCTACAGCGACATTCGATTAACCTGGACAGTCGTGTGCGTTCCGTTGTGAAAATGTCTCCGAGACACAGATCTTTCAATTTAGTCTCCAAGCCGACTCAACAAAAGACCCATTTATCTGAACTTTCTAGTCACTAATAAACCCATCAGGAAGACGACATCCACCTCTCCATGTTCTCGCCCTTCTTCATCCCTTTGCCTTTTTTTTTTTATTTTTTAACTCCCCTCTCTGGGCCGGTGTCTTATATCGGCCGCGGCCAGGGTCGTTCTACTCGAGCAGGAATTATATGAAATAGATGGCGAAAGTTCAGGAGGCAGCCACCCCCGGATAGAGGCAAGCTCCTGCCACTTATCCCACTCCATCACCGCGCTCTCTTCTTCCCCTCCGTCTCCTTTATCTTTCTCGCCGCCACTTAGCTCGCCTTCCGTTTCTTCATCCTCCAATCACACCTGATCACTACATTACGGGTTCAAGGGATCAAAGGAGTCATTGACCGTAACCTTCCATGTGAGTGAATTTCCTCCTCCTTGGAGAAAAATAGAGCGGCGAAGACTGGCAGGCACGAAAATACCAATATGGAGGCATATGGAGAGGGGCTCGAGGAGGGGAAAGGTGAAAGGTAAGCAGAGAAATATCCTCCAAGAGTGGAAAGAAAGTGCTGGATTCACCAGAGGACAGCGAAGGGAGTATTTCATGAGGAAACAACACAGGACTGCCTAAGCCTCCAATAAGAGATCAGGGCCATGAGGGCCATCCACGTGGTCAACATCCACCTATTGATTTGTTGTTTGTGCCAGGTTTGCTGTCTACAGCAATAATAGCTAAAAAAATAAAAAAAAAATCCCAGCACACTGAGAAATAACACCTCATGAGTGGCATAACAGAAAAAAAAGAGAGATTTGGTGTAATTCTCCTGAGAGAAAAAAAAAGAAGTAGGGACAAAAGGAAAAGAAAAAAAAACTAAAATGAGATGAGATATTACAGTTATTACAAGAGGCGCAAATGGTTTAAAAATAATGCTCACGCTGGCTCGCCGATAATAGGAGCAACATCCCAAAATGGGTTGACTGTGAGGGGGTAAGCTTCGCCAATGGCTGCAGATCTTAACAGCACTAAACAAATGTATTATTTACCGGTGGAGTCGGTGAGCGCCGCTCGGGAGAGCGAGAACTGACTGGAGAAAATGCAGTTGGCGAAAACAAAGAGACTGGCTCAATTTGGACAAATGTCAGGGTCTACGCTTTGCCAACAGAGCAGGTCCTTGTTTTTTCCTTTTTTTTTTTTTAGTCAGAACACAGCATTCATGGTGGACATGTCATTTTTCGAGCAACTCTACCCCTATCGGAAAACTGAAACCAGGCAAAACCACCAGCAAATCTGCCCCACTCATGCCTCTACGAACACTGGAATGAACGGGTCGTTCCAGTGTTGGAGGACAATTTCTGTCCCACCCCTGTCTTCAAATAAACTTTCATTCATTCGTTCATTCATTCATGCACTACAGTTGTGTCCTGTTGTGTGCAACCCACGTTACCGAAGCGCCTTCAGCATGGCAGAAGAAGAGGAACAACAGGAAGTCAAATGGCGAAGAGAAAATGGCACCGTCGAGGCCGATGTTAACCATGACGCTAACGCCGTGGGTACAGCAAAAGCATGTGTTCCCTTTTATTTTCCCAATCTTTTCAGCCTTGACTGATTGTTCCGCCCTTACCAACCCAACCCTGTTAGCCATATTATCAGAACAAGGAAACTCAATAAATTATATATTGCAAACTGGATCGAACGTCCCGATCTCACAATCACAACAACGGTCCGATACATTTTTGTAAATTTCCCAGTGCCTCAACCATATACTATTTTTAATCTTTCCACACAGCTACCTGACTTTTCACATTTTTTTTTCCCTCCTATCTTGTTCTCTCTCTAGGTGTGGGAGACTAGTGAACGAGTGCAAAGGTCAATTCAGAGGTAGCGAGACAGGAAGAGGAATAGCAGACAGATCTGTTGCTGATACTGCCAAGAGTATTCTTCACTGTCTCATTACTGGGCAGCCACTGCCTGCCTGCCTGCCTGCCTGCCTGCCTGCCTGCCTGCCTGCCTTCTGGCTTTCTCCCTTTCTTTGCCTCCCTCTCTTTCCTGCAACACACTTTGTGTGTTTGCATGTTTGTGTGCGACTCACAAACACCACAAACCACCGACCGCGCACGCTCGCACGCGCTTCAGGACGCCGCCCCCCCCTCCCGCCTTTGCGCGCACCTGCTCTTGTTTCACTCTGTGTTTTATTAATTTTTCATCTATCCTGCCCACTGGCCCGGCCTCACCCCCCTCTTTGAAAATAAACACAATAAAATAAAGATTCAGCCCTTCAAAAACTGGCGCAGAGCCACATTTACACTACAAAGGGAAGGAAAAACTGACCAGAAGCAAATCAATGCAAAGTAAAGACTGAAAAAACTAAACAAAACAAAAAAAGCACCTGCAAAAAAAGTAAGTTTAGGGAAGAGTCAAAAGTCAAAAGAAGAGGTTTGTGTTTTCCTTCTTTTAAAAACGATTTATTTGTGAGCATGTTGTTTCAGTGAGTTAAAAAAAAATAAAAAAGAAAAAGAAACCCAAGGGGCCATGGGATAAAGCCAAGGGGAATACTTCACCAACCGAAATTTGTATCTGTGCTGGTGCTTGTTAGAAACGGGCAGGAAATACTGATGAAATGAACAGCAAGGAGGAGAAATGTTCTATTCTTCTCTTATCAACTCTCCTTTCTCAGTCTGTCTCTTCTCCTCTGTTGTAGCCCAGGCTTTTTTTTTAAAAAAAACTTAAATAATTTTAAGAATCCAATTGCATCACACACCTCTGATCATCAAGAGAAACTTTTCTGGTAACTTACTTTTGTATTGCACATATACAGTCACGCCACACAGTCCTCAGCTTATTCTACCTACCAGTTCTTGCTTGTCCCATCCCAGTCTAGTGTTTCCTAAAACTTTTGCTGGATATATCTATAGGACGTTCCGTACCCCTGCACTTAGAAGGACAATTTACCGCGTGCTTTCCCGCTCACCCTACATTAATGCATCCGAATTTGTACATTACTGCTTAAAATGTAGGTATTTATGGCTGCATCACACGCGCGCGCCCTCCTCCTGCCGCAGAGATAAGAGATACACTCCCTCCCTCTAATCACAGCAAAGCGCTCCACCGGCACCGCACACACGCACATTTTATAGTTTCTCAACCCTTCTCACCCTCTCACAGAAAATAGTTATCTGCAATTCAACTGGGCTTGATGGGTGCACCGAGGCTGTGTATATCAGGATGTGGCGCCCCATTAAAATTCACCATTTCCTGCTCCTTCACGAGAGTGGCCAATTTTACAGGCAGCCCGATCAAACAGCGGGCCAGCGAAGGCCCACTCCTCTCTCTAGGTAATAGTGGGTGCGCCCCCTGAACATGACCGGCATAGCGCCGGGAGAGGAGCGCGGACTTTTCAGTCTATTTACAGCGAGTGTAAGGCACAGCTATGCGCGTGCACAGCGGGGAAACAAAACACCACTTGTACAAAGTAAACCATGGACGCTGAAAGTTAACGCGGTTTGATGTTAATCTAAGAGGAAATAGTTTGGGGTTTACTTCCAAATTAAATATATAATGTATTATTATAGATGTAGTCTGCATTTATCGGCGGATCTACAGTTTAACAACCTGATAATTACCTGAAATAACAAAAAAACTCAACAAGAAGCTTTGAAAATAAAAGATCGGTGAAGAGGAATGGGCAGTGAGAATGGAATGAGATTAGGAGGGGTTAGAGGTGAAACGAGAGACAGAAAAGGAATCACTTTTAGAGATATACTATATGTATTTTCCACGCAGATGAAAACCAGGCTTGCAACTTGGCCTACACTGAGGTAATCAGCACGATTGCAAAGGTTTGGAAGAGAGTAAAAGCGTGATGAGAGACAGAGAAGGATAAGTCTGATTGGTTCCACCTGGTTGGGAGTGGCAAAAAGAAAAATAGTACGGTTGTGAGTGTGGCTCACACACACGCACACACACACAAGGCTGCAAATAGAGGTCATGGATAGGTCTGGTATGCTGCAGTAAGCATTACCATAAGTTGTGAACTCTTGTGTCAGAGGTTGCGGGTGCCCACTAGTTCAAAGAGTCCAATGCAGAGCGGCTCACAGGCTACAGCGCTCAGGTTTTTACTAATGAACATGATTATTTCTAACCAGAGAAGCCCTGCCTTCCTGTGAACTGTTCGAGGTCAGCGGCAGACGCGCCGCGTTTGCAACTTTTTTTCATTGTAATAATAAACTGATCAGAATGAGTCTTCGGGAATCAGCGCCGGTGGGCGCGCAAAGAAGGAAGAGCTCCCCACGATGGGCACAAAGATGAGCTGACGGCATCCTGGCGACAGCTTAGCCTTACCTCTCTAAACTCTAAAATACTTCTGGAAGAAAAGAAAAAGAAAAAAAAACAAGCATGCAAATCCTTAAACCAGAAAAAAAAAATGTTCCCATGACAAAAAAAAAAACCCACAGAAAGCTGCGAGTTGTGTCACATCTCAAGACAGCGCTTCATATGCCTGACGGCCCCTTTCCAAGGACTCCCAGAGGACTGTGTGCAAGTCTTAGTGGAGCCAGATGGCCCCCGTCTCATGAATTCAGCTGCAGCAGGGGAGTAACAGCCAAGGAGGTGTCACAGTCGATGTTAAATGCACCTTTTGCCATTGCCACCAACGTGGATATAAACACAAACACGGTAGTGGCACAGTGCAATAAAAAAAAAAAAAAAAAGGCTATTGAGATGGGGCTTAAGAACAGACTGTCTCACATTTTTGTAGATGTGTGTGTGTGACTCCTCCATGCATGTGCACGTTTCCTTACCAGACAAGCATTGAAGTGTGTGTGTGTGTGTGTGTGTGCGTGTGTGTGTGGTGAACACTGCTGTTGTTAATTTCCTTTCCAACTCCAAACAAATCCCACATGCTGCTGTGGTTGATGAGTTCTCCGTAGGACAGAAAAAGCTATACCGTGTGTTTCTGTGTCCGATAGGTGCACCGATTCTGAAGTCTCTCGTGAATTCTGAGATTCTCGTCCGGAGTCAATCGGCCCGACACTGACGCGCAAGCTACGCCCGGTTGTTCAAATTACCGCGTGTGTTCCGTCGTACTTGTTCGTGTGGGCATGTCGGCGCCTCTGCGCAAATGCAGCTGCATTTCCTCGCGAATGTGTGTCACGGCTTTCCGGCCAAGTCACCCATCGTGGCGACCCATTTTCTGCCTCTCCAGATCCCAGACCGCATCCCCTCTGTTTACTGCAAATGCGTCCCTCGTGCCTCGTCCCACATCCCATAATCCTTTGCCCTGTTCCAAGAACCCATGTTCGGGTATTGTCCTCCTCACCTGTTCTACATTGCCAATCATCTGCAACACCCCCTGCTGTCTCCCTTCATCTTCGGCCAACTTCTCTCAATTTTTTTTTTCCCCCTATTTGTCCCTTGGCTTTGCACCGCTTCCATCTCCACTTGCCTTTTTCTTCACTTTCCACTTCCTTTCTATTTTCACTTCAGGCTACATCTTTCTCCGTTCTCACACTTCTCTGCAGCTTCCCTGAATGAAATCACCTCTCTTCTCCAATATTCTCATTTTCTCTGTTTATGTTTCCCAGATTTCTTTCTTACATCAGTGGGTTAATGCGAAAGCCCAGAACTCATTAAAGATGGACAACAAAGAGAACGCTGCCCCCACCCCCCACCCCCTGCATTGCGCATTCATCTCCATCATCTCGCTCTCATCCTTCCTTCAGCGCTGGGTCCTGCCTGGGCAGGAGAGAGCCGCGATCTCGGGCTCCAGGGGAAAACCCTGTCAAGCTTTTCATTTTCCGTGGACTGCCCTCGATTTGCCCTGTGCTCCTTTGCGCGGCCACACGTGCTCGCACGAATGCAATGGGCTGACATGCACATGCCTGGACTTGCAGTTTAAAATTTGGCACGCTTCCGCGTCATTTTCAGTTTCTTGTTTACCCATCGCTCTCCCGTGTCCACCGGTTCTTCGTGAAAGACTTTCCAGACGTGATTTTCACGGCGCGCCATAAATAAACTGGGCTCCCGCTATTAAAAACAAAAACATACAAACCAGGCCACGTTTGGACCACTCTTCCTTTTTTTGAACTACCTTTGGATTTCATGTACGAATGGTTATGACTTGTGAACAGGCACTGGGCTATATGTTATCAGTTATTTAAACACATTTAAATAGTTGCAGAATCAAAATATGGTGTCTGACTCAAGTGAGTAGTCGAATACTTACTGCAGGGCTGCACCTGAAGCCCTCACAGCACCGTAGCACCCCAATAAAATACCTCAGGAGGTTGTTTCTAACAATAACCAACCCCCTCCCGAGATGCTGGGCCAGGCTTCCAGTCTCTGGTCCAACACTCCCACCACACATATACTCCCCACCCCCACTGCCTGTGGATCTGACAGGCAGGAAGGCCTCGCTTGTGTGCTGCCAGCCAGCCAGCCAGCCAGCCAGCTTGCAATAGCTCAGCTTCATCCAGCCCTGGAAACATGGCAGATGGCAGCAGGAGAGAACAGAGAAGAAGAAAAAAGACGTCTGTGTGTGTGTGTGTGTGTGTGTGTGATTGTTTGTTCGTGTGAGTGTGCGGCGTGACAGAAGCAGGTAGAATAAGGGAAAAGAAGAAGAAGAAGAAGGTGGGAGAGTGCGACGCCGTCCTCCGTGACCTCTAAGCTAGCGGCAAACTCGCTCAGGAAACCAAAGAAGCGCCTTCGGGAGACGATCATTAACGTGCGTGAATTTCAGCTTTCGGCTTCGCACATTTCAGATTATTAGTCTGATCCCTTCAGGCGCATCCGCCGGCCACCGTCACCCCGACTGACCGATCAATCAGATGAGCGGCTCGGCGCTTACATGAATGGCAGTTGATTAGTGCATCAAATTGATTTGTCCTTAATAAACAGTCTTCGCGTCATCCGCCTGTGAGCGAGCATGAGGCTCTATTGTAGGCTTTGATCAGTCCCCGCACAGACGGTTTGAGAAGCAGCCCTCTGCATTTTCACCAGTATTAATACACTCTATCTTTTCCTAACGTTTATTTAGCCAGACGTGGCTTGTATATTTCTGGTATGACAAAACCAAACCATAATCCATAATCTTGTAAGATAAAACACAGTCATGTACCAGGCAAAATTAAAATTGATCCGTCAAGCTGACTTGCAAGACAATAGCAGAGCAATAGCTATCAAAATTCCAAGTAAGAGGTCTTTAAAGTGCAGCGCTCCCTCAAGGCAAGATGTCATCATAAAAAAAGAGCTACTCCTCTGCGCGCTATTTCATAATGCAAGATTTACCTCGGATGATGGACAGCTTGGCATTGACGGTGATCTCGCCCTCGCTGTTCTCGGCCACACATTCATAGATGTTCTCGTCACGTGGCGCTCGGAGAGGCTGGATTCTGAGCACAGCGCCGGCGCCCTCGTCAAACTCGATGGTCTGCGGGGCGAAACAGAAGGAACAGAGTTGGGTCGGACGCGCTCGGGATTTCAATTGAAACACTGTGGAACCTGAGGCGGCCCTGCAGGACAGAGCCATGGCAAACAGTTTACTTGCAGATGCGAGGATGACCGTGGTGTCAGAGCTCTCATTTATTTTACATTTACAGAGGCGACTAAGAAAACAACGTTCGGTTCCAACAAGATATCCTCTGTTGGAAACGCACCACGTTAGTTTTCTTTCATGGCCCGAGGTCTTCATGAATACTGAATTGCAAGGAAACGTCGACACGCATTGTTTGTGTTTTCATCTCTTGTTCTTATCTGTAATTATGCCCTTTGTTCTCTGCAAAGCCTCTTGTTTTGAACCTTGTCGAAAGAGCTTTTTTAAAAAAAAAAACAATATCAAACTACAATCAGAAAGCAACATGTGCCGTGAATACTGAGTAGAAGAGAGCTAACATTATGACCGCCTTCCTAATATTGTGTAGGCCTCCAAAACAGCATCAGAGAATGGACATGGACCTTCTGAGGGTGTCCTGTGGTGTATGGCAACAGGATGTTGTAAGTGGGGACATTTGGGTCCTATGGGTTGACGGGAGGGGTCTCTGTGGATCAGGATTGTTCCAGTGCATCCCACAGATACATGATCACTCTGGGATCTAGTGAATTTGGAGGCCAGGTCAACACCTTGTGCTATTTTTCATGTTTTTTTTTTAGTTGTTCCTAAACTGTTTTTGTGTGCGTGTCCGTGTCAGGTTTCATCCTGCTGGAGATGTCTGCTGCCATCAAGGAAGAGGATCGTTACCATGGGGTGGGACGTCTGGTCTGGCCCCGGCGGGTTAATGTTGTGGATGATCGGTGTATAACTCAGCATTACACTGTTACATTTTATAGGAACTACTGCATATACACACAGTAACATTTTATGTTTCCCCTACAAAATATTAGTAAGTGTGACTGACTGTTGGGAAGTTTCGATTAAGTGGCCACGGGAACTCTCCACTGGGCAGCATCTAAAGGGCCATGTTTGATCTTCCTGAAAACCAATATGTAAGCAGCCATATATCCTGCAGCAATAAGATCATTCCCACGACTCAGGTAGAAGACCTGAATTTAAATGGTGGCATTTCTGAACTAATTACCACTTTCATTAAAACTGGACAAGTCATCCCTGACGCCTGGCTCTTTGGCTCGAGCTTTGGACGGACCCAGCATCAGAGGAGGCAGCCGGCCTGTCAGTCTCAAAGCAAACCCACTCATCCTCAGAGAAGCGTGGAACATCTCAACGAAGGACACAGTGCTGAGATCTCCGAGCAAAAGCGCAACTTTGAGATACAAGTACGCGTCTTCAGTAGCCCCCGCTGCTCCGCGGCTGCACATCTCAGGGCTGAGCTGCTAATTAGGCTAAAAACACCGCAGCGCGTGGCATCATGATCAATATCAAAGCAGCTGTCTGGAGGGTAGAACTGAAGAAAAAAAAAAAAGAAAGAAAGTCATAACTACTTCAAAACCCCTTTGCAAATTTTTTGTTTCATGCTAAACGGAGGAATAGAAGCGTCCGTTCCTTCACGCCCTTGGCTTTGTCTCCCACTTAGCATGCGGGGATGAATGTACCAACACAGCCCTCCGCGGAGGTGCTGATCTTCCCCCGTTGATGTTGTCATTTTTATTTTATTTTTCGCCTTTTACCACCTCCCCTATGGTTGCCATCGTGCCGCAGCGCGAGCGCCTGTGTGCGCCGTCGCTGCCATCATACTTAACGAAAGCAACTTTTTAATTAAGAGACACTGAGCATCAATCAAGACTTTTAGAGATGCCATCTGGGATGCCTGCCGAGGAGCGAACAACAAACATCATGAATAACGCACGGGCACGTTTTTCACGCAGGCGAGCATGTGTGCAGAAAAAGAAAACACTGGGAACATGGGGAAGCGGCACAGTCAAGTGCAAAGAGGATGCGTTTCATTATCGGACAGCTGTAAAGGAGCGAATGTTATACTTGTACATTGGACATATGCTTATCAGGCACAACATTAGGACCACCCTCCTAATATTTCCCTTTGTTTCCCTCTGTGCAAACAGTTGTGACTCATCAGAGAATGGACATGGGCCTTCTGAGGGTGTCTCACAACAGGATGTTGTTAGTGGGGGCCTTTGGGTCCTATGGGTCGAGGGGAGGGGCCTCTGCGGATCAGGCTCATTCCAGGCCATAGCACAGATACTTGATGAGTTTGGGATCTAGTAAAATTAGAGGCCAGGTCAATACCACATACTGTTTTCCATGTTCTTTTTTTTTTTAACTGAACTAGGGAGTGACATTGCTATGGGGTGGGGGTGCTTGGTCTGGTCTGGGTGGGTGGTACATGCCTAAGTAACATGTCATGAAATGACTTACCACAAGAACTTCACAGAACACAGTTTTTGATTGTACTCCTCACTGTAGTGTATGACATTACAGTGTCGTACAGCTCAGGTTCTGCTTCTAACCATTAGGTTGACCCCATTCCTGTAGAGTGCAGCAACGAGCAGCAGGTTTCACTGACTCACCTCAATGCGCTGGGAGTTCACCTTCTTCCCTTTCTTGTTCCAACTAACTCTTGGCTTGGGGTCGCCCGTCGCCTGGCAGACAAAGGAGACCACGCCCCCTGAGACGCCGATCTGGTCGACGGGAACTTTAGTGAACCGTGGTGGTGCTGAGGAGGGAGAGGGGGGGAGAGAGTCGCATTAGCACAAGCCATACAGTAAGACAAATGTTGCAGCGCTGGGTCTAACTCGGTTGCTTTAATTACATTTCAGAAAGGACAGGCTTCCAAATGCCAGCGTAAGTGCATGTGCGTGCATCCGCGCGCAGACAAACAACTCCATAATGTTACATAAAGCCGCGCTGGCCTCTTTTAACTCCGTCTGTATTTCATTCCCGACTCTGCGCCGCGCTGCTACGGCGCATACATGCCTCCGGATGAATACGAGGCTGTGAATTTATATGTTAATGTCGCGACAAGGTGCTGATGAGCAGGGAGCTCTAAAGGGAAACAGACTGCGGTCTAGGTTACTGCCAGTACGGTGGCAAAACCCTCAGGAAAGATCAGTGAAAAAGACTGAAAAGTGACGTGTGGTTTTAATTTGACACCGTTTCAAAGCAGAACCACAGTCAGCAGTTTAATTCTCACTAGGATCACACACACTAAAAAATGTACTCCAATCGGGCATATCATTATGACCACCTTCCTGATATTGTGTAGGTCTCCCTCTGTGGATAAGAGGTGTTCCAGTGCATCCCACAGATACCTGACCAGTTTCAGATATAATGAATTTGCCAGGTTCAAAAGTTTCCCAGCAGAACATTGGATTGTCATGGTCATAATGTTATGCCTGATCGGTGCATGCACTTCGGTCATTCTGTCGATCGGAAGTTTCTAATTCTGTTGCTTTTGGAGCTGGGGTTCGTAACTCACAGCCGCGCTGCAGTAGGTTTAAGACAACAAGCCGGATGGAAATAGAGGAAGCGAGAGAAAACAGCATCTCCTGGGAACCTCGTTAAATCTGAATCATACAGATATGTAGAGATGATCAAACGGCCAGCGCATAACGTCCAATTAATAATTAAGGGACCACGGGCCGACACCAGTCTCCAGGCCCCGCTAAACACATATGAAGGAGAGTTCTTGCATTCATTACCGGGTAAATGGAGCTAAGGAGCGGGAGAACGAGGCAAAGAGAGAGGCGGCGTGAGACAAGGGAGAGGAACATAAGGATGAGTGTTGCCTCAGGAAAGCGGAGGCATTACAAAGTTGATCAAACTGCGCCCAAATAAGAACCCAAATGTTTCTGATGCAAACATTACGACGAGATGCACAAAGTAACCCGGCGAGTCTCCGACGGTTGATTAATTTCGAAAACAGTTTTCGCGATCTCCCCGGCCGATTTTGTTCAAGTAGTTATAAAAGCGTGAGCCACGTCGTGCCAAACACTAAAAAAAAAAAATGTGTTTGATCCTCACAAGAGTGCGCCGGCGCAAGAAACACTTAACCTTGATGCTAAATGCTCAGATGTCTTTGAATGCCAGATTCCCGCTGAAACCAAGCATAGAAACTCATTAAATCATCGTGGTCAAACGACCATAAAAAGGTTCCTATTGCCGCGGTGATGATAAGTCCCGTATATTAAAAAATTTGTAGCGTGCAGCGGGAATTGCTCATCTGGAGATGGGTAGTTGCTCTTTGTCTGCTTTACCGTCCACCGAGCGAAATAAATCAGGCAAAGAGTGGGGGTGAATCTTGAACATTTATAAGCAGCGTCACATTGTCGGTGTCATGTTGGACATATGGATTTTTAGTCTCGTAATGGGGAAATTAAAGTATATTGATTGTTGAATAATTCAAAATAATTCTTGGCCCTCTTTAAATCTAAACCTACACCCTTTAAATTAACCCCAGGTCGAAATTCCTTTTGAAAATCTGACAGTTAGTAGCTCTAAATGACACTACGACAATTGATCAGTTTCTTTATGATGAGGTTTAGCGGCTGCTTTGAATACACTACAGGGTAGTGTATTCTAAATGTAAATACCAAACATTTGGCCAAATAAAACAGCATTAACTAAAGGGTTGTGACATTTAATGGAAAATCTTCAACAGAGAAAGGATTAGGGCTACCCTTACAGCTCACCTGGCTGAGCCCTGCCCCGCCCCACCTCCTCCTTTTCCCTATTACCTCTATACAATGACCACAAAAAAATAAATAAATAAAAGAGGATTACCTTCCTCTATATGGTTTTAGTACGATGCGCAATCCTTCTCCAACGAGTAGGTCTACTGGATTTGTCTGATGCATACAATGATCCCTTTTGGCATTTTACACTTTCAATTTCCATTCTGCAACTATACAACGCAGCTTTACACAACACAGCTCCTCTGCATTTGACCTCCCTGTACAATGTGCCCTCTGTTGAGACAGAAGAGGGATTTACACAGATCAGGCTTGTGGCAGTGGTTCTGCTGAAGGCCAGCATTCTTTGATTAGTTTTCCCCTGGACCATTTGACATTTCCACCCAGCGCCGTCTCCCCCTCTCCATCTCCCTCTCCCTCTCCCTCTCTTTCTTCATAGGATGAGAGAGATGTACAATAAACGTGGCCGTCAGCACGCCAGTTCAAATTTAACTCTGGAGAGATCCCAGGATTGTTCTCGTCCTAATATCCTGCGTGTAGTTTTCTGTTTTACCTCAGGACGGTTAAAAAAAGATAAAATGCAGCCCGCGGAGCTCCGACGACGGAATGGATGGAATGTAAAAGAGGACTTGAGATATGACAGGAGGACGAGTGCAGGAATAGGTGGAGAGGTCAGTGGTAAAGGAAATGGTGGAAGAGGAGGTGACAGAAAGACAAGTGACAAGAGGAGATAGTGGAGGACAGACTGTGCTCAACATTTCATACAAAAAGAAAGTTTTCAGCTAATTTCCTCTTTTTTTGTCGTCTTTTAAAGTATGTTCTTTAATAACAGAAAACAGTCCATCAAAAGATACTAGTAAAGAAGGTATTTCATTTGCAGCCTGTAGACTCTAAACTATAGCTGCAACATTTCATTCATTATCCCTGGCTGCATTTTGAAAATTGTGTCCACTGTTCGCTTTGCGTCCATCCCCACACTTCTAAACTACGTGACATCCTGGTATGTCTGTACTGTCCGTACAGCAGGCATTTATGACTACATAGTGGTCACACACAGTGCGAGCAATCTGCTTCACTTTGAACGACAGCGACAGAAACTTTCGCCGAAATGAGTCACACAAATGTTTGTATCTCTTAACCTCCTCGGTTAACCTTTTCTCAATGTTTTCTATCTTTATTGGTCCAAAAATTCAAAAATTGAGGAGCTGGAGAAGCAGCCGGAGATACTAATGAGGAAACACGCTACTACCAAGAGAACCAACCTTGCTGTCTGTGTGGCCGTGTAGTTACAGTTCTGGGGAGGTGCATGTCAGGCTACGGCGTTAAGGTCTGAGTGTGGTCTGGGGTGTCGCCATAACTACGGTATCAAATTTAGGCAGAAGCATAAACTGTGCATGACGTTTTTGCACAGATGTTGAATGACATTCTAGACTCTTCTGAAAATGCTTGCATCAAGATCCGACCTGGGCTGTCAGATCTCAAGTGATCAGCTGTGTGTATCCAAATCTGGCATTAAACATGCGTCCCAAGAGGCATCTCCAGATCCAATCTCATTTTCTTCTTCTCTCTGTATGCAAATAAACACTGACATCATCTGGGAAGCAGTAGAATATTATAACAGCTGCTTTCTCTAATGGACCTCCACTGCTGCTCCAGAACCACAACCCAGAATGTATTAAAAAGCTTCTCATGCTAATGAACAAACGTCACTTAAAGGTGCTTTTTTTTTTTTTTTTCCTTTTCAGGCGATCATTTAGGAGCAGGAGCACACCTGTTGAGTATAGGCGGTCGTTCAGGGCACACTGTGTTCACACTACCGCTGTAATGCGAACACATCTGGACACATGCGACCCAAAATACCTGGTCAAATGTGGTCCGAGATCGGTTGTCTCAAATACAATCTCAATGCGTCCCGGGAGTTTTCGCAACTATTTTATGTGATTCGATCTTACTATATAAGGTCTGAACAGGACCGGGAGGAAATGCTAGAGAACGTGAAGCAGTTAATTTCTTTGCAGAATAAATCAGAATATGACACTGGTCTACAAAGTATGTATTCATTTGACAATTTGGATGCAGCTGTTAGCACAGGTTGCTCTTTGTGTGTCACACAAGCTGAAAGTGAGATTCTGAAGACATAGAAAGAAAAATAATCATGTTATTAACGCACTTAGCAACAAAAGTTTTAGTTTCAACTCCTTCACACACTCTTGTGCCACGTCTAATTAATACAACTATTCTGAGTGTGGGTTTAATGTTCTTTGAAAGTCATCAGCATTAATTAACGTCCAATGAACCCAAGTCATTCAGGTGTACGACCAACATGCATTTAGATAGAAGTCGAAGCCTTTAAGGCTTAAGACATACATCATAGTAGTTCAACAGATGGTGGGCAAAATTCTGTTTTAATATTTATTTTTGTGCATGTGTGTGCTGAAAGTGTCTGTATTTTTATACCATCAACCAAAAACCCCTATAATGTCTGGCATAGTGCAATTACTGGAGGTAAGCAGTGTGAGATTGTGTGAACCCTGATGAGCATAATTAACCTTTTCTTGTTTTCAATTTTCTTTAGCTCTGGGCCTCTGGGTCTGTTAAGCCTTTTTCTTTTTCTGAAATTTGAACCTTGCCACAACACCAGTAATTGCAGGGTAGAGAGGGCTGAGCTGGATTTAAAGTGCTTAAAACTTAGCGGTAATGAGTGATGGCACAGACCAGCCCATCATTTCAACACATAAGGTTGCGCACAATGCAAAGGGCGAAAGAAAAAAAAGAAAAAAAAAAAAAAGAGGAGCGTAAAAGCTGCCAACCTTTTTCTTGCTCACTGATGCTACATTTAGCACCTGAACCGTCAGGATTTAGGTCCAGCGGAATATTTGAGAGAGCACGAGGGTTTAATTCCCACTCGTGCCACCTTTTCTAAAAACGCGTGCACCTCCACTGCTGTCAGGTACCGTGTAGAAAAGTCTCCGCCGAATGCTTCGCGTTAAGTTACCAGAGATGACATTGAAAGGACACTGCACCCGCAGTGGCCATTTGTCCCTTCCATGAAAGTCTCATTCTATTCCCCAAGCTTTCCCTCAGACAGACTGAGGTACAGAACTGCCCAGATAAGCACACAAGACCGGTCTTTATCTGCCCGGCAGGGGGGACATGGTCCAAGCTAAAATAGCCGGCAATGGGGGCCCGGCTCTCTCCACAAGACCCCGAGAATAGAACAGAACGACACAGACGCGGCCGCATAGAAGACGGACAAAAAAACTCACGCTGTGCGCAGACACTTGTTTAGCTAATACAGCAACCACCTGCTACTGTCCGCTACCTCTGTTGTACCTGATAACACAGAATGCACCAGCACTGTGATTATAAAGTGGGGGAGTGTGGGAGAGGGGAATGTGAATATCAGACGGCTCCATTTACGGTACTTTAACGTTGTGGTTCGGTGTTGGGGGGGTTGTGGGGGCACAAGAGGAAGGAGGGGACTAGCTTTATGACTAATAACGTAATTGACGGAGAAAAGCTTCTCGGGTCATAAATAGGAGCCATTATCTGCTGAATTAGCAAAGTGGGAGACAAAATGATTCACAGCCATTCAGTGATTTGCAGAGAAAGGGAGAGACACGGTAAAGGGCACTTGTTATCCATCTTGCTTCAAATAGGTATCTTTCACAGCACACTGCACATTTACCAGCAATGACTGCAAAGAACATTTGGTACTATTAAAGGTATTACAACCAGCAAACTAACTCGCCTGACAATTATACAGAAGCCTGGCAAAATGGTGTAATCAGGGTGAGGATGCAGATTACAGTGGTATTAAGTTAAAGTCGTTTTTTTTTTATAACTTTGTGCTCATAATAACGTGTTAAAACTTATTCCACATATTTTCTTCCCACTCACTGGCACTTTATCTCAACAGACACTCTACTCTCTGCCGCACTGCGAGCTATTTAGTAAGTCTATTTTGGTGTGTTTACGAAGTGGATGAGAGCAACATGAACCACTGTGCGTTGCTAATTTAAAGAAGCTGATTTGGAGAAGTGAAACTGAGAATAAACTTCATTTTCATATTACCCAAACAGCAGACACATGACGCCGTGGCACAATGCTGGGTGCTCAGGAAAAAAACACGACAACAAGATAGGAGCAATTTCGCGCATCTTTAAGCGCGTGTACATTTTTTGCGTGACTTCTCGATTCTGTGTTGCATCAAGATTTGGAAGAAGGCCACTGAGCTACCGGGGAAACCGGTCTGTCAGCCCTGGACCTGACTAAAAACGGTTAGATAGCCGTTATCAGCACATACGCACAAGTCGGCACATGGATGCAGGGATGGGAGAACAGATAGATAGATCGATTTAGCCAAATGTGCATTCAAGTGAATGGATGAATAGACACACATACACATACACACACACACACACACATACACACACACCCTCCAGGCCTAAACAACCAACCCCCATCAATCAGGACCAATTCTAACAGGCTGCCTGGGCAAGTGCCATCGCTATGGAAACCAAGCCTTTAGACTAAACCCCTCCTGCTTTGTCTTGTCTGTTTTTTTTGTTTTTTTTTTTTCCACACACAATCACGCGCAACAAAGAAGACCGAGGCAAAAAACTTGAACTGAGGCAAGAAAGACAGAAAGGGAAAAAGGAAAAAGAGGCCTGTTGTCGGCTTCTGAGGGGAAAACTGTTTGCAAGTAAAGACGGACAATTTGTTGGCACCAACATGGGCCACCACCGAAGACGACTAGTGGAGGATGCGACGGGAATGAAACATTTTCTGTGGCGTCTGCTCCAAGATCTGGAATATCCAGTACCTTCTCAATACAGCAGTGCATTTGCAGTAAATATTGTGTGATTGAAATTGCCCGAATGTGTGTTTAAAATATCGATGCAAGCTCTTTCCACGGGGGCACGTTTGGAACAGCTTCCACTCCTATGTAACCCTTGCGTTGACTGTGCAAGCCTGAGTGTTAATGAAGCGGCTGCTTTTCCAATTACAATACAAGGAACTAAGGCTAATTGGGATTTGCTACAGAAGCAGCTAGGGCGCCAATTGAATTCTTGCTCCCTGGGTTGTGGAGCCAGTTCCCACAGCAACATATTATCCAACTTATAACCTCAAATGGAGTTCTAAAATCTTATTCTCCTCTCAACAAACTAATAAGGTAGACTGAGAATAGTTCGCCAGTTAAATGGAAGTTGGTGTTTATGAAGAAACCTCATGTAACAAATGACATTAACTTAGTATAATTGGAAACACAAGGCTTGGGAATTATTACAACTTGACAAGATGATTCTTGAAGCCCAAACTGAAACTGTACCTCTTTTTATACAAAATACAGACAGTATAGACTCTTGTTAATTGAGACAGTTTATGTTTACATGCGAGCAATTGCTTCACACATTATGCCCTCTATCGTGACTGCACTTCAAAGAAACTCTCAGATTTGCACAAGATTTGCAGTCCGTGGGGGACTTGTGGCAGGATGTGGGAGCCCAGTATAAAATAAGTTGCAGAGTGTTGGTACCCAGAGGTGAAAAACTTTGCCCAGCCACAGTGCTGTCACAGCCAAGCTGCAGTTCTGAAAAGAGTGGCACACTCGTAATATGCACAAATTGGTCCCAGTGAAACTATTGTTGAAGGCCAAAGGAAAACACCAAAAGACACCGAGTATCCTTCAGCCTATTGGAAATAAATAGGCTCAATTCCTCAGAGGGGGGACGGAAATTAAGCTTAAGTGTGTGTCTGATTTTAAAATGGCCACAGAGCCCACACGGAGGAGGTGAAATGAGAACAATTTTGTGTCATTTAGAGACTCACTTGAGGCAATTGACACTTGTTGGCTCATTAAATGAAGAGGACGCCTTAAATTGCCAAAGGTGTTGTAGGTCTGATCAAAATAAAGGACAAGGGAACAAGGGAAATGGAGACAAAACATTGAAAAACGGTTGCTGTATCTTTCTCCACTATCCCGAGCAACATGACACATAAGGGGAAGCCTCCACCTGTGCCGTCTGAGAGGGCTTTTAAAAATGATAAGACCAACAAGGCATAAAATAGTAGCGTTCTTTTTGAAGATTCAAACTTACTCATCAAAGGACTGGAAATATTACAACTTTAAAAGCCTCCTTGCTAATGCTGAACTCCTTTCCACTGGAAGAAAGGGCCATAGATGAATAGCACTTTTCACACCCTTCAATCTCTTGTATTGTTTCATCAAACCCAGTTGGAGCATGTTACTGAAAAGAGGCTAAGAAAGAGAGGTGATGGCAGCAAAGAAAAGGTGTAAGTATCATCACAGAGGCTTCGAGTCTGCAGGACAACTCTTTGATCCATTGCGCTGACCAAAAGTGAAATAAATTATGCTAAGCAGATTACTATTTTTTTTTACTATTGCCATAATGTTTTATCTTTCTGGACCAATTTAATAGCTGGTGGGAATTCACTGTATGCTATACTTACAGCAGTAGAAATGTCAGCCATGAGCTGTACTGTGGATCAGTTTAGTTTTGCCTCTCTCAAGACAACATACAGTATATAGTCCAGCCACCAACCACTTTGAGAATTATTTTTATTATGCCTCCGTAGGACTAGATGCTGTAACCTATGCATGTAACCTACGTACGTCACCTACGCTGGTGCGAGACATTTATACTTGTGTGTTCATCAGTCTGGCTCATTATGTAAAAACACCACCTAAACACTAGTCAGTGCTATGTCCTTTTTGCCAGTCGGGTTACTTTTTGTTTCTATTTCCTTCTTCACTTTCTACTTCCTGCTTCACTTTCAACAATGGCGACTGAAATTTTCGCCGATATATCGTCATGCAAATGTTTGCCAACTTCCTCAGTTAACCTTTCCTCATGCGTTCTATCTTTATTGTCTCTAAACGATCAAGCCTAAAATTGTGGAGATGGAGAATCAGTCATAAATAATAAAGCAAAGACATGCTGATACCATATGGATGTCCATGTGCATGTCAGGCTACGGCGTTCTGCGTAGGGTCTGGCTTGTAATTAACCATTAAATAAAAGCAGCGCAGTTTCAGATCATAAGTAATGCCGTGTTTGTTTTTTTTCCCTCTTTTGTGGACAAGGCTGTCATGGACTCGACCAGATACTGGAAAATCCAGACTGGCTAATGAAAATGTGTAGTGTGAGATTCAAACACTGTGGCAAGAAAAGATTAATTAATGAAAATGCACACTGATATTCAAGGCTAACCTCGCTCGCTGGCAAGAAAGAGCTGAGCGACAACATCCCGGGAAAGTGTTTTTTTTTTTTTGTACAGCCCGTGATTTCAGTTCTGGGGGACGTGAATAGAGAGACGTGAAGTGTAATTGGATCCAAGTGAGTAGTGAAAAGAATCCAACAAGACATCCAACCTAAAACCCTTGGGTGCAATAAGATCACCCAAGGAGAGCACTGAAACCACTTCTTGGGTTTTTGGCTGCTTTCTGGTAAATTCCTCAAATTGTCAATTAAAAGCACACATTGAAAGTTTCTTGCCCCGCTAAATTAATCTGGTTCCTTCCACCACTTCGCAGCGCACAATTCAGCCCACCAACTGGCGACTTGAGGCAAGAGATTCATGCCTGTAATTCAATTAAATATTAACTTGTTTTCTCCTCATTTGAGAGAAACCCAAGCACATGAAGTAAAACATGGGGCCCAGCATGCATGCGACAGCAGGGCTCACATAAAATTGAGTTTGACAGTCTTAACGTGACAGCGTTAGCTAATATGACCGGGAAAGATGAAGCGGGAGAAAAGACAAGGAACAACAGAGGGAAACACGAGGAAAACAGAAGATGAAGATGTTGGGAACGAGAACTAGAAAATAATGGCTCCACTAAGGGGATTTCGTTTTTTGGCAGCTGCTAATGTTGTGAGCTTCAGAGGAAGATAAATAATTGAACGCACTCACATCGTCAATGTGAATTCTGACCAATTACCATTAGGAGCGCCAAGGAAAGGATGCTACTCTAAAAGGACAAATAGTTGCAAGATACTGTTGCTAATTACTGAAAAATGCCTGCTAACCAAACTCAACAGCAAATTGTAAAAAAACTGAACGTCCAATGACAGAACTAAAGAAGTCGTCATATTGGGAACTGCTCCCAGCGCGCAGACATGACATTTATTCTAACTTGAAATCAACAATTACACGAGGAGTGAGCAGCGTGCGCACCAAGGAAGCGTTCGATTCCACTCCGACTGTGACCTTCGCTCGCTGCTTCTGCCGACATAACCATCTGTCTGTCTGTCAGGAGCACGGGTGAGCTGGGAGGAGGGCGGACAAAACAAAGTCTCTCCACAAACTGAAAACACCTGACAGCGACCGACTGCAGAAACTAAGTTTACAAGCTGTCATCTAATAATCTTTTAATCAGTCTCTCCAAGGCTTTAATTCGATTTCAGTTAAATCGTATTCACTTACATATATAGTCTCGAGTCGCTTTACAGAAACACATTTCACTCGAGAGTTATTATGCCCGGTGCTGTGTGCTACCCTGATTTTTTATATTTTAAACCTACGACATTTAGCTGTATTTGTTGGATGCTTTGTTCCTTCTAATCATGAATAAAAACCACCCTTCGCAGCAGTTGTAAATAGTTCAATCATTAATTATTAGTGTGTAGTCGCTGGTTGTATTGTCAGCGCAAGACAATTAGCTGACTTGATTAAATATTTATTTCCATAATTATCTTTATCTATGTTTGCACTGACATTACATGACTATGGGAAATAGGGGGAAAAAAGAGATCAGGCATAACATTATGACCACCTTCATAATATTATGTAGGTAAGAGAATGGACACGGGCCTTCTGAGAGTGTCCTGTGTCAGGCTGTCATTTGTAAGGGGTGGGGGAGTCTGGTCTGATGTGGGTGGGTGGTACATGTCTAAGTAACATCCTCACATTGCCAAAGTTTCCCAGCAGAACACTGAACTCTCCCAAGATGCCCAACGTTATTTACCTCTCCTATCAGCGGTTTTAACGTTGCGGCTTATCGGCGTGCTTCGGTGCTGTACGCGTGTCCCTGAACATGAACGTATGCAAGCGCGCGGACAAATATAGGCATATACACAAGCCAAGCATTATTACGGTTGGGGTGGCCGGATTTATGGAGCCATATTTCTTTCTCTTTTGATTAAAAATGTCTCCTTCTCACCGTGATTTATGCGTGTAAATAAAAGGAAAGTGAGGGCAGAGGGAGAGAGGCGGGGTGAGGGGATGTGAGAGGAAGGGATGACATCATGCTTTCAGATGGGCTTTTCTGCAAAACGGTGGCATCCTTTCAGTCCACCAAGTGGGAGTGAAAATTTATAGGACAAATGCACTATGGGGGGGGGGGGGCTCTGAGTGGGGTTTTTTGCGGGTGGGGGTGAAAGACTGTGATGTGTGCATGTATTTCCAAACATAATGGTGGACAACACCCTCAAAAGAGAAGAGAGAAGGGAGAGTGCGGCACAGTGTTCACGGCGCTCGTATCTACAGGCGAGGTAGACGGAAACTGGGAGATATGGGCAGATGCTGTCAGTAAAGAAGAAAGAGCATGAAAGAGGCAACCTAATCTCTATTAAAAATGAAACAGACTGCACTGGATGTTATTTAAACCAGCGCGAGCACGAAAGACCACGGAGGAGAGTCCTAACATTCGCTGGGCAAGCGAACGCACGAGTGTGTGGCCTTAACGTCGGTGATAGAGAGAAGGCGAAAGGGAAGAGAACAAAGACATCTGTTTGACATGTGCCTGAGAGCAATTTCAGATATTTTTTTTTTTCTTTTTGCCAGCTGAGCTGAAAGACACTCCAATTACGCTCCCAGACACTCAAACCACCATGCAATCAAACGTAGACAGCTCTGCAGCAACATGAGAAAAATCAAGTGGCCCTCGTGTTATCACGAATGACTGAGGGGGGAAAAAAATAAATATATCACTGTATGTCAAGCTTGAGATGAAGGAACAGATAGACGAAGAGGGTGGAAAATGAAATTTATCTTGCAAATTACGGAAGAAGGACAGAAAAAAATCAAGCATGACTCAATGTCCGCGAAGTTTCGCTTGGGGTACCTGCACTGTAAAAACAACACGGTGGAAATGACACACTGGCTGAATCGAATACATTTAAATGAAAGATGAATGCATCCACCCGTGCATAAAAAAAAAAGCCTCGAGTATTTGAATTACCGTAACTCACCGATGGACAAAATTCAAGGTGTGGCTGAACAGTGGGAAGTTGCGCTTTCTGGGGGAAAAAAAAGATGCCATTACGGTAATGATGACGCACCGCTACTCTCGGCTGCAGGTTGGGGAGCAATGCAAGACCTCCTCCAAGAGGAATTGGAGGACATGTTTGGAGGAATTTGTTGGTAAAAACAAAGTTAGCTCTACCCTTGAGATGTCATAACAGACAAAAGCACAACTTCCTGGTGTTCAGCCACACTTTGAATATTGTCAGTAGCGCAAACCGCATGCTTTAACTGATCGCCGGCGATCCGTTGGGTTTTAAAAGGGTTAAACCAATTTTCCACGAGGATAACAGTAGATCACATTGCAATACCTTATATATGGACAAAAAAAATGAAGAAGCGGTAAACATCCATCATTTACATATAGTATGACGGGGAATGCACGGCCTGCTGTAGCACGTGGATTCAAGCGAGCTAATCCACACGAAGATCTAAACACATGCACACGTCCGTTTTAATGCATATGTAATTATTCTACACGCTCACCAACACACTTACGCCGTACACATGTACACGCTATAGCATGCGCACACGCAGGATTTGCTGACAATGAAACCAGAGGGGGAGCCTCCCCACCTCGCCTTCACTCTTGTTCTATCTCTCTGCAGAGGCTCCTCTTTGTTTTGTCTCCTTAATGCTGCTCTAAGCCCATCTTAACGGGGAAATGGCGCAGAACAAATCCTAAGCAGGAGTTGACAGGGTGGGATAAGAGACTACCGAGGTTCCCGTTACTAACCCGGGATGTAATGGAGAGCAATATAGATATATATATACGGAGAGATGTGTCTTAATGGGAAATATCTTGATATCTGAAAAGTTGCACATTCACGTCATTTAATGAAAAAGGGGATATCACCAGCTGCTGGTCTCCTTACGTAAAATCAGTGAGGCTTTACAAGAGTACTCATTGTGAGGGTACCAGGTAAACGTCTAATATACAAATATAACATGTCAGAATGGCACTTACAGCACTTCTGCACAAAAAGTATTTCATTTTCAACCGTCCGTCTCGGGCATTTAACTGAATAATTTAGTCAATCCATTTGTCGACACAGTTTTGTACAAGTGGGGGCGCTGGCTCCCAAATGCCAGCGACCTACAACTCAATACTGAATGCCCATTGTGAAAACAACGCACTGGTCACCGGAGCAGCTGCTGCACCGCCAACGTACGGATCATCCTAAAGCCTCTATGCAGATGCAGTTTTGTTCTCACAAGTAAAATGTAGCTCCTGGCGCCGCGGTGCTGTTCTCATTTTTTGTTTGACTGAGGCAGGCGAGGAAACATTCAATAAACTGCCTTTCAAGATGAGATATCAACAATTCGCAGCATGCACACTTAAAGTGTAATAGCGTGCTTTTATGCACATTAAAAATAAAGCTAGAGGCTCAAAGAACAGGGTTTTGTGTTGAGCTACGCTGCCTCTTTTGTCTATCCGTAATGTATGATCCAGCCTTATGAATTAGCAAGCAGAGCGCAGCACCCTGATATCCAAAAGGGAAAGGGATATCCGTGTATAATTATGATTACTTTTTTAGTTTAGAGGCTACATATAAAATACCTGCCAACATTTATGTTGTTAGCTGCAGTTTGACCTCAAAAGTCGACGAAAATGCAAACACTTTCTGTCAAAATTAAGTATGTTCACCAAAGCTTTGTTAACTTGCATTCTTCCTCATTTCTTCAAATAACCCGTTTCTAATCACTCACTGCCAGAAAGGAAAGGTGAACTCGGCAGCGGCACAATTCGCTAACATCTTGGTACTCACATAAGGCGTGGGAGCCGGCGAGCAGCAATGATAGCAGCAGAGTTGTCACAGGCAGCAGGAGTGGCAAGGAGAGGCGAGGGGCACCACTGGCGGCCATCTTGGCTCCGGAAGGGAAGGGGGACAAGGAGGGGCAGGGTGGGACTGATCTTCGACCTGGCCGGAGAGCCGAGGCCCAGGCTGCGCAAGGGAAGCTTGGGGTCTTCACGCGGGTTAGCTCGGCACTCTGCAAAAAGACAAAAGACACAGAGAAAATTAATAAACGTTACCTATGTACGAGGACATGTGACTATCGATGAACACATGGACTTGGAACCAGAGTTTGGAGCAGCCAACCACATTGCTCCTTGGACCTTTTTTCCTACTCTCACAGTCCTTAAGACTGCTTAACTGAGTGGTCGTCAATACCAACTGTCAATCATCGTGATGTCACATCCAGTTTTTATAGAGTCAGCTCACTAAAACGAGACTTCCCAGACAAATGGGAAAAAAAAAAACGTATTGCTGTCATGGCGTCCATTTTTTCTACAGTCCATGGAAGTACGGTAATAAGGTGGCAGTGACACTAGAGGAAGCCACATCCCCCAAACCGCTCCCATTTCACAACCAGTGAGTGCTTGCGTCCCTTAATTAGCCGATCAGTCACTGTTTTTCTTTCTCCCCTTCCTAATCGCCTAATCTTGTCGTTATTTGCCTATCTCATAGCCTTGTAATTACAAAGGGGCCCGATGATATTCAAGGCATCGCCTCTTTGTTTTAGTCAAATTGCCATTAATCCCCCAAGCAAAACAGAAAGACCAGGGATGGGGTTCACTACACGCGCACGCACACACTAATTCTCTCATTGATATGGTTGGTGCAGCACAGAGCCACCATCAAGTGGTTACACATACTCTTTAATTAAAAAGAAATGAATAAAGAGGAAAAAGAAAGAAAGTGCGAGCGATCCATGACATGAATGTAATGAGTGTGTGTTTTTTTTTTCCCCCCATATGCACTATGTTCAGATGACACACTTTCTGCTGGCGGCTTACAGCGCACAGATGAAAGTGTGAAAAGGCAGTCTCATATTCAAGGACACTTCAACGGAGAGCGCTGTCCGTCTCAGCCGCGAACATGAAAACACAAAACTGTCCACTCTCGGAGGACCTCCATCACAGGACGAAGGGTCAAGGCCCTGTGTCGGCCAGCATCTGCCCTGCTTTAAGCGTCCTTGCGCAAGACAATGAACCCCCCCCCCCCCAAGCTCCGGGGATGCTGCGACTCTGCAGAGAGGGGACAACACAAGGGGTGAGGGCGATACTCTAGAACGAAGATTAATTATCTGCACACTAGGCGGTTAACGGAGTACAACGGTACAAACTGTGAGGACAGAGTTAGTGTCGACGCATCCGTTTTGTCAAAACGGGTTTATCGCTCCGAACCCTTGAAATAATTATTTCCTGTTTTGACAGGAGTGTCTTTGGCTAATGTGAAGCCAACACGCTTCACAATCTGCGTGAACTGTAACACCTGGCACCATCCAGATGTCATTTTTATAATTTATTCTTTTATTCTGCAATACTTTGAATTGTATCTGTTTTTTTTTTTGTTGGTTTTTTTTAATCTTTTTTTTTTAGATTATTAGTAAGAATGACTCCTCATAAATACAGTGCACCTGTTGGGAAATAAACTCTTCCACTCTATTCTTCTTAACACATTAACTAAGTGACTCCACAGGCTATTGCACTAATACATAACGAGAATATCTAATTCTGTAGAAAACCATTTCCATGATGTTATGTCCTCTGCTACCTTTTAGCCGCCTTTTCGCGGGAATAAACCGACTAACACACTACCGCGATCGACCACATCTCGCCTGAGTCCGCTAACGCTGAACAAAATAAGCATCGGAAGCTGCCAGACGCGTTAAAGAGTTCGTGTCATGAAGTTGTTTTATGAAGCTACATTTGTGACAGTGGCACCGTCTGAAGTGGGGAACCACAGCTAATAGCAGGGTAACAAAGCACCTCAGACAGCTACCATATAAAAGAAAGCGCCTCACCCTCCAAAACTACTGGACCATGCTCCTCAGGCGCAGGCACAAATAAAAACCGAAAAAACACAAGGGGGGGGGGAAATAAAAACAACATTTGACAAGATATAATTTTCTTTCTTCGCGTATGTAATTCGAGCCGAGAAATGCACGATCGTGTGACACACTTACAAAAACAGAGAGAAACAATAGATCTTTTTTTTTCTTTTTTTTTTGTTAGAGGGGGTAACACCGTGCCAAGAAGGAGTGGGTGTTTTTCAGAAGCTCGGCTCATCTTTCAGCGCAGTACTATATACACACACGACCGACATGTGTGTCCTTGTTTGTTTTCGTTTTTCTTTCTTTTCTTCCCAGCCTGGAGGGCATGCGATGTCAATGCTGAGAAGTGAGCGAAATACGGCAAACGTGAATAGAGGAGTATCAAATTGTCTGGGGGACTTCTGAATCATGCCCCTATTGTTCTCACTGTAAACATTGGTGTAGGTAGAAGGAATCTTGCATGCCTGTAGGGAATTACTCTCTCTGTCTCTCCTCACAAGATGCCAAGGTTATGATTTATGGCCCTCCCCTCAGGGCATGGCTTTCTATCTCCACCTCTGGTTGCTATATAAACTTCACAACACAATTACAACAGCTATTGTTGTTCAACAGCCTTGCCAAACATAACCTTAGGCCGCGAATGTGTGTCTTACCACAGACCCTGTCTGTAATGCTTTATTCCGCCTTCTTCTCTGAAATGTAAATGTGAGATGAAGAATAGACACTCGCGCCCATTGTTTAAGGATTTGGGAATGTAAAGCTTTCCAGGAAAATGAAAAACTTTATTTTTATCTGGTTATTCTGAGAGTAGTTAAGAGGGAAGCAGGGTGGAGTGGAGTCGAATAGAGTAGACGCTGTGTGTTTGTCCGCAGCCTGGGGAAAATAAAATAATAAAAAAATAATAATAAAAAAAAAAAGGTATGGAGCCCTCACCTGATCAAAAGGCAGGCGCGGTAAAGAAAGAAAGCGCTGCATGTTTCTCTCGCTATTAGCGCCTCCGTGGGAATACCTGTCAGCTCCGGCTAAAAGCATTCATCACGTTTCGGCCCAGAAATGGGCAGAGGAACGAGAGTATTTAGCATTCCGGCGAAGCTAGCCGAGAGGCCAATCGATTGATAAACCCCTCAGCCGCTTCCACATTATAGGCTGTGATCGAGAGGAAACTGCTAATGATGTAGTTTTACACATTTCAGTGGGGCTCCAACGACCGTAGTAAGCGGGGACGTTTCTGGGGGAAATCGTGGTAATAAGCAAGAAAGGAAAATTAAAAGCGCAGCCTGTCCGCCTTCAACTGCATTGCAAAAAACTAAAGAGGAAAGAAAAATGAAAGTAGGTAAAGACAAAAGATGACTGAATTACATTAATTCTTGCCCATGGTTCTACTTGCATCTTCTCAGGTAGAACATCACTTATAAATATATTTTTTTACCAGATGTTCTATCTCAAAAAGCAGTGAGTGGAGAACGGACTGAAAGTCATCATGAACAATCTCCACAATTTGCTAATTTATGCTAATTTATGAACATTTATCAGACTGTTTGTACGGCCATACTGCAAAATATTTCACCTTGAAATGAAACAATGAAGCACCAAAGTCAATTCATTAAACTCTGAGCCATTGCCGCTAATGGGCAATGAGTATGTTTTGAAGCTAGAACCTGTTTCCCCCCGTGAAAACTGCCCATGACTCCAGATATTAACCCCGGTGCCAGGCTCCAGTAATTACAGCTAAAATGGCAGTGCAATTTCCACTGAGTGGTGGCAGTCACTGGCTATCAGGGGCCCTCGCTTTGACATGGTCAAGCTTCAAATTCACTTCGTTTCCCCCATGCAATATTGATACTAATGCATTTGATTACCGAGATTGAGAAAGGCACTGAAGGGAAGGGAGATGGGAATTCGCGCCATAAGCATGAAATGAGAGCAGCGCGGCTGCATAGAGAATGCGTGCACATCCGAAACTAACACGTGCCAACAATGGGCTGCAGAAGATATTGCGAAAGGAAGGGGCGACTCCTAAAAAAGCGAATGAGGGCACAGGAATGCAGGCACACGTTTCTCAATAAGAGGCCGTGAAACCCGACTCTCCCCACGCCCTGATGCGCGGCGTACATATAATACGATAAAGCTGTGAGGCTGCATTTACACAAAGAAAAACTACTTATCGCCCGAGGGACTGCGCTCGTTATCTCTTTCGCGAGACGATCACAAGTACATCAAGTGCAGTTTGGCTGGTCTGGACTTCCTAAAAGAATATTTCCCTGCTAAATTCACGCACCGACTCCCTCGTTTCTCCAGCGAACCGAAATGTCTCCTTCGCCTCCACTACATAATAAACACAAAGGCATTAGCGTTGCATTATTTAATGTTTGCAAAATATGATTACAATGGTTACAGCAAAACCGCTAATAAAACTTGTATAGCATTTGAGTGAGTGAAACTGGCCGCAGCTCAAAGTCGCCCAGGCTAAGACAAATGGCTGGCTGCCTCTGCACGAGTTAGAATCCCTTTCTCAGACGCTGAGCCTCCTAGGTCTTTAGCAGCTGACGTGAACGCAATGTCCAGCCAAGGACACCTATTATTTTTTTCTATAAAGGGCATGCGGGGCGTGTAAAAGGAGCCGAGGCCTATATATAGGTTAATCTTTTCGTCTGCGTTCTTATCCGGTGCATCCACGGCAAAAGCCTGACTTCAAAATGACTCTAAGACACAACTAACAACGCAGAACCGAGGGGGGTCACTTCAGCTATTTTAGCTGCCGCGAGATAAAGGGAAAATACAAATTTTCAAGCAAACGCCGCCTCTTTCACTGTCCTCTCTAAACTCTTGCTATGCGCTGTTTATGATCAGCCTTCAGCTTCGGTCTCTCCCTCTGCAGTCTTTCACCTTAGATGAAGTTTTTATGCGTCAGCCCCGAGTTACAGGCCTTTCCCTCATCGGGTTTACTGCCTTTCATTGATTCATGCTTTACAGAGGACCAACAACACAAAGATGAAAGATGCCGGACCGTTCAGTATATCAGCGCGCCATATGCGCCGCTGAGTTACGACCGGGGCCGTAGGTGTTGTATCGATACTGACCATATGCGTTGATGAGCACGTATTTATACGCGTTTATGCGTACATAAACAGCCTTTGCGTCATATTTTACGTTTGCGCCAGCTTGGATTCGCGTATGTATAGTTACAGTATGCGAGCAGGTGATTTAATAGTCCTCATTAATTTTTATGCGTGCATTTGAATAATCATTTGGTGTGAGCTCATTTCTACGAGCCCGTATATTTCATTTGTTGGGGTATCAGTGAGTAATTGTGTATATGTCTACATTGGCGCAAACCAGACACGCGCTCCAACCCCAGCAGTAAAACAAGTCTTTACCAACCATCTATTTTTACCATGCTGAAAACGGTGTTGATTGTGTGTATTATTGGTAAGCAGAGACGCCAGCCAAACGTAAACACCTTCAGACCCTCCAACTTTTGAGCTTTCTGCATAGAGTATTATACATTAAGGCAAAATCTACTCTGAAACGTGTGCGCACGCCTTCTAAATATAACACCCTGATAAGACCAGTCGTTCTTCCTATGCTCAATCTGTGTCTTATTTTTCTCAAGCCTACCGCCTCCCCTCCTCTCCCTTCGTTCCCCTCGCTCTCTCCTCCCTTCCCCCTAGAAACTCATGCATACTAAGCTATGCTTGCATTGCAGATGTTTGGTAGGGGAATCACATGAATTTGCATGGAACTGCAGGGGCTATTATGTAAATAGCCCACTGTGTATCTACCTCCCGGTTTCACTCTTTCGTTGCCGTCCGTTCTGGCCCTGGAGAACAGCGCCAGGGGAATTTCAAGTGAGGCGCACCTGTCATTAACCAGAGACGTGCAGAGACGTACCAATGCATGGTTAAATGCTTGAGCGAGGGAAATGTCTAAGGCAAGCAAACGAGATTATGTCCGTAATATTGAAGCAATGAACTTGCATTGCACGGGACGGTGCTAAATACTGCACAAAACGCCATCTGCAACAAGTAGCACTCTGAGCATCATAAATATGAAAATGATGACTGAGACCTTGCATGGCTGATAAATCAGGTAGGCTCAGTAATCAGAACCAGAAGAAATACTAGAATACTTGCAGGGAGACATTAACATTCCCAATTTTGGGGCATCCACTGAGTCTCCAGTGCTACTGGTACACCTGGTACTTTGGAATTTGGAAGTCTCATGAGACTACCACTCTGACCTTCCACACACGAACACATAAAACTCCACGGCATTTTGTAGAAAACATTTTTTGCACATGCATCAACACCGTTTCTTTTTTTTTTTTCTTTTTTTTTGCCCAAGTAAAGGCTGTTTGCAGAGGCAGTGAGAACTGCACTACAGTGACCTCATTAAGAGATTGCTGAATGCCCTGCCCTGGCAACCTCCCCTTGGAGTAGCTTTCCCATGAGCCTTTGCCCTTAACTGTTCCCAACCTCCCAAGCCCAGAAATGGCACTTGACACCTCAGAGACACCTTGTGTCGGCCATCTGCTATCCCCCTGGGAGCATCATAACCTTTCCTGTGATCTTAGGGTTTTGAGTTCCAGATTACCTTATCACTGAGATTTTTGCTGCAAAGCACTGCTAACGGTAACTGTCAAAATTAAAATGTTCTTCTAAAGTCATGCATGTGGCCGAGACATTTTTATGGTTGTTGTTCAGGCGGCCTTCACAGCATTCAGGAAAACAGCGATAAGACTTGCGTCTGTCCACTCCCCAAAAAAAGACCGGGGGGTTTACCGAAAGATTTGACACCAAATTACCGCGAGCCCGTTAAATCTCCCAGCTTTTGTTTTTCTCCCAGTGTTGCCCTGAGTTCAGCAGGAAAGGAAATGGGTTTACTCTGAACATTATGAGGCAGCACTGTCCTTCCAATAAACACCCTGAACTCTGAGGCTTTCAGGCAAAATCCACCTCTGCTGAGGTTGAGCGCAGAGCGACAAGCTTCGGGGTTCCGCAGCTGGGACCAACAGATTGGCAGCTAGGCGGCTCGGGGGCAGGCTGACCACCTAAATGTGCACTTTATTGCACAGCCATTTTGTTTACCACTGAGGGCCAGCGCACTGTCTGTCACCCACGTAACCTCGCCACATTGTGCCGCTACAAATTGGCGGACGGAAATTCACACATGCCACACGCGGTGTTTTCCGCCTCTCCTGGTCTGTCGTCCTGGCTGCAAACCACAATACGGGCCAAAGGTTGCAGGTGGCACCGTCTGCGACAGCCATCACATCGGGTAATAACAATCTGGGCCACAAAAAGGGAGAGGGCAAAACTCAATATACCATAGTGCCTAAGGGTGGCGTTTGATTGTAGGATAAAGTAGACATGACGGTTGGAAGAAAGTTGGAGAAAGGAGGCAAGGCGAGGGCTGTGAGGGAAGTTCTTGACATAAAAGGGCAATTGTCCAAAAGAGATTGTGGTGTTTGGGAGAAGTGGTGGTAGGTAGGACTGGAAGGGTGACATCAGCTTCTGGCCCATCGCCGACAGAGTCAGACAAGCACTGTTCCGACTGACCAGGAACTTGAATGTCATTTTAAAAAATTGCCACAGGAGGGGGAAAGTAGTTTTTGAAGGGCGGCCGGGACGGCACGGCTCATATTCATTCTGGAAATGGGATGCAGACAGGGGGGAATGAGATTATTCTAAGTGTTGTGAGTAGGAGGGAGAGGAAGCAAAGACTGGCAGACCAGGGTGTTTAGAAAATGTCTCCAAACCTCCTCTCTACAATTGGCACGGCTCGCCGTGTAACATTTGCTGTGTGGTTGGAGAAGTTTCCTTTCCAAAATGGGATACATACCATTTGAAAAACTGTGACACCTACACAACAAAATGACTACTGGCATGTTATTAAAATTCACAACTGAGTAAAACTGGAGTTATCTTTGGCTCGATGCTCGAAAAAGCTAAAAAAAAAATTTTTAAAGATTCTTTTTACTCTCCGTAAGGGGAAGGTAAATATAGAGAAATATGATATTTTGGGGCTGGAAAGTTACGCCTTTCACTCGTGTTAGTTTAGTTTTATTTTATGTTTAAAAAGAAAACACAGAGAGGGCTTTCAGTCAGCGGCATCCATCTGCAACAAATTAAGTTCATTTTCTCCCTTTTCCAAATTCATGTTTCCAGAATGTAATTCTCACCTGCATTCATGGCAATCATTCAGTTTAATACAATATGAGGCTGCATCATTTGTTTTTTGTTTTTTTGTTTTTTTTTCTTTTCTTTTTGTCCCGGCACCTTTTTAATGAATTTCGAATGAGTGCGAAAGAAACAGAAACGCATGCGTAAACACACTGACTCGGAAACACACACTCAAGCACAAAAGGAGGAAAAAAAAAACTCTCCTCATCAAGTGTGGTCATCTTCTTCAGGTCCTTTCTTTTCCAGGGTATTAATACTAGTAATTTGCTTCTGAAATGGGGCCAAAGCCCAGCAGCAGGTTATTATAATAACCTAACTTTCGTAGCCTGAATTGAGACTTCCATGTGAAATGGGGGGATGTGTATTTTAACTTGCTCCCCTTTGTGCCATCATCTGATTATTGACTAACAGGAGGAGTGAACATGAAGCCCATCGATCTGCGCCATCAGAAATTTACATCCAGCCGACGAGAGCTGCGGCAGACATAAACAAGACGCCCGGCCGCTCATCACCCAACGCGCTACGTGTATTTCCACTCCTGCCACCGCTGGGATTACGTCGCGCACCTTTAATATTTTTGGTTAGTATGTCTCAGCGCTAATGCTGTATTTACATGTCGCATGATTAGAGTGAGCCGGAATCTGATTATACGGTTCAACGTTCAAGAGAGAAGATAAACACGCTTCCACTGCAATTAGGGTTGAGCAACAGGCTGTGTGGATCCTGTTTGGACTGGAGGTTAGGGGAGTGTCTGCTCCCCTGTCAGTCACAGCGCCGTAAAGAGCCGAGACAGATGGCGAGCTTGACCCACACTCTGTCTTTCTGCCTGTCAGTAAACCCATCACAGTCCCCGCCACCAGCACCGCCGCCACGGCATGGGAAAGACAACTGTTTTTTATAGCCACGTTAAAAAGGAATCGAGGAACGGACAGCGGCAAATGGGACGCTTTGACTTGGGACTCTCTACGAAAAACATGGCTTTCAACATACTGCGGGCAAACCCTCCCCCTATAAATCGTGATTCAGTCTTCATCATAATGAAAAAGAAAATTGTTGCCAAAGGACAAGTCACTCCACACTGTATTCAGGCAATTGCAGCTGCTATTTTCTGAAAAGGCCAGAACTGGAAAAAATTCCCGTCAAAAATCCCCCCACGGTTCATCCAGATAACCATCCGGCAGGCCAGTGTGAAAAAGCCCCGTGTCCCTTGGCCGAACACAGCGGCTCGAGTCCACCTCACATGACCTGCGCTCCAGCCAGCGGCCGGCGGACGCTGCGTGAGTGGGAGAGGATTCAGCGGGATGTATTAACGTGGCATGATCTATATTAATGTATTCATCCGCGATAACTTATCGAAACACAAGAGCCAGTTGTTGTGAATTGCCCTTACTTTCCTCCCACCCGCCGCAATAAAGAGTTTGTTTGTGAGCCATACAGAGGGTTATTGTGGACGGCAGGCATGCACGTGGGCACAAGCCAGAAAAAGGCGGCGATGGTAACACAATAGCGCTTCTAAGAAACTCACTGCGCACACGGCAGACCTATATGCGGCGCTACGAGCGGAGAGGCTCGTACAGTGGCTGCTCCTCGGACGTGCATGTACGCGCACTGGCCGCCTCTCTTATTGCGCACATCCTCCCACCCACTGTCACTCCTTCGCGGCGCCCATCCACCCCACTGACCCTTTCACTCCACCGCGTTTGAACGGCCATCCGAGGCCCCGTCTCTTTGTGTGCTGTTCACTTCAGAATGAATTTCAGAGCGCCCGGGGTGGGAGGGGAGTCAAGGAGTACGGCGGAGGTCAGAGGTGCAAGGTCGGACAGCTGGCAAACCTCTTAAAATCCCCTTTTCTTTTTATAAACCACACATTCCTTCACAGCAGGGTTTAGCGCGAGCCGGCCCGTCCAACCAACCATCCATCCAGCCGACCGTCCCTGCCCGATTTCACCGAGCGAAGCCTACGCAGGTTTTGCATACGCAGGTGAATGAGTCAGCCTTATATCTGGCATGCATATAAAATAACATATTTTTAGGAGAAAGTAGACAAGTAAATTTATTCCGCGGCGTCGAAAACAGCAGCACCCCAGTAGCGACGGGGCGGATAGGGGTTGCCAGGTTTGTTTGTTTGTTTTCCTGCCTGCAGTACCCACGCTGATTTTAAGTGGTGGTAGAGTGGGTGGGGGGGCTTTTAAGTCCTGCAACTAATGCATAAACAAGACCCCTTTCTCTCTCTCTGCCTCGCTGTCTTTTTTATTTTCTCTGTGTGTTTCACCACTTTGCACGCCCATGCTGTGTATTGTTATGCTTTGTGCCACGCTGCACGGAGTTAGGGGATGGGGGGGCGAGAGACCGAGAGATGAGGGAGGGATAGCTCAAGTCTCAATGATAGGCATACCTAGCCGAGGCACAAGCCACACATGCGTGTATGTAAATATATATATATATATATATATACGCATGCAGACATATTGCAAGCACATAGGAAGCATGGTCGAGGCTGGTGAAGACATGGGAGAGGCGCTAAAAAGAAAAGAGGTGAGCGTGTTTGCTACAGAATTACAACATGAGGGAGAAAACACGCCCTGCTGCTTTAAACACAATCTCCGTCTCGCACACACACACAGACTCCAGGGAAACCACATCCAAAGTAGATGAGTCCGCCTGACGGATGACGAAGGGATTTGGGAGGTGGTCGTTTCTATGATGGGGGTTTACTGGAGACAGATGGATGTATGATACTGGCCTCAGACCAGACTGTGGAGAGAGGCCACTCCTATTGAGCTGGAGAACATTGCATACTCACAGAGAGAGAGAGGGTGTGCGTCAGACAGAAAAGTCTCGCCGGGCACGGTGAGTCAATGCATCATGGAACAGCTCGGGCATTAAGCATTTAGCTCAAGAGCACTTTGGTAGTGATGGTGGGCAACGCAATTCCTTATGCCTTTGAAGCTCACAGCTCAGCCAGACCGTTCTGTCTTGGGATTAAACCGAAAACCTTTGAAATTCACTGGTTTGCACTACACTGCACAAAGACAAACCAACAGAATCTTGGCCCGAGAATCTGGGATGTACGGAGACACCGTGGTGCATCAGACGTGTTTACAATTCTAATCTGGTTTAGGATTACAGTGAGTTTACATCCATGAAAAGACCGAATTCCGTTCTCAGTCTCAAATCGAGTCTCAAGGCAGGTTTTCTTTTGCTTTGGATGTGTTTGACAGGGTTTTGTCCTGGGCTAGTAGGTTTTGGCCCGCTGGCAAAGCCCATGATGTTCTTAGGTCTCAGCTAGATCCTGTGATCTCTCCAGAGGATGTGTCGGGAGGGAAACACAAAACATTGGAAGTGGCCAAGTCACAGCCGGTTCGCAGGAGGAGACAATAAATTGCGTCTTCCAACATTTTGGCGTCTATAGGCAAATGCAGTGGCTGCATGTCACAATCTGTCGTGTTTACTGTCAGGTAGACGTCTTTCAGGAAGTCTTATCTTTCTACTATCTGATCCTGAGAGGAGGCAACTGAAACATTTGTATCACATTGAAGCAACTTTATCTAATTTCCATTTTCCATGGACTTCTATTTTCTCAATGGGTCTTAGGTTAGTTTGAGTTAAAGCACCACAAATAAGCTAGTCAAAGATAGATGGAACAAATGCAGCTGATCAAGTGTGTTGTGAACTCTTATCTACTTAACATTTAAGCACACTTCTGTTTAATTATTGTTTAACTGTTTAATTTAACTGATGATTTCTGACAAGCCCGGTCTTTCTGCGTACGTCCAGCCTTTCAAAACAAGCTTGTGACAGAATGCCATGGTGATGAATGCGCATAAACATGTTGAACACGCTCTCTAGGTCCTCAACCGGGGGTAGAAACAAAGTGAAATCAGTTCATGCGGGGTTATGTGAAAGGTGGAATGAAAACACGCACCCGCTGCACCATATGATGTAAACTTTGCAACAAAGTGAAACATGCCTCGAAGGGATTATCAGCAGCACGAAGTCAAAACATCGGGGAGGGCTACGCGAAAGCGCAGTGGGCACATATAAAGGACTGCACAGGCATCGCGGCAATTATTTTTTCAAAAGAGTAATGGAGCTAACAACATTTGAGAAACGGCGTAAAAAAAATATGACAGCCACGCCAGGCTGCTGTACCACCAAGCTGCTCATCTCCTTGGCGCCTGTCAGCGAGTGCTGGCTCGCACTCAACCACTGCCATTTCTCCTCGCTTTTCATATTGTCTTTTTGTTTTGGTTATTCACCATAAGAGTTGTGTACAACTCGTTTTCTTGCTCACTACGCATATTTGGATCACCCTCACTCGCCTTCCTTTATTGGATTGAAAAAGACGGCTGTTTTTTTTTTTTTTTTTTTCTTCTCTCAAAGCCTCCGGGCCTCGAAATGCATGCAGGCTAGAATCCAAAGCCCGTAATCACAGCTAAGGGAATGGGCTGACTGGAGAGTCACGATTCGTAGACGGGGAGGAATGGAAGGGAGGGGATGAGGGAGAAGAGGTGCGAATGAAAAGAGGGAAAGGAAATGCCTATAGACGAAATTTTCCTTTTAGACACTGGACTAGACAGCGAGACTGCCAATAAGCCACTGCTACCGGTGACACTATAGCTCTTGATTATGCATAACTAAGGCCTGATTGAAGGCCTTGTCCGATGGAACGAGTTATTGAGTGTGTACAGGCTTCAGTTTGAATGCGTCGTCTTTGTCTAAGTGGGTGCGTGTGCGTTTGTGTGCACACGAAGAGCCATGGGTGCCGCCCTACGGTTGTGCGCGGCAGGTCTACAGATACGCGAGTTCGTATGTGAATGTACAGCGCGTGTGCGATCTGTAACTGTGAGTGTGTTTGTGGCCTGCCACTCCGGTACACCTCAAGCTGTTCAGCTGTCGTCAAGCTCGCTCAGCAAGAAGCAGGCTGCTCCATCTGGTCGACTCGTCCCTCCTCTGTCTTCTCTGCCGACTCAGTGCGTTTAAGAGTGCAGACCGCCTGTGTGTGAGTGCGAGCGCGCCAGCACGTGAATCGGTGCGCAAACACCGACACGTGCACACGCGCGCGTACTCCGCCACACACACACAAAGAAAGCAGCTGTCTACGGAGTTAATCATAGCGGCATCATCCTGTTGCCCTTTTATCCCTTGTTTCAGCCCCGTGTTTGCTGGCACCGTGGCAGGAAAGCCTCTGAGGTAGATTGGAGACAATGAGACAAAACAAGAGCGCGGAGAGTCAGCCAGAGAAACCAGCCGAGGCCGATGGCAGGGCTCGCGATGCCACGGCTCATTCGCAGCTTGTTAAAACGTAATTTGCCTCCCCGCGTAATCGGTTGATGAATATGAAAATGATCTGTCAATATTTGATTATGTTTCACGATAAATTAAACGTAGATAAGATGGGTGAAAAAAAAAAAAGTGGTATTTTTTTTCCTTTGCTCTTTCTGATATCAGAGAGAAGAGGGTTAAAAATTAGGAGGCAGACAAGTGAGGGTTCACAGAAACATGGAAATCGTGTGGATCTAGTCTTTCTCCGGATTATGGTAATTATGACGAAACTGTCCATAGTCTAGGAAGCTTACTTCATTTACCTGATGCTAATTAAAACTTTTAAAAGCACAGTTCACAACCTAATTAAGGGTTATGACAGCACCTGACAGGTTCCTCCTTAATTCTGAGGTGTTTATAATTAATAAATGTATTCTGTTTGCAGTTTTGCAACCAAATGCGTCGCTCTGTGATAGCTCCGTGTCCTAGATATCAAATGCAAGCGTGAGCGCGTGTGTGTTTGTCACTAACAAGGTCTCAGGAGGCCACCTCAGCCACCTGGGCATTGCAGCATCGCTCGTAGCCAGGTCAACTCATGAATGGACCCAGAGCAACAACAGCAATATCCAGCATTTTCCAACACAGTGATAGTGTAGTGTGTGTGTGTGTGCATGTGTGTGTGTGTGTGTGTGTGTGTGTGTGTGTGGAGGGGTGCAGGCTGCATCAGAGGTGTAGCGCAGCTGGCTGCCATCTTCCTGCACCATGGAAATGTGAACCAGCTGCCCTTTCTTTCCTCATCATCTGCAGAGGATAACACGAGGTCTAGTGTGACCCCCTATGCAAATGCGCACAAACTTTTGATTCTGAAAATCATTATATTATAAGTCACAGACTCTGTGACTTGGCTCTGTTTTAGCCGACTTAAAGCTCTTAAAGAGTTCCTGTCATGCCACCGCTATTTTTTACGCGTGTATTTTGTCTACCCTCAGCATCAGTCACACTGGTCCGCTGACATATGGGCGCTAATAAAAAGCTATGAAATTTTTAAACTTCCATCCGTGCTTTTCTTTTGCCTTAACGCACCCTCATAAACAAATATTAATTAGCACAAAATCAGAACCAAACAGCATGTGAATACTTGATGCAGATTTGGATGTAAACAACGGAGGCGCTTTCCCACAAAGCGACTGGGAACACAACCAATAATATGGCGTTTTAAATAAATTATATTTTATTCATACTTTAATCAGGCACTGGCGGTAATGTGCTCGATTCTCCGCCACAAACATGTTTTGTTTGATGCAGTAATGCTGCAAAGTACACCTCGGGCTATTCCACTTAATGTTTACACTCCGCTTTCTTCTTCATATTTTCTGTAAAACGTTGTCATTCAATCTGTGCTCCCGCTCCGCGTGCCCTCCCTTTAATTCCTTTGACGATCCCTTGTTTTCTTTAGACTTTCCAAACTTCCCCCGCTGCTTTCCACCCTCATCCTTCCCTCGTCTCGCTCTCATCTTGACATCTCTCATCTGCCTGCTCTTCGTCTTGTTTGTTTTAATTCTCTCTCCCCCCTCCCCTCCGCCTCCCTGGGTTTCACTCCAGAGCAAGAAGAGAGGAAACAACAACATGGTGACCGGTCTTCACGCGGTGATGCCAACAGCGTCGGGGTCGGAACTAACACACAGTCGCATCTCGCGGCAGACGTATAAACACACGGCCGCAAAATTTAGACAGAGCCAAGCGCGCACCGCGAGAACAAAGACGCCCAGAGGTAGGTAGCAAACACTGTGAAGGAGACGGATCAGCGCTAAGACCAAACAGCGGTTCCTTCAATAAACACGTTTCGGTGACAGGAATACATCGTCCTCCTCCTCCTCATTAAAGGGAGGAAAGCCTGTTGTTTGGCCCCATGGAGTAATGGGGCAGGAGGGGGTGGGGGGGTGGGGTTGGTGAAGGAGAGGGCTGTGATCAAATGACACCCTGACATTTGAGCCCGAAACAAACGAATCGATCGTGATTAAATTATTCATCTGTCTGTTTACCATGGAAATGGAAGGGATTGGAGGAAATGGAGGGGGCAAGAGGAAAAAGGAGAAGCAAGGGGAAAGTGGGAAGCTGGCGATAGCTCTGGTGTGTAATTCCCATACTAATCTCATAATGTGATCGACTTTGCCAAGTAGAGTTTGCGCTAGTCACGTTTGGTATTTCTTATCTGGTGTAGTTGCTTAATAGTATTTTAATCACATTCCTACAAGAGAGCTTGAATGGTATTCAATAAATTAGCCGGTCTTCTTCTTCTATGGTGCAGTTTTTATCCACTAGTCTTTACCCAATGCCATCTTAATCCTGTGTTATGAGAAAACATTTATATAATATTCCAGGATCACAGATGAGATTATATCATATGAGACTTAATGGAGGGTATTTACACTATTTTGTAGCCACCAGCTAGTCGATAGTTTTTTTTTTTTGTTTTTTTTTTTTCTCATTACCCCTAACATAAGGCAAATTGTTGCTATGGTTGTACCACTGTGACTGAGAGTTTGGTTGTGCAGAGCAGATGGCTTGGACTGAAAATGTCTTTGTCAAATGCTGGTGGCGGTTTTCAGCTTGCAAAACGTCGTCTTCCCTTTCTGTTAAATCAGAGGTTTTCAACAGGGGGTCCGCAGAAGTACTTCAAATCAAATCTTTGGTTGATTAGACATTTTTTATACATATACATGTATATTTATTTGATTTTACCCCACAAACAACCTACTGTTGCACATGTTTCAAATAAAAGAAAAGCATATTTGAACCTGTGTATTATTTGAATAGGTTAATATTGAATGCAACATGATAATAATAATAATAATAATAATAACGTGTAATTATAAATAGCACTAGGCTGAGTTTAATATAGAACAGAAACAGTAGGTAGGGGTTCCCTACTTAATGTCTCCATCAGTTTGGGGGTCCTTGCCCTGAAAAACGTTGAAGACCCCTGGGTTAAATGCTATAAAAAGCTCTAGATGAGAGTAATACAATCGCCCAAGATGACCTAGTGGTTCTTGCAATACAAAATCTGGACTAGTGCACCCTGACAACGCAGGGTGAGCTACGGAGGAGTTACAAAGGATACGTGAACTAAAATACCTACACCAACAAATGAGTATATGAAATATACAACGAGGCCAAACATTTCACCTGTTGTAGCGTTCCTACACCAGCATAAATACACAGATCAGGCTTAACTTTACGACCACCTTCCTAATATTGCGTAGGTCTCCCTTATGCCTCCAAAACAGTTGCAACTCATCAGCGAATGGACATGGGCCTTCTGACGGTGTCCTCATCATGCCTTTTACCCTCATAGCCCCCTTTTTCCCAGAAATTCAATATGGCTGCCGCCCCAATCCCTCCCAGCTAACTGCATTCCACAGATAGAATAGATGGGCTCGCTCAGAGCCTTTCTCCCACACACACTCATTAAAATGTCATCCTAAGAGGGTGACGACAGAAGGGCGCACACACACACACACACACACACATCAAGCAGAGGCGCATGGATTCACGGAAAGGCTAATGCAGCCGCATGTATGTGCGCACACAATAGCGCGTGAACACAAAGTGCTATTATGCCCGCACACACCGACAAACACACCAACGTTATCAAAGCGCCCCTCCATGTAAAGCAAATCCTTAGCACTTAGGCTAGGGCTTTATCCTCAATGTCACGGGTCTGCACCACATATCATTCACTTACTAATCACTGCAGATGCCTACAGGAATTCTCCACATTGACATGCCAGCAGTTAAATAGCAAAGCTAAGTCAAAGCTGGAAAAAAAGGACCGAATGCCATATTTTCACGCCTCAATGCGTCGTTGACTCCAGGCAGGAATTCAATGTGTTTGCATAAATGAAATCAAGGATTCACTTCGTGCGGAGGTCAAGGCCAGCTGCAGATCGGTTCTGCGGGATCTTACCTTCCAGAGATTCAACTAAAAGGCTTCCATGCCGAGAAGTACTTCAGGAGAATGTTACACTGCATTGTTTTGCAGGATTCAAAAGGATAAATGAATTTGAATTGCGGTCAACCATTTGAACATAGCTCAGGCTACTAAAACAAAGATGTTTCATTCAGATACACTAAAGAAACTGAAAGGCCTCCAAATGAATTAAGGGAATTTGATGTAAACACACTAACTATTCTGCAAGTAATCCCATGCATCATGCTTCTTCTTGCTAGTATCACACATATGTGCTCCATTCATGCTTTATCCGCACGTATAAATGTATCTGCATGCTTCGAATACCTCTTTCTTCTCCTCCCCACCTCCTTCTTTTTGTTGTGTATACTAAGCCGGGTTCTGCTCAAGGTTTCCTCTCAGCTAAAACGTTTCCTTGCCACCCCTACCTCAGCGCAGGCTCTGGGTTCTGTTCAGCTTCTGTTTTTATTGTGACCGATACTGCATGTATAAATAAAACGGAATTCGACTGAATTTGGTCCAGCTTAAATTACTTCCCAAGTTTATGATAACATGCCAACTGAAAGCAAACAACCGCTCATGTTTGTGTATCTTTCGTGCACTAGAGGACTTTTCGGGGATTTGTCAAACGCTTTCGAGACGGAGATCCACTCCTCGTTTAAAATGTCACCGTCGATGTTTTAAAATACTAAGAAAGAACATCACGCCGCATATTCCGTATATGTCCATATATAGGGAGAGAATATAGAGGAGTGAGATATGTCGACACATCATTTGTTAGAGCGTATCCACAGATCGTTAACCTCTGCGGTAACAGATTATATTAACCTTTTAGAGGAGGTCTTTGCATATGGAAAGAGGAGAGAGAGACGCGGAGAGACGGGGGGACGGACAGAGAGACAACTGCGGTACAGCCGATGGGTTGAATTAATGAGATTGTAGGTATCTGCATGGCTGCACATTTTGACTGGGCCTTGGATGGAGAGAGAGAGACGGGGCGAATGAGAAAAGGAGGAGGAGAGAGCGAGAAAAGAGTGTGAGACGGGGAGAGAGAGAGAGAAAATGAGCGAGAGAAGAAGAAGGAGTGAGGAGGTCAGGGCGAGCGAGGGGGGTGCAAAGCACACGCGCACATGTTACCGCTGAAAGCCTCTCGTCTCCAGCTCCCCCGTTATAACCTTCAATTAACCTTCCTTCTGAATACAGGAGTGTATTCAGGAGAGTAGCAGTCTGGGTAAGTGTGAGTGTCTGTGATTGTGCATGTGCGCTGGCATATTTGCGTGTGTGTGTGTAAGTGTGTGTGTGTGCTCATCTGTTTTTGCTCAGCCGAAAATCAATCTTACCTAGCCGCCCTGTCTTTTCCGATCGGCGCGCGTACGAGGCTCATTGAAATTCAAAACACTAAAAGAAAAAAGAAAAAAAGAGAAAAAAAAACACACATTTCTTTATTAGTTTAGCTCCGCTCCGAGGTCTGGACGTCCACTAAATAACTGGACGCACACAGAAATACGAAAAACGCCAGCAGCATGTCAATTCAAAGGAAACTAAGACCATCGATTCTTTCTTTTGTTTCTGTACTACGGTTCTGGTAAAGCATTATAGAAATTCTCTTCCCATTGACTCCCATTGAATTTTGTATTTTTCCACACGTTAGAATCTTTAGAATTAACGTTCTCTGAACCCAATATATGTATATAATTTATTTATTTAAGTATCATAATTCATTTTATTTCAGATGGAGACCAAACTTGAATACCGAATAAGACTTTTCCTCATGTGAAGTCAATGTCGGACATTTCTGAAGAGAACGCTGACTGGAGGGTTTCCTCTCCTCTGCCGCCTAATTTATACAAACCAGGTGAGGTGAAATGCCCGGGCCTCATTTTCTGAATCCCCTCCCCTATCGGCTTACGGGCTAATGATGGTACGCTGTGAGGCAGGATGAAGTAAGGCGGGGAAGGTGTTGGATGAACAGAAACAAAAATTGCAAGTGGGGTTTTTCTTCCCCCCCCCGAGAAAGGACTATATTTTGCCTGTTGCTGCACTCTTAGCTTCCTCACCACCAAAGGCTGTGACTAAAAATAGCAAGTTCCAGCCTGTCAGTGTGTGTGTGTGTGTGTGTGTGTGTGTGTGTATGCATGGGCTCGGTGCAGCTGCTCCGAGGGAAGGTTGAATCGCGGCTGATGAGGGCCACATAAACAGTGAACATCTGTGTGTGAGCCTATTCATACTGTAAAAATATAGCAGCCAGTGGAGCGTGCGAGTGTGTACGCGTGTGTCCATGAATTTGGAGAACCGCACCCCCCCACTCACTCTCCGAGTCTCTCCAGCCCTCCTTCCCCGTCAGCCCAAACCGCGATCACCCATCCCCCCCCTTATTCTGCATTCCACCAGACTTTCAGGGGCCCTCGATGACTTCCTGACTAACTCCCTTCCACACGCTCCCGCGCGCTGCAAACGCACACACGCGTCGCGCGGCGCACGGTGTGCGCAACCGAGTGCAATTTACAGAAAGGTCCGGTTGCCACTTGAGTATTTTTACGACGGCTAACTAGACCGTGAATGTACAGAGTGTATCCATCCGTGTTCGTTGTAGAAATCATGTCTTATGTATGTTAATACGCTCGGCGACATCATGTTACACGGGCCCTGACATTCAGAGGTGCGGGGTTTTGCGTCTACTAGAAAGCAAGCGGGGTTAAGAGGTGGCTGCGTATACGCCAGACGTGAGTGACTTTAAGTCATGTATCTTGAAGTTACATGCATAACGTTCACATGGAAGAAAAGCTTTGCAGTCGTGTTTGCCAGCGCTGGCCCTCCTGGGTGACGCCGTGTTCATCAACCCGTAAAATAAAAATAAAAAAATCCCATCTCCAGTCTCGGGTTTCGTGTGCATGCAGAAATATTAGCAGTTCAACGTGTGTCATCCCCTTGACCTGAAATATTTATATATTTTATTCAAACGCAGTGTAATTTTGACTAATTCTATGGTTGCGGGGTAATGTGTGGAGCGCTCAAAATTGCAGCTCTGTTTTAAGTGCAGCCAGACAGTAACCTGTGACAGCTGCCCATTGAGAATAGGTCAAATGTGGGTTGAACACGCATTCAGCAGACCCACACCATGTATGAAAGGGGTTTTATGCACAGACAGGAGGGTTATAATTTGCTGTTAATAGGGTGGGGATAATTGGCCTTGTGCATTTATGTGTGTGTGTGTGTGTGTGTGTGTGTAGGTTAATCCAGGCGGGAGGTCTTGAATAGCAGCCAGTCGAGGAGCCGAGGAGGCAGCGCCGCTCACGCAAGCACACACACACACACACACACACACACACACACACACACACACACACACACACACACACACACACACACACAACACACACACACGGTCAATAAACGAAAAGAGAGAATACGGTTTCAGGTGTTGCTTGTATAACCTTCTCAAGACTCCTATTATTTTACTTAGCTTTATATATTTAAATAATTCAGGAATACATAAACGGCTGTCCCGTCCTGACAAAAGGCCAACATCCCTTCACACCAATCAATGTCAAGCCGAGTTAAAAGGAGGCAGACAGAAGAAGGCACAGAGAGGAAGAAGTAGTTGAGAATAGTCGAGAATCTCTTTTGGATTTCTGTATAAAACCTTCTCGGTGGAGAGGGGGAGAGAAGACGAAAATTGAGAAAATCACTGCAAGCGCAGGAACTACACAGAACCATTTTACATATCCGTCGGCATCCCTCCCTTTGACACAATCCGGCTCTGTGTGAAATAAAAATAAAATTCATGAGAAGCTAACAATTTGAACACAAAGAAAAACTACAGCCAATATTCAACCGCCACTTCACATCCAAAGGGTGAGCGAGGCAGGTAACCTTTGCCTCCAGCCCTGGAAATTGGATTGGACCGAAGTCTCTTTTCAGTGGCACGAAATCTAAATAGAAAAGCAGAAACCTCCATGTGGTCCACAGCCAAGACCAGTTGCAACAGTGGTCGTCAGTGGGTAAATTATAGTAGTTCACATTTGGGGAATTATCCAGTGGTTAAAATATATTGCAAAAACCAAGGTATCCACAGACAATAAAAAAATAACTTTCCATTAACACTCACAATAGGCTGGCATTAACTTGTCTTTAAATTCATCAAAATAGAATTCTGGAGACTTCCAGAACCGTGACTACAGAAAAGCACACAGAAAGAAGCTCTGAAATGTATTATTATGTATTAAGAGGGTCCGAGGTGTGACAGGATTCAAACACGAGATGGAGAAAGGCTTGAGATGAGACAGGGACGGTAATGGACGCCGAGTTTCTGCACTCTGATCAGTGTAAAACTGGCTCGAGATGTTCTGGGCTCCAACGCTGCTTGTTAATTAAAGAGCGAGGGGGGGAGTTATCGGATTATTTAGGAATGATAAGACGGCGAGATAGCAGCCAGTGAGATGGGAGGGCGGGGGGGCATGGAGGAGCGCGGCGAATGTTGATGGTGAAGAAGGAGCAGAGCAGACTGCACGGAGAGGATATATTTAAGCATTTTAGCCAATGCATGTACCCAACACTTTTTTTTTTTGTGATATACAGTCTGGATTTTTTTCCAATGTGTTTCACTGACATATAGTAAACATGAAACATAGATCAGGCATAACATTATGACCATCCTTCTGTTCTGCTGGGTTACCTCTGGACCTGACATTTGCGTGGATGTTTCTCAGACATGTACCACCCACCCAGATCAGACCAAACACCCCATAGCAATGACACTCTTTGATGGCAGCAGCCATCCCCAGCAGGATGCAGCAGGATGCAGCCCGACACAGCCACACACACACACACACACACACACCAAAAAATAAACGGTTTAAGAGCAACTCCAAAACATGAAAAACAGCACAAGCTTGTTGAGCTACTTCCCCAAATTCACTAGATCCCAAACTGATCAAGTATCTGCATCTGGATGCACTGGAACAAGCCTGATGTGCAAACTTGCGTATATTTGCATCTGTGTGTCATGCACAGTGAAACTCAAACCAGCTCCATTCCGGTCATTTCCAATTTCAAATAGGAAACCGTCCACAGGATTCCTTCCACATGCTGCGGAGCTGAGCTTGTGCCCTTTAACAAATCAACGCGGTAAATTACAGCTACAGGTTTTTTTTTTTTTTTTTTTGTTTGTTTGCTTTGGTTTTTAAGGACGGCCGTCTCCTCGCCTCCTGAACTCTGAACTGAGAACCGCACCGGATTACCAGCTGCAATTTCCACACGGGGCCGAGAGACATCGGCTCCACCCTAACCAGGATTTGGGTGTCAATAAGGTGAGCACTATTTTGGCTACTGTAATCGAAATGCATTCTTGTTACTATTTTTCCCCTTGAGCGCCATCCAGGGCAGCGGAGATGGGGAGAGTCTGAGCGAGAACACTCGGGCTGAGGAATGCAAAAGGGAAAATAAAGCTGAGGCGAAGAAAAACAAAGAGCAGGGCAGGAGAGGGACAGAGGGAGAGAGAGAGAGAAAATCAATACCTTGCCTTGAAGAGAGGCCTACACCAAAGGTGCAATTATGCTAAATGTGTTTTGTTTACGCGGCAGCGGGCCACAGAAATTTCACAACCGGAGGGCCGGAGCCAAATTAAAACATTATGACTCCGGGGTATAATAACTCCCAACAAATTTATTCAGAGTTTGCAATCCCATCTCACATTTTTTGGCATTTTTATAGGAACACAAGATGGCATTAAGGGCAACAAAGGCCTCTCTGCATTAAAGCTATTTTCTCTTCCCGTTTAAGCTGTTACTGCTCCAAAAATATAACTTTATTTCTCCCTGGCTCCCGGACTTCACACGGCCCATTCCCTGCCGCTTCAACTCAACTCGGAAAATTGGGTATGACTGCGATGGCTGGTGTTCCCATGCTATATGTTCGCATGCTATGTTGTGCAAGTTCACACACGAAGTAGACAGCTCTTGCCTGGGAGGGTGCATATTTCGGATAGAGCCCTTTCCGGCAGGGACGCAGCGATGCCGATAGATACCAAAATAAGTCCTATACTGAGCTAACGTGCCAGTACTCATACTTGTAAAACCTCTGATTCAACCCTATTAGATCCCATTTGAGAAGGAACACAGTGTAAACCTTGTGTTTTTGACAGAACGGTTAAACTTTGTAACCGACCAACGCAAAGGTTTTCAGCATGTCACTCTTATCTTTACTGAGACAACTGGAGGCAGTGGAAGGACACATCATGGGTAGATGATATCTGCGTAAGATCTGATCTGAAAATTCAACAGGTTGCGAAACTCTGCCTGTGTTGATTCTGATGTCACGTGCCAACTGTGGATTCCAACTTTCTGGTCAGGTTCCTGGCAACTGCTGTTCTACCACTGCTACAGCCCACGCGCCTTTGAGCAAGAGAACGAACCCGAAATGTCACCGGCACAGAGGTCGGCAATTGTTGGTATTCAGAGGTACGCTCTGGTTTTGTTTAAAATATTCCAATGTCATATTTCTTTCCCAAGAGAACCGGCTTGTGGAGCCATTTAAATGTGAAGTCAGGCTGCTTAAAAAAGAGCCCGGATCCTTTTGCAAAGCTTCTGAAATAGATAAATAAAAGGAACCAAGACAGAGGCCTTTCGCATTGTTGGAACGCCACCATAATCCTCGGGGACTAAGTATAGCAATAGCTGCCCGACTAAATGTGAAAAAAAAAATATATGTGCCGAGCGCTTTACATTTTACGGAATATGAACGTGGCCACAGCGCCCACAGCTCTGAATAGAGCGAAAATCCTTCGGGCTAACATCTCACTTCGGTCAGGCCTTTGCCATTATCCAGTCTGGACGCTGGCTGAAAGGGGCGCCAAAAAACAAGATCCGCGTGTTTCACGACCTACATCTTAAGCTCGTATGATGGCGGTCGGAGCCTGAACGCAGCAGCTGGGGTTATTCAAAACAAACAACAACACGGCCACATCAAAGGCCGCAGTGGCAAAGGGGACTATTTTTCTCAGATGCCACGCTACAGCGCCGCGGAGCGCCACAAGCCCTTTGAGATGTGGCGAGTTGAAAGCAAGCGAGGGCGAGGTTATAGCGAGATTTGCCTCAGAAAGCGCCGCCACACTCTAGCACAACAGCCTTGTCACCAGCAACCCGAAATTGTCAACAGCTGGCAGCCGCTTTCTTCTTGAAAGTGTTATTCCTAAAGATATCAAAGCAGCGTCTCGACGCTGATCCAATCGCCGGTCTTCTCTGAGGGACTGACGTGCTCGACAGAGCAAAGTCCCCGTTTGTCAAAACTGCGGCCCGCTGTGAAATTTGAGCTGACGTGTGAAGGACAAGATGACAGCGCCAGGTGACAGTCCCTGCCAGTGCGCCATTACAGACAGCCAGCGCCGGAATGGATACGAGCAGCAAGGATCTGCGAACCACCTCACCCATTAAGCTCAGCTCGCTGATGAGCCACCGCAGGCAAATTCGGAGAACGGAGAGGGGAGGGGGGGGGAAAGGTGAGAGGGAGGCTGCAGGTGGCGGCGCATCAGGTTGATCGAAAGCCGGGCCTAATGTCTGCGCAGAGGAATGCAGAAACCAAAGTTAGCGTCAGGAGGTGTCACTTGATTTCGTTTGGAGTGCCAGGTGATCTGTCGGGTGCTGCCGAAAGATGAAAGCACGGGGGAACATAGTTCTCTGTGTGTCAACAACACAACAACCCAGCATGACATCATCCCAGAAAGCGATAAAAAAAAAAAAAAGAAGAGAAAGAAAAAGCATGTCCCGACAAGCCAAATGGTACAGCACCACGTTTCCGTGTTTACTTGCAGGAAGAGTTCAAACAGAATTAAACAGGCCAGTAATAGTCCAAAGGCAGCCTCTGCAGGCAAAGAAGAGCTCAAACCTTGCCTGAACTGCATATAGCACTTTAAATCACCTGCTGCCTTTATCAGCTGATACTATTTTCATCCGTGGCCTTTAGCACGTTTTCGCCCGCCGCAGAGGTCGTCCAAAGATGGCACAGTGAGCGCTGAGGTGGGTAGCGAGGTAAAAAAAAAACAGGTGGATGTTACACATTAGGCCTGAAACTAGGGAGTTTCTCATAAAACGGGGAGATGGATAGATAACGGATAACAACACCGCCTTCTCTCTCTCCCCCTTACACTGCAACGCACTGACTAATCTGAGAGCGTGAGTAGGCTGCACAACAGCCCAACAGCGTGGTGATAATGGCCCAAGTCAAACAATGAAGTATAAATATTAAGACTGTTAAAAAAAAAAGAAAAGAAAAAAAATTGCTAATTTTCACCCTCACACTTCCTGATGGGTTTTCTCTCCATCTCCTCGCTCACATGCCTCCCCCCCTTCTTGTTTTCATGCACTCGCTGCCTTCCTCCCTCCCAAGTCTTCTCCTTGACAGAGCTGGCAGCCTTGGTCTCCGAGGAATCCACGCATCTACCCCTCCTCCTACTCCTCCTCCTCCTCCTCCTCTACTTCCTCCTACTCCCTGCCTCCCTCTCTCCTTCCTTCGTAGTAAAAGAAACAGACTCCTCTCAAAAAGCGTGCATCATTCTTCTCTCCTCTTTGTCCCTCCCTCCTGTCTCAGTGCCCAGTATTGCATGCCCATGCCCCTTCTCCCTCCCCCTCCCCCCCACAACAGGTCAAGTGCATATGCATTTGCCTCAGCCAGCGACCTGCGCCGGCACAGATCAAGCGAGATCACAGGCCCTGGTTAAAAATATCTTGAAAATTTGGCCTCCGTTCAAAGACGAAGTGCAAATTGGCTCCGTGCCGGCGGGGGCGGGGCGGGGGTTACTCTGGACGCTGGCGGGCAGGGATTTCAACTCTTCAAAACATCTTAAGCGCATCAGATTCAATCTGCAGCGTCAAAAAATGAACAAAAGAAGATTTCAAATTGCGCCGAGCCTTGCGAGGTGGCTGAAGGGCGAGGCGTCCTCCTGTTTGTTATTCGAGAGTCAATTACAGCGCTGTTTGGCTAGCAGATAAATTGAAGCCAAGTGTACAAGAGGCCAAAGTCACCTTCAGATTAAGATGTGTGTGTGGGCGTGCAGCCGGGTGTGCTTGGTGAAAATAAGCGAAATCACATGTTGGGCTGCGCATGATGGCGACAGACAGCTTAACCCCAAACTCTTTAATTTTTTTCATTTTTCGGAAATTTCCCGTAGAAGCGTAAACTATTCTCACTCACTCAAACACTCGTGTTTGTCAAGTGAAGACACATGCAGAAGGTTGCAGCTGCGAATTGCACACACAACTTCACAAACACAGATGGCTGCGGTTACAAATGATGTGATGATCACAAACTAATACAGATGCACGCAGACAGTTGAGTAATCTGTACCGAGCGCGCACACACGCAGCCGCCGTGAGTGGAGAGGACATCCTCATCTGTTTACAGGTTTGCATGCTACTGCAGGCCTTGGCTATTAAAGTGGAAAGCATCAAGTAGAGGTATCAATTACAAGGACAGCAGAAAAAAATTAAAAGGTGCTTGAACGGGCTAATAACCACTAAAACCTCTGTGTTAAAAAAAAAATATAAATAAATAACACAATTTCACTCACTTATTTCCCATGGTATGCTAACCATTCCACTGGATGCCTTTTATCTCACTGACATAGAAGTCATTAGCACAAAGGAGGTACTGTTTGGTAGTTGATGCAGATGTGGTTTCACAGGCTTGGAATGTCAGTGTAGTTCACGTTTTCTTTCAGCCGTGCAGCTGACTTCATCTAGTGAAGAGTCTTACTCACCAACCGCATTCAAAGCCCGCTTTTTAACCATCAACCACAGGGGTCAGACCTGTCCAACCACGGCTCCACTCAAGTGTCGTGACGTTCGCCGGATTCCACCTCGTTAACAAAAAGCGAACCGCCCGTCGGATATGCACAAGATCACTCGCACCATTCTGCGGGCCCCACAAGCAGTCGCTCGCACATAAACACACTCGTTCGCGCAGACGGAGTCATCTTGGGTTACAGACACCTCCTCGCAAAGTCTCCCCTGACCCGTTTTATGTGGTGTAATTTCTGCACAAAAGAAGAGGAGGGTGGTGGCGGGGAATCAGAACATTTTGTGTGAAATTCCCGCTTTGAAGTGAGTGACGCACCTCGAGTGAAGGAAAATAGCTGACTTCAAAGACCGGCCCAGGATCCTCGGCGTTCCTCCGTGCTTCTTTCTATACGCACGCTACCTTCAACTCCAATATGCCTGAGAGGCTTATGGGTGGCTGTCAGTGTGCAAAGGGCACTTTGACACAATTGTTACACTTTAAATTTTATCCAAGGAAAAAGTCACTGTTTTTCTCCGTACAGAAAAAATAAACTTTTCTACAGCCAACAAGTTAGCTTTTACCAAATTCAGGAACCTGTTGCAAGAGACCAGAAATTCCACCTACAGACTCAAAAACTGATGCAGGTTAAACCCGGCCAACCACAAACCCTCCTCTCAACCAGAGTTCAGTGGAAGCCAGATTGGAGGTCAGGTGCCTGCTTTGGTTTCCCAGGATTACTAGCAGGAATGGAAATTAAATCACAGCGGCTGACGTTGAAGTGACATTTACCAGACTCATTAAGAAAATGTGTGTCATAGAGAGAGGGGGGCGGAGGGGTTGACGAGAAAGAGGGATGGTGCTCACATCAACAGAGAGGAAGCCTGTATGTGGACGGACAAAGAGAAAAAGCAACCTGCTGGAAATGATTCGAAACGAGTGCAATTCTGAGAAGTCTTATTTAAGTGTACGGCACTATGCTATACACCGGTGTACAAGGACAGCCGTTTCATTGGCCCTGATAACTTGAACAAGCACCGAATAGATGTAAATACACCGTGCGTCTGTTGGTTATGTTTTCGGGCAAGGCCCTTCTTTGGATTAAAAAAAGGCAATATCATAACAAACTGCCTTTGACTGAACATAAATATGACACACCAGCTCATGTCTCATCTCTCCCCTTTTAATATTCAGACCACAAAAATGACTCAAACGGAGGCAAAGGCCACCATCCATCATGTTCAAAGCCGCCTTCTTTCTTCCTCTGACGGTCTGCCTACACGGAAGCTAGGCGGCCCTTTTCCCGACACATGCTACTCCCATGCAACGCTCCCAACAGCATCGGCCAAACAAGATCCCTCTGTGATTTACAATGGAGGGGCCCACTTTATTATTAACTGGGTAGGCTCACAGCCTGGGGGCCAGACCACTATTTCTATACGGGAGTAGATGCCACAGGCAGCAGTTGGTCTCCCCGTGTGGTAAAACCACATGTTGTAAAAATGATAAGGTATGCAGACTATAGAATCCTTGGATCCTTGGTGCATCAAAAGCCTTGCTACATGCTAGCTTCATGGTTGACCAAGCCCAAAGAAAAACGTATTATCAAAGGCAAAATAAAAGAAAGCAAGTCCTTAATCTACATTTACACCATCCAGTCACTGATGATTAGCCTACTCTTTACTACAATATGCTGTTGTACTGCAATGAGCGCATCTATCTGCTCACAGTGCTCTGCAAATGAGGTAAATAAAATTCAGTTAGCTAGGTAGATTAATGATCTTGTTGGCCGGAAGAGTGGTTCTACTCTGGCCCGTTAGGCACATCTATTCTGGCATCAAATCCTCTCCAGGCTCTGGCATAGGCCTCACCCGCGGCAGTTGGCAAGTGGGCCGATGGCCATCTTAGTGATTGCAGAATTGGGAGCACCCCTGTGTGTCTAAAAGACAGTTTGGCTGAAGTTTAAAAAGCCACTAACCCCCAATCTGCCGCTTCCTATTTTTTGCTCTTATGGTATATCCCTGGAGGGCGCTGGTTCAAATTCATTAGTGTGCGTTTATCTCCATGAAAATGGGAGACCCTCTGCTCTCCATCTACCTCCTGTTTCTGGGCTGCTGTCTCCACTTCCCTCCTGCTGCACTTGCTGTTGTCCACCGCTCTTTCTCGCTCACGCACACAATCCAGCTCTGGCCGTCATTTCTGCCTTCATTGTTCCTGCGTCTCCCTCATTTTCCACCGCACTTAACCGAGGGCAAATATGGTGAGCGACCCCCATTTCCATGCCAAACCTGCCTTTGCCTTCCCTTTCATATTTTTCTAGCCGTACCTCCACCCTGTTGAGACTACAGATTGGGGTAAAATGACAAATGTCACAGGGTCTGCCTTAAGGGGTGCAGACAGGGCTCGGATGCATCTCCAAATAGCTCCTAACCATCCTTTTGGCTAAAAGGACAACAGTGAACAGAGTGCATCTTTGCCAGGCTTCAAGTCTTCAGCTTTGTGCTCGCGATGTATTTAGAATAACTCACAAAGAGCATGCAAATGCGGCAGATGGTACTTTTTGCTCAAGGACACTCACTGGGCATCGCTGTGATCAAACATTAAAATATGTTCTTGTAAGTTTTACACCAGCATCACATTTATTCTTGTATTGAAACTGTATATTAGGATGATGAATTGTATTTTTTTAAACTCGTGCATTTTCCTACTGTTGGAAGATTTTATTTCAGTTTCCCCGAGACCATTCTTGATGTATTCACTGAGGTATTTTGTATGTCTTCCTAGCTGTAAAATGCATTCCTCCTCTTGTTCCCACTTGGTGGCATCAGGCTGTAAGCTTAATCAGAGCAATTCTGGCTCCCTGCTCCCTTCTGTCTCAACACTATCTACCCGTATCAATGGCAAACAGACAGAGTCTGATAACAGCTTTATTTATTTCTCTTTAAATAGATCCTTCTACTTTCCTCCTACTCCGCTCGCCCAATTTCCTCTTTCATCAGATAAACTAACAGGTGTCTGCTTACATTTAACTCTTCATACCGAAAGGATTTAAAAAGCACTCCTTAGAAAAGGCAGCAACTTGTCCAGAATCCTGGAAGCACTTGCCGTTTCGGGGATTACTGAGATCTTATTCTGACTAAACAATCCCTCAAACCTAGACAATAAGAGTTGTTTAGTTGGACTTGTGTTGGGATCCGTCTTAATATTAAAAGTTGTCCAATATTCTACAGATTATACCAACTGGGACATTGCAGTTGAAACACATGATTTAACTGGGAAACAGTGACCATTGCACAGCAGGGCCTTGATTAATCTCCACAATCACCCAGATTCTAGAAAATCGGCCTAAGATGACAAATAAGCTCTCCGATTGTCTAATGACCACCTGGACAAACATCTCTTCTTCCAAATCGAATGATTCATTGATAAACCTTGCAATTATTCCGAATTTAAAGGTCAGTTGTTCGTTGTTCTTAAACCATTCTTATGTGCATCTGTGTCAGGCCACATCCTGCTGGGAATGGCTGCTGCCATCAAGGAGGGCCATTGCTATGGCGTGGGGGTGCCTCGTCCGCTCAGTGGTTTTAACATTGGGGCTGATCGGAGTATATTTGAATATATCACATATATAGCACAAAAAAAAACAAAAAAAAAAACAGATGGATGAAATAAAATCTCAGAAACCACTAGTCTCCACGGATTTGATCCACAATAAACGGGTGACAGCAGCAAGGGGGGAATCCCCCACCCGCTGATGGTGCTAATCCCCCAAACCATGGCTGGCGTTTTTGATTGCTATGTTACCATTCTTTCCCCAACCTCAATCACTTTTTAATCAGGATTATCTCCTCGACACTGAGACTCAAGAGTTAATTAGGGGTCTAGCCACTGCAGGTGCCTGGGCTTTGCTGGAATAGCTTGGAATATTCATATCTAAGTATATATATGTGTATGTATTTCCATTGGTCCAAAATATCTTAACCTCAAAATCTGTAAAACAAATAGGAGAGAATAGGGACAAAAATATATGAACTAAAATCCTGCTTGGTCAATACTTCTTAGACAATAAAAACCTACTTGATGTGTGTAGACTGTGGTCATAGTTCAGCGCTGAGGGGTCAAGGTTAATTAGAGTCAATCACATAGTTTGTGTGTGTGCGCCACACACTAGGATTTTCTTATAAACCTGCACACCATGTGTCAAGCAGTGTTTTCACATTTATCTCCGGGCCACAAAACAAATGCCAGAGAAACAACTGAATCTTCAACTTCTCAAAAAGAGAAAAGAAAAAGGCAGGCTTACCCCCTCTGTTTCTTGTCAGCTAGAATACAGTGGAGAGTGTCTGTCTCCATTTACATACAAATGTCACCTTCCATCTTCCCAGGGGCCGGGAAAGGTTTTACTCTCTCCGCAGTGATGCGCTTGACAAACCTTTCTTCCCCGTCTGGGAGACAAGCTTGTGTTGCACAGTGAGAAAGTGAGAGGAAACTCAATGCATTTTGCCTCTGGTGCCTCCACTCAGCCTTTTCTCCTTTTTTTTTTCTCTTTTTTTTTTTTTTACGCGCCACTGGTACGCTGTAATTTGTGTATCCAGACTGGAGAACACAGGCTTTTGTTTCCATTTCGCTGAAAGACGAGGCAGCGTGCCGTTTGAAAAGGCACCCAGGCTGCTGAGGTTGTAATTACCGAGGAAGCCCTATTAACAGACTTTTCAACGGTGGGGTTTTGTTATGGAAGGGGAATTATTAATACGCAATAAATGATTCCAGTGAGCCAGGCTCCAAAAGGAGTGGGTAAAATGAGAACATCTAATGAAGACAGTCGTGCAGTGAGGAACGCGATGCCGTCATCTGCATATGTAGCAATCATCATCCGCCCAGAAAGCCCAACCTGGCGGTGGTGCTTATATTCCCAGAGATGCGCAGGCAGCCATTTTCTGTGGTTAAGTGGCCCACATAGAGAATCTGCGCCATTTCTCATAAACCGGGACGTGTATCCCCTGATGCATAGGGATGAACAATCAGCCTGACAGGCAGGTAGTTACTCCTTCTTAACCCTGGCTAGCGCTGAGTGATGCAACAGAACAGCAGCACCCCTAACTCTTCTCCTCCTCCTCCTGCTCCCCTTGCCAAGGCTCCTTTCTGTACCTTCTCTCACTCTCCCTTCATCTTTCCCCTTTTCTCCGGCCTCCTAATTTTTTGCACGCTCCCTCACTCTTCATTATCCTTTCTCCTCTCTTTATCCCCCTCCTCTCCCTACCACCACCACTATTCACTGGCTCCCTCTGTACCTCTCCTTCTCTCTCGCACTCTCTTTCCCAGAGGCCCACGTTTCCTCGCTTGCATTACACACAATTACTTCCATCCATCACTTATCTGCCTACTCCTCTTTAGCTACCCCACTTCCCCTTTCTCTTCTCTCTGACAACAACCCCCACTATCCAGATTACATGTGTTCCTCTGCAACCCCCCCATTTCTTCTTACCCTTACCCCTCAGGGCAGCTGAGTGTACCCCCCCACCCCCCACCTCCCTTTAAATACCAGATGTCCCTAAAGTTTGCGTGAGGGCGTGCATGTGTAGAGAGGGCCAGGAACAAAAGGACAGGGTGGCGATGGCAGGGGGGGCGGTGGACACAGATGGGTGGCGGCGGTGAGGGGTGGGGGGCGTGCGGTCATCTTGCCCTGCAGCTTCTGTACGCGCACAATAGGCAGCGTAGGATTAGCAGCTTTTAACACACAGAAAGAGCAGAGACGTACACACGAACCCACTCCACACCCGACAGCTTCACGCTGAAGCAACAACCTGGGAAATAAAACACATTTGCTGTGAATTAGCCACAGCTGTGAGCCTTCTCGGAATTCACGAAGGTCACATGGTGGCGTGTTAATGTATGCAGATATTAGCGTTCTTCCACTTTACCTTTAACTTCTTCCTGTAGTTGAGAACGGGATTCTCAACTTGAAGTTGCGTCAGGCTTTCATAAGAGTATCAGAATATAAATATGGAAATACCGCAAATAAAGTTGGTACATTTGGAAGAGAGCATGAAAGGGAATCAAACAGGACACACTCCTGTTGAAAGGCCGGCTGAACACGGGGGACCTTCATTACCAGTCTGCTGCCATGTTCTATAGTCTTGGCTTGCTGCTCAAATTAGAAGTATCGTACTGTGTACACACAAGAAGGCTTTCTGAAAATATTCTCCTCCAGTGCGCGGCGCCTCACAAACATACTTCAAAAAGATGGCTCAACAGTCAGGAGGCCGGCAAGATCAGGGTTTAAATGAGCTAGCTGCAACCTGTTTGAACCCTTCAGACATATGAATGGGATCGTTGCCCTCCTCCGTTCCCCCCACCCACTACCATGTGTGTAAAACCTCACAGGGGTCAACCCGCCAGGGCACATGGCAGCCCTTCCTGCCAGACCTACTTTGCTAAGAGGAGAAGGAGGCAGACACCCCAAGGGGAACCTCCGCGCATCAATCTGGAGCAAGCCAGCTGGTAATCACACATAACGAAGCCGCCCCAACAGCAAGCATCAGGAGACGCCCAGAGGGGACGCAGACAGGCAGACAGGACCGGGCACGCCCACTTGATGCCGGTCCCAATCCGGGTGTTAATTACTTCTCACCATGAAACACCAGTTCACATTAACTCCATCACCGTAAAAGGGGATGGGATCAGGGCCAGAGGGAAAGGAGAGGGAATCGGTGTTTGCTGGAACAACCCTACGTCTGGTACAGTTTCTTCTCTCGGGCTTTAACAAACTATGCGTTGTGTTTGTTCAAGTGTGTTATATCTTGAGGGAGGCAGACTGGAGTGAATGGGGGGGAGTAGCAGGCATCAACAGAAGGTCTGCTCCTGCTCATCGTCAGAAGCAGATTACTGTCACTTCATCAGAAGGAGCTGAAGCGAATCATTTTTTGTAAAAACCTGGGGGTACCAAGGGAACAGGCTGGTGAGGCGACAGTGTGTTGATGCATTCCCAAAAGCTTTAGCAGATAGTCTGGAAGGGATTAGTATGCTTATGTGTATGAGGGGCTACCTTCGCTTCAGCACACAATACATGACAGCACATTCTCTGGGTAAGACTCCCTTTTCACCTACATCTGGGGGTGAGCTTCAGAAGAAATGAAATTCAGGTAGAAATGCTCAAAGAACACATTTAAGAGCTGACCCGATACTTAAATCAACAAAAGTGTAACACCTATGTAGTCAATTCCACAAAAACAGAGAAGGTAGTTCCCACTGTGGGATAAATAAAGGATTATCTTATCTTATACGCATGTGGATTTGAGCATTACAAATAGAGTGGAGGAGATGGACAGGAGATAGGGAGGTGAGGTGAATTTTCTATCTGTTCCAAGAATTCTATGTCTTGAGGAGTTTTAAGTTAGACAGAAAGTTGAAAGTAGATGAAAAGTGATGAAATGGAAAGACAGTGAGCAAAATAGAGAGAAACTAAGAACAGTCAACCAAAACGCAAGGTGGACGTTCACTCAGCTACAGATGGATCAATCCTGTCGAGTTTACACACCTTATTGCAACTGCATCTCATCTAACCTCTGCTCAGAGCCGTTGTTGTCTTGTTTTGGAGCGCTAACCTTTAGACTTCAGGAGAGTCGGTGGGTAAATGTGAGTTTTTAGGTGCTGCGCCCAGAGGTCGTTTCTAATGAGGACTGAGCAACCAATTTTAGTCCCAGGACAACAAGCAGGTGTATCCGAGTGAGTGGTCAGTAAATCCCCTGCCAGGCAACAGTCTCGTATTTTCTACGCCTCTGGTCAGGGAGAAACGACTGTTTTTTTTTCCTGTTTGAGTGCTTGGCTATTTTTGTCTTGGCTAATAGTGCAAACCCCAGGTGTAAAAGTTCCGTGTAAAATCTCCCTCCCCAGCTATGATAAACAAAAAACATTCTGTACAGGAAGGCAGCCAAGATGTTTCTGGGAAACCGTGCTTTAAACCTTCACAAAGGTTTACAACCGACCCGTTTCAAAGTTCAAAAAACACAAACATAGTATGTGCCGCATCTGCAATCCCATGGACCAATTGTTACAGATAAGGCGACGGAGACAGAGATGTCCTGTGGAGCCGTGCGAGGCAAAACAACAAACTACATTCCAAACGCATGGAGAGCAGTTCCCCATTACAGTTTGAAATTGGTTACCATTCTCGGGTTACGTTGCTCCACACATTATACTCCGGCTCACAGACTCCGTTTGCGTTTACTGACTTTTAGACACAAAATAGTGTTTCACGCTTAAATGGTTCAAAAATGGCTTGTCGTGATTGGTGCAACCTCCACTTCTCATATAAGCGCGGTGCCAAAAGGTCACTCTTGATCTTAGCGTTTCCAAAAGTTTATTCTCGATAACGTCACAACCAGACGGGTGATCGCAAAGCAACTACTTTAATGCACGTGATATCTTCAATACTGCTGTTAACAGTATAGGAGTGGGTCACATCAGCTGTTTAATGAGTGAATGTAAATAAATGGATGAGAAATTATAGATAACCAAGGCCACAACAGGTCACACAGCAAAGGTTCTGTCTGAGAAACAGATTTTATGTGGCTTAAACGTATATGAAACATACACCAACCAAGCATAACATCTCGTTCCCAATATTGTGTAGGTCTCCCTTGTGACTCATCAAAAAATAGACATGGACCTTCTGAGGGTGCCCTGTGGTGTTTGGCAACAGGATGTTGTTAGTAGGGGTCTCTGGGTCCCATGGGTTGAGGGCTCTGTGCATCATACTTGTTCCAGTGCATCCCACAGATACTTAATCAGTTTGGGATCCAATTGGAGGCCAATTGGAATTTGGAGGCCAGGTCAACATCTTGGGTGTCATTGCTATGGGGTGGGGGTGCCTCGTCTGGTTTAGGTGAATGGTCCATGTCTAAGTAACATCCATATGAATGCCAGGTCCAAGCACTCTCCATCGTAACATTGAACTGTCACATGATCATTGCTATTTACAGTTTCATTGTCGTGGCTGATTGGCGAATACAGAGGCACAGTGGCTGCTTCCTCCTTACAGCCAGTACTTTTGTTTTCATACAGGCGTGAAATCTTGTAATTTGCATGATCTTTTCCTTGTGTGCGCAATTGACGGAACACGCCGTGAAGCCCTCAGATGCCACTTTTATTGACTTGCTGTGGCTGTCTGCTTATGCGGGGAGAACATAAACTTGAATGACAAGGAACGGCTAATCCACACACCAAAGAGGAGAGGAGGGGACACTTCACAAGGCACACCGCTCCTGTTTTCACAGCTAGACTAATTGCACCTCGTGTCGCTGGAAGAGCACTGATTTAGCACTCGGAGCAAATTAAAATGAATAAACACAATTAGCTGAGAGTGCAACAGCGCCTCTGCATAGCGCACATTTCTCCCTTTCTCTCCACCGCGACAGTCACTCCAGAGCAGCTGTTATTAGCCGTGTTGTTACGTCAAGTGCAATGTGACTAATTGCAAAGCACTTGATGCAACCAAAATGCTGCTAATTTGGATTTGAATAAAATGAACAAGGCACAGGATGGTGGGGGGAAAAAAGTGGGCCTAAAAGCATTAAACAAAGGGTAAATCACATGTATACACTAAATGTGTCCTCTTTGTTATCGTGATGACTGTTAAACATTTCAGAACCACGGGTTAGGCTATAAAATTAATTCAAATTAAAAAACAAAGGGACACTAAATGAAGAGATGAAAGTTACAAATTGTTTGAACGGAGCTCTTTGTGTATTGTTACTTCAATAAATCTGTTAACAGTCCCTGCTTTAATTTAATGAGACTGTATGTGACATTTGCAAAGGGCAGATGTCTGATTTTGAAACTTGAAAGCGCTCTAATAATAAAAGCCTCTTAAAGCATCGGGAGCTTTGCTGGCGCTACAAAAAAATCCATTACCGCACAACAGTCAGAGTTGGCGGGTATGTCAAGACGTCTGAAACGCACAGATGTTAAGAAACCCCATAGCTTTAAAATTCAGGAAGATGGCAACTTTTTTTCTCCCCCCAACAGCCTTTCAAATACCTGAAGTAAAATACATGACTGAATAACTCGCAGTCAGTCTGTGAGGCCCTCTCACTATCTCGAGCCTACTTCCCCGACTTTGATCCCGTCAAAAGAAATGGAGGGAATTCACCCCACTGTCGAAGAAGGGGAAATAAAAGAAAACAGCTTGGAAAGTAATAATTGCGAAGGAAATGAATTTCAAAACCCCAAGGAGGACACTTCTTCGAGACCCCCATACTTGGGGGAAAAAAGAAAAGCATCATATCCGGGGCACAATTCAATTAGCTTCTCTTCCAAGTGTAGGGAAAGGAGCTCCGGGGAGAAATCAAAAGTTTCGTCCAATAAAAGAAGTTTTCAAGGATGTAATGTTCTCATCACCCCTTCCCCTTCCTCCTCCTCCTCCTCCTCCTCCACTATGCATTACAGCTGCTTACTAACCTGCCACTCACAAACGCATCGATTTGTGATTTCTCGAGACAAAAATAAATAAATAAGCTAAATTAAAGAAAACAGCACCGTGCTGATACAGCAGTGACAGCGGACGACAGTTGCGCTCAGCCAGCCGTGCCTGGCAGCTTATCCTTGGCGTTTCCATTGCCTTTTGTCTTTCTCGCCCAGTTATTTGACAGTCATCAGGGCTGATAAATTGTTCAATTAAAGCCACATTAAGAATCCAGAACACACACTTGATGTGCAGCCTCTTGGTTTGCACGTTGCCCAATTACTCCGAAGGACAAGGCTCCTTCGTGCTACCGACAATCAACATGTGACTCTCATTGTAAGACGAATGGGTTTATTTATGTGAGGCAGCAGGCCGATTGAACACTGGAATGCAAGACGGATGGGTAGTGAAGAAAGGTAAATTTGAATGTAAATTTCCACCAATTTGTGTCGATTTCTGTAGAAAATGCGCATTTGACCTCCACCGAGTCGGAAAAATGTCTTTCGGCCATCAAGACGCGATGAGGTCCCAACATGCAGCGGGTAATCATAACCAGCATTCATAACTGAATTCTGTCGTCAGCGCAAAAGGCATCGACCAGTTCTCCGTGGTTGACCTTGTCCACCGAGCTCCACATGTTTTAAAGATATCGTCAAGTACAACAAAAAAGAAAAAAACTACAACGTCTGAGCTCACATTCCTGTTTTCCACCATAAAAAAGTAACACATCTTTAATCCTTTCTTGGCTTTCAGTTGGTGTAAGGGTGGAGGGAGGGTGTTTTTTTGTCCTGCGGAAGGTTTCGCCTTACATGTTCTGATAAAATTAAGATTGCAAAATTGCAATTCAGATTGGACTCACTTGACATACTAAAAAAAAAAAAAAAAAGAACAATGAGAAGAAGAAGCTGTGCCCGTGGCCCAGGGCTGCACCTAAACTTTCCGACACAAAATCGGACTAAAGTTGCTGCTCATGGAAGATTGCCCTCGAGTGAAAACAAAAAAAGCTCAGAGCTTTCAGAAGACACTGTACATACACCAGTTAAAATGTTGCCATATGCACACTGCAAGCAAAATACAAAGAATACTGCCAGGGCTCTATTATCTATAGTGGGCGCACAGTGATTTACTGAAGCAGTCATCCTTTTTTCATCTGTAATATTGGATGTTATAGAGGTATTTTTAGACTCTTTTGCTTAGCTCTAACGTTGCTGATGTGCAAGCAGAACACGCAAGTGAGTGAAAACGGTTTGCTTAACAGATGCAAAAAAGAAAAAGGGGAAAAAAAATCGTTGGTGACCAGAAAATCTAGCTGAGAAGTTCGATCCGTGTGCTTGCATGCTCTTAATAATAAACCACTCCACCGGGGCGCAGGCGAAATTAACCGGTGCACATATTTGAAACAGCGCGTGGAAACAAAAATGCCCCCCAAAAAAACTCGATCAAAAGTGAGGGCCTGTGGATTTCTCCTAAAACACGTTGGGCAAAGGGGAAAGTGGCGATCTTTTCTCTCTCTTTTTTCTTGTCCTCAGGGCGCACCATTATTACCAGAGTTGAATCAGAGTTAACGCAGCTCTCCAACCTTAGGACTTCTATTTGCCTGATCTTCAACCTGTCATCAAAGCACTGAGGAGAACAGGAATGAAGAATAAGAAGAAGAAAAGTTGCGATCACTTACTCTAGTGGCGTGAGAAACGTGTTTTTGAGACTACCCCCTAGTTGGTTTACGGGGGACCGCTTTTAGATCCGTATTCAGAGCGGTCACTTCTCCCTGAAGAAAACAGTTACGTTGCATCCCCAGCGGCAGAAGAGAAGAAGAATAAAAAAAACCGCAATATTCCCACTTTCCCGAGCGGTGGAGTCACTTGTTAGCGGAGAGATTGAGCATAAAATACTCCCTATTATTCCCCGTGCGTTTGTATTCCTTTTTCCTCCAGAGATCACACGCTCCAAGCCGGAATCTCCCCGGTAAAAGAAAAATAAAATATCCTCCAATAATCCGTGCGCGGCGGCGGCGGCTACGCGCACGGATCTCCAAATGTGTATCTCTTTATTGGGAGTCTCTCGTTATCTCCGCGTCCCAGGTTTTAGATTCCTTTCTTCCCTAAATCCACCTCATACGGACTGGGGGTGGGGAGACAGGAGTCAAATACCCCCCTTCTCCCTCCCCTCTAAAGCAGGGTTAGAAAAAAAAAATACGGAGCCCTGTGCTGCGTTCAATGCCGCCTCATAAACTTCGCCTCTTGACTTCTCCCGAGTCGTAAATCCTACCTCGGTGCGTTCAAGCACGTTTAGTGGGAAATCACGACACAGAGGCGCATGCAACAAAGATGAGCAACTGCGGCTTTCTTTTTTTTTAAAAAAACTATTATTATTATTATTTTATAAATCCGCGTGGTGGGATTGAGAGAAGGCAGACACACAGAGCAACGGTGCAATGGCACGACGTCGTGTGGGGGTAGTGTGAGAATGTGATGGAAAGTTGCAAATAACTGCAAGGACATCCTGCAGTCTCCATTTTTATAGTCTGCGTGTGTTGTGCCAAAGTGCTGATGTTACGAGAAGGAGTTTGAATTTGCAGAAATACAAAAGAAATTAGCTGTGCAAAAAAAAAAAATGCAAATAAAGATATCGGTTGTTCCATATATGGTGTGACCAATATCTTTAAACATTTAAATAAGATGCACTGTGATGTTCGGCGCAGATTAACACGTTGCAATTAATCACCAAGCTGCATAATTAAACTTATCAACATACAGCCAGCACATGGTGTGTAAGCCACTGGCCGGGCCACTCTAATGTGTGCGGTGTCCTGTTTGTCCTTGATTTCATTTAAAGTGTGAAAATGACTCCAGTCAGAATAAGTAGTCACAACAACTATTCCTCCCAATCCCTATGGCTTTCAGCTAGAAAGGCAGTTGTGATTGGCCGGCAGAATTTAAATTTGAATAGTAACAGCTGGTGTCCACTATGTCCTGCAGGGAGGCTTGTAGACACAGACTGGAGACACATCAATCATCTGACCTCAGCCAGCACACAACTCTTTGACTGAGCCCGGTCACATTTTCTGTATTTTTTTTTTTTTTCTTTAACTCAAAATAGACCCTGTTTCAGAAGGTAGTTGAAGCAACTGACTGATTCTGGGAATTTGACTGTGGCATCAGAAGTGAAAAGCACAGCCGCAAAAATACTAGCAGTTGCATCAAACCACCTCCCTGGAACAGTAAGGGCTGAGGCATATGACAGAAAGTGAAGGAAATGGAATAGAATTAAGTGATCTATGGAAGGGGTTAAAATTTCGGAAGCACGGGGCATCAAATGAAATTCCCGTTCTGCCCAATTGAAGCAAAAGTAGCAATATACTTTGGTTGAACTTTTCAAGGTATGCGGGCAGTAATGGATGGGAACAAGCCCTTGTGCTGTGTGTTGGCAGGAAGCCACCCCCAAGCCACACGCAATCCTCCACTGCCCCCTTTCTACTCTTTGTTTAAAACCCAGTGTGACATGTAGCACACCATAAAGGGGTGGGTGCATGTGTGTGAGAGAGAGAGAGAGAGGGTGGAGGTCTAATCAATTCACTAGTGAGTAAAAAACATGTGTTTATGCTACGCAGATTTCTCCCCTGGCCTCTTATTCACACTCCAGCCCCTTATTTAATCAAGGCGGTAAATCTTAGCGGCAACCCAGAGCTCTCACCACCATTCCCCTGGTGGCGTGAGCCTTAACATGGTAAATTTCACCCGTGTAGGGAAATGTGCTCAGTGGCCGAGGCTAGTGCTTTGGAAGGATAAAAAGAGCACTTACTGCCTGACATGTGCAATCCATAACAGAATAATGAGACTCCTCCACTCTAGGAGCTCCCCCTCTCTCTTTCTTTCTCCACTGTTCTCCGGCTCCACATTTTGTTTTCCTTCGCGAGGGTTCACGAACACCATGTAAATTCAGAAAGCAGAAGATGTGGCAAGTGTTTGGGGCGAGGCTCTTGATGGGCTGCGTCTTGCTGCGCAACACATAAGAGCGTGTACTGTGTGAAAATGATCCAAACAACCACTTGCCTCCTTCTGGTAGCTGCTATGTGAAGGTGATCCTCGCCGCAATGTTTGCTCATCGCTGCTGTCTAACAGGAAACAATCATACGCAACAAAAAGCATGTCAAGGGAGAACCTTAAATTATGATATATTACATCAGAAAATTACATGTAAAGTATAGAATTTTATTGTTAATGCACTCGAGTCCTCCAACATACTCCACATGATAACAAACCCCAGTGAACGTACACCAAAAAACATACATATGTCAAATAGGTATGCAGAAATCTTATATTAAAACAAAGTTGGTACCCACACCAGTACGAGAGAAAAGCTATTGCATGTCCTCAGAAAGCCTTATAATACATATATGCGTTATTGATATGACCTGACAAGTCAGCGAAAATACAGGCCACTAGTTTAGGCCGGTATTATTCAACATAAAGAAGCAGAAAGCACTCAACTCAAATGCAATCAAACGCCACAGACTTGTCGGCACTTGTCCAAGGTTAACGAATAACTGACGGGAACAAGTCCTCCTATTCCACACTAGGTGGCGATATGTGTCTTTCCAGCGGTTTCATAGGGCCACCTTTCTGTTTGACAGAATTACGTCACGTAAACAAGAATCGTTCATGCGGCAGACTGTTATTTCGAACAACAAGATTGACAAAAGTACAGCTTTTTATCTCATAAGATAAGATGCACGCTATCCCTCATGTGGTATTTCTACCGGTTCTGTTTACCTTTTTCTTCTGTGACCCACTTTCTTGGATGTTTTTGCTCTGGGGTCATATGCCAGTGCAGCGGTTGCAGAGCATGCGTACACGCGATGTCCAGTTAAAGTCCAAATACAAGATGGAGAGAGTCAATTTCCAATCGGGTGCCAGAGTTGAATAAGAGGAGCTCTGATTTTAGTTGTCCAGTTAAAGTCGGATTACGGCAATAATTCGTTTTTTCACATGCTTGTAAACGTACTGACTGACGACTGCAGCTAGTCCAGATTTACGTAGAATTCTTCCACACCGCTACCCTGTGTTCAAGTCCATGTGAGATTGCAGTAACAAAAGCTAAAAGTTAAATAAAAAATAAATAAATAAATAAAACACACAGCTCCTCTCCTTATCGTGTCCCTGCTCCCTTTCGTTCATCTATGTCACCCTTAGGGGTTGAGGCACAATCACCTCAGATAGCAGCGGGCCATCGCTCACTCTGTCCCTGGAGGCGACAACCCACTTACTGCCAGCTTGTGCTCAAATGGAGGACATTTCATCACCCTACAGAAAACACAATTAAAGACACGTGCGTCGCACTCAAGAGCCACCCCTTGCCACGGCTTTGGTTACCGTGGGTCCGCCTCACGCCTCTCAGATATTTACTTTCCCCGTGACGGAGTGTTTGACAGCTAGCTCGGGAATGGCCATGTGATTTAGCGCGGCTGGGACGACGGAAGAAAGAGTGGAAGTGGATCAGCGGCGCTCGGCGTTTAACACTCTCCTCTCAGAGACACATCTGCAGCCTCGTAGCTTCAGCTGATAAGCAATTGGGCTTTGGGCTACAATCTTTTTTCTTCCTCACCGGAAGCCAAAATGGAGGACAGTGCGCCGGGGGTAGCGGTGATGGGAGGTTTACTCAACAGACATACACACACACACACACACACACACACACACACAGATAAAATACACACGCAAAGAAAACACTCACACAGAGAGCAGGAACAGAGGCAGACTGACGGCTATTAGAGTGCAGTGATGCTCACTCTTATCTCCCACCACGATAGAGATCTACAAAGAGCTTGAGAGAGATTATGAATTCATTACCTTGATACACAAGTGAGCACCGCAACAGACAGGAGTTTGAGAATTGAGATAGGCGCTCGGTGGGGGCACACGCTGCTGATAGTGAATAAATCTTTTTCCTTTCTCCGCGTTATTAGGAAACGTGGAGCTCTTCAGTTGCCATACTGCGTGTGGTGCAGATTTCTGAAAACTGCTGGCATGTTTACATTTTCATAGACATAGTAAGACCTCGCGTCTTGCTGACTTTCATTTCAACCCCAGACAATTACTGGATTCAAATCCTACACTCCAACATCACTTTTATTTGATTTACGCCGAGTGAAGCAATATCTAGACGCAAGGCTTTGCAGTTTACTGCTGACATTAAAAGGATTGTAAAAAAAAAAGCAAACAGCAGTAGCCGTGACCCCTGCTATGTTTTTTTGTGTTCCCTGGTGTTGTGGTTTGCAATTCATCGATAGTCCGGCCACTCCAGCAATGTGAGCGAATGCAAAACGAATTAGCTATACAGAGTGAAAAACATTTGTATGGTCTTTGGGTTTCAGGGGTAAACTTAAAATGCGTTCTTCTTCTTCCAGTAACATGGAAACACTGACGTGAATGCTTCTCAGAAGAACTAGAAGTTGTTTCAGCTTGAATTTCTAGCCTCCGTCTCCGGAAATCCACCTCAGCAAAATTGGCAACATTTAATATGAGCTGGATGAATATTATGGAAGAATATCCTTTTTACGCTATATCGACTGACTCCAGGTAGACATCCAGAGCGGTCATTTTATGCACCTGAAGGAGGAAGAAACAAGCCAGCAGAGCGAGAGAGACGGAGACTGCAGCTGCATTAGCCTTGAAAAAGGGATGTGGCCAGCAGGTACTGGCCAGAAAGTGAGGCGCTTGGAGCAAACAGAGGCTAGTGGAGCCTTTCTGCTCGTATCATTTGCCAACGCTGAAACTGAATCACACATTGCTGCCATGAGTTTCAGCGTGGGCTGCCGTCACCCATGAGGGAGCCAGTGTGTGTGTTTGTCTTGCAATGCACAAAAAAAGTTTTATATCTCATTTGGGAAAAAGAAGTGTATTGGAGACCCTTCTTCAAGACGAATCCATATAGTGCTAACTACCTTTGCAGATAGCATGATATGGTACATGTTTATGTACCTAAGGGCACCTATAAATGTGGCTCTTGCATAAACATAAATGAATGCAAATAATCCAGTCACCTTAAAACCAACAAGATGTATCATATCAAAACTTTTATAAAATGCAACCAGGGGCGCCGCCAGGAATTTTGGGCCCCATGGAAAAAAAATCACACTGGGCCCCACCCCTCCATTGTAAAGGCCAGTCTGTGAACCATGTACCGTTATTATTTACCTTTTGATTAGCGGATATTTAACTTTAACTGAGAAAATCAAATGAAAACAAAGAGACCACTTATTTTGCTACTATATTTTGTTATTTTATTACAAAATTATATTTTTTATGATGATGATTTAATAATTTTCTTCTTCGGGGCCCTTTGAATTATTCTAACTTTTCCCCACTTAAGCCAAATATGCAAATATCAGAAAATGTAATTTGGATTATCATATAGAAAAGCATTTCTATACGGTACATAACTCAGATATCCTCATGGTTGAAGGCGTAGAGAGCATAAAAAAGAACATTTGGTGGTGATCGATTAAAACTACTATTACAGAGAGAAACGTTTTACATATAGCAGATGCAGGCTACAGTCTTTCCAGGACTGAATGAGGAAATTGATTTCAGTCCATTTCTATAACTTATCTCAAGTTCACACCTGCTGTTTGAGTGGAACTGCGACATGTACCTTACGTCTTTGACCTGTGTGTGTATGTATGTGAATGTATATTTTTTTCTTTTTTTTTCTCACATATCATTTGTATTTACTCTTTATCCTGTGTTTGAAGAGCCATCTATGGGTGAGGTGCGGTATTTTTTCACCTGTGGTCCCACAGCCTGCTCACCAGGTGTGTGTGATTGCCTGACCACTTTAAGAGGATTTTGTGCAGGGTTGCCGCTACAAGTGGGTTGTATCCCAGTGTCTGTATTTTCTCATCTCATCTCATCTCATCTTCGGTACCGCTTAATCCTGCACTAGGTTCGTGGGGGTTGCTGGAGCCTATCCCAGCTGGCATCGGGCGAGAGGCGGGGTACACCCTGGACAAGTCGCCAGCCTATCGCAGGGCTAACACTGACACATACAACCATTCACACTCACACGCGTCTGTACAACATATGTTTTAAACCATTTCATGATTTTTTTTTTTTTTAATTTCTAGAGGAGTGCCTTAGACTTTTCTTTTGAGCTTTGCTATTTATGTCCCTTCCCAAAGAGCACCCTTCGTTACATGCAAAAAAAAACTTCCTGTGCACCCTGGACCCTGTTAGTATTCTCCATGTAATACTATGTCTGGTCAACAAAATAATAGCTAGAATATTGGATGGTTGATGCACGTCAAGTAGTCTTTTTCAAAACCTCTGCACTATTAGCATAACTTCTTCTTCTTCTCCTTCTCTGTCAATTGGATAAATTGTAGTCTTTTTTAGTATTTTGCACTTGAGTCGATACTGCAGCTGTCTAGAAGGGCTTTCCCTTTACTAAACACGCTGACTTATTCTCGCCTCTGTCTCTTCCTTCCCTCAACTCCTGTGTATTTCTTTTAACGGTCTCACTCTCAATATGGCTCTCTCTCAGAGTGTTTCCCCTCCAGCTCTGTTGAACTCGGCTGACATTTAGAGGCAGGTGAAAGAGTGCAGCTAAATAAACCGCAGAATTTCAGGGAGCCAAGACACAGGCAGACAAAGACTTCGGCAGAGAGGGAGTGTTTTGTGTGTTGCTACGATGAACCGCGTGTCCCGTGAATCCTTATAAACTGGCAGATGTTGTTTTATGTGGTGCCTGCCTTGCACTGTAAGTTTTATTTTCCAATTTCACATTACCAGGCCGAGCAGACTGTTAATTTAACTGTGATGTTGTAAGCTAGTGAAGGTTCCATATGCCATCCACTGGTGAGTACCACATGGGGATTAGGTCACTATCCGGGTTCATTATAGCCATGTCTGAGCTTGATTGTAACTTTGCTTCGAGACTAAATGCTACCGTGTGTAGAAGAAGAGAAAGAATTCGTACATCTAGATAACTTCACTACAACGCTACAAAAAAATGCACCAGAAATCATCAGGATTTCTGATAAAGAATAATCGCTCGTAAAGGCCAAACAGCCATTTAAAAGTCTCACGGCCTCGTTACGTTCATTTTTTGGTGCTAGCGTCTGTTAGCATGTAATAAGCACTTTTACTGACAGATAAGAACCCGTAATGGCATAGCACCATATCAATTTACCTTTCAGCAATGTTCGAAACACATCTTTATTTGTTTAGAAGCCTCGCAAAAGACGCCTGGTGTATAATTTATGTTGCGTGCCAGGGTGTTTTTACGCAGCAATATATCATTACACTGCGCGCATGTTGCGTCTATGTGTAGCGCGCCGTGAACATGTCTTTTGTATCTGTGCAGAGGGGTGTATTTTATGTCCTGTGTGTGCGTGCGCCTCTTTCGCCGACGCACGCATGTGCCTTTCAGTGTGTGTCATTGTATGCGGTGTGTACTGTATTCGAGTGCCTTCAGTGCTTTCAGGTCACTGCGATTGTGGTGCTGCGCGCATGTATGTATGTATGTGCACACATGCGCGCCCGCCGTGTAGACGCCGTCGTCGGGTGTGCGTGCATGTTCGACATCGCGGCTAGGCGGCTGAACCCGGAGAGGCAGGGAGCGATGAGTGATGCCAGGGGTGGTTTTCTACCAACATCTCCGCTGGCTCGCTAATGGCCTCCTCAGCGGGCTGGCTGACCGACTTGCTGGCTCTCAGCGGCTCCGTCTTCCTTATTTGGTAGCGGTGGGTGGGGGGTGGGTGGTGGTTGCAGGGTGGCGGGTGGAGGAGCGGCGGTGCTCTGTTTACACGCGGGGTCAGGAGGTCTGAGCGCCAGAGTGCCATGGAGCAAACACAGATCACTTAAAGACAGTGAGAGAGCAAGAGAGTTGTTGCTTCACGGCTGTCAGCTGGATGGATCAGGGCAGATCCACCATGAAAGAGCATGGTGGGAGTGTGTGTTTGTGTATGTGTGCGAGGGAGAAGGGTGGATAACAGTACATGCTTTGGTGAAGCCCCAGGAAAAAAGATACTACCACAGGTAATTTCCACTCAAATGCAAGCTCTGTTCTGTCTTTCCCCCCTCTCCTGCTCGCGGGCTGTGGACAGTCGAGGGCAGCCCGTAGAAAGGAAATTAAAGGCAACCATCCTTATACTTTTGCTCTTGTCCGCTTGACTGCCTGTATGCCTGCCTGCCTGCCTGCCTGCTTTCTCGCTTGCCTGTGTTCCCTGGGCAATGTTTATGCTGTGCCCTGCCCAGGACAGAATAGATTCGCCCACACAGCACTGTGCTCTCAACCAGAACCTAAGTAAGTCTGGCAAGCCCGAGCCATAGTCCCATTCACTCTCACTCCTCTGGATTAGGCTCCGTGGCCTGGGGCAACATGGGAACGACTGCATTAATAGAGCCAAGACAGCATCTCTCCACCCCACCCAAATATATATATATATATATATATATGCATTTAAATTTTTGTAATATTATTATTATTATTATTATTATTATCATTAGACCACACCAGCAGGTTGTTTATTTTTCAATCTGTGAGCTTCCCTAAAGTTTCACAAACACCGCTGGAGACAAGTCTGCAGGGTCAGCCACAGCCCCCCCTGGTGGTGTGAAGCACAGGGTAATGAGTGGTTAAAACTCAACTGAAACAGGTGGCCAGAACTAATAGCTGAGTGAGACTAAACAAACGCAGAAGGAAATAAAGCTTGGACGAGTTCCAGATTACAAAGGATGCGACATGTCTTGTCATTCTGATTAAACAAAGGACAGGAGGACTTTTAATATGCGACACACTGCATGGCGTTGCACCATCACGGGGAGGAACATTTAATAAGCCAAACATCTTTCATTCCCAAATACCATGAAATGAAATGTGCTGGCATAATCAAATTCATTACTTCCAAAACTTGAGGTTAATTTACATTTCTTTAAATGCCGCTACAAATAACTGGAGCGTATATAATTGAATGATGCTAATTCATTGCTGTTTTGTCTCCTCTTTTTATGATGTATATTAGGGTTCTTGCTAGTACAGTGAGTGAGCAGCAAATGCACTGCTGCGATGAGGGTGGTGGCAGCTTGCAGGGCACATTACCCGCCCTGTCAGGCTCCCTGTGCAATGCTACGGGTAACGCTGCTCCGAGAGAACACAGTGCCTCTCAACGCCAGCTGCAAAGATTAGCTCTTTGTTTAATTGTGCTGCTAACATCCTAGAAGCCACTTAAGAGCTGCTGCTCTCTTTTCCTTAGAAACTGTCTTTAAAGCTCAGCCAGCGGTTGCTGCTGCCTCTTAAGCCAGGTGCAAAGGCCTTAGGGATTTTCCAAGTCAGATTTGTTCAAAGAAACTCACCCTCCCATACCTCCCCCCGCATAAGAAAGCACCCAAATCGGCGAAGAAGCAACTACGGCATTACACCAACAGGTACGCGTCGGAGTAGAAGTTCAAACACACAACATGCTGACCATTAACACAGATGACTTCAGTTCATTTTCAAAATAAGAGCAAATGCAAAGCCAGAGAAGCAGCATGTTTCCATTTGTAACTCAGCTGATGTGTTGAAGATCAAGCAACACTCAAACACAATTAGACGCATATTTATGTCTTGTTAGGCATATCGTATTTTCGGCTGAACCATTTTTAAATTTCTTGGTGCTGGCCACAGATTGTATAAAGATGGACGCAGGAACAGCTCCTCAAAAGCGAAGCCAAAGCATGTAGAGCTCCCCCTGGTGACTAGCTGTGGTATAGGTCATAAGCTCCACCCCCTCCATGTTAGTTGGTCAAGAATAAAAACACTCAAATACACAATTTCTTTCTCATTATTATTTCTGTCATTTTATGCAGTTAGTACAATGTTGATGCGTGTTAAGTGTCATTTTTTTTGGATGACTTTAGTTCTAGACAGGACATGACATAATGACGGTAGTGGTGGAGGTAAAGCAGAGCGTGGTATTAATTAAACGAAAACGTGAGTGAGGCTGGTGGAAGTGTGGTCGGGCTATCAATATCACAGCTCCATGTGGCTCCACTCTCGGACTCCGGCCGTAAAGTCGAAATTAGTGTTAGTTTGGTCAATGCAAGGAAATGCTGAGGTATGTCCATATTTATATACAGTCTATAGTATTAGCCAAAATACCATTAGTGAAAAGATTATGACAAAATCAAATTTGAACTTATCTTTATCCAATGTTTAGATTTCTCTTGTGGCAATATCTGCAGATTAGTTAAACTACATATTACATCATTCTGTGTTTAAACTTCCATTTTAAAAATAACTGCCCTAATGTAAGTAATTGACTGTGGATAGTTTCATGTATTAGTTAAATAACCCCAATCGTGACAGGAAATCTTTGAATCAACCGAGGAAAACATCACGAACTATGTGTTTTATGAAATCCATGTTTAATATACCAATTTTATTAGCTCTTTTCTAAATGAAAGTTTTATATATTCCCAGATACTCCTTTGCTGATGTGTAAATAAAAGACAGTCAGGCACTTAAACCCATCAGTGGATCTAATGTTCACTCCAGTGCCCTTCCTATTTCCTCTCCGCTTCCAGCTTGTTGAGCCCGTAGTGGGGGGTCCAGATGTGCTATCTCGCCTCTCCGCCATTTCTGCAGCCAAATGAGGCAGGCCACTGAGGCCCCACTATCACGGCGCGCTCGATATACCAAACACAGCTGTTAATGCGAGACTGGCGGCCTCCGGCAGCAAGGTGACGAGAAGCGAGGAGGAGGAGGGGGGGCTCTCTAGGCACGCGGGGGGGGAGGGAGTCTGGGCTTGCATCTGCTCCGACACCCATCCGCTTACGTTCATTTGCAGTTTTTGCATGTCTGCGCCTCTGCCAGCAGCAGCAATAATCAACCGATGATATGGAAATGAGGATGTGGTGCGCAGCGTATGTAATGGCGGCGGAGTCAACTACAGTAGATATATTTCAGCGCGAAATTAAACTACCCACTGGACTGGAGCTGTAGAGACGGGGACGTTTCATAACTCAGCCCGAGAGATTTCATTTTGACCTATTGCTGTAATATGTTGATGAATAATATGAACCTACCCAGACGTAAGATAAGAGCCAGATATACACTAGATAAATTATGTAAAATGATACTGCGGTAAGATTACAATTCCAAGAACAATAAGTAAAGTTTCAGCCACTGGGTTGCGTAATGTAATTGTCTCGAGTCGCTTCTGATTGTTGTATTGGTTTTGTTGCATTGTTTTTATTATTACGTGTGCAATTTGCGCTTTATAATCTCAGAAGCTTTCATTTTTGCGCATTTCTCCATTCATCAAGTCAGCTGACATTTTGCCATAAATTTACAGCTTGTCTGAAAAATGCAGTTTAATCGGAGAGAAAGTGGTAATGAGTGATTGGGATGAGTAACGGACAGGCTTTTTAATTAGTCTCGCCAAGTGTTGTTATAGCTGTCACATTATCCCAGCCTTTGTCTGAGATTTTAATCTCCAGAGGCTATTCGGGAAAATAAAAAATAAAAAAAAAATAAGACCAGCAAAGAAATTCAAACTGGGAATCATATAATTGGAATCAAAGGCAGGGGTTGATTTTAATTAAAGCAGTGCTAGGGATGTGATATCAGAAGGACACTAATCTTAATAGGACCTCAAATACGGCGAGTGGTGCAGAAATAATTAATCGGTTTCAAAGAAGGCACGCGCAAAAAAAAAAAAGTTTTAAAATTGATTCAATTTAAAATTGATGCACTTTCGTTCTGAAGCAGAGAACCCGGACGAGCTCGAGAGAAGAGTGCGTTTTATGCCTAATACCCGAGCGTGATCGCTTCCAGATCTGAAAATCCCCAATGCTGTTGGCTTCAGTGAAAGAGTTGTAGAAGCACAGGAGGAGCTGCTCAGTGCCAGGCTGCTGTGACAGGTAGATGATGGCTTCAGCTCAGCTGTCAATACAGACGGATGGGCTCAGCACGGGGAGCATAGAAAATGCACGAAGGAAGATGACAGTTTAGCATGTGCCAAGCTGTGGTTGTTGTTGTCGTGGAAGGGAGCGGCGGTGCGGCGACAGAGCCGAGCTTCGGCGAACTTTCACACGGCTGTCCGGATTATTTACACAGGAGCAAATAAACTGAACCAACGATAATCAATGCGGTAATTTGGATGAATAAAGAGACAAATCTATTGTTCCCTAGATGTTCCTGCATTGATCCCTATGATGTACACTTTCCCTATAAGTTTGACGAATGACTCCCTGTGCACCGTGTGAGCGCTAATGACAGAAAAGAAAGCATTAATCAGACAAGTGGGATTTAATAACTCCCCAATTAGGGGGTTTATCGCGGCAATATTTTCGTAATAATAATTGTTATTGCACGCCACAGACGATGGCGCAGCTTGGGGAAACTAAGCGCCAGCTGAAGTGGCGCAAAACATGAGAAGGTCACTAGTGGAAGGTGTCTTCTTCAAATGGGATTAGGATACTTTGTGACTATCGTGTTTCTGTGACCAGAAATAGAAGGATGGAGAGGTGGTGTGAGGGAGGAACAAATGTAGAGGAGGACCGTAGCTGGTCGGACAGCATCATGCAGCAAGACTGCTTCTGGGGATTATTCATCTGCAATTGCAGCGCGCTGTGAAAAAAAAACTGGAGAGGCCAACTTACCACTGGGTTGTTTTCAAAACCTCTTTAGCCTCATATCTTCAGCTGCTCCAGTGGCTTCTTCTCCTACTTCTTCTTCTCCTTTTTCTTATTACTCACTCACGCGTACCTTTAAAGTGGATAGAGAAATGGGGGAGGAGGGGAAGGGAGAAAAAGAGGGAAAATGAAAGAGAAACATTAATGAAAGGGACTTTTAAATGAACTGCCTTGTTAAGTAGTAGGTGGGGGGGAGTTCACCAAATGCTGAGATGAGTTTCTCACTCTCTCGCCTCCTTGCCCTTTGCGACCACGGGACGACAGTTCTCGGGCGAGAAAGGAGGATTGCTGCTGATTGCCTGAGAGCTGTGGAGTGTGAATCTGCATGAAATCCCTCTTGGCTTTCTTCATCTTTTTCTTTTCTCTCTCTCTTTTTTTTTTTTTTTGACCATTTTCTTCTTCACATCTCTAATGAGGCTGGTCCCAATCCATGGGTGCGTCTACAGCACGCATGTCAGTGGGTGAGTAAATGTGTGGGTGTGGGCGAATAATATTTTGATATGCAGTGGAGTTAGGATTAGAGTTATATATATTTATATTTATATACATACACACATATATGCATGTACACATATGTGCACCGCAATTCTGTGCATTTTATGTGAGTGCTTTTTAACTAAATTTTGCTACGAAAAAGACCCGATTTTTAGGTGAAACCCCAGGTTGGAAAAAAAAAATATATATATGCAGCCTGTGCAGTTCCTTTCTTTCCACATGTGTGAACAGCCTGATTCAACACGATGATGTCTTCACCCCACTCTCAACCCTCAGCCCCCGATTCTCTAACTCATTGGTTTTCAACAGGGGGTCTGTGACCCCCAGGGGGTCCACAGAGGCACTGCAGGGGGGTCGCAAAATCTTTGGTTGATTAGACATTTTTTATATACAGTTTTTTATTTTCATTTTTAATTTCTTTAAATACACATGAATACAACACATTTAAGTAAAGGGATAAGTGATAGCTTAATACTGAATGCAAAATGATAATAATAATGTATGTTTATAAATAGCACTAGGATAAGTTTAATATAGATCACATATAGTAGTTAGGGGTCCCTACCTACCTAATCTCTCCATCAGTTTGGGGGTCCTTGCTCCTGAAAAATGTTGACGACCCCTGCTATAGCCCCCACCGTCTCATAGCAACAACATCTATGGCGGACTACAGGCTGGTGACCCTTGTTGGGTGGATAGGTCCAATATATACTGCTGCTTCGTCACCATGATGAGCTAAAAAGGATTCGGACTGCATTTTTGAATAGGTAAGGTTGATGCGCATGCACCGCCTCTTCTTCTTCTTTGGCTGATGTCTCTAGCAGAAACAGCGCCACGCACAGGCCCACGATATGTACTACAGCCTTTCCACAACTGGATGCGGTCTCGCAACGGATCGTCATTTACGGAGAAATACCCGACAGTACGCCACAGAAAACCGGATCGTTTTCGTACGTGCGGACACTTCGTAAGTGTGCTACTTTTGTGTGTTTGCACATGTTGCTCTACACATGACATCTGGACGGATAAACCATTGCAGCTTCACTCAATATTCAGTCAATACAGTCCCAGTCACGTCTGCAGCTACGGGCAGCGACGAGTCCACCCCAAGGAGCTTCCACCGAGCGGCTGAGGAAGGTTATCTTGAGGGAAAGGTCAGAGGAGCTCATCATTACCCGGAGTGTTCTTCAAGATAACGATATGAATATCATTGCAGGAATGCACAACAGGGGCATAATCGATACAATACGGAGGAGCGGGGTCCCACAGGAGAGATTCCCCAAATGCACTTAGAGGCTGTGTTGTTGACAAAATATGTTGAGAGAAGGAGGCTGCATGACAAGTTCATGTAACCATGCACACACAGTAGCGGTTTCAATGATTTTTCTTACAAAAACAAAATACAATTCCCATGAAATTATATTACAGCTGCAATGAATATTATTGTGGATTGTGTTTCAATTGATAATTCCCCTGTCTTTTTTTGTTTTATTTCAAATTCAAAACAAAAAATTGACTGAAGCAGGGAAATTAAGTGTATTCTCACATTTAAGAACACGGCCGTATAGGAAATCATCGCCCACAAGCTTCATATTGGTTTTCATTCATTTGTTTCTGTTTAAAATCCGAATACTTTTGTTCTTAAACTACCAGCAATGAGTCACTCAAATTCTAATTAACGTCGTCCAAGTGCGATGAAACTTCACTTGAAATTGAGTTTTAGAAGTGTTTCAAAAAAAGGTCCAAGAAAAGCTCAAAGACAGCTTTAGAGAGGAAACGGGAAAATAGCCGGAACAAGAAAGCACAAGACATTCCTACTGGCTCCTGTCCGTCCTCAGCCGGACGTTATCGACTTCTCCCCTCCTACCCTCCTGTCTCGTGAGCTGGGCGCTGCCTGTAGACTGTCTCCCGGCATCCTCTATAGGCATTATTACCTCGACGGCCGACCGTCAGCGTGATCCTTTATTCTGACAGGCCACCAGGGTCAGACTGGCCCTCACTGGCCAATCAGTGTCAGCTAACAGTCTTGGCTGCAGCACGATCCCCGGGTACACCGACTGCAGCAGAGTGGAGTGCTGGGAGCAGATGTGCGTCTGTGTTGAGGAAGGAGGTTTGTGATGTTACGGCATCCGCATGGGGGTAAATGCAACAACAATTCGTGGAGCTCAGGGAAAACCAGTGTGCACGGTTGTGTGTGTGTGTGTGTGTGTGTGTGTGTGAGAGTTTTATGGAAAAATGAAAGCGAATGTACGCATGTTCTGTAAATGCTCATGCATGCGTGTGTCAGTCGGAGGTAGATAAAAAAAAATAAAAAAATGTGAGGCCAAATTCTGCAATACTCCCACACGCCCGGCTGCCAAGATGAGCGCGGGGGAATTTGTTTAATGTACAGCATTTATTCACTGCTCACACGCTGTTGCACTACCGCTTCCTCCGTCGCATGAGACACTCCCTCGGCTGGGCAAGTCGCCATTAATCAGTCGCAATGAAGGGTTAGCTGAATAGCACGGGGGCTCAAGCACATCCTGGATCAACGTCTCGGTGCGATCCCCAAACCAGGCTTCTTCTCAATAGCGCGCAGGTGGAAGCACAATACTTCGTGACGTTTTTATTTTGTTTGTTTTTTTTTGTCGTTTTTTTTTTTTTTATCACAAATCGTGGCATAAGTTGTGTTTCGTTCACTCATGTGGAAAGCAGCTCCGGTTTGTTTTCTCATGACCCTGCAACATATTGGCATTGAGTTTAGTCACCGTGCTGAGACAGATGGCCGAGCATTATGGTGCATGGCAAATTGGGAACGAAAACATGCATGCTCCGAAATGGTTCCGTGTAGTTTCTCCACAGCAATGTGACCAGATTCACAAGGGAAGGACGCGGAAGGCCCGAGCATATACGTGAAAAATAGAGACAGCCCAAATGTGAGAAAACGCATCGTTGATCAACTGTGTGCAAATGCCAACGGGTCTATTACTTCTTCTTCAAAAATAAATAAATAAATAAACGAAATGTCAATACTGTTTCTACACTGATGTGACAAAAATAAAAAAATAAAAAATGTTGCCATGGTAGCGCAACCCACCCACCTCCTCACTCTTCACGGTTCTCCAGGTATAAAATGCCTCATTTGTCCTGAACCAGCTTTAAAAAAAAAAAAAAAAAAGACATTTCCATCACAGACTAAGAGAAGGAAACATGAGAAGAGAATGATTGTGAAAGGAAATCACAGGTGTGGCGAGAAACGACGTTTAGGAAATAGATGTGTTCAGTGAGAAATAAGAACGGAGGTATCGGAAGAAGGCAGGGACTGGGTTCAGAGTTTGGAGAAAAGTCAGAAACGTTGGGGAGCAGACAAGATGAAGAGGTGGAGGAGTGACGAAGGGACGAGTGGAGCAAGGGGAGGCGGCGAAAGGTGAGCACGAGGGGGCAGACAAGAAGATGGGGGGAATAAGAGGAGAACGGCAGATGAGAAGAGACAGCGTGGAGTAGGGGAAATGGCAAAGAATGAAGGAAAGGCAAGGAGAATGGAAGTCAAGGGAAAAGAGGAAACAAAAGAGCAGGAGGTGAAAACACTCAGTCAGACTCCATACACAGCATGTAAGTAATTTAACTGGTTTATACTCTCCACAGCACACACGCCATAGGTGTTTAAACCCAGATTTAGTTTTCAATTGAATAAAATTGTATTTCACCAAAGATAGTTCAGGGATATGTGATTTTTTCAGAAAAAACTGAACCAAATATCGAATATGGGGTAGAATCGTAGGATCTTTTCGAGTGCAGATTTAGGCGATTTTTACCAGAGGTGATCAGCATCACGAGGAGATGAATGGACAACTGACTCCAGAAGAAAATCACTAACTGTTCAAAGACATTAAAAACAAAAAAAATCTTAGAAAGAAGCAAATCATTAGAGAATGACCTCCTTAAATCACTGAAGTGTATCCAAAGAGCACTCTTACCACAGCGTTGCATCAGCAACTGTTTAAAAGGGCTATTTAATGGTTTTAATGAAAAACATCAATGCTTGGTGGACACAAAACCATCACTTACAGAAAAACAGTCGTACTAGTTATTGTTCGAAGTCTTATGTCTTCGAACATGCCCACGGTTGCGATTAATGAAATGAACATTGTCTATAAAACAGTGTGATAATAGATGTGCAGTACCTGCGACACACAAAGGAAACATCCTCAGCCACGAGGCCTCATTACTCCCCGCAGCTGCTAACTAATCCCGCACCTCTGTGCTCTGTCAGGGAACCTCTGCACACTCAAAACAACACAGCTCTCAGATGAAACACTCCACCGACGAGCCCCTCCGACTGAAGTTTCATTAGCGGAGCCTGTTCTGAGCAGATAAGTAAAAGCAGAGTCCGTTATAATTATAGCAGTCATAATTACTGCCGTGCAAGTTTGGTCGAAAAAGACAAGGTAATGAGGGGAACCTGTCTGATGCACACACGCAGGTCATGCAAGCCTTTTTCGAGCTTTTGTAGATCAGACTATTTTGTGTGTGCGTGTGTGTGTGTGCGCTTGCTTGTTTGGTTGCAAGTGTGCATCTATTGGCATGCTGTGACCGATATTCAATTAGCCCACCTGCCACCTCTACATGGCTCAGCATTCCAGCGCTCAGTAAATCAGCTCGCCTGACAGCACGCAGGTCGATATTAATATTAACGCCTCCATAAATAATGTTATTGTAGGACCCTCGTGTTAATGGTTCATGATACGATGGGCATGACAAAGTGGAGTGTGTGTCCTATTGTGGAGGTGCGGGGCTTTAACAGGGACAGAGAGATAGACTAAATCTCCTTCAATGTCCTTCGATAGGAACATTGGTGACATTGGGCTGGAACGGCGCCGAGGTGGTCACAGCTGTGTTCCCAAGCCTGAATAGCTAGGGGGTGGGGAGTGTGTATCATATGTGTGTGTGTCTGTGTGTGCGTGTGTGTGATGAACTGGTAGAGGGTTAGAGTCGGATGCTGTTGGGACTGGACACAGAGGATTAATTATTATAAATCGTCTCCCAGGCCACATGTTTATGGCCGCTACTCAAATTGTTGTGCGACTATCCGATTTCCATCTTCGACACTACACTACTGTGTGTGTGTGTGTGTATTTGTGACAGGAGAGGTCCGGGGTTGAATAGAAGAATGGCTTTGCTGTTTTGCGACAATAGCCCATATTTCATTCTGACAGCAAACATATCACTGTAACGTCTTTATGTGGTCGCAGCAAATCTCCGGATTAGCCACTGGCTCGGAAGAGACGGCCGCCGTCAAACTGAGGGGTGTCTGAAACGCCGGCTTGTTAACCTGACCTTGTAGGCAAAACAAGGGAGTCGGTCATTACGCGTTAGAGAAGCCGAAGCTGCAGCACCCGTGCGAAAACACACCTCCCCAAATAACTAGATTCCATCTTTCCATTCCAGTTTGTGGCTTTCACTTCACTCGTTCCGGTACAAGATTTGCTGAGAATGCTTTTTTCTCCACCCCATTACTGCCCTGCAACATATACACTCGCCCACATTTCTTCAAAGTGACTTCTCGGTTCACACACTCATCTCTCTACCTGCTGCCTCGGAGCAGCTTCACTAATTCAAACACTAAGTTCAAGGGTAGCTCATCAGTGGTTGCCACGGGAGTGAGGAGGAACCTCCGTTGCAGACGTGCATGCAAATTCAAACTGGTTAGGCCGTGGTCACAGGCCTTAGTGTGCCGTGGTGTAATGTGCACTTTGACCGGGTAACGCGCTCAAAAATGTATTTCAGAAGAGTTTATCTGCAAGTACAGCCAAAAAAAAATTAAAATTATTATTATTTTTTTCTATTTTTGAGTGATGCCCCTTCTCTATATACAGGGTTGGGATAAATAAAAATAATAATAAAAAAAAAGATTAACAAACATTATCCACTCGCGGGCAACAGCTCGCCAATAATTAAATGAATGGGGGAAAAAAAAATCAGTGCAGAGAAAAATTAATCAGCTCTTGTGCCGATCTGTGATGGAGGAGGTGACTGCAGCTGCGTGTTGATTGGCAGAGAGGAAAACACACACACACACACACTTGGTCATGCACCGCATTGTACTCCTCTGCCATTGTCAAGAATTCTGGGAGAGATTTCCAAGGCGACTTGTTTCCTGATGTCACCTCCAATCACGACTCGCACACACGCATGCACGGATACGGCGCAACCCTCGCCAGCCCTAGACCAGAGGTTCTGCAAAGCCGGGGATCATCCCTGCTAATCCACACTCATTAAGGATGAACTCCATGATAGCGTGCCGCCGCCACCACAACCAGCCTCCGTAGCCTTTTACCCCACTTTTCACACACGTACAGTGCACACTCGCCGCGTTGCCGTGTGGATAAGTTGGCAGCTTTGATGGCGATTTTAATAAATTACCGCGCGCTGTTGCACGAGTGTTTGTTACCGCCGCTCGAGGAAGCAGAGCACCTGCCACACCTGTCGCCGCTAATCAGGCCCAGCTTAATTAGGAGCTTTTATTTCACAGCAGTGAAAGGTGAAGTGTGCTTGACCAAGGGATGTTGAGCGCTCTTATTTTCACTGAACTCTTCAGAGAAACGTGTCTTCAAACGGAATGTTAATTTGAGATTAGACAAACCGGAGGATGACAGAGCTGGCAAATCACTTTGCTCTGCTAAAATGTAAAATGATTTTTAGCAAAACTTCAAATCAATTATTCAAACACTTCCATTGTTCCTCAGGATGGAACAGACGTTTTTTTTTTTTTTTCCTCTGCACTCAACAGTTTTTACCCGAGGACTGGAGCATAAATAGAATGTTCATCCTCAGTGTTCATGCACGCAGAGAAGGTCACTGCTGAGTGGAGTCTACCTACAACCTCCCTGGGCTGTACAAAAAAAAAAAAAAAGCGACCCGGATGCTTCCCTTCTAGCTCTCCATCTCCAAAATAACTCTCCCTCTGTGGGGATCTTAAATAAATTACAGATATGCTATCCTCCCAAGATGTGATCTCTGTTCTCCAGCGCAAATTAAAAATTTAAGCCCATTTAGGTGCCCTGTGTAACTTGAAGCAGTGTGGTTGCAAGGGGCGATATACAACCAGAGTTGTGTCACAGTAGTACTTAGGAGTGATGCTTGTTGCTCTGGGCGCTGCATCTGAGAGAGGAAGCAGGGTGGCCTGATGTCAGAGAGAATATCATGTAACTCTAAGGTCACCGGCTTGATCTAACTGCGCAACACTGCTTCTACCCGCAGCTATGCGTCGTGCCAAAGTGTCAAGACACCAAACTCTGACTCGCTCGATCTGTGTGAATCACTCTGTGTGACAGTACCTGCCAAAAGACTAACACGTAGAGGACTTACAACTTCAAAGCTTCAGGAGCTCGACTTTGACTGGGAACATTGAACCGTGTGCCAGTTCTATTTTCAGAAAAGCCTGCCCACCTACACTTTAAAGTAACAGGTATAATTATAAAAGTCAAACTGTCAGTTTACTCATATGGAAATATGATATCTTGTAGAATATTGGGGCTGAATTCAGGTGGTTAACCAACTGCAAAATGTGCAGACTTTTTTTTATGATTAGCAAAATCAAAGTCTGCACATTTGTGCTTTCACATGTGTTGGACGGCTGGATATTAATCAGCTCCCACAACAACATGGTGAATATATTTACTGTATATAATACGGACAGCGTGTCACCACTTCCTTGTATTGGCCTTGCAGGTAGCGATATTTTTCCATTACGGATGTGGCCAGTGCCATCTTGCGAGTTTGGAGCCAGACTGAGCAGCACGATTCAAGATTGGAGCCATGAGGAGCCACACTTCTGCCGGACTCGCTCACGTTTTTGTTTAGTTAATACTGCATTGTGCTCTACATCCACCAGTTACAAAGAAATGTTGTATTATACACTGTATTTATTTTTTTTATTATTATTTTACAACTCTTATGGTCATTAGGGACTGGTTTACAGAGCAGTTGGCATGGCAACTGGCCATTATGTCACATCCTATATCTAGAGCATCAAATAATTAACTAAATCGAAACTTATCCAAAAGATTGACATTGGAACGTGCATCAGCATTATGTTACCTACCCAAAATGACTGAAATCAATCTTGAAAAAAATAATTATATTTGTCTGTACTTTAATGGAGGAGGTGGAGCTCGTGACCTATACTGCAGCCAATCACCAGGGGGAGCTCTACTTGCTTTGGCTTCACTTTATAGGAGCAGTTCCATATGCATATTTATATGGCCTATGGGTGAAAGAAGGAAATTACACAGCTGATCCCAATTCCATATTTTTTGTTTTTGAAAAAGGGGTCACAATAAAGGAAACAATAAGACAGTGCAACCAATCCACGAGCCACTAAAAGACGGTGTCCATGATTGAAACCACAGCTTTACGCCATAACTCTGAAGTACTGCATTGAAATCTGAAACGTCAAACACACAAATCAATTATTAAACTAAACAAATTAATTTGTCCTTCTGAAGACAAAGGCAGCGTGCCAGGAGAAACAGGATTACCACCAATCTCTAATGCCTGATTATTAAAAATAAATAAGACCATTAAATACACCAGAGGATTGCCTGGGAGGCTCGTATATCAGCAAAGCATGTCCTATTTATTTAGTGTCTTCAAAATGGGTAGAGACCAAAAAGGCTAATTAATTGGGAAGTCTACAAAAAACCACTATCCAGTAGAACAGAAGACCTTGTGAAGGAAACGTCCTCCGATCATTAAGCATCAGTGCGCTACGGGAGCTTGTGCGCGTGCGTGCGATTGGGGGGCATTTAATAGACTCAACCTCACTATGAACCCAGAGAAAGCGTTTTGTCATTTGACCTTCATTAACATCTTCTATTCATTGCTCCAACGCCGGTGATAAATCAGGAAATTGCTGCTATTGTATCCACCAGTGGCACGCAGTAAAGCATTATGCCCTACCTGACTTTCATTAGCTTTTGTCTCTTTAAACAATAACCAGAGCCTTGATCGAACTCGTTTATAAGGTATTTGTCTTGATGAGACTTTACAAACAGAAATTAAACTGAAATCAAATCAGGAGGCAACGCTGCAGAAATCCACAGAGGAAACACAGTCCCGGCGTACTGTAAAGACTTTTCACAGAAGGTGTGGCATGTGATAAAGATCTGCACCTATAACCTAGGACTAAAGATAACAACAAAAAGACTTCAAGAGACCCTGAAGGTAAATGGGGAAAAAAAAGAAAGAAAAAGAAATGGCTCTCTTTTTGGAACAGGAGACTTTCCGGAGGGGATGGCTCCCCTCCATTGAAGCGTTGTTGGATTAACCTAATCAGAAGATTAATCAGACTTGAAACACTGGAGGCTGTGCCTGTGGCCTCTTTATCCGACTGTGCTGGGCAGCAGAATTAGGACGGAGAGCGGGGAGATGGCGTTCCCACAACCCCTTTCTCTAGGGCTCACTGCTTGCTAAAACATCTCAGAGGCAGAAGGGGTATCACAAGTTCCCCTGTTTGCGCCAACTCTCGCAAGTCTCATGACCTTATTATTATTCAGACTTAATCTCATGTTATTGCATGAATACATTGTCTAGATATTGTCGGGTGTCTTGCTAATTCTGACATGTTTGACTCATTTCAAAAAAACGCCAACATGAAAACTCTAGTGTCAGCATAATTACACTGTATATTTCACAGACAACAGATCTTAAATGTTAAAAGCAATCTAATAAAGGGTCAGGCTCAACGTGCCAGGTACCTGCCCACAGTTCATGTGAACTCTTAAAGGGCAGCACTCAGCTGTGAACGGGCATCACAGTAACTGGCCACCATTTAAATGCAATCATCCTTCCATTCGCGGCGATTTAAAGGGCCGATTGCCCTCAGAACTGGTGGAAATTAGCTCTTGCTGTGCCATGTTTGTCTGACCTCATAACAAAGGATCAAGTCTGAGAGGCAGAGCATTTTATGTGCGCTTTATTCTTCTTTTTTTTTTTTTTTAAGCCCATGATCACATGGTCATGGGCAGCCCTGGAAGATTTGGCTAATAGAAAAAAAAGAAAAGCATGGTCATTGTCACTGAATAAATACAATACAATTTTGGGAGGTCTTATCCGTCTCCATCTGTTGGCCTTGATACTCCTTGCCTTGGTTCAGGAAAGTAAAAAAAAAATAGTACTGTAGCACATGTCCATGAGAAAAAAAAAAATCAAGAGAGGCCTGCAGTGTGAACAGGGAGGGCATCATTGATCCCAGCTATCTAGTAGCCAGGTCATCGATTGCAGTGTACAGCTGTGATACTTGGCACACCTTGCTGACTCCAACTACAACCTTGAATCCGAAGCCAAGAGCGAGCATTTTTCCTCTTTAGTCCGTTGACCAAAAGACGCAGAGAAGCTTGTGTGTGTGGAACGGTCCTACAGCGTCCTCGCATAATTGTGTGGGAACATCATTTTTCAACCGCGGCTTTGCTTCCCCCGTCCCCAGGAGGCAATTTTTCTCAAACAAGGATCATTACGGTATGGAAGCAGCTGCTGAGCAGGGTTGAAAATGCAACCGGAGCCAATGAGCAGAGGCATGGGCTCCTTGGGGTGCAAGGGCGCGCACAAATGTGAGAGTCATCAAGAGGACTGGGAATAAGAAGATAAAAGTAGAAGTAAATGAAGAGCCCAATTTTGACCTTTTTGTACTCCCTCGAGATTTATTGATCCTGGAATCTCATCAAGGCTTCTTTTGGATGGTTCGGTAGAACACAGACATCAAAGATCAACTTGTTTTTTTGTTTTTTTTTGCCCCTCCTCCACACATGCCCTCCCTACACCCACTGTTCTATTTAAAGATGTGTATCTACCAACATTCAATATGAATACACTTAAAAGAGCATATGTGAGAGGAAAGGGGCGAGCGAAAAACCACTTAAAACGAGAAGTGACTGGATGCAGCTAATAGCTGTCTGATCAGCCAACGTTTCATCTTCGCCACATCATCTCCAAATTCAATATTGGCTCTTCAAACACACTGGTTTAAAAAAAAAGAAAGAAAAAAAACGGGCTGTTGTGTCTAAACACTCCCGCCATTTCCGCATTAAGGCCACACTTAGTTGGTATTCCACCCCTTCCTCCGTTGTCCCTCGGTATCTCCTCAATCCCTGCGAAATGAGCTAAAATATATAGAGCTCATACACAGACGCCAATGTCTGTTGGGAAAAAATTACCGTTTCCGTGTATGTTAGAGGTGCGCTTGTCAATGCACAGTCAGTCATGTTACTGACTCTGACAAATTCCCGGATGCTCCTGATAATGGCTTGACAAATGGTCCTCCACCAACAGTCAATACATCTCCCTATGTCCCACCTCTATGCCCACCTCTGTGAGATTCCATTATATGATACACTATCACACACTTTCTGGGTACAACTCGGCAAGGGCTAGAGAAAACAGAAAGGCATTTTAGGTATGATATGAAAATGTAGTACTCTTGCAGAAAGCAGAGATAGATCCGAAATCGCCAGGCCTAATCTGAAGGGATTAGATGACATCACTATCCCTTATGAAGTTTTGCCGATAAATGTGATTGCACTTCACTAAACTGTACAGTTTCATTTGTGGCATGACATATGTGTGGTTGCGTAATGAAATAAATCTGGGGTTTTACTCAGTCACTAACTCTAAGTGAAAATAAGGGAGAACCGTACAGCGTAACTGGTCAAAGACGCACCAGGAGGTACTTTAGCTTCACACAGTCAAATGAATAGTTGCAGCCAACAGCGACCAGTAACGTAAATTTTCAGCTTTATTTTCATTTGCAGTTATTTGCTTGTGAAAGGATTTTTTTTAAAGCTAGTGTTCTAGGACTCAGAGAGGTGTAAAGCAAATATCTACACTTTGTGTAGTGAGTCCTCAGTAATGTGTTTCAGGGCTCACAAGAAAACAGCAAACTGTTTGCCCTAACCCTGACTATGAGCTAGTGTTCTAGTGCCAAAACCAATACACTTCATAATCCAAATGTGGGATGGGGATTCCCAGTTCTCCATCAGTGTATTCATCGGATCAGAATAACTCAGCGCCTGTCAGAGGCTACTGGATTCAAAGTGATGAGAGGCCTATTTATCAAGTTCTCATAGACGCACACATACACCTAAATGGTAACATCAGTGCCATATTTCCACTGTAAGCTTTCATCACAAAGAAAAGTTTTCACAGCTCATCTTCAAAGAAGGAAAATGTGAATACAGGGTTGCATGGCGAGGAAATAAGTGCATGCCAGGTGTAACCAGTGACTAGCTGACAGAGAGTAACTCAGCACCTTTTATTAAACAAGAGAATGGCATGTGTCAATGTAGCCTCTATGTTGAATGGCCACAGCAAGCTTTGTGTTGCCGTGATAATTGCAGGGCAAACAGTAGTAATTGTTAGCACGGTAAAAAAAAACTGCAAGGTACATTTGTGCAAATATCCAGTCATCCGTAAGCTATTGTCTGTCTATCACAAGGACCATTAAGTGTGTGCACAGAAGCGGGGTACACCCTGGTTATGTTGCCAGTCAATCAAAAGCTGACATGTACAGTACAGCCACAACATTAAAACCACTGACAGGAGAAATAAATAACATTGAACATCTTGTGACAATGCAATGTTCTGCTGGGAATCTTTGACAATGTGTGGATGTTACTCAGACATGTAGCTCCCACCTCGACCAGAAAAAGCACTCCTACCACATGGCAATGAAACACCTTGATGGCAGCAGCCATGACACAACCTGACACACAAAAACAGTTTAGGAACAACTCAAAAAAACATGAAAATGGCCTCCAAATTCTCTAGATCCCTAACTGATCAAGAGTCTGTGGGATGCACTGGAACAAGTCTGTTCCACAGAGGCCCCTCCCCTCAACCCACAGGACCCAAAGGCCTACGCTATCAATACCCCAGACACCACAGGACACCCTCAGAAGGTGTCCATTCTCTGATGAGTCACAACTGTTTTGGAGACAGAAGAGAGAACTAAACAATATTAGGAAGGTGGTCATGATGTTATGCCTGTACATCAGCAAGGTAGAGAACATGGGTCAGTTTGTACTCGGGAGACACTCTTTTGGGAAAGTTCATAATGACATAGTCAGTTGTTTTAAACATAAGATGAGCTTTGTACTCGTTTTTAAGCCAGGCCACACCAGGGCTTAAAAAAGCATCCTTCACAGAGACAGATTGATGAGTCCCCCGTATTCATCTTGCATTGATTTTTTTCCAAAATTCAGCCAGCTGCTTCACCTTGAACCTATGCTTCAAAGCGATACTGTTTGCAACATCAGTCAATGACTCTTCCAATTCATTCACCATTCCTGTCGACTGTGTCACTGCAAAACTATTTTCTATTCGAGCCTCCTGTGCCAGGCAGCCTGCCGGAGAAATACTAACAAAACTGCGTGCACACTCCACTGAGCTGAACCCTGACGTCACCCTGCAGTCTGCTCTTGACACGTTGTCCCCACTGAACGCATAACATTTATGGTCACCCAGATGAGTGAATTACAAGTGGAAGGTCTCTGATCCTGCTTCAGAGGGTGCTAGAGGGTGATACCCTTCATTCAGATTGCTAAATAGGCTGAAAAAAAGAAACATCCAGATAGTCTTGGAGCTCAAGGTTTCGACACGAAAGTATGAAGCTAGAACGATTTTCTAAAGAAAAATCCTCCCCTCCCCCCCAAGGTTGAAAAAACAACTAAAAACTTCTGCTGTGGAGAGGCACCAGTGGTACCCATGAATCCTTGGTATCTAGGGTCTTAGCTGTATGTAGGCATCTGTTTCTCAAAAGTGATTTGTGAGCGTGACAACATCTCGCACATTATCATCTTTCACAGTCAAATTTCTACTTTTCAGGCTTTTTATGGTTAGATGATCAATATAATATTGTTAATAATAACAATAATGGTAGTTTAAACTGAAGTAATCTGATATTTTACTGTCTATCTTCATATATATTGCAGACAGAGTTCGTCCCTACAAAAGGACAACCCATTTGTCCATATTAACATGGAGCAGCAATGAAATTAGAATCCTTTGCATCAGCAAAGACTTGCACATGTACGCTTGTGTATCATCTGACCTTTGCATGGCTGCACACTGGTGGCCGAAAGGCACGACAGCTTTAGAAAGGCGCATGCTAATGTTAGGTGTGGTTTGTGCCCCTTGGTGCTATTTAGCACAGTGTGATGAGAGTTCATCTCTTCACATCCTGCTTGTCTCTCCGTCCGAGAGCGAGAACAGAAATAGTCTTTGTCACTAGCCCCACAGCAGGGCACCTTTCACACACCATGTCCAACAAGACTGGACAGGGTCACCAATACGCGTGCCAGTTTGCGTAGCTTTGCAGGGTACTGGAAGCTAATGAGGGCGCGTCTGTGTCGGACAATGAGCTTCTGTTAGGATGTTTCCTCGATCCAGTGACGGCTTTCCCCTCGATATTTTGACAAGTTTAAATAGCTTCAATGATTGATTCGTTTAAAGAGGTCGCAGCTGAGACGGCAGCACACCGTCTGATTTATCTCTGAAAGGATTGATTAAGTCTTATTTTCACAGCATTTTCCCACTGTAATCTGAACCGAACCAAACTGTACCCAAAAATTCAAATGGGAAAACATTTAGCACTGTGCCAGCTTAGAATGGAATGATACACTACAGCAGAAGAAAAACGATCTGCAAAGGTGAGGGAAGCAGGAACTGATAAGAGGATTACTCTATTACTATCTACCCTAGGGGCTGTTACCCTGGAGCACAAGAACACGGTTAAAAAGGGCAAGACCTTGATATCCCCCCCGACACGCTCATATCGTTTGAGTGAGGCAAAGTTGCTAAATGGCATACGATCCCACTTGGTGCAGGGCGAAGGCATGTTTTTAGCCCAAGCTGAAATGAAGCATCCTGAGGAGTGACCTTCCTGTCCTGACCAGCCTTCCTCTAACCTTCTTCCAGTGACAAAGGATGGATGGATATGATATGTGGTGGGGAATTAGAGGTTTTTCCAATCTCTTTTGGGCAAAAGTTTTGTGATATAATCTGATAACGGTGTGGATGAAAAGCCCCAGAAGGATGTCCCTGTCAGTCTGTGAGTCCAGAATTATTTTCTGAATACCAGGATTTTTTTTTTAAATTGTTTGCAATGAGGAGAGGATATTGCATGGCCAATTTGAAAAAGGATTCTACACCCACCCAGCAACCATCCAGAGTGCATCGTATTTGCATGGCTGCCAAAAACTCTTCCGGTCTCTGAAAAAAACCTCTTGTAAAGACGTTGTTGTCGTCAGTTCTTTTCATGAAACCCCCATTGGTGGGACTGGTGGAAACCAAGAAAATGGAGGGGAAGCACGTTCTAGCCTTGACTGTCTATCCTAACATGTATGTGTCAGAATGACGTAATACATAATATGACAGAAATTGCCACAAACACAGAAAAACCCATTGGAGTGAGCAGATCGGTCGAAAACCAGGCGTTGCTGGTGATTGTTGCTATGGTCACAGAAACAAAAGCCCACAGTGTGGCAGCACTTTTTCGATTAAGCGCTGAGATGAAATGCTCCTCGGGGCACTGCAAGCACTATTCTGCCAGAGGAAAATGCTACATGGACACACGGCCTGAGTATTATTATGTTCCGTATTGTACGGTATATCGGGGCAGGCCAAAGATTTTCAAGATATGTGACGTTTTTCCTCAGGAGGGCACAGAGGAAACATTATGAGACAAACACTGCATTGAGTTAAAGGCAGTTAAGACACATTAAAGCTACTTGTGTATCCAACATAGTGACGACAAAGATCACATACTAACGTTTGTCTGTAAAAAATCGGTGTGTTTGGACTTTTACCCGCACTTGGAAATGCACAAGTACAATAACATATCCCTGAAATATTGTCCCCTATTGTTCTCTGTGAATTGATTTCACAAAACTCCTCAAGAGTGTAACACACAAAAATGAGCATTTAGTCAGACCACTGTGGTTTGCAGTGCAGCTTGATTCCCGTTTGCGTGTGGGCGACTGAGGCAGGGCTATCATGTTGGTTCGAACAAAGACATCATGAGTGTTACTGTCTCCACGTCAAGACTGAAGCAATAATTACTGTCATTCAAGCAGAAAGCTCATAGCTCAGCCGGGAATTAATGTGCGCTAGCTACACTTTGTGTCTTTGTAAGATAAACTTACACCAGCTGTCTGGGGCCTCGTTTCAGAACTACAACTGTCTTTTCACCACAGTTCAACTGTATTCACCTCTTGGCCCGCTGTGGTGTCACATGAGCTCCACATGTGTCCTTATTGCTTCTGTGAATTTTTACTGTTGTTACTGATGTTACAGTCACGATGCATTTAACAGTGAGTGAGCAGATTAGTGGAACTTAATGACACTTTGGAATTACTTACTGTGGAAGCTGCATTAGCGGTTGTGAGGTCTTTACTTCAGTTTTTAATTTTAGGAATCTACCTGCTGTGGCTTAAATGGAAATAAACCAATAACATTATGACCACATGCCTAATATTGTGTACAGCTGTGACTCATCAGAGAATGGACATGGGCCTTCTGGGAGTGTCCTGTGGTGTCTGGTAACAGGATGTTGTTAGTGGGGGTCTATGGGTCCTATGAGGCCTCTGTGGATCAGGCTCGTTCCAGTGCATCCCACAGATACTTGATCAGTTTGGGATTTAGTGAATTTGGAGGCCAGGTCAACATCTTTTTGTGTTTTTTGAGTTGTTTTATAAACCTGGGGATGTCATCCATCGAGGAGTGTCATTGCTATAGGGTGGTGTGCCTGGTCTGGTCGAAATGGATGGCAGATGTCTACAAATGCCAGATCTAAAAGTTTCCCAGCAGAACACTGCATTGTCACAAGATGGTCAATGATATTTTCTTCTGCTGTCATAATGGTGGTCATTATGTGGTGCCTGATCGGTGTAAGTGGCCACAAACAGAATTGCTTTTTTATAAGAGCCTTGAAATTTTTTCAAATAAAAGACACAATGGCACTGGTCTTATCGAAAATTACATGTTATTTTTTGTCAATATTGCTACCAATGTCTCAAATTAAATTGTCCGATCTGTCTCTGTGGTTCTGGTTTAGGTTTTGTGCGGTATCTGCTGATGAACCTAAGTTTTTATGGTTTAAACTTGGTTAAGATTAGGGAAAACTGCAGTCATGGCCAGTGCTCACCCTGCCTTTGCTCCGCAGAGACAACAGTGATAAGTGACACAGCCTCTGGGGGACTCCTGTCAGTTTGATACATCATAGTAAGCATTTGAACAAATGACTGCTTAAAGTCTCCAGAGTATCAAATTAATTTTAGTCCAAGGCTTGCAGTGGTGCGCCGACTAAAAATGAACTGATGTGCAAACCTTCCCTTAACATATTCTCTAGCCTGACTTTGACAGCAGAAGTTAGGCGTTCCCTGCTCCTTGTATCGGAAATTGTCATTTTAAAACACAAACATGGACATATTCATGGCACAACTGTTCTTTCACACAATAGTTTTTGCAAAGGACACGTTAAAAGTGTGAGTAAACAGGCAAAAGACACTAAAAGGAAAGAGCCACCGGAGCCAAACATTAGCCATTAAAAGTTAGAATAAAAAAGTAAGTAGTGGGGTCAGTTTTAACTTTATCGTGAAAGACGTCATTGTAGTTCCACATCGTAGAGACATGTTTAAAAGAAACGGAAAACCTACTAGCTTAGAGAGAGCCCTAGTGAAAGATGTGAAAGCAGCAGGTGAGATGTAACTCTTAGAAAGCCCCTTACGTTCCTATTTGAAAGTGCAGGCAATCAACAGTAAGGGAAAACACTGAGATGGGAGAGCGGGTGCGTTTGGGTGCAATATATTACGGAAAATGGAATTTCCTTTATCCGTTTTACAAGGCGAGTGACCTTTGCACTCTTGGTTTGCTCTCTCTTCCTATTTCTCCATTAGTACATGGAGACAGACAGGCGCAATACACACACGGACACACAAAAAAGGGCATCTGCTGTTTCTCTCCAAAGCAGCCCTGCAAATACACACACACACGCACACACACACACACACACAGGCTCACTGTCCAACAGTCAATATTTTCTGAAGGATGGCCCTCCCCTGAGAAGTAGGAGACAATCCGAAAGGGGCCCCCGCAATGAAAGGGCCCGTGATTGCATTCGACCGTAGCCCTTACAAAGATGTCGTACATCAAATGCCAACAGATAAAAAGCTACCCGCCGAAGAGTTAATCAGCAGAGTAGGTTTCATGGCCACACTGCAATTTGTCTCAATATCACGAAAAGGGGACAGGCTGTGATAAAAACACACCGATATAAACAAACACGATGCCTAAACACACAGCTTTTGCATTCGTGCAGCGCCGAAATATGATATCACCTCAGACCATGACGTGGCTCTCGTCTTTTTTTTTTTTTTTATCATACCATTTGCCAATATTGCCTAACCTTGACAGAGAACCAGGTGTGTGAATGCTTTTGTAAGGCAGCTTTTTGTACACTCATCTGTTTGCCCCCCTCCCACCGCCCCCCACCCCCATGCCTTTCCCGTCTCTGAGTCCGCTGGGTTTGACAGCCCCGACCAATTTGCATTCTGACTCACAGTCAGAAAGTGCCTGCATAAGAGGCTGTTAAATATTTTGCATACTTGCCACCTCGTACCTCAATAGGATACGCTGGTGTGATTCTTGCGGAGTGGCACGCTGGGCGGGAAGAGGCTTAATCACAACAGCTGTTAACCCCCGTTTCTGACCCCCTTGTATGCCAGCAACCACATTTCAGTCAAATTAATACACTCGCCTTGGCAATACCGGTGAAACAAGCGAAAAGATCAATGGCAGACCAAGGTATTTAACCTGGGCAAGAAGCTAGCCAAGTGAACCCAAAATACACACTGAGCAACTTCTTCTGCCCCTCCAGCGGAAAATGCTACATCAAAATATGACTCAAACTAGCTTGGAAATAGCTCTTTCTGCGCCATGAAGAAACGTGGGCATGTTCAGGAAGGATACGACTTTGACATTCCGGATCAACTCAATTATTTTCCGCCCGTGACTACACGTCTGGGAATCTACTACAGTACGTAATGGCATTGGATTATGTTGACAATCATCCGAGGACAATCATTTCCCTTGAGAAATCTGCCTCCCTTTCATCTGGAAACGGCATTAATCAATACTGAAGGCTCAACTTAACAGCCTAAATACAATACCTCCGATTATCAGCATTGCAGCTGTTTAACTGTTGCAGGATTGTTAAAACAAACTCCTTCAGTTTTTCAACATCTTAAGAGACTAGTTTCAATTGGAATTTGCAGATGATATCGAAGGGAAAGGCTATTATCGTGACATTCAGAATCTCAAAAATCTTAATACGCCTCAAATATGCCAGAATAGCGTACGCATCTAGAACGACTCAGACAAAATTAAACATTTTGCGAACGTTTTACAAATTTCCAGCAACAGTCAGAGTTGAGCTGCCGTTAATATTTGAAGCAGCTTCTTTTCCTCGCGTCCACTTTTGTATGCTGTCCACGTCCTAACCTTGTTTCAGGTCTCTTTGGAGCAGTCCATCCACCTTGCCAGTGGACCGGCTCGATTATGTTCAAGGCTGAAATATCCCAGGGGTAAGATTTTTCATCTGTACCTGGAAATCTAGACGTTCGTTCCTTAGCTCTCAGGACACGTCGACCCAGGCCGCCAGCATCAATTGTGTCACTCTGCGTTGACACAAGCGTCTGCCACTGTCCATTTACCCATATAATGAAAGCCAGGCACAATTGTACTGTAAGTACAAGAGCTCCCTTATCGTTCCCTACCTAACCATGCCTGACACCCTTTAGGTTGCATCTTTCCAGATATTTTTCAGATTTGAGGCAAACCTCTGCACGCTCGTCATGGCATGACCTTAATAAACAGAGAGGAAAACTGTCTAAAAGCTTGAAAATGAAGACCAAACCAAATCGGCCATCTACGACAGAAAAATACAAAAAGCTTAAAGCTTCAAGAACTTTTTTTTCAATTTTCAGCTCAATTTTCTATTCTCATCTCAGCCTTATTGATTCTGCTTCATTCCATCTGGAGACAAAAGACATGCAATTATTCTAAAGCGGCAAAAAAAGAAAAAAGAACATGTGACAAGTGCCACCAGAATTACTCAGTTATGCAAGTTGAACGTTTGCTACTTCAGGAATTGAGTTTCCATAAATTACAAAACCTTTTCTTTTCTCTGAAATGATGGCTTTTTTTGTTGTACTTCAAAATGCACATCAAAATATGTGAATGAAACCTGTAACACAGCCTACAGCATAAACTTACAGGAGAGGTGAAACATCATTGGACCGTCTTGTAGCAATTCATTGTTCTGCTGGGAAACTTTTGGACCTGGCATTCGTGTGGATGTTACTTAGACCTGTACCACCCACCTAAACCAGACCAGACACCCCCACCCCATAGCAATGACTCTCCTTGATAGCACCAGCTGTAGAAGAGAGTAGCACATTAGGCCACACTCCCATTTGGGTGGAAATACAAATGCTCACATAGTCAGTGTTTATTTTGTGTTGCTGGCATTTGTTGGCTGGAAAGCAAATGAAATGGCCAACGTTAGCCAGGCAGACGCATATATAATGTCGTTGCCAAGCAACGATCGGTGACATTACACAGAAAAACTTATGTCATAGTCTGCCAACGGAGAAATTAACGACACCACTCAATGGCTTGTGGTGTCATACCCGAACATTTACTCTTACCTTATTGAATGGCCCAGTTATGTGTGACTTCTGTCATCAATTCATAATCATTCCATAATGTTAAATTAATGAATCATGACATAAATACAGCATGAAGCTTAGCCTTTCTGCTCTGTCGTAACCTACTGTCATATCAGTTCACTGTCAACCTTCACTACTTTGATTTTTTTTTACATGAATTTAGACTTTTTAACATTTTAACTAACAACTTAACTACGACTCAACTGATGACTGACATTGGCTCACGTTAGCATCATCATGATAAAGTGTTTGCCGCACATATACACATATAGACTAACGGGGTCCCACGGCCACCCATTTTATAGCCCGAAGGAGTACATTTATTCGTTTTGTCCCCCTCTCTTGAGGGAGAGAGTTTTATGTTTTAAGTTGTTCGAAGAACAATACACAACGCAGCAACGTCTCCTCTGTTTTCACCCAGAGGGAGGCATGGCCTTACCAGTGATGTAAGGTTACTCTCTTCCATCTCCAGCAGGATGCAGCCTGACACAGACACACACACACAAAAACAGTTTAGAAAGAACTCAAGCAACACGAAGAACAGAACAAGGTGTTGACCTGGCCTCCAAACACCCTAGATCCCAAACTCAGCTCCTTAAACCTCATCCTTCATATAGGAACATAACATGTGCGCCAGATTTGTACTAGTTCTCCATTTTTGTCTGCACATTGGACACACACCCAGACACCTGAATACCTGTAAACACTCATTCTGATTTAAATCCTATTCCTTGCACTCGCACGTGAGCATGCACATCCTGTCACATATCCCAAAGGTGCCGTGTCCTTGGGAGATCGAAGTTTCGTCAAGCCGTACATCAGACATCTGCTAAGCGCCTCATCATGAAAGTGCCGAGGTTTATTCCCTCACGTCGCCGTGCCAAGAACAACTGGCAGGCGCCAAGAAACCTTCCACTCTGCCACGAAGGTTAGGTGAATGACAACGCTCAGATACCGAGACACAAGACGAGGAGACGGGAGACAGAGATCGAGGGAACATAAACAGAGGAGGTAGGCTACAGTCACGTCCGTCTGTGTTTTCTCTTCCGATTTCCAGTCATCTTTTTACATCCATCTTTTATTGAGTTGCTGATTGCTTCTCCGAAACTAAGAACAGCCTCTCTTCTTCCTGTTTTCAGACTATGGCAGGAATAATAATATAGAGATACACTCTGCCATAGTTTTCTTTGTCTTACTTGCGCTCTTTCATTTTCTCGCTTCAGAAAAGAGTGGAGCTAATGCTGCCTGTGCATTACTATTCAAAGGGATCCAGAAACCCAACCCTACCGCACCCTAGCTTCTCTTTGACTGAAATCAGTCGCTGAGAAATCAAATGAGAAAACGTTGTCTGACTACAACTAGAAGAATGCCAATATAACACTATATATATATATGATTTATGCACTGAAATATCTGGCAAAGCTGAATGACAACCTTCCTTACAATGCTTTTTCCATAAATTACTAATAACAGATTCTATACTAAACCAAATAAATTCATTCCAAAACCACAGAGTATAAACTTTAGCTAAAGTTGTGAATCTGTTCACTGTGTCCGTTAACCCTTGTTCTGCCTCTACCGCAGTGATAAATTTATCTCTGGGAATAAAAATGCAACGCTTCTTTTGCCAGCTCTAAACCAGTCCCAAACCCAATGTACAGTTTTGACCCAGAGATCCATCCACACATCCTGCACTGGAAGAAGTTCAGAGATACAGAGAGGTGTACTGTTATGTCCGTGTTACTGAAAGTACTCCTTCAGTACGTGTTCATTCGGAGCAAATAAATTGGTATGATTTTTAAAAGGATGACCAATTACTGTTCCTCAAAAAGACATACATTGGAATCTTTTTTGATTTCTTTGACTCTCTTTTTTCTATATCCATTTGGCTGTTGGGGTGAACACAGAAAATATTTACAAAAAGCACATTAGTTCAGAATTGGCCTACACTGAGGTTTACTTATTTGTGATAATGAATGGCATAGTGACCACTATCACTTTTATTACTTTCTGCCATCCAGACAGTGTTGTGTTGAGTTAGCTTTGTTATGTCTGCCTAATGCATAAAAGCTCATGTGAATTTATACCGAGCCACAAGCTCGAGTGCTAACAGTAATGGAGCGAGCCGTGCTTTTTTTCTTCTTAACTCTCACTTTACCGTTAAGAATCAGAAAATGTAGCAAATCATTTTATGTGTGTAAAATACATATTATCCTTTCTTCTGAACAGTAGTCAATATTAGTTTACCGGCATAAAAGCACACACAAAACGCATGTAGCTGCTGTTCTCATCAGTCTCCCACAACATTTTAAAAGACAGAGACAGGGGATCCGCATCCACCTGTGGATTGAGCACATGTGAGGCCACACCGAGCGTCCAGAGATGTATGGGCTGCAGGGTAAGCTAGGGACTTCCCAGGCGGCCTCTGGCCTGTCGATGGGCTACAGCCTTTCCCTCGGAATCCGCGGCGAGAGACGAGCCATCCATCATGCCTCAACTCACACTACGCGAGGCAGAGGGGGAAAAAGTGAGGAAAAAACAGGATGATTAATGTGCCTCTTGTGGGGTGAGTCTTTTTTTTTTTTTTTTCCGTCAGCGCGCATACTCGGTTGTGAGTGTACACTCCCGTGATGAAAACCCACGGACTTTTAAACACATACCTTCCTACACAGGTGCTCACACACAAGCAGGAACAGGCATACGGAAACACAAATCACCAAAAGGCTACGTTCTTGGGGATAGCAGAGGAGAATTAACCGATCGCAGCTCAACACGGCTTGGCTAACCTCAGTGATGAATGGAAAGGTACTGATTAAAGAGCAGCTACCTTTATTTATAAATGCCACTGCTGAGCCGACGGCAAGACTCACAGCCCAATAACCACACACACAAAAAAAAGTGAAGGCTTTACAAAATAACAAAAAAAAAAAAAAAAATGCTGTAGTTTTCATTGCTATAACGAAATCACGCCATCAGATGATGAACATATGTGATAGCTTCACCCACTGATCCCATGTGAAAGGCTTAATGTTATTTGAGGCGTCATTGGTACCAGTTAGTAATTACAGTGTTTTCGAAACAGGATTTAACATTGAGAAGCTGCACCGTGGTAATGATGTTTTCCACAGACAAAAAAAAGAGAAGAGAAGCCCAAGGTAATTTATATATTGGAGCAAAATTTAAAAGATGGCATGAAAAAAAAAAAAAAATGTGATGCAGGAATTTGGTTGGTGTACACCACTTAGTTCTTAAATACTTCCGTAATGCATTTGATGATCGGGCCGAGTGCCTGCAAAAATGAAGAGCTTCTCTGATTCTTCCCTAATGGTTCCTTTCCAAGCATTGTGCTCCATATAACCGAATGAGCACAATGAGGATCGGTTACATTGTGAAAGAAAGAGGGGAGTCTGGCCATTAAAAGCGCCACACTCAAGAGTTTTTTTTTTTTTTTGTTTTTTTTTTGTCTGGCCACAAAGGATGCCGGCGAGCTCATAAGCCGCACATTAATATGGCCGCAGATCAATGGGGCTGTGAGCGGTCTGAAGGTATTGTTGATGTATTGGCTGGATTTACGAGGGCGCGGAGATGGATGTGGCATCGGGGCGACTGGAAGGAAGGCTCATGTGCTCTTGGCGTGCAAGCGCAACAACTACAATTACTTTAGCTTTTGCAAAAGTACATGTGCAATAACTGAAAAGAGGTCTATAAATGAATGTATTAAGAAGTTAAATGATAATATATAGTATTAAATTAACTGTGTGTGTGCGTAATCTGGGAGATTATACAGAAGCGTCGTAATATGATTAAGATAACCTGTTCGAAATTCGTTTTTTGTTGTTATTTATTTAAAGGAAACATGTCAGTCTCGCAAATCCTAACTTCTCTTGACGCTTTTTTAGCGTTTCTAGATAAACGGTGCCACTTTAAAAATTTTCCTCCAACTTTGCTCAGCCACGGTGGATTTTTTTTGTTTTTACACTGAGACAGGTGATGCTAGGAGTCTGTTTTGAGCCATCGCCGAGTTTGACATATCAGAACGAGTAATGGAAAAATATCGACTGGCGCACAGGCTGAAGTGGTTTTTTAGGGACGTTCTGTCTGTTACTCCGTCCCAGCCTGGGCGGGGCTACGTTGGCCCCGGGCCCCAGACTATCAGTCAGGCTGATGTATAGGTCCACAGGGTACAAATGAAACCTGTCACAACAAGGGTAATGATGTCAGAGTCACTATAGCTCACCGCTGGAGGAGCGGAGGGAAGGGGGGGAGAGGTGAGGGGATAGGAAGATGTTGAGGAGAAAGAATGGGGAGGAGAGGGCGAAACAGAGGAAAGGGAGCAAATGAAGAAGACGAAGAATAGAAAAGCAGAGGTTGATGATGGCTAAAAGAATGTCGGTGAAAGAGAGCAAAAATAAAGTCAAACATAAGGACAGGTAGATAAAGAAAAGGAGTTGTGGAGAAACCATGTGAAAAACTGATGTGTAGAAAAGATTGGATGAAGACGGATACTTGAATTAAAGGACAGGAGCAGAGAAGAGGACAGGGGCGTGAATTAGTGGCAAATAATGGAGGTAAAAAGGGATGCGTAGAAATAGAAAGTGATGAGAAGAGGTATGGGAATAGAAACATCTCAAAAGTGCAGGTGTGAACATTAAGCCTTGACCTTTTTGATTTTCTAATCTAGCGTTCATTGATTTTTGTATGCGATGAGCTATCAACAAAACAAAAAATTCACAGTGTGAAGTATTTTTTTTCTTTTACATTCGAAGACAAAGAAGCTGCGGGAGCAGGAGCGCGTCGTCCACGGAGGAGTACAGTAGTTGACATGGACAGGATTTTAAAAAGACCAGTGTCCTCTTTGCCTTGCGTTTTTTTTCTTTTTTTCCTTCTCCCCGTCTCTGATACCTCTGTGTTTTCTCAACCTCTCTGTCATTCTCCCTCCCCGTCCTCATCCTCCATTATCATTGACATCATCCTTTCCGATGCACTCACTCCACTCCGCCTGCGACACGTCCACGCACGTACGTACGCGCGGACGCTGCCTGCATCCTCCCTTCCCTTGCCTTTCTAGCAATCTCCCCTCCCCATCTCAAGACGTGGCCACTAATGGATTGAAAGTCTTGGAGAAGAAGCAACAGTCATTTAAAGATTAATGTCAGGCCTAGTATTCTGAAGGACAGTCGGCCCAGCCTCTGTGTGTGTGTGTGTGTGTGTGTGTGTCTGTGTGTGTGTGTGTGTAAGTGTGTCCAGTAGAGGACGTGCACATGTCATCTCTGCAAAGATGCCCTCTTCATTATTAGCCATTAGGCAAAGAGGGAGAGAGGAAGAAGTAAGAGAGGGTTAGCTGGCCGGCCCATACAAGCACACATCACGGCTTGTCACTTCCTCCTCAATGCCCACTACTACGTAGCCATTAAAACCAAGGACTTTCATCAATTAACATGCCGCTCTCATGCATAAATACAAAAAGGCTCTTGACTGCCTTTGAAATATGCCTCTTTGCTGCAACCAAATTCAGTTTTAACCAGTGATCTAATCTTCTATTTAGCTTTAAAGCCACGCTCGGTTATGTTGGCCTTCATGTTCATTTATCCGCTTCTGCAGGAGCCAAAGTATATTTAATATTTAAAATACTGTTTTCAATTCGTATTTTGCACGTGACCCCGCCGGCAGTAAATAAGAACCAGAGAGAGGCAGAGAAGCTGGGCAACGGTGTTCACCGCAACATACCTGGTTCACAAGAGTCTGCAGACTTTAGTTTTGAAGCTGAATTAAGACATACATGTAGGAAGCCTGGGCACATATGAGGGAACATAAAAGAAAAATTTGTTTCCAGAGTTTACGAGACGTAAGGACAGCTCCTCAACATGGAGGTAATACGAGACCATTTCTGGCAAGGGTTAACTTTTCTCACATCTACTGCAGAAAAAAAGTATAACTGTACTCTACTCTACTCTGGAAGTCTCATAACTGGCACGTCACATTTCATTTTTTAGTGCAGCCAAAACATCCTTGAGCGAGACACTGAACCCGTGGCTGCTCAGTTCAAATCCTTCTGAATAGTAATAACAGCTGAGACAACACAGCTCTGTTGCGCTGCAAGGACGCGAATGCCTGTAAACCTTCATCATGTCTTCATCAACACCTCAGATTGTCCAGAATGCCTGAGCACCTCTGCCACGGAATATTTCAGAGCTCTCATCAATGGGGTGAAAACATTCACCTTTGTGTGGCGATGCGGTTTCCGTGCGAGTTTTGCAGTCGCTTCGATCTGAACTTCGTCCTTAAACGTGGCAGTCAAATGAGAGATAATTTGTGAAGCAATTTTCCCCCCAGTGTTTTTTAGATAAATCAATAGCAGAGGAGATTATTTATTGTTCTCTCAAGCAACTGATCATTCCCGTTCTTCCTGCAGTGGAAATGAAGAGTGGACTTGCATATAAATTTTCTAGTATTGAACAGCGAGGTAATCTGAGGGGCAGACACTGAGAAATACGCGCACATGCACAGCAGACAACGAAATGATTACAGCAGTAAATGGAGCGAACGGGAATGTCCTAAATGCACTGAGATTCGTACACCGAGACGACACGCCACACACGTGCTCAACACGCGTACCCTACTTAAGCGGGCGGCCGCCCCTCAAAACACCCGTGCACGTTGTCCTCTCTGTAGAGAAAGAGACGCACTTTGAACATCTGTGGCGTGTGCTCCTGTGAAGCCAGTGAAACCAGCAGCCTGAGCTCGACTAAATATTTAATATGCCTGTCTGATGGTCATGATCGCTTTTAAGAACAACAGATGAAAACAAAGGACGCCTGGCGGAAAAAAAAAAAAAAAAAATCTGCACCGGAGGTTAAAACCACATCTCAGAGTGACAGGACAGGATGGTTAGAGGGAGATGGGAATGTAGTGTGGTTTAAAAAAAAAATAGGAGGGGGGGTGCACTCAAGCCCATGAAAAATAGATGACAGATGACTATCACTGATAAGTGAAACGGACGTTTGACCCGTGAGCAGTATATACATTAGGGTCCCATGGCAGGCTACGCACTCAAGGGCTACTATTTTTAGAAGTGACATACAGGAAGAATCACCTCTGAGCTGCGGTGAAATGACAAAATAAGTCGCAGGACTTCTTTGTATTGTTCAGAAAAAAACGTTTGACAGATATGGGGTGCTGTGGATCGGTGAAAATTTTTTGATATTTTAAACTACATGGTTTTTTCCCTCACAGTTATCTACAGGCAGTTTGACTGAGTATCCTTTAAAGCACATTTAACACCTGCTCACTACGGCAGGCAAGGATGAACACTGAAATGAATGGAAGAAAAAAAAAAGGATGGAGCTGGTATATCACAGGTGGCCATCTTAACAGATATGTGTATTTCTTACCATTTCAGGGCTGGAGTGCCTGTTTGCAGGGAAGGACATTCAGAACTATTAGTCAAGTAAAACTCTTCATGCGCTGCAACGCAGAAGATGGGATGTGAAAGCTGGCTAGTGCCGGATTTATGTCAGTGATGTTGGGTGGATATGTATACAGGTGGCCCAGTAATGGGGGAGGAGTTGTTCATATTCCACTGCTGTTACCGGAGCTGCATGTAGTGTGATCATTAAAACTGCTGACAGCAAAAGTAAATAACACATTGACCATCATGTGTCAATGCAGTGTTCTGCTGGGAAACTTTTGGACCTGGTATTCGTGTGGATGTTACTTAGACATGCACCACCCACCTAGACCAGACCAGGCACCCCCAGCCCACAGCAATCACACTCCATGATGGCAGCAACCATCCTCATCAGGATGCAGCCTGATAAAAAAAATTCCTAGATCCCAAATTGATCAAGTATCAGTGGGATGCGCAGTGGGATGAGGCAGAAGGTGGTCATACTGTGATGCCTGATCGATGCATATATAATTTTATTTTATAATTAAATTTTTCTGAACATGAAACTATCAGACATCTTTTGTAATTTACCTTAGGATACATCTGTTTTCTTAAAAAAAAAACAAAACATACCTGTTGAAGGATTTTTCATTTTTGACAGATGATTTGAAAACATTCATCACGTGTATATTAACTATTCAGTATTTACCACTATCTACGAGTTACATCTATATCTGGAATAAATTTGAATCTTTTGATGAACTTTCGCTGTTTTCTTTTCCAGACTGAATTGAGATATTCATTTCCAAACTGAGGAAGCAAAAAAAAGAAAAAAAAAAGTTTTCAAGCCAGAGCCGAGAACAGAGAAACACACGGGAGACAAGTCAAGGTGATGTGGGGTGGGGAGCGCGCAACGGGGAGATGTAAATAACTAGACAAGGAGGGAAAGAGGAAGGTAGAAACAACAGAGGCGATCGCTGGGGAATATGGCAGTGTTTAGCTGAAGGAGGAGCGAAGCAGAGAGAAGCAGGAACACAGAGAAAAGGAGGGAAAGCCTAAGAGGCAGAGGCGCAGACGAGAGGAATGATGGACAAGGAACACGGGGAGGAAAAAAAATTAACTCATGACACGGAACAGGAGCAGGCAGCTGGATAACCTGAGAGCTTTTTTTTTCTTCTTCGTGTCAATTAAAACGGCACTTTACAAAGGTATACAGAAGGAAGAAAAGGAGACAAGAGGATGTAACTGAGCTGAGGTGGCGGAGAGGTCGACGGTTGAGCTCACCCTGTCCTTCTCTTGTCTGTCATTGTGTGTGCTTTAAGGACCACTGGTGCTGCACTGAACTGCTCTCTCTCCAAAAGCTGAAGTCCAAATGCAGTGACCGGGCCTCTATGATGGTAAATGTGCGAATGTAGGGGGTTGTGGACAGAGGAAGAAAACATGCCTTCCATGGATGGGAAGATGAATCAAAGTGATGAACGGGGCGGCTGTGAAAAATCGGCAGTCCTATTTGGGGGTTTGTCAAAGGTGCGACTGATTTATTTGGTAAGGAGTGATGGCACGGAGGGTTCTCCATTTCCATGTTTCATTTCCAGAGAAGCTAGGTGAGCTGGAGGCGGAGGGAGATTTTGCGTGCGTTTCTTTTCTTATTGTGTGGAAAGAGAAGGAAGGGGCAGGGAGTAAAAGAGGTCAAAAGAGAACCAGGGAAAGAAAAGTAAGAGGGACAGGGGCAAGAAAGTGTGAGGCAAGCAGATGGAGAATAAGAAGCAGATAGGTTCACCTCTCATTAGCTCGCCTGCCACACACTACGCCACAGAGCAATGTGCCTCCCAAGGACATGAATTAAACAGAGAGCCAACTACCTCAGAGAAAAGCAGCCCTGCCAGCACTTAGCCAGGCCTCATAAACAACCAGCTCGCATTTGTCACTTCCTCTTCACCCAACAAAGCGACAGCAGAAATAAATTACTTTTAAGTAGACCTCGTTCCTCCGCTCTCGCCTCAGCAGCTGGTTTTAGCTAACAGCGCAAACTGTCGGAGAGGAGAAAAGGTGAAAGTCAAAGATACAGTCCAAGTGGCAGACTGAGGCATTGAGTTAGTTGTCACGACGGCGGCAAGCATAACAGTCTCAGCATAACTTATTTGCGTGATTCCAACCAAGTAATGTCCTGGAAGACGGTGTCACCACAAATAGATCTTCTTGTAAGTCATGTAAATTTTGTGAAGTGCAGAAGGTCTGCTTGCTAGGGACGTGCTGCTACTCATGCTATGTTAGTGCAAACTGAGCTACTTCAAACCTTTCAGGCCAGAAACACACCCTTTTCATAGGCCCCCACACTGCACGGGAGAATTCATACTGAAACACAACCATGACTGTGTACAATTGAAGACAGTGAATCAGTTCATGCACTGAGGCTGCATGAGTGATGAAGTCTCAGTGTTCACATCCTCCCAGGAACAAGGGCATTCTACGCAATGTGTGACAGCTACAGAGAGGAGTCTCAGGGTTCCTCTCTTGGGACGTGAGTCGGAGTTCAGTCACGGCGTTGTGAGCGAGGACAGAATATCACGTTCTCCAAACCATATCAGTGAGAGGCAGCAAATGGAATGTAAAGATGTGACTTGTTTGAAAGGCGATATACAGAATCGGAGTAATACGCTTACAGCCCCGTCCAGATTCCCTCAAATCCTTCAAAGCAGGGCTGCAAAGGTTGACCCAAAATACTTCAAAAGCTCTTCATCACTCATCCTCCTTCTTATTATCTATCTGTTCCTCAACAGCTGGGATACACTCTCCTTTTCACCTCATACATCTCTGGAACCTCTCTTGGAAAGGAGAGAACAAAAAGATCAAGGAAACGGACAGGTTATTTAAATTCTTGACATGCCAGCAATGCCATGGGTTTGCACAGCCACCCAGGAAAGGAATCATGAAACACTACAGAGCTAGATGCATCAGCCAGAAGGACCACCTGCACCCAGTTGTTTGCATGTGGAACCCTTCACTAAGCACCTCAGTTAATGAATTTAGGAATCTTGTTGGTGTAAAACAATGGTCTCGAATCTACACGGTTTCCTTCCCCGATTCTCCGGTGTAATCGTGGTTAATACCCTGTTAGCATTCCAAGTGTGGCTGGTGTCCAGTCATTAAAGGCTGCTACTGAGCTAGCCTCTGGAGAAAACAGAGGTTTGTTAATCACGCAAAGGCAAAACAATTACTAGAATCCCATAATCAATGTCAACGGACATGCAATAAATCCTGGGTGGCAGCTTTGGGGGAGAAATGGTGGGAAATGGGATCCTACTAATTAAAGACAAACCAGCTGGTATGTTATCGTTAGTTAATAGGCATGCCTCCGCACCGTTTAACCCATCTGATTAGACTGTTTGACATAGCCTATGTGATAGGCCCTAATTTTCTTGCTACATGTTTGCTCAATCACTACTCGTGGAAATCCTTTGAGTTGCTTTTCCTTTTATTGGAGAGACTCTGTCGTGTAGTATATGAAACATCGTGCAGGTTTAATGAAAGGGAGATAAAACATGTACGCTGTGGGACTTTTAAAATAGCCACTATTATATGCAGCGCTGTTGTACAAATACAGCACAGTAAATGGACTGAAATTGTAGCACGAAAGAAGAAAAAAAAATCTAAATTGTGAAAATTTGATTAAAAACTCTTTGAGCGAAAGCTTTATAAAGGTCGCGAGAGTCAGAGTCATTGTGAAATTAGTATATACCCTCTCAGACTGCGCCAGACGTAATCTCTTGACTGAACAGATAGAAATTTCAATTCTAGTTGACTATTGCGTGATCAGAAATCCGGATTCGGCAGCATACTCTGAGCAGAAAAGCCTAATAGGGTGCTGGAAATTACACCAAGGGAACCAGGTAAGACAAATCTGTCCGGATTTATGAGAGCCTTGGGAGCTTCTAATTGCAGGCTACAAACCAGGGCAACAAAGCGGAGTTCAGGATATGTAACAACATTAAATGTTGTCCAAATCATGTAGTTCCTTCTGGCGTCTTGAAACAACGCAGAGTTTTCTAGATTTATTGTGATTTTATCCCGCAATTCATAAACCTGAATGCAAGAATACAGTAGAAGTTACACCCCGAAAGATGAGCACAGCAGAAATAATGATCGACTGTACAGGCAGGCATGCTGGCATGTCTCCACTTAGCACAATGGCAACCATAACTCTGCCATGATCAATAGACGTTCATGACTTGCTTTAAAAAGGTCCCGTCCTCCACCTGCTTCCTATCCATCTATTCCTGCCTCATTTCCAGTCAACTCTTCTACCTTTTCTCATCTATAATTCTACCTCCGATGCTCATCTAGATAATCTGTCCCCCCCCTCCGCCTAGCATCCTTCTTGTATCTCTTCTTGTCTTCTGTCTCCTCCTATTTACTTATTTCTAGCCATTCTCTTTCATCCACTCCTCACTAGCTTTGACTCCCTTCTAGCACTTTCTTTCATTTCTCTTAGCATTTTTGCCTCTTTGTACCTTCTTTTCCCTACTATGCCTTTCTCTTATCCCCAGTTCAATGCTACCTCTTCTTTTTCCAGCACTCTCTTCATAACTACAGCCCCCCTTCTCTATTATTTCACTTTGTGTTTCTCTTCACCTCTGGAACTTGTCGTTGTCGTCCTGCTCTTTTGTTTCTTTCCCTCTCTCACCACCTTGCATCCCTTTCCCCACCTTTTCCTTTTCTCCCTCTGTCCCTCATTTCTTTCTCCAGCCGGTCCTCTCCTTCCATCTGCCATTCCTCCCTTTTGCAAATGTACCATCTCCCTTGCTCCCCTGCAATCTGCAGTTCACAGGTTTCCCAGGGCACATTGTTGCATCCCAACGGAAGCTTGCACAGCATTCTCCCATAAATAATTGAAGAGGCCCCACATGGCCAGGCACGCTCAGTCTAAATGGATTATTCTGGGAGAGATCAATGCCGGCTTGTGAGGGTTTTATTAGGGCCTGCAGATGAAATGTACAAGGCCACCGCCAATACTCTCCTCTCTTTGTCTTAATTTTGCTAGTGTGCGACATCTTCCTTGTCTCCTTGCTTGCACCTTCAACCATCCACCCCGTCGCAGTGGCGACCCCGCTACACCCCGAGAGCGTCGAGGCTGGTGCCTTACACCGCCGTTGTGAATCAGACATAAATGCCTCCCTAGGACGGTTTATGAATCATTTATTCTTCATGATTCCTTTGACTATGATGCAGGCTAGTAGTAAACAGACAAGACAGTGTCCTGATATTCTTGCTGTTGTCACAGTGCATCAGCGTCACTGACCCCTGCCATCATCGGCCTGCACTCACCAGCTTGGCGGGAAACATCCGGCAATACCCACTGGAGTTGTCACGGGCAAGAAGGGGGTGGAGAGGGGGGGGGGTGAAATGCTGCCGTGACCTTCAAGAGTTACGAGCCTTGGGAAAAGATGGTGGCTGCAATGGCAAATAACCCGCTGCAAAATTGTCTCCCCAAGGAGATTTACATCTGTCTCATCAAGTGAGAGCCTTCCTAATTGCATGCTTTCCGGAAAACGTCCCGCCAAGCTGGCAACCGTGGACAGCTTGTTAGCTGTTTGGATCTGCCGGTGGTAAATTAAGGGAAGTATATGACGTCTTTTCCCATTCTACTTAAACTTTTGTTTTGTTTTGTTTTTACAGCTGTAGGCTTGTGATTCCTCAAAAAAATGTTGTTTTACTGTCCATCACCTACCCTATCCCTAGACAATATATTTTGTAATGCCAGGGCAATACGGTTAAGCAAAATTAACATTACGTTGCAACACAAGAGGACAATGCCTCTGGATGATCTTATCACCAAACTTTTGTGATGAAAATGTTAATTTTCCTTTTTCACTTGCAAGTGGGACAAACTGCAGCAGTGATCTAAACCGTTATTCATTAACATTGGTAACTTTCATTTTGCTTGGATAACAGCTCAAGGTCTGTACACGAAGATAACCTTTTAAATCAGGTTCATATGAAACAGTTGGCAAAAATGGACAAACAATTTTTTCATATGTATCACATACGTACTCTTTTAAATTTCTTGCTAACACTTGACGCAATTTACCTCAAAGCACAAAATGGGATCTACACCTTCTATGACCACTGCACAATGGGTACATGCAACCATTGCGGATCTCTGGATTTAGGGGAAATTGGGATTCATGCAAAATGATGTATATTGGAGCAACCTGAAAATGAACCTCTTTTTCCCCCCCAATTACGGCAAATGCTTGTTTCTGAGTCGAAGTGAAAGTTAACACAGGAAGCAGCTTCCTGGAATAGCCATTATGGTAACTTCATTAAGGATCTACAGCCGAGTCAGATAGATGACAACAGATGAGAAATATCCTTTAAAAAAATGATGCAAGAAATCTCTTTCCAGTCAGTGGAATTACACAGTCATTTTTTTTCCCTCTACATACATATGTCTGTGTACTTTACACTACACCTGAACACGCTATTTGTTGGCATAATCTCTGGCTTTCTAAGCACAAACATTACAGCTGCAATTATCCTTGAGTAAAGAGCCTTTGGATGCCTAACATGCTGCCTTAACCTGATCTAGGACTCCAAATGATTATGGTGTGCTATTGTAACCAGAAATTGAACCATGACAAGGTTACACTTTTCCTTCCACTTTACACGCTTTTGTGATTACTGTGGAAAACAACGTAATCAAACCTTCCAAGCAGAAAATGAAGGGGTACAAGATACGTCCTCCCGCCACTTACACCTGTAACACATTGTTTTAAATTGGGATTGTGTCTGGCAGAGATGAATAGGCACGGCTTTGTGGAAGAGTATTTTGAAATGAAGCTTAACGCATTAAGACGGGGAGGGGAGAGCCCAGAGACTTTTACCCCCACCCTTCACACACAATTCCTCTCCTTGCTGAGAGTAGAGAAGACTTTTTATTTTATTTTTTTCTTTCTTTCCTCTATTCCAGGATGGCCAAGCTTCTCTCTTCCTGACATCTTGGCATGTACCAGGAAAAGTGTACATATCAAAGCCATTAAAGTGTCAAGCTCCACGATGGGCTCAAACCACGTCAGACTGTTCATGAGAACTTGTGAATAGTGCATTTTGTCCCCATTCTGACAGTCAAGACTTTCTCTAAAGAGCTTATATCTGAGCTATTTCAAATGACAAACCAGTGTTCAAAAGGCGCAAGGACAATTTCCTTCTTTTGCTGTTTGAATATTTCAGACCTTATTTGCATATGAATATGAAGACCATATGCTTTCTGACAAGATTTACTGTACATTATGGCACAGTGGGAGCACAAAACGTGCTCTGTCGCATTAAAATATCCCTCTTTGGCTTTTCTTTACTGATTAACCCAATTTAAATTACCTCTAGAGTGGCAGCTACTGAGGTTTTGGTTACATAAGTTAATATTTTTATTTTTTTTATTTTTTTTTATTTACTCCAACCATTTATATCAATTGAAAACTTTCGTATTATTTTCATGTAGCTCAAACGGCGGAGGTGAGAACGGTATGAGATGGGATACTCTAAAACTGACATTTACCTACTTAGAATTTTAAATTCAGCCACAGGCAGGGGGGGAAAAATGAGAGGGGGAAAAAAAACAGCCCGCTGTTTATCTGGAGGTGACAACTAACAAGCATTCTCCTGGTAATTAGACTGCCGCAGTGCACATGGGCGAAACTCTCCATAAAGTGTGTTTATGATTAAATATTTTCTCTCTTTTTTTCCCATCTCTTGCTTCTGTGTTTTGGGCTCCCTTAAACAGCTCTGCCAGCCATCCGCATCCATTTCCATTTTGACTGCATTAATGACATGCCCTGTAATGAGGGTGCAGAATGTGACTTGCCACACATCTGTCTCTATGCGCCGTACATTTGCACATCTGTGGCGGTGGCCATTTTTAACAGCCACGGCCTTCCTTGCGCGCCTGAAACTATTTGAACTGCCCAGCTGGTGACAGGTAAAGATGATTGAAGAAGCTGTACCGCCGCAGGAGCAAACAAGGGATGCTTTAACATGCCATCCAATCACACATCTCATACATACAGAGCGACTGGTTGATTGATGTCAAGAACAGAAGTGTACACAAGGAAAAGCTAACATGTACATCTCCATTACCAAGATCCATGTCACCAAATGGTTGCCATGACGTACTGCGCTGTAAAAATGATACAGGCTTCATAATGAACGCTTCCGAGGGCTCGTGTGAATACATTGTGGAGAACAAATGGATTTCACCTTGAACCTGAATGGTCAAGATCCCTTTTTGAAAAATCTTTTCATCACAATAAAATCCTGGACCTGGCAGGGATTTGGGGGTAAGTTCACATTTTCTACAGATTACATGATGTTTTCTTGAAAAATTATTTTACTTTTAGTACAAAATCATCATGGATTCTTACTGGACCTACTAAGAACCAACGCTGCACCGCTACATTACAGAGTGTGTGGTCCCTATGCATGTCCAGTATGGGTATTTGATTGCTCCATGGACAAACGCTGGGTGCTGAGACGCTTCATAAAACGTGTTCAGACCATTAACTATGAAGGAAGGACTCCGGGTAATGGCTGTCCTTCCACAGGCAGGCGGTTGCAGTGATTATTGGGCGGCACCACATCTTAATCAAGGGGAAGACCGAAACATACAGATACATCTATGCAGAAGTGGGCACCTGGATTATAATTAAAACTGAGACAATGGCGTCTTACAAATAGTAGAGTGAAATCCCATGGGTGCTGTCAAAAAAAAAAAAAGATGAAACACTGCAAAGACAAGCAGGGAGTGAATGTGAAGCTCTGTGTGTGTGTGTGTGTGTGTGCGTGTGTGTGTGCCTCTTTGTGTGCTAAGCCATAAACCAACTCATGCATTACATCATTTGTTTCATCACTGTGGTCCAACTCCACAATTTTGATGTCTTCCCCGCAGGAGCTCAAAACTTTCTGATGTTACCAAAAAAATAAAATAAAATCTATGAAATACGGAAAAGGCAAAACTGGAGAAGCATGTGATTGGTTGCCAGAATAAATCTGAGGCAGCACAAGTCAGAATATAAAGATTGTGCTATATTTCCACAGAGGTTTGGTGCAGTCTAGGGGTTTGTGCTCCCTCTCCTCCTCACAATCCACTTGTGGATGTTACCTGCCTTGCTCTGGTGTTAATTCATTGTGGAGGAGGAGGATAAGGAGGAGGAGGAGGTGGGGGAGGAGGGAAGGGAGGGAGGTTGGGGAGTCGCTCCAAATTTCTCATGTGACGGAGCATATCAGGGAATTGTAATCCACAGCAACATCATAAATTTGATTACATTACATAGCACTGCAAGCCTGTAAGCCATTTCCAGGCACCATAAAAAAGCTATAACTAAGTTACCACGGGTACAGAGAAAAATGAATAAAGCCATTTTCTTTTAACAACCGGGGCGCGGGCGTGATATTCTTCTCTCCTCTGGCTTTTATGAGCTTTGCAGACCTATGATGCGCTCATTGCGATCGAAACAGCAAACACAACAAGATGGGAAAACGCACAAGTTCGGGAAAACCATGAAGCAGATTGTTCTGTGGCAAAGACGTGGACATAAAATGCGCTGCTCCGTATTAGTCATAAGAAATCTTCTCTTACGTTGAAAGATAATGAATGAAAATGAAAAGATGTGTCTGTTCTGGTTTTGCGGAAAACTTTGCCATTATATTTTTCCCGGTGATTCTTTCTACTCCAATGAAGTGTAGCCTGCTATTAAGAAGCCGTAATGCCTAGTTTAGACATGCATTAGTTTTAGATGACATTTTAAATCTGGAATTGCTCGGGTTTGGACTTAAAATAACATGAAATGTATCACAAACTTTTACGGGGACAGCAGGGAGCGATTTTGAGTTTTCAGCATTCAACAAGGGCATTAGCACTTAGAAAAACTGGTGTCATTGCTGTGCTGACTCCACCTCGATGGGGCTTTGGAAAGCTCGAGTGGCGCACCTCGAAATAAGCCCCAACCAACTCCTTTCCACACGCCGCTGAGAACGTGATGCGCAAAAAAAAAAAGAAAAAAAACCCTGCCCGGGGTTGCAGACCAACACTAAAGTCCGAAATGTATTAGTCTTTAAACGAATACACACACACCACACGGCAGAGAGAGGGAGAGACAGAGAGAGCGACAAGCAACACAATTACTGAAAATGGCAAATGAGATCGATGCCTGCAAGATGAAGAACGGAATGTGTCATGGTCTGCGGGCATGCTCATATCAGTAGCTTCTAATGCAAAGCATCTTACGATTGACTTGAAACACCCCCCTGTGGAGATGCACTTGCTAGATGGAGACACCCCCTCACATACACACACACACACACACACACACACACACACACACACACAACCCCTCAACACACACACACACTCCTTCTCTCTCTCTCCCTCACACACACACACACACACACACACACACACACACACACACACACACACGCCCGGAAAAAAAGATGAATCAAAAATATGCATTGCGATCCAAAGCTAAGAGGGAAATTAATCACGGACAGGCTCCGTTCGCTTTTTCGCAATAGAGCCACCCAGGTTTGTTTAATTCAGGAGATTAAAATTGGAATTAACTCTCAGAGGGAAGAGTGAAAGAGACAACCCGTGCTTGTTACGACCATCGTTCAGAATGATGGATATCTTTCGTGTCCAAGAGGCAGATCTTCTCTGTCACCAGCTTCGGCTTTGTGGTGGTGGAGTCGGATCTCCAGCTGAGTCCGGGACTATCGAGCATCTCGCTCCATTGCTGAGCGACCGAGGTTCTTTGCAGTATTCTGAAATCATGCTCCTCTCCGGGCTCTACCTTCCCTCTCCGTGCAGGTGTTAAGGCGGCAGCATAGCGCACGTCTTGCGCGCTCTTAACAAATTGCTCGTGTCTAATTTTTCTAAGCTTTCGCGCAATGATAACACCGTGATTCAAATTCTAAGAAAAAAGTACCCGAACACTGCGAGTTAAACAAAAAAACAGACAGAAGAGTATGCCTACCTCTCTCTCAGCGTCGGAGTTCCAGCTTCTTTCTTTCCTGCTTATAAACCCCTCACATCTTCATTGTTTTAAAAAATAAGAATAAAAAATAAAAAAAAGCAAGCAATAATCCCCGGGATTGTGTTAAACGCGCGGGTCCTTGCGGCAGGTCCAACGAGGAGCAGTACGCGGGGTTCCTCTGCGGGGTTAAATAACGCTTTTTAAAATCCACCCCAAGAGCGCAGGTTGCTCGGGACGCGCCTGGGTATACGGCAAGAGGAGTCGCTCCCTCAGCAGCCGCCGCCGTGCGCACTTGGAGAAACCAGAGCTCTGTCCGTGCAGAGAAGCTGAGGGAATGATGTCATGCGTCCGGCCCTCCCTCTCCAGCCACCCCTCAACTCACGGCTTCTCTCCATCTTTTCTCCCCCCCACCTCCTATCATGCCTCTGTGGCAAGCTGCTTTAACAATTAACTGATTTTATTTTATTCTGTCCATTTAGTCGTTATTGTTAGTTGTTTGGTTTTCACTGAGTAACCCGTAGATAAAGTGGACGGGGAAACGCACACATTTGATCTGAACTGATTTTGGGGAAATGTTACTTTAACTCGATGGAATGCAATACGCTCATCGAATGTTTGCAGAATCTAAATGAACCATGTCATGCACTGTCACAGCAATCTGTCACTTGGTTGTTGAGCAGTGGGAAAATTCCCACCCATTATTTAAATTGTGGGCTTTGGGCTGGAGCACAAGATATGGAAGATGCGCTTCCAGTGGTGCTCCGCTTGACGCTTGAAGTCGCGGCTTTGCCCCCCCTCTTCACTGTGGGGGTATCGTCCAGTAACATCGTCAGCCTGATTTCACCCGGGACAAGAGAGAGAAGGAAAGGTAGCACGAAACAGACCAATGCACTCAGCGCACTGTGCCAAGGCAGCCTCCCCCTCCACAGGGTAACTGGCGAGTCTTAAAGATAAAGCATCGTGTCTCCATATCAGAACTGGAGGCTTCTGTGTTTACTGACAAGTAAAATATTTCGTATTTATCTACGTTAATTATGACTTTTCTATCTATATAAACGTTGGTATTTATAAATTCATTTTTTTTTCAATAAACAAATAGTTCTTATAAGATAATCCTTTAATAACAAGATAAATCTACTTCTTTCACAAGGAGGGTTTAAAAGTAAAGCACACAGCACACAGTTATTTAAAATGTACATTATAATGAAGTAGCCTTCAGATTAAGGTCAGCGAATAGCCATATTTAAATGATCTTCATATACATTTGTATTCCTCAGGATGTGCGAGAGAGCCATAACGTATTTTCTGCATCCTGACTTTGCTGCTGGCTGCTTGCTGGGGGAAAAAAAAGACGCTGGGGGCATTTAATCAATCAACTTCAGCTGCAGGTTTTACTTAATCAAATCTTTGAAGTGGCAGGGCCGCTTTCCTCAACTCTGTATAATGGTGCTCAGATGCTCTCGCAGGACAAGCTGAAATGTATAGCCTATAGTGGAGCTCGACTTGTCATGCTTCCCCTAATACATGGAGTTGTTCCTTGAAGGGGCCACTCAGACTCAAGTGGCAAGGAATTGGCTGTTGACGGACACTAGGAAACACGGGTTCTGTGTTCAATACATTGCTGTCATCTATCAGGCTGTCCTTCCTTCCTTCCTTCCATGCACTTTTCTATGTAAGCACAGAGACATTTTCACCTGTGGGCACCAATTGTCTGCCGACGCTTGAAGGACAAAAGACACCCCTTTGAAAACAACAACGTCCCTCCTTGTCAAATGGGAAACCCTACTCGGAACAGAGAAGGTGGACTGAGATATAACTTGTCATCAATTTACGATGCCGTCTTAACTCCTGTGTCCAGGACGTTTCAAATCCATTCAAACCTTGAGACTGGAACCTCTGACTGATAATGAGTCATTAGAGCACCATCCATTAGGGAAGGAGGACAGGAACAAACAGCCCCCAACGACTGGTAATAGGCGGTTTATGCTTCTGCATCAATTTGACGGCATAGCTACCGCGACAGACGAGACCTCCCCAGAAATCTAACCACGCCTTGCTGCTATTGCAGACCGCAAGAGCTGTGATTTGTCTGCTTGGTAGTAGCTTACTTCCTCTTTAGTATTTCCAGCTGCTTCTCCATCTCCACAATTTTTGAATTCACTGTTTTGGATCAATAAAAATGGAACACAATGAGGAAAGGTTAACTGAAGAGGTGCGGAGATACAAACACTTCCATGTCTCATCTTTGGTGAAAGTTTCAGTCGCCTCCTTGAAAGTGAGGTGAAATTAACCTGACTGGCAAAAAAAAAAAAAAAGACACAGCTTGTACTAGGATTTGGGTGGCATTTTTACAGAGCAAGCCAGACTGATGTGCACACATGTATAAATGGCTCCCACCAGCGTACGTAGGTTATGACTTATAGTCCCTCAAAGGCATAAGCCACACTTAAGTATCTAGCTGTTAACATGGACTACACCCACAGATGTTCCTATTTAAATGTCAACTCCCCATCCATCCCGTAAAACTAAAGAAACTACTTGGATGAGTGGCGGAAGACCTTCAAGAAACTCTACAAGTCCCGTTGCCTTTCTTTAACGTTTTTGGATATACCGTGACCTGAATGACTGAGAACCCTCACAGACAACTCATTGTCACGTTGAAGTCAAATGAACAAACATTTCAACGGAGACGAAAAGTCAACCTGCTTTGCTCAGACTGCCACCAGTTATGCTATACATGTTAATACATGTTAGTACAGTCTTATACATGTTCCCAGTCTTCCTTCTCCTTTCACACTGTTGATTCTGTTGGTGTGTTATGTTGATGTATGTGTGTATGTGTGTATGTTTGTGTACAAACTACTGGACACTCGAATTTTCCCCAGGGGATGAATAAAGTATATTTCTATTTCCATTTCTCTAATCTATTTCTAGCCAAGTGGTAGTTTCCATTCATACAGTATATTCAAACTCTTATCAAAACTCTTTGAAGGAATTTAATTAAAATATTTCACACAAATGATGGAGTCGCACTGAAGTAACAAATTACAACACTTCATCACTTCATCCAATTAGACAGTCGTGTGAAATTCATCATCATATTAATCATGATATTTAGAATATGGTTTATTTAATCATGGTCAAACATGTGTTTCATGAGTTCAAAGTATACCGCAAGTTCAGTTTTAATCATCCCATCTACACTGAACAAGCATAATATTATGACCAGCTTCTAATATTGTGAAGGTCTCCCTTTAAAACCATTCTGACTCATCAGAGAATGGACATGGGCCTTCTGAGGGACTCCACCACAGTCATGAGATTGATGCAGTTATATTATTGTAGCTAAATATTTTATTGTTTCAGCGCGTATGTGTGACCATCACCAGCCGTCCCTGGGAGCTAGTTTGTTGATCTTTATTGAGTGGAATAACCTTGTGTGGCAGGGAGGACAGTGCTACACCTCGGTAAATAATGTTTGAAATAAAGGACAGAGACAGAGAAAGACAAAGATGTGGAAGGATCGACAGGAGAAGGGAGGCATGTGGTGCTCGTAGGAACTGGAGGAGTGGAGGATCATGTGCTTTCCCAGTCACCTCACTCAGGATTAAGGGAGTCCAGAGGGTTTGTGTGTAGATCTCTGTAGAGATGCCAGAGCCCAGGAGGGTAAAGGTATCCCGATACGGGGGCCAAGTCAAAGATAGGGCACATAGTGATAGAATGAAAGAACAGCTCATCCGGGCTAAGCAGGACTCATCAATTCTTCCTGATGTGACCCAACGCAAGCTGACAAGTGACACCACGCATGCATGTGGGCATTCCCTAAATATTAGTGAGACCATTACCAGGGCCCAGAGTTGGGTCAGGGGACCCAAAACTACCACCAAAACTACCACCCCAGTGCATGGGTGGTGCACATGGGTACCAAGCCATCAAAGCTCTGGTGCCCTAGGTGGGCAGCCCCCAACCATCCACATCAACCATCCAACCGTCCACCCCCACAATCGACATCCCACACCTCAAACCCCGTCCCCTAACTACCGAACGGACCGGAGACCCCCAAACATGGATTTTAATTACGGCACTTTGAATTCACCCAACAGATCAATGTTAGAGGTACATCTTATAGGTGGTTTAGACTTTTATGTTAAGTTGACGCAGAAGCTAAGGCGACAGGGCAGATCCTGTGCAGGTCCTCGCACCGTAACTGATGTGCACCAATCTAGAAATGTAACTACAAGCTGTAGCGTCAGAGACCACAAGAGCTGCGATTGGTCCGCTTGGTAGTAGAATGTTTCGCTCTAATATTTCCGACTGCTTCTCCATCTCTGCAATAGATTGTTTCGGATCAATAAAGATGGAACACATTGAGAAAAGGTTAACTAAGGAGGTCTGAAGATACTATTTTCAGAACATTTGTATAACTCGTCTTTGGCGAAATTGCCACCATTTAAAGTGAAGCAGGAAGTGAAAAATTGAAGCAGTAGCAAGTAGAAACAAAAATTAACCCAACTTGCAAAAAAACATAGCTCTGACTAGCATTTGGGTGATATTTTCACAGAGATTTTTTTTTCAGAATGTAAGTGGACATTTGTGCCATGTTTGAAAATCCCTCACGACACGTCTACAAGAATAGGCCAAAACAAATGAACAACCCGTGCCATGGCTCGAGCCACAGCTGTCATGTGTGGTCCTTGAAACAAAGATGGAAGACCGTAACTGATTTCTACATTACAGCCTGGTGAAACAAAGAGACGAGAGGGTGCATATATTAATAACTGGAAAGCATCCCCCAGCAGGGATCAGACTCCCAACCTCGGAAGTGTTGAAGCCTTTTTTCTTCCCACTGAGCTTGACAGGACTATGTGTGACCTTTAAGCCAAACTAAAGCGTTTAAGTTCCTTAGACTGATAATTTGATTGTCCTTTGCCTGTCTTTGCCTTCACTTCAGATAATTGGACATTCCTTTGATAATGTGCGCTTGCGTCAGTAAGGTTGGGACCAGACACTGGGAGCCAAAAGTCAACAGGGTAAGCAGAAGAAAGAGGCTTTTGTAAGAGAGCTTGTTGGCATAATGTTGGAAACACTACACACTCTATATGCTTCAAAATTTACGTTAATTTTTTATGTTCTCATAAGTTTTACCTCACTTCTTAGACCAATAAAGAAGCATTTAATGTGGAGCATGTTTTGCAAGATCAGAACCTTCCTTCACTGATGAAGATGAAATTGCTATTGTGTAAATTGCTACATTTCTCTATGTTCAATTTAAATCAGTGAAACCAATCAATAAGACAGTTCTCTAGGCCAAATGTCTGTTGTAACCCCGCCATGCCTTCGAGGTGCATGAATCAGAGACCCAGAGTAATGAAAAAAGCCAGCTACTACAAAGTATTATTAGATGGCAGCTGCAGTGGCTTTTGTCAGGGTTACAGCATTAGCCATGAAAAAAAGGGCTATAGTTGAAACTCGCTAGTTTCTAATATAAATCTTTCTCAGTTAATGTTAGAGTGAGAGGTGCGGTTATTTCATTTGTAATGTGCTTTGAGTCAATTAACTTGTCAATCTCAAAAGCATAATAAAAGGGCTATTGCATTACTCCACACTTGTATACCAGTCTCTGAAACAGATATAAATCTTACCTAAGAAATATAAAGGGGAAAAAATCACATTGCAGACTATAATGAAATAAGATTAGCCCACTGAGACTGATGTTAGTGATTTGGCTAAAGGTTGTGGGTTACCGTCAAGTTCCGCTCAGTGACGACCTCAACTGAAGGGAAGTGTAGAAAAGCACGTCTTGTGAACTCTTTCACAGATGAGATAGCCAAACCAAAGAAAAATCATACATAGGAGGAGGGAAGAAAATGTTCTGGACACTTGATAGAGTGTGTTTTAGGGTGAAAGTAATGGAAATCACTGGGTTGATAATAAACCTTCCTGTTTGCTCATAAAATGACTTCTGTGCTTGGATGGTAGCACTGAACCTCTCCTTTGGGGTTAGCTCTTTTCTGATCAACCTTAACTCTGTCTAAATAAACATAAAAGAAACGGTCCACTCTCTTTTAAAACAAGAGAGACTGCAGCTTGTCTTTGATTTTCCCACAGGACTTTTCTCAGCCCCTCGCATTCCATTCCCTCTTTTTCTCATCACCTTCCTCCATCCCCCCCGTTCACACTTTTCCCTTCTTCTCTGCACACAGCACCGCTCAGTTGACCTCGCTTCTCCCTAGCTCCTTCTTTCCCTTCCTTAATATGTTCGCCCACATGTGGGAAATAGACGTCAATCAGAGTGGCTGGATGACCGGCCTAATTAAAGGAGAAGCAGTATTCTGTCACCTCGCACTGAGCACTGGCAATCAAGAGCCACTGACTGAAAACTCAGACAAGGCCATTCATTGATTGGCGATTTCAGGAGGGTTGTTCAGTGTACATGATACGCTGAAAGGGCTTTGTCTTGGATTAGGGATAAAGACCATTCACTACAATGAAACATACTCTCTTTTCATAACTCTCTGTCAGAGATTTACAATGAAACACCTACGAAAAATAGAGTAAATTTGTGGATTCACTCACCGTTTGGTATAGTCAGTGCAGGGACAAGTGTGTGTGTGTGTGTGTGTGTGTGTGGGGGGGGTCTCTCTGTGACTTGTAGAGCCTCAGTTGATCATGAAATGTTTAATTTCTAAGAGCAACATTAAGGACGTGGCTAAATAATGCAACAAGAGCTGGAACATTAGTAAGGAAAACTGATAATGAAGATAATGAATAAATGACGGGTTTAGCTTCCATCAGCGCCTTCGGGCTGGAATGTCTGGATGCAGCCCCTAATGGAAACAGGTGAAATGCATCATTGTAAATGGTCCCTTTCTCATTGGTGTTTTACTGAGACACATACCATTCACACATTATTTGTATGTGTCTGCTGCTCCGTAAAACTGAACAGATTAAATCTGAAAAAAAAAATAAAAAATCCACATCCTGACTTAATAAGAAGAGAGAAAAACATGAACACAGTTATTCGCTGCAGAGCCAATGCAAATGTGTGTTGACTTTATAAATGTGATTAACCCATTTTCTGTGCAGCTTAGTGATTACTTGCAATGCCAGAGATCAATTCCCAACAGGTCACCATGCTAAAGTGGCACTCCTGTTAACTGCGCGGTACTTTGGATGAAGTGTCCCCCAAACGGCAAATGCACTTTCAAGCAGGATGGCACTTGATTAGCCGCTCGCATTAATTTAAAGCCAACCGTTGCTATAATAGAAACAGAAAAGCATGAGCCACAGGTATTTTTTATGAAAGAATCATCCTCAGTTAAGCACATTTCATGCAGATAAATGTGATATACAGATAACTTTGTTGTCTTTTTTAAATGGAAACTTGATTATTACATCATCTGCAAGAACAATTCTCAAGAGCCAGAAAGCGACAGTTTGCGAGAAAAAAAAGTATCATTTCAACTGAATCTGTTCTGATGGATAACAAATGTTGTGGAGAGAGAATAGACTGAAGCAATACAAATGAGCTTTACACTGAAGCTCTGTCATGTTGCGGCAATCCATTCTTCATCATTTTACAGGATTTTCATACCGCATGTTTTGATGAATATTTTGACATGAGCTGACATAAAGATAATGACAACTTGAAGTTAAGAGACCAAAAAATTAAATTAAAGGTGTTTATCAAGAGCATGTATAGTGTAGAGCTTATGTGCCATCATCTCTAGCGTTAAGGTTTTACATTTCAGGCCTCCAAATTCTTTCAAATATAACAGTATCCAAAGGTCCGGTTTTATGAATTACTGTGAACCAAAATTGCCAAATAATTCTTGTCCATACTTTCAATCACAACTTTCCATTCCATTCCTGTAGAATATGATGCTCAGACTTAAAATACAATAATAAATGAAAGAAAAGATCACATTGCTTGCATTATACCAAAATGTCTCTGAACAGCCAGCATTTTTCTTCTTACGACAATTTGCTTCTAGTAAAGATACTCAAAGTATTAATAGTACCACCAAGCAGGTATTAAAAAAAATGACTTGTGGTTTAATCACGTATTGACAAAAATGTAACACAACGCCAAACAGCAAAGTGTTTACTCCATGAAAAGAATAAGGAAAGCAGGATTATGAGCATGCTTATTTGTAATGGGGGTGGCTGCGCAGTGAGGCAATTGCTATTATCTTCATGTCATAATCAGAGATAAAAACAGAAATGCAGATATGGCTTATGAAGACAGATTTTTTTTGTTACCATGGCAATCAAAGTAAGCCCCATTCGCACAGCAGCAAACAACGGTCTCAACAGTTAGAGGATCTTAGACCTTTGTAGTTCAGTGAGTGGAGCATGGCACAAATGCTGCCGGGGTTAGGGAGGTTTTTGATGCTGTGACATTTAGCAGGAAAAGAATGGCTCGAACTCTCAATTCACACCAGAAGCAACACTTCAGCACCATGTAGGCGCAATACAAGCAAGCGTTCCCTCAACCCACGCTGACTTTGGTTTTTCCTTTCCAATTTAAACTCCTGCTCAGTTCTTATCACTGTTATTTAGAAGTTTGCCGTTGAATAGGAGAAATTCACTACAAGTCAGGGCCTCCAGGAAGTTATGATCAAAGCACATCTTGCAATGAAGACTTCTCAGGATTTTATACCCAAACACCTGACACCTGTCTGGTGTGTCTCCTTATTTTACAGACCTTGTCCAAAATTAAATAATCTCCAGTCAAGCTTGTACAACAGACAAGTGTCCTAATGAGGCTATTTGGCATTATCTGGGTTAATTTCAGGCAAAAAGAAGTTACACATTGTTTGCATTCTCTTAGCTAGCTATATAAGAAGAAGCAGAAACTACCACGAATACTTTCATAATTTCAACAAATACACCGATCAGCAACAACATTGAAACCACTGACAGGAGAATAACAATTCAATGTTGCATCTGGAATTCGTGTGGATGTTACTTAGAAATGTACCTCTCAAGTAGACAGGCCAGACACCTCCACCCCATGGCAATGTCACTCCTTGATGTCAGCAGCCATCCCCAGCAGGATGCAGCCTGGCACAGACACACACACACACAAACAGTTTAGGAACAACTTAGAAAACATGAAAATCAGCACAAGAATTCATTATAACACAGCATGAGATGTTACAATCCCTTGTGCTAAACACATTTAGAAGCCCAATTCGACTGAGAAACCGACCAGCAGGCTAGCAGTCAGCTACCAACTAGCAACCAACAAGAAGACACGAGCTAACTAGCCTAGCCAACAGCAGCAGGTCCACGTAAAGTGATGGGATATGCAACTACAGGTCAACTGACACTTCTCCCATGTGCCAAGATTCGGGGCAAGACACATTTAGAAGTCCAGTCCCACTGAAAAAAATAAATAAACAAATCAGCAGGCTATCAATCAATTGCCAACTAGCAAACAACAAGAAGACACCAGCTAACTAGTCTAGCCAACAGCAGTAGACAGTATGCGGCACATCATTGGGGTTTTCAAGTGGACACCTCCCTTCACCAGTGTTTCGTTAAGTTAGGCCCACAACACCTCAAGAGGCAGTGAGCTCCAGCATCTTGGAGTCACCCTCCTCCATGCTGCCACCATGCAATCATGTGAGGCCAGAAGGCCCATGTCCATGCTCTGATAAGTCACAACTGTTTTAGAGACTTCCACAAATTGGGAAGGTGGTCATAAGGTTATGCCTGATCAGTGTAGTTGTAAGATTGGGATAATTATATCTATGTGAATGCAATTTACATAACTCATGTTAGTGTATGGGGCAATAGATGTACAAAGACACCAAAAGGCATATGCCGTATCATGCATAAAGTTTTTGCCCATGGAGAAAGTCAATGAACAGGTAACATGACAGTATGAAGGGTGCAGGTTGGGATAACAGACAATGGAAATAGAAACGCACCTGTACAGGGTGATAAATTGTCTATTACACAGACTTATAATGGCTGTGTGAGGGTGCTGGTGTATACAGGATCCTCTGAGCGGCACTTGGCTCATTAGGTTGAGGCATTGAGGGGATGAGTAGCTGCGGGAGCGAGTGAGTATATGGCACGACAAGGCTTTGATGCGCTGACAGGTAGAGAGCTCATTCTCCTGCTCTTCCCCTGTCATCATTCCCTCTTCTCACTTCTCACACATTCTCTCACTCTTGATGAACTCACTACCAGATGGATGATTGTTACCCATTCAGTGTCTTCACTGCTTCACTCTGCTTAAGCTCTTTCTGCTTCCTGACTCTGTTGCTTTTCTGCAGCATCTCCTCATTTGCTTCTTCATGCTTGTTTCCCAGTCGTTGCCGTCTCCCCCTCACTGAGCTCTATGTGGATATCTATAGCAGCAGCCTGACAGGACATTCAGGTGGGCGAAGGTGTGAACAACCCTCAGAAAAAATAAAAGAAAAAAAAATAAAGCGCAGAAGATGATGATAACTGCATAAATATACAATCTTCACAGGATGGCCTTGTCATCATAGCAGTTCAGTGGATATATAGAGTATATCCTTGTTAAAATAGTTCTGGATGGGCTCCTGTGGATTCATGATACACCAGCAAGTGGAAAATAGTGGGAACAAGCAATCAGCACTGCGACTGGATGTATTTGATCCTGCCAGCCAGTTATGCTTTTGAAAATGCTGCATTGGTTATCTACTCAACTTCGTGTTTGTGTAGTTTGCTCTTTTACAGTCATGCACAGAAATATTCTGAAACTGATTTTATAATCGCAAACATTCAGTATACACACAAGCACACTTTGCAACGCCTCGTTGAAGCTGATAGGTTCACTGACAAAAAATAAGGCTTTTGTCAATGGAGCGCATGAAACAATTATTTGGTTAGTACTCAAACCAAAGTCAAACCAAAGGGCATGGTTCCCATTTCCGAGTAGGTTGGTGCACACCGATCAGACATCATGACCACCTGCCTAACATGCCTAATGTGCCTCCAAAAACGTTCCGACTCATTGGAGAATGCACATGGGTCTGAAAACATGGTAACCCCACCCCAACATGGTATGGCGTAGGGGTGCCTGGTCTCATCTAAATGGATGGTACATGTCGAAGTAACATCTACACGAATGCCAGGTCCAAAAGTTTCCCAGCAGAACATTGCATTGTCACAGAACCCAAAGGCCTTCACTAGCAACGTTCTGTTGTCAGACACCACAAGACACTCTCAGAAGGCCCATGACCATGCTCTGATAAGTCACAACAAGAGACTTCCACAAAGTTTCCCAGCAGAACACTGCATTGTCACAAGATGGTCAGTGTTATTTACTTCCTGCTGGCAGCCATAATGGCCAATAACTAGGGACACTGCAAATGATTTAGCTGCAACGATTTGTCTCCAATTGGAATGATTATTAACATAACGTATGAATTATTTTCTGCATTTTCCTGTTATTATTTCTTTATTTGATAGGACTTCCCACTTGTGCTGTATATAGACTGACAGGATTTGACTTTTGACTCTAGGCTAGAGAAACACCAATCACATGATTTTTATTAATTCATTATTCTAACTGACTTATTTCATTGAAGGCCATTAAATGCACTCTATTTTGGTAGAGCACATTGTCTGATGGTGAGATGATATCATCATTTAATAATCAAGTCAACATTACAGAAATTATTTCAGAAAATCGACACATTACTCTGGTGGGTGCTTTGATTAAAATTGATGTTCCAGTTTTAATGGTTGCAAACACTGATAATGAAACCTTTAACCCTGACATTTGTCGTGTCATGCTCCGCTGAAAAATGCAGGGGCCACCATGACCTTGTTTAACATGATGCACAGAAGCTTTATATATTTATAAAACAGTACATTATCGTCTAACCTGTGCCTACACTCTGCGCTCCATTACAACTGCCTGCAAAACAGGATCTTGCTCAAAGCAGCTCTGTGATCAGATCTGACTTACCCTTGTTGAGGTGCATCACCTCAAACAATAACAGAACCTTGTCACAACTGGAGAACATCACCTTTAGGGGCTCAGGGTACCATTAGGAGAGGAGAAGAGGCTCAACGGATAAGACCATATTTCAGTTTTTTGGCTTGCATGGAGCGTGCAGTGCTTACTTCACGTTCATTTCTTTTGTCACATTACTATTATGGATGTTGAGTCAGTTGAAGCTTGCTAATAACATTTTCATGAAATTGTTGAGTAGTAGTATCAACAGAATTGGTCAGTATGCCTATCCATCACTTTGCACCAGATTAAAAAAATCCAATGATTACAATTGGATTGCCAACGTAACAGGGCTGCACATCATGTGAAGGCAATAACCTGGGTGGATGACTGACTATTATTATATTTTCAGTAAATTAAAAAATACTGTCAGTTATTTTCATATCATTCCTATGTTCAAAGGTGCATTGATGTTTTGAGAGATGAGAGGCTTGCAGATTTGTGGAAAGTAGACAATCTAATCAGCAGCTACCAATCTCACTCCCAGCTAAAGTAGCATTTGTTTTATAATTTTGTTGTAGTCAAGCAACTGATGCACACCATATCCAGGGGACCCCATTGTTTCCACTAGCTCGCAGACCCTAGAGTCTCCAGACTTGAAATCAGGGTCCAACTCAGTGACTTTAATGATCACCTTCGTAACTCCTCTAGTTCCACCATATAGCCACATTGGTAGCTCTGACTGAAATAACCACTATTGGCCAGGTGGTCCTGAAATTTGGTACTAGTTCCATCATTAGATAATTAGGTAAAATGTTCTAATTCCTCAGATATGAGAAACTCCCAGGAAAGTTAATAGGCATAGCTTTACTTTTTATTTTTACAGTATAGTCACTTGTCTGTGTCATATTATAGATGTATTTTCACTGACTTGAACTGTAAGGGGGTCTTTCCAGTCCAGCTACACCTCAATCCTTTCCATTCACCCAATGCATCGTACGTTTTATGCTCACATACTTTACACGCTGGAAATTGAAAGACAGATTACAAAAACATTTTGAGGTTCATACAATATGGGAATTAAAACACAGCATTGTTCTTTTCTAGAATTCACACCTCTGCAATCTCCACTAAGAATTCCCTGCGTGTTTCTGACAGGTAATCATGAAAGGGGATTGACTGTTATTCAAGGGCTTCATAACAGATGAATTGCTGTGAAATTGAAAATTAAATGGATCCCCTTTAGCAGATATGGTAATTAAAAGTTAATGAAAAAACGGTGAGAGTATAGCTACAGCAGCAGTTGTCAGATGGAATGCATTACAAGATAATCATTCACTATGGGATGCCAGAGGTCACAGCAGAGCCCTCTGGAGGTGTTGGGGATCTAAATCATTGAAACATCTGTAAGGTAAGATCTGGTGGCCTTGTTCTTGTTGTTCAATGTTAAAGGTATTTAGACGCCAAATATTCAGAAATAAATTCTTATACCCTTCTTGGCTTGTGGACGCAGTTATATACAGATGCGTATATATTTTACAGCGGAGACATCTGCTCTGTCTCTCCAAACTAGCAAAGACAGCTCTGTTACCAGTGTTTCACCAGAGGACCCTTAACACAGTAGTCTGATTACAGGTTTTGACTAAGGTTAAGAAGACAACTGACACAGATATGTGGAATTTCCTTTCAGAATTTGAGCTGACGTGTGTGTGCGATTAAACTATTAAACCAGGCAAAGCTCATAGTAACATTTGAGGATGGAAATAGTGTTCACTGCGAAAATATACATGTATAGAGCCACTGTGTGTGCAAACAGAACAGGAGTAAACTGCCAGAAACTGATGAGTGGAGGGGATGCTAAGGTCGATGTACACATTCATCTACTCATTAATACATTCAAAGCAGAACACAAAACCTAAAGTGGCTTGTTGGCACTTGGAGCAAAAAATGTGATGGCATGTTGAAGAATAATTTTTCTAAGAATCAAAGTATAGTGAAAGATCATGTATGATTCTCATTCTGTAGGAAATCTGTGTGCCAGAATTGTGCATAGATGCTAATTACAACATCTTTGGTGGCGACTTCAGGTTTTTTAACATCCACTATTATGTGGTGAAAGCCAACTAGTCGCTGATGGCGTCACTAATGTGAACGGAGTAGAACGTAATGCTTTGTAACACTGTCACTGTTAATTGCCCCTTCAGCAGCAGACAGCTGCATCCAAGCTGCTAGAAGAAATGCTAGGACCTTCATCCCAACCGCCATCAAGCTGTACAACACCAGAGTTAATAATAACTCACACCTGAGACTTGTTTTGGTTTTTGCTTTTTTTAGATTCTTTTCAAACAATCTGCTTTTTTTTGCACTGCCTTATCTTGCACAAACTACCTCACTGTCTACATTTTATAATCTTAGCAATCATATTATATTAGTAATTTTAATTCCCTTTCCACACTGTATATACAGAATGTCCTTATATTTCTATTTCCCTCAATAAAGGGTGTGCATAGACGTCACTGCCTCCCGGGGCCACGCCCCCCTGAGTGGTGAAACCTGGTGAAATGTAGCGGTAAACACAGCAAGCACAGGGAAAATGTGGATTATCAACTCAAATTAAGGACAATTGGACTCGACAGTGATTAATCTAGTATGGATTGAGACACGTGGGTTAGCCTCAGTTTCAGTTAGTTTTAGGTAATTTCTAGGTCTTTTCTGTCCGACTGGACATTAAAAGGATGATGAGGAGTGATCACAAATATTCTGTTTATTATTTTATTGTTACTTATACTTGGAACCGAATAGTTACTGTCAGCCATAACTATGCCAAAACATTTGGCAGTCGGAGATATTGGTAAAAATATATCTCTGACTGCTTTTCATATCTGTTGGTACAGTCAATTGCAAAACAGCTATTCACCTTTTTAAAAATAATTTTCCAATTTAGACGCTGTTAAAGGCTGTGATTCATGTTTAACCGTCACTTTTTGCGTAACCATGGAGACTTCACTAGCTGTGACGTTACGTACATACCCTCTATTTTCCATTGTGCTGTTATATTTTTTGTATATTTTGTACATTCTTTCAAATTTTAATTTTTCCTAATTGTTTCATGTATATATTCTTATCTAATTCCACTCTATTGTGAAATAAATAAACAATGTACTATGTCCCTTAAATACAGAATTAGTGTTGATCCTCTGTGTTTGGTTTGTCACTAAACATACGCAACTTTAACTAATTTCTTTGAGAGTGTAATTTTAGTCAGTCAGTTTTACATTTCTGTGAATAAAATAAAGTAAAACAATCATTTGCAACAATGAAATCTATGTTCCTGACCTGAATAACCATTGTAGTGTCTCACACAAAGGAAGCTGCGGAAGCGTTTCAACAAGTTTATATAGAAACTTGAACATATCGACACAATAAACACCGTGAGTCTGACACCCTCGCTCCACGAACTCAACGAATCTCTCATATAGAATATTAACTGACACCAAGGACAGAAAAACACGCTCCCCAACCATGGCATCAATGTCAACCAACCGAACTCAACATACCTGAACACAAACACATGAGCTTATCTAGCTGTGAGGTGCAGTCAATACCATTTAATAATACTTCACATTATGTTGTAAGATGGGAGGTTGTTGCAGGGTTTTAGTATACAAGGTCTTTCACAATGAACTTTAAAAGCAAATTGTTGATTTGTCAGCCGCCCACATCATGGCACAGCAGTGACGTTGACTAATCAACTTGTCTGTACAACCTTTTAGTATATCTTATTTCCTAGTGGCCGGGCCCTTTATTTACTCAGCCGCCCGGGCTACCCAGCCATTATTGGATTACTTATTTCTAATTCCCCTTGTTTCATATCAGTACGTACGTTGCTCAGAGTTTTCCTACCATTTACTCTGCTATATTTTTTCACTGTAGCAACATACACGCAACAGCAGCTGGGCAGGATTAACAAATGCACGGGTGGTCAGAACAGACAGACAAATAAATTACAACATTGTATCAGTGGCCATAGCGTACTGGTATCTTATTCTTCGCGTATTTCAAAACCTTCTCCTTGAAGATCACATCAAATTTTCTTCCTGGCACCATGCTGCTTAGGCTCTTTGCTGTTTTGACAGTGGTTCTTAAAAATCTGGACTCATATGGCACTTCAAATGTAGCTACTGCCATCTGTTGCCACTAGTTGTTACTACATCTAAAATTGGCTAGCACAACCAGCCGGTATTTGAGGCTGGCCTTTATTTGTTTGTGTAAACCACACCCCGGCCATTATAAGAGACCCGGCGATTAATTAAATACCGGCAACTATTAGAGGAAATACGGTATTTTATAAAAATATATATTTAAAATAAAAGGAAATTGTCTACAATTATATAAAAATGCCAGTTTTCTCGGTCCAACAGCACGTTCCCTGACAGTGAATGTATTTGATTTTTTGTCCAAACCAAACAAAGCTTCTTGTCAGGAAGAAATAAAACAAGGGAGGCAGTTTAACAGATCCACTCTCAGGTAACCCCTCAGTTCACGGATTGCAGTGTCTGCTTGCTCATTAGTTCATTATGTCGGCTTCAATTACAAATTCTGATGCTTCTGATACAAGCAGAAGCTAGCCAGTCGTTGACATGGGGAAATCATGGAGAAGTGAGAAAGCGACAAGATCGTCAAATAATGTGGCCATAACAGCATTACTTCACCAGTGCTTCTCCTTGCCTTTCCATCTCATACAAATTGTACTCTTGCAACCCTTTAGGGATGTTGCTGTGGTGAAAAAGAAGTGCCTTGAGAGGCCTATTATCCACAGCATCTGCAATGTTGATATGGATGTATTTAACTAGAGCCTCTCCCTCTGCCTCTATCAGCCTCATCTGTCTCACTCTGTCTCTGCTTTCCAGTGTTTGTGTTTGTGTCAACAATCATTAATCATCTCTAGACACTACAACAAATGCTTTGGGACACTTTCGGTTAAGGATAGCTATGACAAGCACACACTGTACATTCCCACGTACAGCTCCACGTCCAAGTCAATGTGCACCAAAGCTCAAATATATATATATGTGTGTATATATGAGAAGAAAAAAAAAACTTCCAACCAAATCAAACCACCTTTTCACTTTATCAGTCCAAACTCACGCATATATATTTGCCACAATATGGGTTCTCTTTCCAAATTTGCAGTTGCCATATCACCATGTTTATCCCTTCACTACAGTCTTTCAATGCAACAGCATTGACAGGAATTCATAAAAGAGATCATATTTCTACAGTTCCAGCTTGTCTTCATTGGTTTCTTGTAAAATCCATAATAGAAAATATAATTAAGTTAAAAGTAAAATGAGAGACAGGACCTTCAGCTATCAGGATCGTCTTCTGTTAAAACAGCTTTCAGTTTGGTTTTGGGTTTGGGAGACAGGCGCACTCTCTATTTTTAAGGCTAAGCTTCTTTTTTTTTCTTTTTCTTTTTTTTTTGATAAAGCTCACAGCAGCTTTCCTGTATTCTCACTCGTACAATCTACATATGCATGTGGAGAGGGATGTCATTAACTCGCACACGTGTCCCTTTAAAAAAGTGATCTTACATTTAGATTTTTTCCCACTTTATTTGAACTTTTCTTTTTTTTTGGGGGAGGGGGGGGGGGATTCATATTTTTATGTAAATTAAATCCAGAATGCCACATAAATAATGTAAATGAACCCAGGACGTCATACTACAGCTAATGGTTGCTGTTGCTAAGCAACAGTAGCTGGTTAGGCTCCAAGATGAAAAACACCTTTATTGTGACAAGTAACTTTATTGTAACCTGTGGCACATGTGAGAACCGTTCATGATTTTGATTTGCTAAGTAGTTCGATAGTTTATCGTACTGCTGCTTCAGATTTTTGTTTCATCAGAGAAGTTAGTGGACTCATTTTTTGTACATCTTAGGGCTGGCTAGTTGTTTATTGTCGTCATTGCGTTATTTTACCTGAGGAGATGTAATGTGTAGAAAAACAGATGAAACGTATGAAGGCAAAGGGAAAAGTCTTGATATAATATTTTTTTGATTCCAGCTGAAAATATTTTTTGTATCTTTGTTCAGACTTGCACCAAGCTAGAATATGATGAATGTTGTGCAGTCATTTCTCAATAGACACGTGTCAGACAGTGACACATTTTAACATTTTTCAAATACTGTCTTCCTCTGTTGATATTAAATTCAATTTAGATAAATGTCACCATGGTCTGTTCTGTTACAGAGTGCATTTGTTGAACTTGGTTGGTCCGGTAATTTTAACAATTTAATGAATTTGATTTATTCGTCCCTCTCAATGGCTAACTTCATTTTCTATCCTTCCCGTTTTGACCCTTTATTCTATTCCTTTTGTTTCGTGGAGTTGTCTGGTTATTCAATTACTGTTGTATGTGTTCGATAAGCTTACTGCCCTCCCATTAAAACTATTCTTGACGACGTTCCTACATATCTAACATCCCGTACATGCACAAGTAAAATTGTTATTTTGTTGCATGAAATCCGTGTTTCATTGCTTAGTGCTGTTCTGAATTATTCTTGTTCATGAACAAATATCGGCCCATGGTTAGTGGAAATTCAACAGATTTTTCAGTAGACTACAGGGGTAAGCATTTGAACTACCAACAGGTAAGGTAACTATGAGAAGTTCAAAGCAGTTTGATGCTTTGTTGGACATGCCCGGTAAGTTTTGCTGCATTGCCTTCAGCTGCTTACCAGAAAAAAAAGATATACACTTTTCACATGAGGATTTGCCACGCTATCCTGCATCAGAACTTCCAATCCTGCTGATTCTGACTCCGTTGAAGCCAGCTGAAACAGAGGTCCGAGGTCACAGTTCAGACATCACATCAGATGGCTGATGTGACCCGCATGTCCCAGCACTGATCCGGCAGACTGGCCTTATTACACAACGGCCGTGTTAGTGCCAAATGAAAGTGGCAGCAGGGCCTGTTGCTGAATCCTAATCACAATATATAATTGGAGGCTAATTCAGAGCGTGTGTGTTATGCAATAAGTGTGTGTGGTACAGTGTGAACTGTTTTACTTCTAAGGCTAAAAGATCGTTTTGATTGAGTGTGAGTGAGTGTGCGTCTGTAATGTGTGGAAGGAAAAGTAAACGGGGCTTTAATGGACTGCACAAAGAACTTTGACCATAACCACACTTAAAATTTATAATGTAGGATGTGTTATAGTTTGCGAGGGAAAACCGGTGCTTAGTCAGAGCCCGTATGTGCATGGTGTCGGGCTGATTAAATAAAATGCTGTCATGGTAATGATTTACAGCTTGTAGTTGGCAGTATACTGTAGCTCCAGATGCACGGTGGAATGAAAGACAGTTCAAATCACCCTGGATAAGAATAGAGAGCTGAGAATGACATGTATGTGCCAAAACAGTTTTGAGTTGTCTGCCTAGACTGGCTTGCAGGCCATTCTCCATTAATTTGCTTACCTGAATAGTGAAAGAAACAAGTAAGCAGAGGCCGTCCTAATTTAGAAAAATGTACATCAAAAGCGGTTTAAAATGGATCTGAACCATGAGCTGTCCAATCCTTTGGCTTTCTGGATCACATTCACACCTAAGGCCAATGAATTAAATTTACCAGTTAACCCAATGTGCACATTTTCCGACTGTGGAAAGTTGGAAATTGCCAGTGGCATGCAGGCACAGGCCAAACATGACATGACACAGACAGACACCAAACAGATATGAACCCACGTGTAGAAGAAGTCTTTGCTTCTTGCTTTGCAGGAAAAATGAAGAAATTACATACAATGCCAAAACTAAGCCAAAAAAGGAAACCAAAGTTGAAATGACACAAATTTCTAAAGCTTGTTAGCAGGGGTGTGCAAAGCACAGTATTTGTATTTGTTAAGGGAAAAGGGTATTTGTATTCAAATAAAATTCAAGATAGATGTAACAATCCATCTTTTTTGTCCTGAGTAACACTTCTAATTTAGGATAGTGTTACAATAAGTATTCTTTAATTAGACATTATAATAATGATGGATGTATATGCAATATTGGTTGGTGTTTTGCATTAAATGCAGCTAATAGAGGTGATTTAGGTTGACTTAAGGGGCAGAGCATGACTCAGTAGGCAGAACGGTTAGCAGTTCGATCCCCAGAATGTATCACATGCCAAGGTGTCCTTGTTGAAGACACTAAACCTGTGAAGTGCTTTGAGTACCTATAGGTAGAAAGGCGCTAGACAAAAGCAAGAACACCATAGGTGTGGTAAGTAAGACTTACCATTAGCAATAGACAACAGTTTGAATTACTGAGCTAATGAATGCTAACATGAGAGAACCTGACTGCAGACGTCTCAATGTAACGTAACGGAATAATCTCCTGGTCAGACTCTGCTGCTCAAAAGTTAGTTGCTGCCTCCGCAACGTGTTTATGGTAACAAAAAGTTAAGTCGCGTTTTGTCCAGTCAGTGCCTCCTCTATTACGGAGTTGAGACTTTTCATCCTGACTCACTCAGTCCGAGCAGACGCTCAAATATTCACTGTCACAAGAGAAAAGGCAGCTTTTTGATATGATGTTTTTCTTCTTCTCGAATACAAATAATTTGAAGTATTTGTTTGAAATAAGTATCTGTAAAAAACACGTTATTTCTGCCTTTCCGAATACCATATTCAGATTTGGCTCCATTGATAATAGTTAGCTAGCCAAATAGCTTAACTAAACTGGGATGAAAAACAGCTTCATTTTATAGTTTTTATAAAACGGTTCCATTTTTTTCTTCCACTCACACCTCATTGGCTCAGGAACACAGATGATAGGTATCTATTGTATGTGGGCACCTACAATTGCTTGCGCGTATGGCTTTAAGTGCCATTATCTCTCAGACATCCAGTGAATGAATCAACTTCACTGTAATCTTGACCTCTCGGATAAAGGAGGCAAGGTAATGGCTGATTGTATCCTATAGCCACAATGAGTGGACGTATACATATAAAATGTCCAATTATAATCATAAATTTGTTTCTGCCACTGGAAACGTTTGCTGCATTCACACTTAAATTAATTTAGAATGAAATAGTATTTCCTTAAAAGCCATTTGCCGTCTTTTCTCATCATAATATGTTTTAGATGATGGATTTTATACAGAAAGAAAACACATTTATAATAAAAAACAAATAGAATTAGAGATTTGTAAATGCAAAGATTTACACCACATGCAATATTTATTCAAGAAAATATATGGTGGCGTAAGAAGGATGAATTATATATACACAGGAAATAAAATTTAAGAGTGGCATTTTCTTCAAGTGTTTAAGCTGAAACGAGTAGCATTTTCTAGTGTGCAAATATAATGCTGAATAATTCATCCATGCCATGGTTGCTCAAAAGCAAGAGAGAACCATCATATGCACATTTTTCACAGTTTTCCGCAGGTTAGACAAAAAAAATGAATAAATAATCAAGGTGTTTATAAAAACGCCTTACCTCAAAAAAAAGAAAAGAAAAAAAAGGAAAATCTCAGGAATCTATGTGAATGAAAAGTATCTCACATGGAAACAGAAATAAACTCATTACTTATACAAATTCAAATGACACCAGATCAGTCACTGGCAACAAATATGCATATAATACACTGAACGAACAACAAGGCTGGGCCAAATGTTAGTCATCTTTGACACGTTTACCCCGGCTATAAAAATAAACCTGCTTGGCTGGCCCTCTAAATGTCCTTGAAAGACACTATTTTAGATATGTCACCGTTTTTCCCTTTTTTCAGACACTGAGTTCTTTGACAATATTAAGATGTTACTCGATCTATTATTATTGTTGTGGATTCATGTAACAGGTCTGTGTGGGTGGGTTTTCTGTAAATTTTTATTTTGATGTGTGGTGGATTTTTAAGTCCAAGAAAGCTAAGGTTCTGTCGCCTTCCTCTTCCATGTGTGAATTTGATGTTGTTGGTGGTGTCCATGGTGTTTAGGTGATGTCCTGCTTTTGCCTTCTCCAAAATGTCATCTACGTGCATATTTTCTCCATAATGCGGGCTTGTATTCCTCTGATATTATGTCTTTTTCTTCCAGGTCCACACATTTTGGCAGATAGTGGGCCTCCCATGGCAAGCGTGCTTGTATATTTTGTTTCTCAACTGCAAATAGGTGGATGTGGCGATGAATTGAAGGAGTTCTAGGATGTCCTGTTTTGTCAAATTGGTGAGTTTTTCTAGTGTTTTGTCTGCTGTGAGGTGTTTTTTCCTACAATTTGTATGGTTGCTTGCACTGGTGTTATTGTGAAAAGGGAAACGACATCTGGTCCTACTTTTAAGTTTTTTAGTTCCTCTGCCAATTGCTTTGAGCTTTTGCAGTGTTGATCAGTTAGTCCTGGTAACGGTTTGATTATTTCGGCAAGTGCTTTTGATAAATTATATGTGACCGGACCAATACTGTCTATGATCGGATGTCGGGGTGCTCCTGGTTTGTGGATTTTGGGTGTGCCGTAGATCCTTGGGGTGAGGTGGTTGTAGGTTTGTTTGTCCTTGATCCTGTATTTTATTTGCACGCTAATTCTGTTGCTACTATGAAGTCTTGGTGTGTGATGGTTTTTGGTGTGATAGCAAAATTTAATCCTTTTGATAACAGGCGGCTGCATTAATTTGTGTTTTGATCAGATGTCATTAATCGAAAAAACACAATGAACACCAGTGAGCTATTACAGTATTTTAGAGCATAAAATTGGAAGAAAGACTACTTGTTTTATTTTTATGGAGTTTAGATTATTATCATTATTGGATCATTGGCAAAACCTTTTTCTAAATGTCTTTGTGTCTTACAGGTGGTTTAGCTTCTATGTCACGAATGTCATAGCCTGACGTGCACCTCCCCAGAAAGACTGGGGTGCAAGCTGCGATTTGTCCAATTGGTAGTAGTGTTTAGAATTTTCAGCTGCTTTTCCATCTCGGCAATTTACGAATTTCCATTATTTTGGATCAATAAAGATGGAACGAATCGGGGAAACGTTCACAGAGGAGATACAAACATTTGCGTGACTTGTCTTCAGTGAAATTTCGGCCAAAATTTCGGTTGCTAATGTGAAGCAAGTGAAGCTGGAAGTACAAACAAAAAAAATTAACCTGGCTGGCAAAAAAGACACAGTGCCATCAGGTGGTTGGGTGGTGTTTTTACAGAGTGCGCCAGACTGACGAGAGCACAAGTATAAACGGCTGGCACTGGTGTTCTAGTTCCACAAAGGCATGAACCGCACTTCGGTGTCCTAGTTTGAAAGATAACAAATATCCAAGTCTAGGTCTAACATGAGAATACTATTTTAGCAATTAGAAGACCGCACACATACACAAACCCAAAGGACTTTACATACACGAAGCACCCACTGTACCCACATCCTACTATCATGATGGTGGCACCAAGCGAAGAGAAACGCAATTGGAAAATCCTCCAAAGTAAACAGTCTGAGTCTTTTCTTTGAGACTCTTTGAGACACTTCTGACATGCCAGTGGATTTGCTCTCCCTCAGATACTGGATGCCCACAACGAATCCTTTCATCGCGAGGTCCAAGCTCCAAGCAGTATTATCATAGCACTGTATTTTAGCACTGCAGATCAGATGTGAAGCTGGCAAACTTGTGGGTCTGGTTTACTGAAGGAAGTGAAACATCCTCATCACAGTTTGAAAGGCTTTTGATACTAAATCACTACATGGCAAAGTGTACTTTTGTGGGACAATATATTACAACTCTGGACAGACATAATCTGATTCTTGTTTTTCATATAAACACACTTCCATGTGTCTGATTTTCTAACTTGAGTCAGAATTAGTATGACTGAACATGGGTAGGGATTTAGCTTTTTTATTGAAAGACATTTAAACTGGCGAAAACGCTGTGGGAGGAACACCTGCTAAGTGTCTGATGTGGTACTTCCTGACTTTAAATATTAGTATGAAATGATTTATGACTCCATGTTCAATGATTTTCAAATCCACTTTGCAATAGTTGACCATTTTGGTGCTTATGATGTAATCAGGAGAAATACCAGCTAAAAAAAGTTTTAAATGTTAAAGCTTCTAAGAGGACATTTCGGTTGATCAGGGAGTTGCTGTGAAGTAACTACCATTTACTTTTATGATATATATTTAAAAAAAAAACACACACACACATTTCCATATATTGTGCCTATCCAAGATAACAAAAATGGTTTATTTATGATATTGCTTTTAAATTGTCCTGACTGCATGCAGAGCGAACCATTTCTGACACACCTCATGTTTCAGGTTGCTATGACTTCCTACGCAGCTCCACAACCCATTGTTATCACTGAATATGATTTCAGAGCCTAGTGGAGACACAAGGGCTGCCATTGAGTGTGTTTGGGCTATCGCCACAGTCTATTTTACACCTCACTAGCTTTGGATGAACCCATAAAATTACTGTGTCGGGCGAGCCTCGGCCTGGTAAACCTGGCAGCGGCAGCGCTCTCCCGCTCTTTGCTGTTGGAACTCATATAAATTCATGACCTCTTCTCTCCTGTCTCGGTCATGAGAAAAACAGGACCCTCTCTGTTGCCTTATCAACAGGATGCCCTGCGTGCCTAAGTTCACCGATACTGAATCGACGTCCGGTGGGTGATGCGCCCAAAAAGTGCACTTTCAAACCGAGAAGGGGCAGCAGGAATGAAAAGCGGGACGATGGAAATATGTTGGAAAGGGGGTTCACTAATGATGTTGCTAATTTGACGGACATACACAAAGTGGGTGGAAGGGGTTGTTATAAACATCACAAACACTTGATTTATGCATGCAGTGCTAATTAGCTGCTCTATTTTCTCTCATCGTTTACTGGCCACCTGAGATGTCCTCCAGCGAAGAAAATAAACAATTACACGCACACAGACACACACACACATCCCCGATTATTCCAACTGCGGTTTGTGATTCTGTTGGGAAGCAATGAGGAACCTGAAGGCAGTTTTTTCTAAGCCGTCGACTGACCCGTACCGCTCTGATCCTGATACAGAAACGCTCCTGGCGGGCCGAGAACCTGTTAACACTGTCTACACAGGAGGTGTAGTGAGAGCAGCAGGGAAGGAACCTCAGTGCTTCATTTATGTCTTCGCAGGAGGTGTTCATGCACGATACTGACTGTACAGGGATCAGGAATAATATTATGACCACCTTCCTAATATTGTGTATGTCTCCCTTGCGCCTCCAAACCAGTTCTCACTCATCAGAGAATGGACATGGGACTTCTACGGGTGTCTGGTAATAGGATGTTGTTAGTGGGGGGCCTTTGGGTCCTGTGGGTTGAGGGGAGGGGCCTCTGTGGATCAGGCGTGTTCTAGTGCATCGCACAGTTTGGTATCTAAGAAATTTGGAGGCCAGGTCAACACCTTGTGCTGTTTTTTTATGTTTTCCTGAGTGGTTCTTAAACAGTTTTTGTGTGACTTTGCACATAAAATTAGACATGAAGTTAAAAATGATCGGGTTTATGTGCAGTTTGCAGATAGCGCCGTACGGACAGGTAGATTGATCAGTGGGTCTGAACAGAGCTGAAACACTCTTTCTTGATTTCTTGCAAATAACTATTAAATAAAAAACAATTACTACTACTGGTGAATAAGTATAAACCTCTCGAGTGAGCGGCTGCCTGCGGTTCCATTCACAAAACAACAAAGAACGAGGCGTATCAGTATGAGGGGTACTGTTTTGGAGCAGCTACTTGTACATGTTTAATTAAGCTCGAACGTCAAGTGGAGGAGCATTACTTTTGTTTTGTTTTTGTTTTTTTTTTTTGGTTTGTTCCTCCGCAAAAGAGGCAGCTCGGTCTGACACAAAAGAACGTGCAATGCACCGTAGAGAAAAAGAATAGCTGATGGAAAAACAATTTGCACTATCACATGCACGGTGGCAGTTAATAATCTCTCTTGATAAATTACCTGTGTCAAAATAACTTAAAGTGAATGGGGGAGGAGAGGGGTTATTGTGGAAATGGAGATGGGGGAGAAGCATTTGGTGAGTTTATTGTTTAATGAACTAGCCCTGATGCACTTGTTGAATGAAAATCCAATCATTGCCACTTTTATGAACAAGATGAACAGCCATGTACAGGACTGAATCAGTGTTAGTTTAAATCACTGTGCATCTCACTCGCCTATCAATTAACCAATCTGATCATTAATTTGACAGAGGGATGTTCGTGCTTTGGAAACAAAAACTACACCCAATAATTTATTATTACTGTATTTATAACACCCAAGCAGGGGCGTCACTAGGTTTTAAGAACAGGGGAGGCTTAGCCCATCGGAGGTGCACACGGTGTGAGCGGACGTATCGCGTGAGCACAAAACTTCATAAACAGCTAACATAGGCTGAGAATTAATTTAATTTATTTCAGTCTGTTTTTAAACACATTGCAACAACAAACAGTAACTATTAATGACTGATCAACAAAGACGCATGACTTTTGCTCACAACGCAATAATCGTTTTCTCTTTAAGTCACACAGATTACATGTGTGACTAAAATGGTTGCAGTTTCAAAAATATTAATTAATTACTTGAAGTAAATTAATATTAATGAGTGGAATGGATTGGATAAGGACGCATGGAAGGGGCTCACTCTACCTTACGTTAAGAAGTGAAGGTTCTAACGACATCTCCGTGCAACCAAGTCAGTCGTGTTTGCCTTTTTGGTCCCTGTAAGTGACTCGTGACTGCGAACCACTGTTAAATTTAAGCACCATTCCTCACGACTTGAGTCAATGAAAATCTACTTTAGCACCAAAAAAAAAAGAATCACAATAGAGAGATGTCCAACTGACTACACAGCCTCTCTTTTGCATTTCTGTCTAGCAGCACACGGGTGGGGCTAAAGCATTGTCTCTGCGTGAACGCCTTGTAATTACAGGACCTTCACTCCTCAGCAGTCGTTCTCTGACAGCCTACAAATGGATTCTGCGCCGGTGCTCCGGCAAACACCTGTCGGCCCCTGGATAGAGAGAGCGCGTCCTGCCTCGTCTTTTTATATTTCAGTCATTATTTCATTACTCAAGCTGTGCTTACATTCTGCCTCGTCTCGGGCGCCCCCCTTAAACACCCCCGCTACTCCCTCCACCCACGCAAACAGACATACGCTCTCATAACACCATCTTTCAAGTAGAGAGCGATATATAAAAAAATAAATGAATAAATGACCAGCGGTTTTACTAAACCCGGAGATTGTAAATTACGTTAAGACGGGATGATAATGTTCGGGGATGGAATGAATGAGGAATCCACACGGGGAGAAAGATGGAGTGAGGGAAGGTGAACAGCATAAAGGAGGACGTGTGAGGGAGCATTTGTAGCCTTTCTGCTTTACGTTTTTTTTTTTTTTTGGCTTGGCTGATCTCTCCACAGAGGCCAGACAGGGCAGACCTAAACTTAATAGACTGGCTGTGTGCGAAATACACACAAACAGAGACACACCGGGGCATAAACTGGATGTGAGTGGTGAAAATGAATGTGTTTTATAAGAAGTCAAGCCCCTCTCACAAAAAACTTCTGTGACTTCAAACTGTATTCCCCACTGTTCCACACCTTAACATGATGGACTACCGAGTCTAGTAAAGGTTTATTGTAGTAGATAACTGGATTCCATTTTCGTAACGTCTATTATGTGCGAACTGAACATTGGGTGCAACAATAGAGTGAGACTTATTTCCGTTTCTGTGATTGGTTGACGACTACACTCAATGCACGTAGTGAATCAGAGCTACATTAGTTTTGAGCATTTTTTTCGTCAGCCAGTGCCATTTATTCATATAGAAATGGCCACACTAGAGTAACCTTCAATACCAGTGATGTTGGTTCCGTTTGAATTCAGTGACTGAGGATGACAAAGCTAAGAGCTCCTGTGCTGCACTTCGGTCAAACCAATACAAATTCCAATGTGGGCTTTCTTAGCAGAATGTACCTGTACTCAAAGACATGTATAATTATATAAAAGTATATATATATATACATCCCCATAACACTGAGTTAGCTTTATTCTGGAGAAACATTAAAGTTGGTATTTATATTTTACCCTTGGCTATGAAACATCAACATGGCTGAAGATGATGTATTTTTGAAGCAAACAGTGATGAATTACAAGAAACAATTTTTTTTTCCCCCCAGCATTTTATAATCAAAACATTTCAAATTCACTGACTTGGCAATGAAATCATTTGCATTCCCGTCAGAGGCGCTGAGTATTTTGATGAAAATGCAGAAAAAGAGAGGCAACATCGTGTCGGTATAAATGAAACTCATTACAGCATCTGCCGCAAACAACATTGTTTCCGTAAAGCAGTATCGGCATGCGGGAGGCAGCGGCTGATCTCTGCGGTTACAAAAGATGTCATATCCAGATGAATACCAATGAGGTGTTTAAACTAAAAGCGTTGCTCGATGAGCTTCTCTGGCCAACGCGTTTGTATTCGCATATTTAGTTTCGCATTTGGACCTGCAGACCACACCGGGAAGAACATAACAATGAAGGAATGAACGACTAGACTTGAGCCACAGGGAGGGCATAATTAGCTAATTATACCCCAATTCATCAGAGGCAAGAGCAACTGTTATGCCACAATTTGTCAGAGTATATTGGCACTTTATTAATTCAAAAACATCGCTGCCACTCACTGCCTTATATACTCATCTACCATGCGCATTACTTTTACAACTTTTGAGATTACGTCTGAGTTGACCATATTAACTGGTGGGTTTGACTAAGAATACTATGGACCCTTAGTTTTATTTGTTTTCTTGCACGTGTATTGATTTAATATTGTTTAATAATTCTAGTAATCTCCAATCTAGTAATCTGCTTTCTAAAGACAGGAAAGACCAGTAAGTACTTAATACGTGATGTAAAACAATGTCGGCTTCAGAAAATCGCTTTACAGACTTTACAAGCATGTGAAAGTTTTGCGAAGACTTTAAAACATAAAAATTGTCACTTTCTGAGAACAGCGCGACCTTCTTTGAGTTTTGTAATCTTTTTTTCTCCTCACAATCTATTTACATTTATGTTTTTAGCTCAGTTTAATGAGATGACGGATCCGTTCTGGCCTACGGAAGAAACATGGGGCCGCATCATGATGGGCTCCGGTGAAAAAAAAGTCTTGCTATGATTGTTTTTTGGTGCTATATTCGCTTATTGCCAATGGATCCACCTAAATCTTATCATATACCTGGCGCATATGTGTGTCTGCATATGTAGAAAGATACTGTAAATGTTCAGCACTGCATTGTAAACTCAGCTTTCAGGAGATGTATGCAAGGATTATTCTGTATATCTGTGCGTATGTGCATAAGCTTCTAGAACACCACCTAATAAAGCTGCTGCGTTCACATGTTTTTAAAATAGCGACTGTTAACATCTGCTTTAGTTCTGTGTATTACAATATTCTATCCATATTGAATCAATACTGTGACGATACTGACAAACAAGAATGTCATACGGAGACTGGTACCCTCTCTTTGCCTCTATACAGCATTTTCATTGTCTGCCACTGGGTCAGATTGGCAGGAAATACGTCAGTTTTTGATTTATGACTTTGATTCTTCCACGTGGCCAGTGCAAAAAGAGCAAAGGCTTTTGGAATTTATCTCAATGGCAGATGGAGAGAGGAGTGAAAGGCCAGACGGGAAGTCACCTCGTGCACATTTATCTTGTTTAGTGAAGGCAAAGACAGCAAGAGCATGATGTGATACACAAGGTTAAAGGGTAACGTAATCTTACTGTTTTGAGAGACACCGCCGCACTAAGAGTACCCCCAGCGTGAGATACAGTAGAGGGTTGATTTTTTTTGTTTGTGTGTTTTTTTGTTGTTTTTTTGTTTTTTTTAACTACAGTGTCACCACAGGCGTGTTGTTTTTCACGGCTGACGGGTTGGAGCTTCTTTTTTGTACATGTTTCAGCTCATCAGGCATTGCACACAGTGTGTTCGCCGCAGAAGTTTAAAAGGACCTTCACAGCTTTATCTGATTCTGAGTTAAACCAGGAATCATCAGTTATTATCAGAGGACCAGAGTGGTCTGAGGTGGGCAATGTCGGTGAGCAAACATACGGAGGAACTAATCCGTGTACTGCCTCTTAAATTAACAGGAGGACTTTAAAGTAAATGCTGTGTTGAAATGGAAGCCAGCGAAGGGACTTTAATATCGAAGTAGTGCGAAGTCTTCCGATGAAATGTTTTGATAATTCCAGTGAGAAGGGCATTGCGGCAATCTAATCATTTTTAAATTACGGCAAGAACCAGTTTCCACCCAGTAATTTTTTTAGATTAATCATTCCATTTACATTTCTCATGTAATACACTGGCGTTTTCAAAATGGTAGCCATTAGCAGATTCTTCCTGCAGCTGTTTCTGTCAACAAGGATAATTTACTTTTTATTAATGTTTAGTGAGCAAAAAAAAAAAAAAAAAGAAAAAAAAAAAAGACTGACCCTTTTTTTGGGAGCCAAGAGAGATTTTGGACCAAGTGTGATTTAAAAATGTCATTTGATACAAAGCAGGGCTTTTGAAGCAGTTTAAACAACCTATTAGTGCGCATTTTGTGGTTTTGCCATGTCATTTTGTGCCGTGTAATCATCATTAAGGACCGCCTACACCTGTACTTAACCCTAACCCTCACCACATTATGCAGAATGTGGCAGAGGTTGCATGCGATATCACGTAGTTGTTTTTAAACCAGTCTGACAGGGTCAACGGTATTTTTTATTATCGTAAAAATCCCTTCTTGAAATATGGAAACGACTTTTTCAAGGATTTTACCCGAAGCTGATTTCACCTGCACCACGCGCTTCACATGCTAGCGTTTGGTTGCGTCGGTGACAAGTTGGCGGCTGAGATCCGGAGAAGATCTGGGGCGAGTCTGTGTGCAGAGCCTCTCTGGAGGAACGTGTCTGCCTTTTCGGCTTTGCACAAGACAGAGAAAAGTTTATGCTGGGAGAGGAGAGGACTGTAAGCTTGTTTGCCAGCAGCTCAGTTCTCATTTGCTTTACCAACACAGACACATGCGCAGGCGTTTACCTCACACGGGTATGCACGCAGATTTGCCATCAATTGTCTGCGGTGAAACATACACTTACACATGTATGCATTCACAATTTCACATACTGTATAAGCAGAATACATGCGTATAAGGTACACTTACAACCTTACAATATGCATTATGTATTGCAGCATACCAAACCCACCGACATGCTTAAATAAATCGTGACTAGACATAGAAACATCGCATACAAACTTGTAAATAAACACGTCTAAAAATACCATAAATGTGCACACACTTACACACGCAGACAGCACAACCGAGAAACACATGCACGCTCACATTCAAACAAACACAGTCGCTCTCTCGCTCCAGCTTTTCTTTTCTTACACTTTGTTCTGCTCTTACCTCTGAGGCATAATCAGCCTCTCTAATCCATTCCCTTACATTAAGTGCTGCTTCCTCCTCCGTTTGGCCTCTAGCGCTCACTGCACTAGCTGTTGACAGCGCCGGTTGTTTTCCTCAGAAAACCCCCTCCCGGTCATAGCAGGGAGATGGAAGGGAAAGAGAGACAGATCCCCCTGGCACCTCTTGGAAGATATCCTCATATTTTGCTTCCCCCCTTAAATAAGACAAGGTTCTTTTTTTCAGCTTTTGTTTGGGGAATGTCATTGAACAAAACAAGCAAGTTCTGCCAGCATCCCTGCCTTTGGAGCCGAGCTATTTCTAGTAACGGATCAGATGAGAGAGCTTTGTATAGGTTCATAGAATTTCTGGTGGGGCCTCTCAACAGCTGCAGAGCACGGCACATGTGTAAGGCGGAAGTAGAAATAAAATAAAATGATGGTGCGTTAATATGTATAACAAAAAAAGAGACATGCACGAAGATTAGTGCAAACTTCTCACTTTCACATGCCTCTACAAAGGACACAACTGATTGTATGCACATGCAGACACATTCCAAACATTTGCAATAGCAAGAAGAGAATAAAATGGCATACACACCGATCAGCCACAACATTAAAAACACTGATAGGAGAACAAAAACAGTTTAGGAACAACTGAAAAAAAATAATAAAAAAGTGTTGACCTAGCCTGGAAATTCCCTAGATCCTAAACAGACCAAGATTCTGTAGGATGTACTGGAATAAGAGGCCTCTCTCTTCAATCTGTAGGAGCCAAAGACCCCCAGTAACTACATCCTGTTACCAGACACCACAGGATCCCCTCCGTCAGAAGGCCCATGTCCATTCTCTGGTGAGTCACAACCTACACAATATGACGTAGGTGGGCATAATGTTATGCCTGATTGGTGTGTACGCATTATTCCATGCACAGAACAGAATAAAAATAACTACAACCTTTGTTGGACATAAATATGCATGAATGATCTTAGAGAGCAGTGCCTCCAAGTATTGTTCCAAGAGGGGCTAGAGTATCCTTGTAACCAGAGTGTGTGCATGAAAAGCATTATTAGCTTTAAATGAAACTGCCATCCCCGATCCAAATCTGGTGCGTAAAACACAACACACTATCCCCGTGATGTACCTGCATCTGATTAGTAACCGTTGCTACCGCAATACAAAGGAGCAGGAAGCAGGAAGACGCATGGAATGGAATTGCGGTCTCAGGTGTTCGTCTGTTTATGTGATTCGGTTGTTTTCAAGCTTCCGAAACAATAGAATTTCAAAGTGTAATATTTTAAGCTCCATATAATACAGATTTTCCTGTCATCCCACATCCCACCTTTGAGCCCGACAAATAATGCATTAGTGTTAATACGCTGTCGAGGTGTTCCAGCCAAACGCGCCGTAGGGACTAATATGTCCTGGGAATACGTTTTCTTGCTGCGTCTTTGCTGTGAGCTACTTGCACAACAAATTTGAAAGATGTAGCCCATGTGATTCGCTTAAAATTTCATAATGCATAACACAATAACAGTGAAGGATTATTTAAAGTTCAGATTGAATAAATGATAACGTACAGTATGTGCAATTGTGTCTTTTAAAATCCATTGCAACCGGCTTTCATTTTGTTTAATGCGGTGAGGGAGAACACTATAAAGGACAAGACACTCTGGGAATTTTAGGAAAATAAACATGCAACATTGACAAAGGTAAATCACAGAGAAGTGCCACTTCTTTTACTATGCCACAAAGCCACACTCCATCACAAGTGGTGAAACAGTGATAGAAAATTGGTCTTGCTCGTTTGCCTGCTTCTCCGCACTCGCCTTTGGTGCAAACGAACTCTAGTAGACTTGCTCAACTGCTTAACAACTGTCAGATCCAATAACTACATCAGATTAGTCACAATTAATTTGAATTACCTTGGCGTTAGCTCCCAGTAAACTACTGTCCTGTGTGTAAACACACTGAAGATTTCAGAAAACTGCACTGAGATGTGGCATCGTAGCGTTCACAACTTCACACTCTTAAAATAAATCTGGTATCGTTGTCTTCCACCCACTTAAATAGTGAGTATATCCAAAAGGCCCAAATATGGAAGTTTTGAGGCTGTGCCAAAGAGGCAGGTGGGTGGTGATTAAACCAATGCTTTAATGGAAGATTAGATTTTTATTTTTGCTTCTCTCATATACGCTGTCCGTATTTGCTTATGTCACCTTTTAGCCCACATGAGTTTATAACTAGCCAAAATAAGTTCAATGAAGGTTCATGATAAGTGCGACATTACATTTTCTGTGTGCAGACTGCAGGCCTCTGTCGCCTCGTTTAACTTCACTTACACTTCCTCCTGACCTTCACGCTTCCTTTTTATGCAGAAGCAAGAAGGGGAAAGGATGCATTTATGCCAGCTCCACGCGGAACCAACGTGAGCGTGGACTATAAAACTTGTTGTCACCCCACATTCGGTGTTATTTGTAATTTGTAATGCTCTCAGGGTTTTAATTTGTGTGTGTGTCTTTTTCTGCACAGAACATTTGCAAATAAACCAGCAAAAGTGATCACTGAGTCTGAGTCATTACTAATTTGTCAACAATCCTCACTTGTTGAATTGCAATTAAATTACTTGGATAAAAACCAACAAACCAAGAATCAAATGTCACTGCAGGAAAGTAAGGTATCCAAAAACACACCTCCAACATGAGCTGAAGATGAAGACTAAGACGGGAGTGCGAGGAAGCTCGAGTGTAAGACGACTTGACAATGAATAAAGGGAAAGGCAGGGGGATGCATGCACTCACACGTAAGAGCTAATAGAATAACGAGACACAGCTGAGGCCAATGAGGGCGGCGCACGCGAGGAGAAACCGATCCAACAAAGAGAGAAAAACACCGGAAGCGCAGCTTAAATCCAGCAAGAAAACTGATTACAAAATAAAACAGGAAGCACCGTAAAAAAAAAAATTACACAAAACATTCAAAATTCAACACCGTGACAGTTTTACAGTGTTTCCTTGTATAACTGCTGATGTTATTCTCATTTTTGTTCTTGGGCCCAGAATACACTTTAGAAAAGCAAGCTTCGAGGGGAAATAAGGGCTTGATTTGTATTCTTTACTTCCTTATTTTGTCCAAGATGAAACAGACTCTGACTGAATGAAGAAGAAGAGTATTGGTTCATGAATTAAAAGAGGATGGCGAAAAAGACGAAAAAGTTCAGGGAAAAAGAAAATCACCCACTTGCATTGACGCGGCTTTAACGAATCCTCTGTTTTTCACTAATGTGTCAATCCACAGGGAAACCTTCTGGGCAAGGAAAGAGTAGTCGAGAACAATTAGGACAGGTAATAAGACTTTATTCTGCTCTTGTTAATCTCATCTTTAATCTAGCTGCTCTCCTTGCCAAATTAAAGACAGGCTTCCAGTTAAGCCATGGACAAAAATAGACCGTTTTGCTTCAGACCTTTCAGCATTGTTGGACCTCAAACTCAGCAGCAGACCATAGATAGATTAGCAGAGCATGAATTATTTATTGCGACTCACCATGCACTAAGGGCAAAGTGTTACTCTGTAGTTTTAGAATTACAATACAATTAGTTAAACATGTGCAAAATGTAGATTTGCTTAAGCTTATATGCTTTCTGTGCCTCATTCCTCCAAAGCAACTATCAAATGGTCTTTCTGAGAATACATGTTAATTGTTAATCCTGCTGAGGACGAAAGCAAGCTTCTAAAAATCTTACGACTCCACTTTGCGTTCATCAAACACAGGCAATTTAATCGATTAGCATAATTTTCTTAGTGTCAACAGAGCTTGCAGAATCACAGATATGTCTAATGAAATCAACATATCTGGGCACCAGCTGTTATTGTAAGAGATCTTATTTTCTTTGGCCTCGGTACCCAAGACAACAATATGCCAAATACGCTTAAAGGGTCGACCAGGTTGAACTTGTGTCATCTAAGAGAGATGCAGGTCCCGCAGAGATGGCGCAAACTGTTATCAATTTGTAGGCTCTGTTGTGGGGGGTTTTAAATTATATTTCTCCCCGCTGAGGTGTCTGCAAATGTGTCCTGCTAAGTACAAGCTTTGATGAATTAGTCTGTCTGGCTAGAGTTGCAAAGGATGAATTCTCAAGGCCCTGTGTTATTGTACTTTTTCTAATGCCTTAGTTCGCCAGTTTAATAATGTATTCTTACAGTTCCAGAGAGGGCTGTTGCTGACATTTAATTGATAACAGACTGGTCTCCGTGTGTCTTAGGAACCTATCTTTTAACATTTAGTTAGCCTTCTCTTATTGAGTTTTACAGAGGAGTTCACAAGAACTGTTCAAGTGAACTAATTCTTAAGACTTTCTTTTTTGCCCTGTTATTTCAAATGCTTACATTTGTCTACTATTAATAACTCCAGAAAATCTTCATCTAAGGTGGAGAATTGCATTCACTAAAGCAAAGAGTTTCTTCTTTCATTGCATCCCTAATTTATCCCTAATTTAAAGAAAAGCCTAATTTCCCCATTGTTGTTTCCCCTGTGTCTTCCCACCTCCTGACAGCTAATCTCTACCAACACACTGCAGTTTTTTGCAAAATAAAAGCGATATTTCTGAAATTTCTATAAAGTACAATTGAGCTTTGCATGTGTTTCCACTGAAAGGTGTTTTGTGAATGAGTGTAGCTGTAGCTCACGATATCCAATAATTCCTTTAAATTCTCATCATTATGGACTTCAAATGAACTGGTCACCTGACCCCCTGCGTCACCTCCGGTGGTGCCAGTGCAGATACCGGTTCTGCTCGGCTGAGTATCCAGTGCTTCCAGATGACATCACCTACAGCTAACCGCTAAAACTGCTAACCCCTTCCGCTTCCGCTTCTTCCTGTTGTCCAACCAATTATAAAACGTGATGTCATCTGGAAGCGCTGGATACTCAGCCGAGCAGATCTGGCACGTACACCGGTAGTGCGGTAAATTGCGGAAAAAGTGTTTCCATTGCATTTTTGCGCTAAACTTTTATATCGTTACATCTGAAAAAACACTTCATGAGAGTGTAAAAATGTTTTAGTGACCTTTGAGAAGTTTTTACCAGTGTTACCAGTTTTTTTATTCCAATATTTAGGTTTCGCGCATTTGTAGGGGTAATCTAAGGGTAGTCTTCACATCTTACAGCGTGCAGCACACACATGCAGGCATCCGTTGTGCAACCATGGCTCGTGTCAATGTGTAGAGCAAAAAAAAGCAACAAAAAAAAAAAAAAAAAGTCACTTAGGCTTTGCAGAGCTAGATGCAAAATCCAAACGCATGTCACATGTGCCTGTTTTATAGACACATAAAAGACATGAGGAACACTGGGAAGAGGAATTATGTAATGAACGGCACATGGAGCTATTGTGCTTTGTATAAAAACTAGGCGGTTATGGTGATACAGGGCAGAAGAAATAGCTTTCAATATATCATGAGGTTGTTGTGTAACTTCTACGTCAGTCCACTTCTGTTCTATTGACATTTGAGGAGGGGGTTGGAGGGTGCCAGACTTAAAGTTAAAATAATTGCCCTTGAAAGGAGGCGAATGTTCTTCATTTGAAGAGTGAAGCGTGTTGTTCGCTGAACCATGTAAAGATCCCGCCACTGTCGCAGAGCTACCACACTAATAATTACATTCTGCCTTCATCAAGATCTCTCACATTTGGGGACTGTTGCGACGACGCGGGGCAGACTCGACAAAAGAAAGCTGTGGCCTGCAGAGGGAGAAATAGCTGTGCTTAGACAGATTGCAGCTGTGGAAAGTTCATGCACCGCTAGACTCAATTATAAACTACCCCGGCAAATCCTGCTTGCTGAGAAGAAAAAAAAAAGGATGTAAATTGTGTTTACGGTAGTCTTGTCAAGTACACATTTAAAGGTATGCCATGTATGTTATTCATCATCCTGTCTCCACACTATCACAGAAAAGCGGAGTAATTTCATAATTGCCTCTGAATTATGGTTGCCAGTGTTTAATTGATTTGATCGGCTTTCTTGCTGTGAAAGAACACTGTTTATGTAATGAATAATTAGAAGTCATGCGCCGCTCAAAACATTGCCTCGCATCGTGTTTTCATTTGCCTCTAAGAAAACCTTTGCGTATCTAACTTAGGCCTTTGGTGTGTACAAATCACTACTGATTCACCCTTATTCCTCATAGGACATGACATTTTGAAATTGAAATTTTCCTGAAATTTGGCTAAAGATGAGTCGTATAAATTCTTGTACCTTCAAACCTCCTCAGTCAATCTACAGCAGAAGGACGCTGCTACTAAGCGGACCAATCTCAACTCTTGCGGTGTACGTGCCTGCCATGACGCATACATCTCCGTGGTTACAGAATGAATTGTAGGGTTAAATACCGTGTAATTTGTAAAATGAATTTTTAAAAAATGGGGCAGACCTGTTGTGCGATTGACTGTACCAACAGATTTGAAAAGGAGTCGGAGATATATTTTTACAGATATCTCAGACTGCCAAAGAAAAGAGAAGTAAATATATCGCTGCATTAGAAGAAACAACTGGAATCCAAGTGTTGTGGTTCACATTTGTGTCAGGTAGTATTAATTTATGCTGTATTTTTTTGATGAAGTCATACCTTAAGTTACTTCTTAAGTTACGCTGTGGAGGGCTGTCGATATTGTTTAAGCTTAAATTCGTCGACGCTGTTCCGCTTGGACGCTACAGTATTATATGGATGATGTTACTTCTCAGTAAAGCTCTTAGCCTTAGCATCTTTTATTGAGCTCCATTTATCATACTGAAACTGAGGCTTATCCACTTTTCCAAATTCATAATAGTTCCTATGGATCATTGTCGAGTCCAATTTCCTTTAATTTGATCTGATAATCCACATTTTCCCTGGCCTCGCTGTATTTACTGCTACATCTCACCGTGTTTATGCCACTGAGTGACATCAATGCATACCTTCTGTAGATGCAATGAAATTAGTAAAACAAACCAAAACTCAACATATAGACCGAGTCCTTTCTAAATTTAAAATCTCAGAAGAAAATCTCACATTTTAGACGGGCCATAACATGTATGTTGAACCGCTGTTCATTTTTATTTTTTGAAGATTGAGCACAGTAGTTACACCAGCCTAGTGTGAATTGACAAAATCACCAAACGATCCTTGGTCATCTTTCCCTTATCGTTCATGAGGATGAAAGATGGGATGGATGGATTAAACAACCATTCTCCCCCCAGTTTACACGTTCCCAGGCAATGTAAGATCTTGCAGAGATTGCACATTTCTCATCGCTCGGCCATCCCGCAGCCGAGGAGCTTGCAGCAAATGACCCGCTGGAAAACGACTTCTAGAAATGAGGGTAATGCGTCCGGGAAAAAGAGATGAAAGGAGGGTTAATGGCAATGTAAGGGGAGAGAGCCATGAAAGAAATGTAGAAGAGAGTCCGGTAAATAAGGGCAGTGGAGGGGGTTGATGTGTGGAAATGTGGGAGCATCTGGATTAAACCTGAAAACAAGACAGTCTGGACTGGGAGAGGTACAGGTTTAAAGATTATAGCTGATGCTGGTTCCAAGGACAAAATCACAATCACCTAAAGGTATAGCCAACGCTGATGTTCACTGTCTCTGAATATATATATATATATATATATATATATATATATATATATATATATATATTTATTTTTTTTTATTGCAGCTCATTTAGCATCATTTGCAGTATTGCTCAACCTTCAGCTGCCAGTCTTGACAGCCATACTCCAGCTAATTGTTGTCAACAGTAAGATTAGCCCAGCTGCTATCGAACTATAGCATTAAATTTGAATTGTCAGCGTCTCCTTTGGGTACGCTACGATCAATAAATCCTGTGTTTTTCAAA